>NC_142244.1:53249270-53874270 GCF_052056855.1 Sturnus vulgaris
TTTTCTGCAACCTTTGTTAGTCAATTCTCCTCTTGACATGTGTTTTTAAAACTTACCGATATCAGCAAACTGTCACCTAATTATTTTTTCTTATTTACAGATCATCTGTGAATATACTAACAGTTGCAGTGGGGATCTCTGTTTCCAATGGGGAATGGTAGCTCAGTTTTTCTCTGTACTGTGAAAACCATTTATTACTGCTCTGGCTTCCTGTATTTAATCATGTTAGAATGTTCCTTTTCATTCATGTGAGTTATTTCTGTAACAGTACTTGGTGAGTTCTTGACAAAGGAAATTTTATAGTCTGTTACCTTTTGCTATCAGAACTTTTAGGATGTCATTTCTGTCTTGAGTGCTTTCTGGGTCATTCTAACATCTTAATATGAATTTTCTGTGAATATCCTATATGTTGTCTATTTCATGCATTTTGCACATCATGTAAACACATTTTACCCCATGGGTCTCCCCTGTATCTCCTTTTTAAACAAGAAACAACATCCTGTCACGTTAACATGGCCTTCTTTTGGACATTAAATAATAGGGTAGAAGACTGGGTGACAGGGAGCTCACCAGGACTACAAAAATCCTGCATCTAAGTACTGTATAAAGAGCTTTTTAGTAAAAAAGAACTATGTGCTGCCGCAAGGGAAAGCCACGAGTGCATCCCTTCCTACATGCCCTGACTCATTGCTCTACAGATCAGCCAGTCACGTCGAAAAATTTGGTCTCAGCATCTCCCTCCGTTGTGACATGTACCCTTTCAGCAAGAGCACGGGCAAACCTCCTCTGCTCTTCTGTTTCTTGGCCTTTCAGTTTGATGATTGATCTGAGCAAGTCACATAAAATCATTGTCATCCTAGTTGTATACTACTAGATGTTTCCTATTTCAAATGAAAATTTCAAATGTCCAGCAGGGTTTCAACATCTCCTGAAACATTGAAATTTTTTATTTGATTAGACTATTTCCATATTATAAAATGCACTACATTTTATGTGGTATTTCCTATATCGTTTCTGCTTATTTGTTACTGTGTCTTAATTATCTTCCTCGCATTAACTTTTTTTTTGCATATTTATAGCAGAATATGCTAGCTTAAAACACGCAGTT
This sequence comes from Sturnus vulgaris, assembly GCF_052056855.1. Taxonomy (NCBI): domain Eukaryota; kingdom Metazoa; phylum Chordata; class Aves; order Passeriformes; family Sturnidae; genus Sturnus; species Sturnus vulgaris. Next base: position 53,250,379 of record NC_142244.1, read on the forward strand.
TTCCTCTTCTTATTTCTGGGCTTTTTATAATTCCCACACAAAATTTTATTTTTCAGTGCCCCATTTAACTGGGAACTCATTTATTGAGAATTTTCCCTCATCATTACCATCCTCTCCTTTATATGAGGACATGCAATTAATCAACCCAAACAGTATTGTCCATCTGCCACTGCTGGCTTCCTGTCCTCCCACCAAGATCATTTGTTTAACTTCTGCGGGTTTTTTTTCACTTTTTCACCTTTTTCACCTTGTTCTACAAGGAGGAAGGAAGGAAGGAAGGAAGGAAGGAAGGAAGGAAGGAAGGAAGGAAGGAAGGAAGGAAGGAAGGAAGGAAGGAAGGAAGGAAGGAAGGAAGGAAGGAAGGAAGGAAGGAAGGAAGGAAGGAAGGAAGGAAGGAAGGAAGGAAGGAAGGAAGGAAGGAAGGAAGGAAGGAAGGAAGGAAGGAAGGAAGGAAGGAAGGAAGGAAGGAAATAGTACTTTTGTTCCAGAACTGTTCACGATTTCTAAGAACCTAAAACCTTCTCCAATGTTTATCCTGATGTCTCAGCAGGAAGTCTCTGCATTTCCCTTCCTTTCTTTTCAGCAATGTGAGTCTTGCTAGCCTCGAGTTGGGATTGCTCAGCAGTGTCTTTAGAGATATTGTGCAATAAACTTTCTTTCTCCCTGGAGGACCTAGCTCTGGACCCCAGAACCTGCCCAGGAGAGTTTCTCAGTGGGAATTACAGTAATTTGACAGGAGAAAACCAAATAAAGCTAATACAGCCTTAGACTGTGAAAGCTTGATGATACAGAATCATCCTGGGGAGCAGAGCAAGTTTCTCATCCTTAAGTAAGCTCGTGCCAGGGGTGCAGAGGGACTTGTCTGTGATACAGGAAGAGAGTTGAATGTGCTACTCATGGCTTCTGCAAAGTGGATCTCCCCAGAGTTCAGGCAATTAGAAGTGGAATAAACCCAGAGTTATTCCCTAATGTAAGTGAAAACCTGAAGGTTGAGTACTGCAAGGTAAGCAGTGAAATAAGGTGTTTTCAACCAGCATGTCTGAGTAGAATTTTAACTACAAATATTTTTACAGTTCTGATGGGGAAAAACTTTCCAGTTTAGCAAAGGATCTGAACGAAGGGAACAACTGTGGCAAAACAGTGTGTGAACACAGTAGATTCTGCCAAAAGAGAAATCCTTGAGGGTAAAGGAGGATGAAGGTGAACTCTCAGAGTTTTTATTGGATTAGTTCCAGTATAGTGCTGCATGTTGAAATGAACAGCAGTGAGGCTTTAAACAATTTCTGGTCAGGAATCTGGATTTTTTTTCTCAGGTCCACAGTGCTACAGATTATGGATTGCTTTTATGTCATGTTCAGTAGCCGCACCTCGCTAAAAAAACCCCTTGGGTTCTATAATAATTGCAAACTTAAGTAAATTTATTATATTTAAACTATTTTTAACTTAACTGTCTTTGACCAAGTACATAAAAACTCCTTGATTTTATTCCCTTATTAGAGCCTGGAACCCTCAACAAGTTAACAAGAATTGATTGATGACATTGTGGCAACTGAGTCAGAACAAAATGTCAAAAAATATAAACTAAAGAGACAAGCAGAGGCTGCTGTGGAGTGATGTGGAGAAATGTGTTGTTCCACATTTTGGAGGCTCTGAGAGCTGGTGATGAACTGAGAAACCCAGGTTCTTCTTTGGAATTGCCATCATCTTCTCATTCCTGTTACAATGCCAGGTATCTGCAAACCACTGCAAAACTGACAGCCTCAGTGTGAGCCAGAACTAGAAATCCAATTCAGAGTTTTAAATCAATGAGGAAGCCTTGCCAGAAGTCTTAGGTCCAAACCTCATTTCTTCTTCAAGAGGAAACCCAAGTCCAAATAATTGCATGAGTAAAATAAAAAATAGTGCTGACCAGTGTGACAGCAGATGTATATTTCTGTTAATAAAACAAATTTAAAATTTGTAGCAGCTCACATAAAAGTAAAATAGCATTTGTGAGAGAAAAATAGGAGGAACATTTTAATTGAATAGCTGTATTAAGAAAGGAAAACTGTGTGTCAACCTAAAGCTTTTCCATTCATCAAGTTCTCAATTTCCTCTGTCTCTGAAAACAGGATATGAAAATATTCTATTGCTTTTGCAGCTTACATCACATAAAAATTGGAATATTTGGAAAATATGTTTTAACAGAAACCTCCATTTCTTTATCAAATTTCTAACTCAGCTATGGTATCTCTTTTTATCATTAAAAAAAAAGACTAAGACTAAAACTGATGAGTCTCTGCCATAAAGGGTAAAAAATGAAGAAGCTTTGTAGGATATGAATGAAAATCTTCAAAAAAGGCTACAGCTACATCACTATTTCTCAAATAACCACCCAATTTTGATCTCATAGTTCGCTCAATCCTTTACCCTCATGAAGCCTCTCCTGAGCAAGAAAATTTAAACCATAGTGCAATGTCTTAATGCAAGCTTAAAAAACAAACAATGTCTAGTTCAGCACACAGAACTCCAAATAGAGTTCTTCAGCACTGAGTGCTATGAACCCAATTTACTGTTACCTAAGGAAGCATCATGCACAGGAAAGCATGGATTATGGGGTTCAGTGCATTTAAACTGCTCCAAGACAGTGTGTGGTAATCTCCAAGGAGATGTGCTGAAGAAAAATGTTGGGAATGTGCTACTTCTGCTCCTTTGTGACAGGTACAGAAAGCCTGTAATGTTTCTTTTTATAAAAAATACAAAGGATGGTGTTTGTAGAGGGATAATTATACTTGGACAAATACTTAGCTGTATTATGGAAAGCAGTTTAGCAAGCTATTTGGGATCTCCTCAAAACTAAGACAGTTTCCAGGCAGAACTTAATCTTTATTTCAATCTAAAAACAGTTAGTGTGTTCAAGGAACGAGAGCTTTATCCTGACACCTCTGATAGGGAACAAACATCTCACACAGCAGGAAAACAGTGAAGTGATTAGGTAGAAAGAGAATATGCTGATACAAGTGTATGCCCGTGATTTGTCTAAGTGCACTGGTCAATCATCTGGAGAACAATGCTGCAATTGTAGAATATGTGAGACTGAGAACCTTTGTTGCTGCTATGCAAGTATTTTTATCCACACTGTCTAATCTCAGTCATTAACAACTTTCAGCAGTTATTATCTATCAGGCTTTTCTGGTAGCTTTACTGTTCCACAGTAATTTAGGTTTTTTTAAGTTTAAAGCTACATAATCCAATTACTTTTGAAAACTTGAAAAGTAGAGGCATGGCAAATAATGAAAACCATTCCTAATTTTGTGAAAGCTCTAACTTCAATACCATTATCAGACCATGAATGATATTTCACATTTGTCTCTGGAAAAACACATCTCCCTTTCTCGGAGAGCAGGGAAGAATCAAAATGTACTAGGTCAACGATTTATATTTGGTGCACCTTTACCCATGGTAGACTAAAGGCTTTCCTTTTCCCTCCTAAAATAAAAAGGAATGCACATTTTTTACCAAATTGCAAAGTATTTTTTTTTTTATTATTAGGGACTTCAAATTAGATTATTTCTCATATTGATTAGGGAATTGAAGATAATATTTGAGCACCCAGTTTTTGAGACTTCTCCACTAAGTTGTGCTTCTCTACTTTGGAGCTGTTGGAGCTGCTTTCCTGGGAGACTGGTTCTTTGTCCCTACCAGCGCTGCACTGCATCACAGCTGTGTGCCAGGGCTCACATGGATTCAGACTCTGTCCCATGGGCTGTCACCCTGGCCCAGCCATGGTTCATCTTCATTCCCAGGGGAGTGCCCAATGCCCTGGGCTGGGGCTGCCCTTGGCTACTCCCCTGCTCATCACTGTGGGCAGTGGGATGGCCTCACTGGTGAGCATCTGCCTTGCCTGCCTGTGAGTCCTGGCTCACAGCTTCTCTTAACAAACTTTGTGCCCTCCCTAAAGCTAAATGACTAGCCTAGACCAAAACATAAATTGCAATTGTTTTAGATAAACTTCCTTTTAGATATATACTTCCATACCAATGGCTACTCTGATAGAGCAGCCACCAAAGCAATGGTTAACACTTAAACTTTGAGGATACTTGACGAGATTTATTTTGGCTAAGGTTCAGTTCTGTGTGTTAGAGTGAGAGGCAGGGCAGCTGCCTGCAGCCAGGGCCTCTCAGGGGGATTTCACTCCAAGGGACAGCAGCTCCTTGCGATTAATTACAAAAAATTACTTAAAAGTAAGGCAATTTGCAGTCTTTGGAAGGATTTCTGGTTGCTTTTAACATTTTGAAGCTTCTACTGGTTTGAAAGATTCTTTGAGTGAGCATCTGCCTATGACAATGCTCCTAAGATCTGTATTGATTTTTAGCTTTTTGCCTGGAAACATGAGACTGGGAAGGAACTCTTCAGTCGCCAAGGACAGCTGTTTGCTATTGCAGACAATCACTTTATGTAGCAGGTCTTTCAAAACCCACCTTTCTCTGTCTTAAATCAATCTTCTTGCTTGTTTTTAATAAATGGCTGTGCAGAGCATCACTACGTTTATATTTACAAGCTTCTCTTGACTTTTTAGACTGAATGTACTTAGCAAAAATGTGCAATTTTCTTTTTTTTAATGCCCTAACTGTTATATTCTCATGTTTAGCTGGTAGCCTTCTATGATTTCTGCCTGCATCATTAATAAACTGACAGAAAAAAAACGGAAACTATCCTTCAGGAACATTGGTGGGGATAATTCCCTAGATTCATGATTTCTCTTTTGACACAACCAGTTTCCTCATCCTTATCTTCTTTAAACTTTCATCTCTCTCTCTCTCTTCTCTAGTATTACTGTTTCAAATTCCACCATAGCACTGTAGTCAATGTCAGATACATTAGTTCCTTGTCTAAAAAATTATTTTCATTTCTAAGAGAGACATTGTGTTATTCTGGTGTTATCTAGCATGCATAACATGTTATGTTCTTACAGCATTTATTTCAGGGCTATTAATATCTCTTCAAACTTATTGTAAAGCTTTGCTTACAAATGAAATCAGTCTACTGCAGCTGTTGCTCCACATCTTCCTATTTTGAAATAAGTAATTTTCCAGTCATAAAGCACCACTCAGCACCAACAGTAAATTTTAAAATTTTTTATCAAGATTTGTGATACTGCACAGCAATTTTTCCAGATTTTGTGATTTTCTTATGGGAGCATATTGTGTTTCATAACATGAGATTTCTACTCTGCTTGAGGTAAATTTTTAAAGAATTATTTCCACTGCCTTCACTTGCTTTATCTATACCATGATTCTTATTTAACTGATACAGCTAAGGAAGATGGCAGGAAGGAATAGCTAAATCTTTTTGAACCTCAATACCATGGTTATTGTTTAGGATTTCCCCTCCCATTTTTCTTCTTATAAACACAGAAAAAAATATACCAGGTGAAACAGGAAGTCCATCTCCCTCAATATCATCTTTACAAGAATACACTAAGCATTTCCCATGATAAAGATAGTAACACAAAAGTATAGGTGCCATTATCAAATTTCCAGGAACTGTCACTGTCTTCTCCTTTTCATTTGAACAACTTGAAAAAATTAACTCTCTTTATTCTAACTTCGAATGTAAAACCTAACCTTGTTTGACCTGGGGCAAGTCTGAACTGCCTCCTTTCTGAGCTGTAAGATGTTTGCTGTCTTGTTTTGTCTCATTTCTTACTCTTGATTATTCCTCATGCTTTTTCAGAGGCAGCACTTGAGACTGTTAGATAGAATCCTCACCTTTCTACTTTACCTGAGGTGCAAATTCTGAAGACTTTTTGCAACTTTGATTTAAGGAAAGTCCAAACCAACAGCATATTAGAGATCCTATTCTGTACCATTTAGGTCTTCAAAGTTTGTTTGTTCCTTTGAGACTGAAAATCTTAGACTAAAAGCTAATTTTATGTCTACATAAATTTACATAGAGCAAAGCCAACATATATTATTCAGTCCAAGATTGTATTCTAAAGTCAATAGATTACTTTATATTCTCATGTGCTTTAGAAACCTAGCCTTAACCAGCACCATTTCTTACTCATGTTATATTTATGTGAAAAAATATTTGAGCCAATGTTTCTAGAAATACCTTGACCATGTAATTCACTTTTATTGTCTCTGTTCACCAGTTTGTGTGTGGGAAGTTAAAATCTTCTTCCATTGCACAATTCCAAAGAGAATTTCTTTTTAGCAATATTTCAGAGATGTCTGTTCCAGTTACCATCCAGTCCTCGAATGTCACATATTACCTCTAATACTCAGAATGTTTTAAAATTTTCTTCAAAGCAAATTTTTACTCAAGAAGATTTTCTTGTGTTGGTATTTTATAACCATTATATTTCTCTCATCTGTACAATATTTTGTATTTGTTTTCCTTTTCCCCAAAACTTGCACAACACACAGTGGTGGAAATCTTGACCTAGCACATATTTCTAGCTGACAGAGGTATAGTCTAAGAACCTTTAGTACTAACGTTAAATTATACAGCTTTTAAAACTTGAAAATCTCTAATTACAGTCTTAAGTACTTTTTAGATTCATTTTTTAAGAAATCTGAAAAGGCATGAACTATTCAAAATATTATTTTGAAATTTAATGTCATGTATAGATTATTCAACTTTAAAACTTTCTTTTTCCTGCATCATGTATAGTATCATAGACAGTTTTTGCACGCATTTCAGGAGGCAGTGTTTTCCCATTGAAGAGATACTGACATAATAAAAGGAAATTTAAAATGTATGTGTTCATGTAATGAGCATAATAATAAACTATAAGCCAAAACAATATTCATATGATAATCGAGCACCATTGGAAGGTGTCTGGAAATTCTGACACTACGAGACACTCAGACCTGAGAGTTCTAAACAGGGGCTTGGTGTATGTCAGAGGATAAGGACTCGTGAACTGTTTCAGACACACACAGAAATTCTCAGTGTATTTCTAAATTTGTTCCATTTCAGGGTTCTCTTTCCTTAAGGGAGGTACCACAATGTCTGACAATATTTCACCACTCTGTGGTGCAAAGTTGATGTTACTCAATGCATGCCTAGGTATGCAGAAATTCTCTGCATTTCCTGTACCACACCAGTACTTCCTACTGATCTGCACAATTCAATCAGAACAGGGAACCCGTTTCAAATTGGAAGAAGTCATTCAATTGCAACCTAGGGTCTCCTGCTCTAAAGAATTTAGTCCTGTGGTTGCAGTACCTGAGCCTGTATGTATTGGGTTGCCTTTACCAACATCTCCTCTCACCAGTCTGTGCCTCCCACAACCCACACCAAACAAAGCTGCTCCTTCCTCATTTCAGTGAATCAGTCATTTCTAGAAATCATGCAGAAAAGGACAGTCCTGTGGTTAAGTGATTGGAATGACATCATTGGAGTGACCACAAAATACATATGAGGCCATAAGACTGCATATACATTTACACAACTGCCAGGATTTTTAACAGTCGTGTAACATCTGTTATCGCTTTCTACTGAGTAATGAAGAGAGTCCACAGCAGGTAACTTCAGCCTGCTGCCCAAAGTTAGGTTACCTGGACCTGAGAGACAGATTCCAGTTCAGACTAAAGTCATAATAAGTATAAATACAAGTTCTTGAGGAGTACTGTTGAAGTCAATGGGTTTCAAGAACATAATTAGACCTAAATGTGTTAACAGGTGGCGGCTTTTCCTTCTGAATACTTTGGTTTCTTATTTAGAAAGAAAAGCTACTCTTCTACCTTCTTTTGCTTCCTTTTAATCAGTTTGTGACATCTCTAGGGCAGATAGTGTCTCTGGGAGTGGAACTGAAGACTGACTTCTCTGTGCCTCTGTATTTGCAATGTTTTTCTTACAGTCGAGACTTCTAAAATCACCTGGACACTGTAATCCAAGCTTTCATTAAAAAAATTAAAAGCTTCAGTGCTTCATAGATACAGAGAAAGTTTTGAATGTTCAAATTTATCTTGACAGTTAGCAATCAGGCAACAACAAAAAAAAAAGATTGAAAATCTTTAAAGCATCATTGCTTTTAAATTGATCTGATGATAATTGGAGTTTCATTTAGAGGTTTTGAAATGTTGAAAGAGGCAATTCTGATCTCCACAGTGCAATGGGACACAATTTTCACTGAGATCAAACACTGCAAAGAATGACTTATTAACAAATGCATGCTTTAATTGCAATAACATATGTACAGACATCTCTGCCCTGACTTTAGCTGGAAATATGATTTGGCCCACGTAGAAAGCTAAACGGTTCCATCTCTCCCTATCATCCTCCTTAGTTGAGGCAATTGTCAAAGATTAGGTAATTAATAAGAAGGATCCTAAGGAAGAGGGGTTCTGCCATTCAAAGTGAGCAAGAAGAGTGATCTCTAAGTGGAAGAAATATTTTTCAAATATTCACAATTGTGGGCAGCCAACTTAAGCAGAAAAGTCAGACACTTCAGGTACAAGATGCTTATTCCTTTCTCTTATTTTTTCCTTTTCATTTTTTCTTATAGTAGCCTATTCCCAAAGAATATAAGTGTCAAGATTCCCTTGCCTATTCTACTATTTTATGAGGAACACGATTAACAAAAGTACTGAGCAGTCAGAAGAATCTTTTTCAAAATTCGCCAAGTTTACACAAAGTCTGGACACACTTTCGGTGATTACTATTTGCTGTACACAGAAATCTTTCTCACCTGCTGAAAGTTTGAATAGAACTTTATTTTTTCCATATGCATTTGCCCCCTGCCAATTGTTTGTATTCTGTAGGGATGTCTGGTCCCTAAGACAGATTCAGGTATTAAATAGACTGTGTCTCAGCAGGTTAGCTACTTATAACTGCAGCCACTTGAAAACAGTAGCAGTAGGAGAGCCAAGTGAGATTATCATACACGTTTGAGAACAGAACAAGAAGTCAAGGAAAACAAAAGTCACAGAAATAAATACTAAAAAAGAGTCCAATTATAGAACAAGTGCATCACAAGTTCTTTTTCTTCCTCCAAACAATAACAATGATACAGAAATGGGAAATTTATATTTTAAGACTAAGTACTTTTCAATTACACCAATTGATGCTTGATCAAAACAAGGATTTTCTTCTTAATGTATATACTTCATATTAATATTAGTGAAGGTGAAGAAGGAGATCTTACCAAACACATGATAAACAAGATATATACTATTACCCCCAATATGATAGATTTCACCAAAGTCATTCATTTGGCAGCATAGTTCCTGATGCTTTATTTGCTTAGCTCACATCTAGGTAGTTATTCAAAATTTAAATCACTATCACCCTGGTAGGCTATCCATAAATCAACCAAATTAGGAAAAAAAAAAAAAGGAAAGAAGAGGTTAGTGAGCAGAAATGCTCTGCAGGGATGTTGAGTCCACTCCAGACAACCAACAAAGGAAATACAGCAATTTTTTCATAGTAGCTACTGAAGTCTCAAAATAGTAATGCAAGCAGATGCCAAGGCAGGAGACATAAAAGTTGCTGCCTCTGTTGACTCCTGCATTTACCCAAAATTCAGGGTCCTGCAGCTTACTTCTGTTAGAAGGAGGAAAACGTAGAGCCAGGTACTTTTGTTGTTGTCCTGTTTATTTATGAACAGTAAGGACTAAGTCTTTTACTCTCAAAACAGTAGGAATTAAAAGGCCAGGGTTTCCTTGCTTGCAGTTCCAACCCCCTTCTAGACTCAACACCATTTAATAAATAGCTTCATTTCTTAGCAGAAACCTGAGGCAAGGTAAGTGTTTCTCTCTTTTTATCTTGGCCTCCTGTTTGTTTTATTTGTGGTGAACTGTGCCACTTTTAGTAATTCTCTTCAATTTATCACATCAATCTGCCTTCCCCTCCTTTGTTGTTATCTGACATTTGAAAAAATCCTGAAATCACAAGATCTTAGTTAACATTAAGGTGCTCACATCATTAGAAACCTAAGAATTGTCTCAAAAAGTTAAGGGAAATAATTTGATGTCAAAGTTTGTTGGTAGCTAAATGGAAAACATTTCCATTGTTTTTCTTTGGGCCCCTCTCAGAGAGAAGAATATCTGGTCAGGAACCAATTAATCCACTTAGCCTCAGTGAAAGAGAGCAATCACATTCAACTAATTTCAGTGAATAAAATAACTGTCCCACTAGCTTTTTTTACCATCTAGGGGCACTTTTTTTCTGCTCAACAATATTATTTCCCCTATGATAGTCAATATAGACAGTGATTTTGAATGTCAGGTGTCTGAGCACATTGTCCTACTGCTGGGGATTTGCCTGCTTGGGCTTAGGGCCAATTTAGATAAGGCGCAGGTGCCCAGCCTTGGAGAGAGCTGTTGGCAGAATCTCTGCTAAAATGCCTCGGTGGAGGCTCCTCCTGAACAGGTCAGCTGAGATTTCCCAGCGAGGAGTCCCCTCCTAGTCCAGGAGCTGGTTTAAGAGGAGGCTTGCCCCGGAGGTACATCCAGAGCCACTCCCCAGTCACAGCCATGTGACAGCCACCTGGCACAGACCTGCTGGACCAAATTTGGACTCTGACCCACGGGCAGAGCTCTGGACCTGACCCCAGACCTGCCTGCTGCCATGGATGCCTGGCACTTGCTGGGCAGGGACTGGTGTGTCAGTGCCCTGCTGCCCCTCGGGATGCCCCTGGGGGTGTCTGTCCACCCCTGCCCCACAAGGAACAGGAAACCCACACTAAAGGTTCAGGAAAAGGCAACAAATCCACCATCAAAGGAAACAAACAGCTTTCAGGCACCTGCATTGTACGGGAGAGAACAAGTTCAAACAGCAGCCAGAAGAAATAATTGCTCTGATGGCAAAGTCTGGTAAGTAAAAAAAATACAGGAATGGCTGCCCTGAAAATTGTGTGTACCACCATCTTTCTTTTCAAGCATATCCAAAAGCATTACATGCTTACAACATACACTACTGCATACTCTACAAACTCTGAAACACATAATCCTGAAAACAATCACTGAAAAGCATAATAAGGTGATGGATAGGAGGATTTGACCCTGAAAAAAAGATGTAAATAGAATCTTACATTGCATCTCCTTATAATGGACGGCATATTCATTTTAATGCCATTTTTTTAAGATGCCTGACTTAGTTCATTTAGCAAACCACAGATTTTAATGAAAAGAAGTATTTTACTGTCTCCAATAAGAATGATAATAATTGAAATTATTTCAACTACATTATTGTTAGAGGCCTCAGGTTAAATGAATTCACATCAGCTTCTAGCACATTTACACACATCATAAATCCTCTGTCTTTTCTGTGCCTTGTTCAATAATGCTTTTTGAAATATTCAGCTTAAGGGGAAACACAGTCTCAGAGACTTTATTTTTTTTCTACATATATATTTGTAGAGAAGAATCAATTCTTTCTGATCAAAGAGTGATTTATTAACAGAAGAGCATAACAAAAGGAGTAATCCTCTAGGTACTTGATAACTTCTTACTTAGCCTGTAACTAGATGTACATTGTATTTTTTACATTTTAAGTAAAATGCAGATCCTGTCTCTGTAAGTGATAACTTATGCCACAATTTTTTTAAATTAAATCAGTAAGAGTGCTTGCAAGGCAAAATGACATCTGTTGTAAAAAAGTAACAGAGACTCTGATCAACATTGATAAAAATAAAATGATAAAGCTGAAAAACACTATTAGCTCTGAGAAACACTTTCAAGACAAAAATAAAAGTAATGATGCAAAAACCCACAGTATATAAAAATTTGCTGGTGAGCTAAGTCAGAAATTAGTTATATAGAGCACGATCAGAATAAAATGCAGCCAAACTGAATGGCTATGAAGACTGAAACAGCTAATGGTAGATTAATGCACAAGGTGCAGTGCCATATTGGCAGATACAGCTCTGAGAAATTATTTGTAAATTTGAAATTTATAAACGTGGAGTTTATATTTGGAAAGTGCAGGTGGATTTCAGGGAAGAGAACTACACACAAGAAATATGTCCAACAATATGAGGAGGTTGAAAAATGAAACTTTAAATCTAGAGTGTATCCCTTCCTACAGAGAGAGAGAGAGAGAGAGAGGGAAATGAATAGTATATTTCTCTGGAGATCCTGTCAGCTAGAATGTACAATTCTGGTTATGTGTGAGCTCCTGTAAGCTAAACTCAGGGAAGATTAACCAGACTGTTCTAGAGACAAAAAAGCAAACCACATTTTATTAGTTGAGGTAGATGTGTGGATTGCTTAGACAAGCAGGAGGAAAGTTGAGTGGGGATGTCATTGCTTCTATAAATATCTAAAGCAGAGAAGAACAAGGAAATTCGGATCTATTTATGCTAATGAGCCACTCTGGCATAGGTATGAATGAACCATGGATACATTAACTGCAGATTAGATTATTTTCAAGATTAGGTAATTTTCAAACAGCACAGTGAAGTGCTGAACAGTTTTGAAGCTTAAGAGAGAATACCTTCCAGGTATTTTCAGCTTCTCAGTTCTAGAAAAAGGTTAATTGATACATACATAATAGGAGATGATCCTGTGGAAGCTGGTGACCCAAGAGTTCCCCTGTAGTCTTTAGGTACCTGGAGTGGCTTGGAGGAGATAACGAAGATTTGCAAAATCTGAAGTCTACTAGGATGAGGTTGTTAGACACTAAACTAAAACTGGTTTTACTAATGTATTTTTTTGCTATATTGCTCTGAAATATATAATTTACTGTTGGTGGAATATTACCATTTTTGCACAGAAAATATATACATTACTTCTATTGTAAAAAAAAAAAGAAAAATAAAACCCAAACAACTGTAACAGTATAAAAATCCATTACAGGAAAAATTATTGTAACGTCATCCTTCATAGAGTCATGACTGATCTGAGTAATATTCTGTATTTACCATTTTCAATGGCTACAGAATGGATTAGTGCAGCAGGGCAGAGGAGTTGCACAGATTTTCCAAGAGCACTAGACAACACTGGAGGGAAGTGAATGCTCTAATACTGTGTTTCTCAAATTGGTGGAGCTTACTGAAAACAAGTCCTTTTAACTGATGACATGTAAGTGAGAACCTAATTCAGTTCCTTAATAATTTTCCTGCTCCTTTGGCCCACTGAAATACAGATGGTTCTTGCCACTGCAGTTGGTGAACATTTCCCTATGTGCTACCCTGTCACGCATCTTCTCTGCTACACTGCTAATTCCAGAAACTACACTGAGCTGTAGACAATAAGAGATTTATAATGCTCGTGTTATGTTCACTTCTTCATTGACTGATGTGATATTTTGGATGTTCTCATGCATAGCATTTAGAATGAGGGAACTCTGAAATCACAGATCTGTCAGGAGCTGGAGCTCAAGCTCCAGGAGCTGCAAGTGACCAGGTTCTGTGGCAGCTGCAGGTATGGATTTTCTAAGGATGTTTTTAAGGGAGGGGGGCTTCCTATCCAGGTCCACCACAAGGGATGGGAGAACTTCTCTAAAAAACAAACCCTAGATACTCAGTGCCTTGTTCTGCATCCTGCATTGCTGAGGCTCTGTCTAAAATCACAGCTCACAAAATCCAGTAAACACGTCACATATCTCGAGCAGTGTGCCAATGATTCTCCTTACATTTCTCTGAGCTACTTCTGTCTTGCACGTGGCTACAACACTACAGACACATCTGAAGGCCAGCAGCTCTAATTCTTTGTTGCTGTTGAGTTTGGGGACAGTTGTGTCCCATCATGGACAATGAAGAGCAAACTGTTGAGTCCAATGGAGAAATTCTTTCCGATCCATTATCAGTGCTACCTTCTGCTAGATTGTTCCCAAGGGACATGCCAATGAAGAAGGTTAAGCCTGATCTTCCTTACTCATTTCAGGCTCATATAGGGCCCTCTGGCCTTAACAGCTATGTCTATGTTGCATATCATACGGGGAGTCTTTAGGAATACGTGTTATCCTGCAGGACTTGGGTTACCTTTGGCAAGGCCATTCCAGATCTTAGGTCATACTCTATTTTGTCCTTAGTTTATGTGCTCTTTTAATCCTGCTTTCCTTCCTCCATTAGAGAGCTGCCTTCCATTTTACCTCATCATCCACACCAATCCTGCTCTGCAGCACACTGATCCCCTGTTTGCACAGATGTTGGTGTATTCCTGGGACTAGTTTTCTCTAAAGTAAAACTTGGGCAGGGTTCTGATAAATGATGTCTCTCAAAATGCACCAATGTCAAGAATGGACCAGATTTGCTCCCTATCGTTCTGTGACTAGCTCTTCAAAATCTTCTTTTTTGTGCACTTCCAAAAGCCTCTACACGACTTTATTCTTGTTGTCCTGCCACACTCTAGGCATAGAGTCTGTATCTAAGAGCACTGTGCCTTTGGGAAACATAAATGAGTATACAAAGCAGGTATATATAAAGAATTGCTGCCTTTTGGAGCCAGCATACCTAAGAAAAATACCAAGATGTAAAGGATAAGAAGAGGCTTACATTTGTATTGAGAACATTGTGCAGTACTTGGAATCAATGGCTTAAGACATTTTATTTCTAGGTCTGCTTCTTTTACTTGAGCCAGCTTCAATTAGGCCAAGCACTGTCACAGAGCACTGACGTTTCAAATATCTTTATTTACTTGAGTCGCCAGGAATCCCTCAGTGCCCCTTCAGATAAAACATACAGATTAAATACCAGCTGCATCAGGCTATTTAAAGAAAGGCAAGGAACTGGAACACATTGCTTTCTGAGAAGCAAGAGTTACATGGCAGCTCTGGTTTAATATCTCCCAGGTGCACAGAGGACGTGTGACTTGGATTGTGCAGTGAGGACCAAAGAACAATGGTGACCCTTTTCCAGGTGAACCACAAGAGCTCTTCTGCAACCACCTGCCAGGTTTGCTTCCCAACAGGTGAGGTTTAGCATCATGCCCTGGATGACCATCATTCTGCCACCTGTTGTTGTCCATTGCTGGCTTAGGAATGGGCCTCCAGTAAATAGTAGTTCCTTGGCTGTCTGTAGTCAGGGGAGGTGTTCTCATATACATCTGTAGTTTGAATAATTCCTTTGGGGTATCCTTAGTCTGAAAGCCTTCCTCTTGCTTCCCCACATCCTCATAATGATGCTTTTCCCTGTGAAGACTAGGCTAAACATTCCCAAGGGCCATATAGCAGCTTTCAGAGAACCTTAGGGTTGATAAAGTTGGAAATTATCTTTGATATTACCAAGTCCAACTTTGCTGCTGAAGACCTTCTTTAAAATCTTTTAATTGCACCGGGATAGCCAGACCACAGGCTCATAAGCACTAAGTCTGGGTGTGGAAAATGAAAAAAAATAAAATCAAGGTTCATTCTCAAATGATTTTTTTTCTATTTGTGCACTGAAATTCATAGAAGTAGCAGGTCTTTGAAGATTATTTGGATATTTTAAAAAATTTATTGGTTCTGTTATTCTGCCTCCATAATATTCCCCAATGTTGTGTTATATACAAGTACAATGGATACTTTTCTTATGACTATGACAAAAGTAAAAAGCCCATAGTGTGAATTGTAACCAGGCCCACAGATTTGCTTGGCCTTTTTCCTTTGGAAAATTCCTTATTTTATTTTATTATATTTTATTCTATTTTTTGTCTTTCCTTCCATCAATTTCACTCTAGAATGCTTTTGAAAGGCTTGCATAAAGTTATTTATTTTAGTGTATTTCCCTGGGTGAAGGGGTTAAACTAATTGTCTAAAGGACTGCGCTTGACTAGCAGGAGATATGATTGTTGTAAGGCTATCATTTAGGATTTTCTGAAAAGAATGAGGAGCACAATGACTATTCCTGCAGCACCAAGGTAAAGTAACACTAAATTTGAAAGTTAGGAAAAGCATCAAGAGGTAGAGAGGCACAATTTTCTCCTTGATGTACCATTTGCTGTTTGCACAATGATCTACATTTAATAGGGAAAACCTGTAACTCTTTAAAAAGAAAAACAGTGTCTTTCCATATGCAGCAGACAGAGTCACTAAAGGTACAGCAGAATACTTTAACAAATACAAGGTCATATGAGTTAATTAGGCTTTTTTCCTCTTCTATTTAATAAGAAACAAAGTTACCATGGAGACTCACTGGATAATGCATTCTATTTTGGTAAAAAAAACACCTTTCAAAAAGAACATATTTTGTGAGGAATTTTCAAAGTGAGTGCTCTGGAAAAAAACCCCACATGAACCCTTTACTTATTCATTTTCTTTCTCATTTTTGTCCGCAGTAGTTATTCTGTCCCTGTTGTCTGGTGTCTGGAAAGAGTTCTCTGTTCTGTCCATTGAATAAATAAATGGAAACTGGTGAGGCAACAGCCCTGCCTGGTTAGACTGCAGCACAACAGGACAAGCTATGTGTGCATCTGATACCCCTGGGACTCCTGGACTCTGTGAACCTCTGCTGAATTACTTTCTAATGTCACGGACCCGATATTCCCTGTGCCTAAATTGCTCTGTCTTCTGCTATTGTCCCTAACCTAGCAGCCAGGCTCACAGGACAGAGAGAAGGCTCTTTCTGGAGCTCTCTGAGTTGGCAGACATTGAACGAAGGCTAGAAGAAAAAATGTGAACAAGAGTAGTTTCCCTCCTGCTCTTTTTTGTATGGCATGGATGCCTTAAACCTGCCTCTGATAGGTTTTCTAATGAGACAACTTTTTCAATACGATTTTTATCTTGGTAGATGGTGTGAAGCGTGGTTCTTGGGCATCAGTTTCCTCTCCTCCAGATCATGCTTTGAAATGGTGGCTGACTCCAGGCTCACTACATTAGTTGAAAGGTTCCATAATAGTTATTTTGACTCTGGTGGGAGGAAGCTTCTCTCATGGAGTATTTGGAGACTGTGACTATAATTCTAAGACTTTGAGTTTTAATATTGTAAGTTTATATTTCTGTAGTTTTTCATTCGGGTTATTGGATGATATATCTTTTTCACCTGAAGGAACAGTCCCAAAACATTTTCTGATTTGTAATTAAGTTTACTTTGACAACAGATTTTTTATGTGAGCTTTTATATGAACACAGAAAAATTTCCTTCTCCAGTCACAGAAAAGCTAATAAAAACAGATAATAATAATAAAAATTATATTACATTTAAAAGTGCTGAAATGCTGCTGAATTTTTTTTCATTATTCATTGTTTCAGAATACTAGTGTTTAGCAAAAATAGATTAATCTTTCTCAAAACCAGGCTTATAAATGAATTATAAAATTCATATGGCAAGAATATTTTGAAAGACAGTCTGTACCTGTAAACTAGGTAAACTACATGATGAAATGTAAATAGCGTATATATCCTAAAAATGTGACACACCCCATAATGCTAAAGATAAGTTTTCACATTCATTATCAATTCCTTGCTCTTTCTTTGCACCTAAAGCAATTTAAAGAAATATATGCTCATGCTTCAATTTAAATGTTTTGTTAAAATAGTGTACCGCTCTCAGCTTTTCAACACAAACATAAGACCTTGAATGCAAATGGGCTATTTGGGCTAAATTTAGCAAAAAGATTCCTTATCAAGCAGGCAAGGAGGCCAAAACCTCTGGACAAGCCTGACTGCCTTCTCCAAACAGAGCTGTTAGAAGCTCCATGGAACCAAACATAATCTAGCACAGGAAAGGCTTACTTGGGGCATTTGGCAGAAGTGAGACCATTTAGAAGGGAAGTAATCTTTTTAAAATTTATTCCCTGAAGGACAAAAAGGAAATATTAAATACTTAATGACCATGCAGAAAAATAATACTGCCAACTTTAATTCCATTTTCAAGTCTGATTGATGCTGTATTATTTCTAAAGCTGCATAGATGACTAAGAACTAGATATATGCCCATAGTTTCTTAGAGAAATGCAAAATAGCAAGTAAAATATTGAAAATATTACTATCTTTGATGGATTTGGTAATTGACTAGAAGTCTTTCTCTAGCACACAAACCAGATAGACACTTGCAAGATGACACACTGAAGTTATTAATAGCGCTAATGGAAAATTAAAAGAAAGTGTTCAGAATTTAAAATGTCTATAAAATAAAATTCAGGAAGGAAAAGCATCAAAAAGAGTAAAATTAGCTGCATGTACAGGAGCTGGCTAGCAGTGCAATTAAAGTATAAAATTGTTTTTCTTCCACCAATAATATACTGCAAAGATTGTGGGAGAGCTGTATTGTAAAGACATCTGAGCTATCAAGCCTGAACTAATCTCTATATGGTATTTTATGATCAAGAGACAAAAAGAGAAACTATCAAATAGGGATTAATGTGCCCTTTGGTGAATTCTGATTACAGGACAGTTGTTTTTCCTCTGCACTAATAATAAAAGGAGCCTAAGTCGTGCAGATTTTCTAACTTTTAGATGCTTAAGCTAAGGGTGATTCATTCCCCTTGTTTCTTGTGAAAACACACTTTTTTAAAATGTATTCTTCAACTTAGTTACAAGAACTTCTATAAAAGAGGAAGAGTGCACTACATTTTATTAGTACCCCGAATGGACTGACCATCCCATGGTTGTTTGCATCTTGAATCACAAGCAAAGTTCTGGGAATATTTGGGGATACTTTTTTTTTTTTGTGGGGGATGTTTTTTGTATGTTGCTTACCCTGATCACAGCTTTTCATTGATACATTGGCTCTTGAACATTGGATGTGAGGTGTAGATAGAACCTCTTTCCCATAGAATTGCAGATGATTTAGCTACTGAGATTCTTATAGCCAGAAACTCGATGGGAAACTAAAGTCAACTAAAGTTAAGACTGTTCATTTGTGCAAAAAAGGTTATCCAAATACTTGAATTCATTTTATATGTGGCTTAGGATCAAGTGACAGCTAATGCTCCTCATGTTCTTCCCAAAGCATGACTGATTAACACCTCTAAAGGATAACAGTCCCACTCCTCCACTCTTGTACAAGGTTATCCTTGTGCAAGATTCCCAGTCAAAGATGTCCTCTTTTGCAATCAGATACATGTCTTTGAGAACCATTTCCAAGAAATATAATTCCAACTGCTGGTGCTCCAGACAGGAAACAACAACAAAAAAATGCATTAGACTGCTGCAGATTCACTATAAAAATGTTGGCATTTTCAGCATCAGCCAATTGAACTTTTGCCTTCATATAAACCAAGTCCTTTAGCTGTATTATGAGGCTGAACATTCTTCTGTCAGGGTTGGCTTCTCACAATTGATTTAGCAATGCAACCCTGGAAATCTGTAACAAAATCATTTAGTGTTGCTCCTTCTATCAGAGAAATAGGAATTCCTCAGCTGCACTGCTCATAATAAAATAGGTGCCAGATATGATGCAAGTCATCCAGTAAAATGTCTTCAGTTGTTTCATTTTCCTCACATTTTTTTTAATCCCCAAAGAACTGGCAGACATATGGCTCTCTGAGGTACCCAGTACTTGCATGTTACAGACATTTTTTATTTTGCTTCTTGTTTTGTTTCAATCTGTCTTCTTTAACAGTGTCACTGGAACCCTTCTTATGAAGATTTCCTGAAGAATGTTAGTCCTTAGACTTCCCACAGTTGCACAACTTATCTGTCTGGAATACAGTGTTTTTCTCTTCCTCTTCACAGTAAACAACTTCATTACTTTGTAGATGAGCAAGGAGGGATGTGCCAAGATACGTGGCTCAAATTGCTGATTTTTGGTGATGTGATTTTTATAGCATGATCAGCAACCTGAGAACACAGGGTTTGAATTTCAGGCTTTTTTTTTTTTTTTTTTTTTTCTAATTTTGGTAATTTTTAGTCATATACAGAATTTACAACTGCGTCAATCACTTTAGTGTGAGTTAAAATATGAAGCAAGAGAATATTTTGTAGGAAAGCAGCATTTGATGAACAAACTCAGTCTGTTAGGGGTAGGAGGGTGCTTTGCTTTAGTAAACAATTTTGAGAATTTTGCTGGAATTAGCTGAGAGTCTTTGACAAAAACAACAGTACTTTCATAGAGTAGCATGTATCTATACATCCAACAAAAAATCACTTTGTGGCATTTTAAGGATTTGCAATATATATATATATATATATATATCCATCTATGTATATATTTATCTTTTTCCAAGGGTTTATCCCACAGGCTCACACTGCAGTTCAAAAGTGAACTAAAGCAACAAATACAAAATAGCAAAAGTTATGTGTTTTTGACAGAAATAGCAATTTGAAAGAAACATGAACACAAAGACCTGTGACACAGCTCAAAAATCCCTGCTATTTAATATTAGTACTGGATTGTGTCATAGCACCCAAATCCCCTGAAAGCCTGACTGCACTGTTCTGCTGTATGCTGGAGATGTGGGCACGAATTCTTCCTCAGATTTTCTTCAAATCCCATGATCAAGTGTCCAAATTGTTCTTGTAAATAGCTTAAATTCAGTCTGAGTTCTGATTGCCTTCAACTCCACCTGCCCTTGTGGCTTGGCACATCAAAGTGCTCCTAGGAAAGGTCATGGTTCCTTTTCAAAAGGACACAAAGCTTTTGTTATACCTGACATCCTCATTGCAGGGTTTCCTAAAAGATTGCCAGATATGTGTATATATATATATATATATATATATATATATATATATGTATATATGTATGTGTATATATATATGTATGTATATATATATATATCTCTATATATATATATGTATGTATATATTCATATATTCCTCTCTTTCATATTATAATTAAGTTACCACTAATAATAACTACCCTATAGACAATACTATGATTAATAACTACTTAATTAATATGAATTAATTGGAGCTCGGGTCTTCCCTTTGGCAGTCAAGGAACAGTTATCCTTTCTTGTAGAATAGCAGCAGGATTTTTCCAGTCTGCATACCCACATGTACAAAGCAGAACCCCAGGCCAGTGAAAAATAGGATATGCATTTAACCAAAATCACAAACAACTTCCTCACTGAGCCTTTTAGTGATTAAAGTAATCTACAGTATTCCGTTTCACTCGAGTGTCTTTCTACTTCATCTGGAATGCAATCACTTTTCTGTGTCATGATTTAGAAATTTGAATTTAGTTTTTCAATTTTATTTTGAGTTTATTTTGCTTTAAAACAAATTCTTTGAGCACTGATTGAAGTAATTGTAGGCATTAAAAGCGTTTTTTATAAAGTATGTCCTCACTGGAAGCACTTTATAAAAACAAAACAAAAACAAAATGAATACACATAGCATAAAAAAAATTGACCATCAAAGAGAAATACAAGTCAGAAGTGAACCATTACACACTAAGTGGAAACAAACCATTAAAGCTTTGTTGATATGAAGGGAAAAAGCCTAAATTCCACAATGCCTACTCAAATTCAAAATTGAGTAGTCAGGGTTTTTTTTTTCCTGACTGAATTATAGTCTTTTTTGTGGCTTGCTTTTGAACTTTTAGTCAAACAGACTATATTCTCTAAGCACCAATAAAATAGTATAAACATATGTCAATTCCCCATGAAAGGAAAGCCACCATTAGAAATTTTGCAAATATAGTGCACTCCATTTAGTGTTCAGAATGACAGTAGTCAGTACAGCATGTTGAGGCAAAGAGATAAAACACTCAGCAGCTTCATCCATTTAGAGAAAAAAATAAATGAAATGTTGGCAGTCTGGGAAGGAAATCCATTGAATGGGAAAAGAAGAAGCTGCTGTGCCCTTCAAAATGTGTCTTGTTCTGTGTCACTGAGGCAGGAGGACACACACACTGTAGTTAAGATGCGAGCATATAATAAATCTTATATATTTATTTGGTTATGCTCTTTCTGTTTTGTGAAATATGTTTGAAATCTCATTAGAATAACTCAGTTTAGTGTAAGAATCCAACCTAACAGTATTTATTGTCAATTGTCTTCTATGAGTAAACCACAGAAATCTGAAAGCTGATGAAGTAATTTTTCAGAAAAAGATATTTCAATAAATTTGAATGTACTCCATTAAAGAATAGCAGCTCCAGACAATAGTGCAGAGTTTGGTAAATTTAGACTTACGTAACTCTTTTGAAAAGTATTACACATTTAATTTTCTATTTTTAAAGTGTCTTGGTATTAGTATTTGGCCGCCTGTGTGTGTCTGTGCATAAGAATAAGGCACTGTGTTCTTGGGTTGAGCCGTAACTTTCATTCCATGGTGGTTTCCTAGGCCTATCCCAAATCATTCACAGCATAAGTAGAGAGGCCACTACTCCAAGGGAAACCACGGAGAAGCTGCAACCCAACACAGTATGTCACAATTGTTTGCAGCCATCAGAAGAAATTTCTGCAAGAATTCCTGGAAAATCGTGGTTGCTAATTCTGTAGTGAGGAGAATGGTTTTCTATGAGAATTGAAACACACGTTTATATGGCAGGCTTTTTCATCATTTTCCCCTTGTGCTGAAGGATACGTCTAGAATTTTTTCCATAGCAGTTAGTATTAAATGTTTGAAAATCTGGTTCTGTATTTGCACAGTGTGCAGAGAATGTCAGCTACATTATAACCCAAGCTTTCTACATTTTCTCTGAAAGCAACCACATACTGTTTCAGTTCTTTTGCAGTAAGCTCGAAATTGCTGTTTTCATGTGCCAAACGTGGCAGTTGGCAATTGGTATCCTAGCCCATGCAATTAAATGGTCTTGGGCAGCGGGCCATGCCCAGGGCATACAGGCAGGAGAGGACACAAGCTTCTGGAAACAGAAATGGAGCAACTGCACAGCAGCCCCAGCCCAGCCCCAGCTGCACACCCTGCCTTGCACCACTACAGACTGAGCACTGTGCAGAGTTTGGCTGGTAGAGGTGGGCATTGGGAGAGGCTGATCTTATTCTGTGCACATCATGGTGATTCAGAGACAACAAGAAAAGAATAAGTACCCTGTGGAGATGCAATTCTACCCCCCAAGATCATGCCTGAATTCACTCAAATTAATGGCTCTTTCCTGTTTACAAGGTTTATGCAGGTATTAAGCCCTGGAGGCCTGAACTGACAGTAGCAAACTGAGGAAATCTGTGCTACTACAAAGTTTTATCATTGTACTGTTATGTTTTACTACAAAGTTTTCTCATTATATTGTTATGTTTTACTTGTGGGCATTTCATATCTGCTGCTGATTTACATTCTTACAATAGAAAACTCTTTCACATCGCTCACCTTAGGACTGGCATGATGGCAGAGTTTTAGTTATTTATAACTGAGAACAGCATGGAAAGATTTGTTCTACAGAAAATGGAAGATCACCATACAGAGATACAAACAGACCTGTATGTGGTTAGATTAAATGTGATTGGAGCAATTCATACATTTTTGCCTTGAATGAAGCCACATAATAACTTCCATGATGTTATTGCCTGATGCAAGAAAGTGACTAAGCAATTAAATCATGTTTAACTAGATGTTGACAATTACCAGTAATTCCTGTGGGAATGGAACCATGGTTCATGGAGCAGATAGTTCTAGTTTTTCTATTATGGTTCTCATACATGTTATCACAATGTTCTGATAAAGGATTTTGTAGGTTATTGGTAGGTCTTGAGTGGAACTTAAATTGTTATAAAGCCAAAGATTGCTCCCTTTGGAGCTTGGGCCAAAGTCACATAGAAAATATCTTGATAATGTGGAACATATTTTGTGTAACAGTTAAGACCACATAGTAGAGAGGTAATCTTTTCTTATCTTGACAAGCTGTCCAAAGGAAGAAAGGCTGAAAGATACAGTAGTTTGCTGTATTTTATTCCATCACTGCATGGAAGATGAGTTGTAATAAATAATCATATTTATAATAGATATTCACATAAAGCAGAGAGGCAAGGGAAATAAAGTAGTCACCTGCTTTATTTTGGGAGAAGTGTTCTTTTGCTCTCTTTGTATGCGGTCAGGGCTTTTGCATGCCAGAGCAAATGTATGGACAGAACAGAATAGTTATACAACACTAAAAGCTCAAGTTATGAAATCTGTCATTCCTAGATGTTTTCTCAAAGAAACCAAGCAGCAGTATTCCAAAGCATCCAATGAATTTTAAGTTTCCTAAATTTTCTATTTTTATGTATGGAGGACATTGAGCAGAAGAAGTAAAATGGCTTCTTTAGCAGCTGTGAATTCTAACTAGTAGTGGTGGGTGGTGAAAGAGTCACTTTAGTCTCTAAACTTCTGTAAAACTGGTAAAAGCTAGTTCACAGCCTGTCTTGATTAATTTTCCAGTATAAAATGTTATCAGTGCTCATTTTAAAGATGCAGCACTAGTTAAAACTCAAGTGAAAGAAAACAACTTCTCCTTCAGCTACTTAGGCAAAAGTAAAGAAAAAAACCAAATACTTCATTCTGCTGCTGACATCATGATTAAATTTAACTAGTTGTAATAATCTGGTAGTTGATAATTTGATGCAATTGATTTATTGAGTCAATTTCCATTATTACCTTGTTTTAACCCTTGCATAATTCCATTATTAATATTTGAGAGTAATAATAGCTTTAGTCAATGATGTATATATTTAATTCTAAATTAGCTTGTCTTTTTAATAAAATAAATAAAAATAATCTGTTTTGATACATCATTTTTGCTTGCATCATGGACCAGTTCCTCTAAAGTAAAGGTGTTCAGATGAGGTATTTGAAAAGAAGCAAGTTTTATTTCTAAACTCATAGCTTTGTCTCTCACAAGTGTGTCATTCTAGTCACCAATAAAACTGTGGTTTGTTCAATGAATTGCTGTTTACTGGCACTCGCAATAAGTGGTTGCTTAGGAATGTTATTGCTACCAACAGCAGACACAGAATAAGCAATTGGACACCTGATTTAAAAGAAAATAAACTGGAACAGTATTATAACCTGAGTGTATTTTGTCTCAAAATAAAACACTCAGTGCTTTGCCCCTAGCTGGGTAAACATAATTTTATCATCCACTTCCTCTGTAAACAAAAATTAATTATTTTATTGAAAATTAAGAATGAAAGATATCAAGAATCATGTAAAAAGAAACAAGACTTGTAGTAGTTTATTAAATTCTAAAGCAAGAATGATGCAAACAGCAAATCAACTTTGGATTTTAATACCTAGTCACAGGCTGTCCTAGGCAGATCTGTCCCACCAGCACTTGGAGCTGGCTGGGGATAGCGTAGGAGCAATGCAGAGAGGCAGCAGGTGTGCCTGTCCCACCAGCTGAAGGCTGAAGCCAGAGGTGTTCCAAGGCAGGCAATTCTGTGCCAGGCCAGCACCCAGGCAGGGATTACCTCATGTTTGTACCTGCACCAGTTGCTCCCCACAGCGTGCCTCCAACACGTGTGTGCATGAACTGAGCCAGTCACTCGAGATCACCCTTCAGACACAGCAGTGCTTTCTTCTCTCTGCTTCCTAGGAGTGACAGTCCTCAGTGACACCAGAGCTGATAAGAGATCGCAGATTTTTCCCCAACAGCCACATTCACAGCCCCCCTGAAGCCAGGCACTGTGATGTTTCCTCTCTACAAAAGACTAACTTACCTTGAAGTGTTTCCCAGCCCACCTGCAACTCTGCACAACGCCCTCCAAGTTTTTTGTCCAAATATTGGGCCAACCATTCTGCTGCATAATCACACCAGATCTGCCAGAATTTCATGTAGGTGGTGTCCTCCTTCAGAAAGCTAGGCAGATGCTGCTCACCCCAGACTGAGAGCACAGTGCAGTCCTATGGGTCTTGCCATTTCGTTTGCCAGGGAGACATTCAGCCAGTCTCTCATGTTGCACTTGTGAGATATCCTCCCCTCCATTACCTTTCACTGAGTCAGGGCATAGCAGAGTACTTCATATTCTCCCGTGCTGCAGCTGTTTTTGACAAGTTGTGATACACTTACCTTATAGCCAGAAAAAGCTGTTTTAGATATTACACTGAAGAATCCATACCAACTAACATCAGAAATAATTAATCTGTAAGAAATCAGTGGGCTCTGTTGTTTAAGGGGAATTCATGCTCAGTAAGCTTTCAACCCTTTAGAAGGTCCTAGAGGACTTAGAGGATTTAGTACATAAAGGAATTTATAAGTATCTGATCTCTTCCTTGACAATGCTATGAGATGCCCATAGAGCACTGAGAAAAAATTGTCAATGTCTGCAAGGCATAAATTTGTATTAATTCTGGAAATGTGTGCCTAGGAAATAGCTGTTTTAAAGCAGTTAATAACTCATATAAATGCAAACTGCAAACATAGGCAAATAATATATATGAATCTTTGTCAATGCTCAAAGGCACAATGTATAATTAAGAATGCTGTCAATAGATGTACCAAATTCACCAAACTTTCTCCTCTTCACTGCAAAAATCTTTCTTCAGTGGTATAAATTAAGCAGATAGGATTCGAGAAAAATTGAAGTGGAACCAACGGAACCAATGAACAGCTTTCTAAAAAAATCCTGTACATTTTGTAGACAAAAATTGTGGGATTTTCAAGATGTTCTTTTCTTATATCACAAATATTTGTGTACTCCGAGTGCTTAATAGCTTTACTGAGAGTCTTTTGCTCAGGCATGAAATACCTTATGAATAAATGGGATGAATAAAAACATGGAAAAATTCACTTCTTGCCTCACAGCAAAGGGAGACAAACAAAACAAAATGTTCCTGTTTCAAACATTGAATGAGCTAGGTTATTTTAAACATTGCACTCAGCTGGTGCTAGGCCAAACTAATATGACTGATGTCTTTTGTATGTTAACAGGGAAATGCAAATTTACATTCTGGCTGCAGAGCTGCCTTGAACTCAAGTTACATTATCTAGAGCCCAAGTCAAAAATTTAGCCTGGGTCATAACTTGATGTGATTTATTTAAGATTCGATATTCACCTTTTTGACAAATTTTCTCCATTCCCTACAATAATCCAATTTTCCATCAGCATTTGAGGAACAGGACTTGGAAAAAAAAATTGAAAAAAGAGTAAAGAAAATTCGTATTTAGAAATTATGGAATGCCAAAGTAATATGGGGATGCTGTCATATAGAGTTGTAAATATTAAAAGTATTTGTGCAGAGCATAGAAACTGATGTGAAAAGTATGTGAGCAGTATGAGGCCATAGCTTTGCATCCTCTGGGTTCAGCTGTTGCAACTGTAGCACAATATACTGAGGGATGCAGCCATCAAGTCTCAAATAGAGGTGGCTGCTGGTGTGCACTACGGAAAACTGTCTCCTAAGTAACAGGCTGATAAGAGCATCCCTGTGTATCTGAGCCAGTGGACACACAAATAAGGTCAAACACAAAGTCTTGATGTTATCCCAACTCAGAGACTTTTTTCCCCAATATTACACTCATAGGAAGAAATAGCTACTCTTCATATGAATGCATCTCCTGCTTGTGCCTTGCCAATGACAAGATCCCACCACTGGGATGACCATGCAAGGATGAGCTGGTCACCTTCAGGGCAGAACACAAGAGGCATTTTTGTTATACTTCATGCCACATGCATTTTCTTCCACATTTCAGAGACCCTCTTGAAACTGAAAGGAAAACCATGGAGCTCTCAAGTAGGTCAAACAAGGGAAAGAATTATTCTTGGGAGAAGCACAGATTACCTATCCAGATTGCATCAGTAGTGAAGGGACACTCATTTTACAGCAGCTAGTTTTGAAGATGGCTTAAAGGCGTTTGTAATAAAGATAATCCAGCTCAGATTCTAATGCAGTCACTTGTTTTGAAACTTTGCTTGTCACTTGTGCAGAAAGCAGTATTTTACCTGATATTCTTACATGGGAAAGAATACAATATTGATATAAGTATTTCTTGGAAATTAAGGCCATTCTATAAGCTAGAATTATTTATTAAAATATATAAGCTATCAGTTTGAGAGATCATATTCACTTGCAAATACAATTTTTTCCTAAAATGTTATGGATTCATAACTCTTGACATACTGCAGCTGATGCTATTTACGGTTAGTATTTCTGAAATCTTGGAAAGCCTGTACATGTTTCCCAAGAAAAAACTTCATGGGTCTTTTATAGACCAGGTTTCCAGTTGACTGACAGAGGTGACTATGTATAGAAGGCTCATTGACATTCTACTAGTTCAAAGAGCTGGCAGTGCCAAGAAAGTTGTTGACATTAACAACTCTCCTTTCTGTAGTCAAAACAACTGAGAGTGGAGGGACAAGTTTTATACAAACACGTACCAGGTGTGTGAAAATACCTGTATACATTGACATTGGTGATACATTTTTTGGGGGTGGATATGCAGTGCACAATTGATGTAATAATAAATTACCTCATGTTTCCTATTTCCACGTCATGTCAAGTTGTTTTGAAGCTGCTCCATTGATCCATACTGTTTTAGCCATTTCAGTGATAAGAAGTTGACTGAAGGGAGCAAATAGAATCCACATACTACTTTTATTTCAATTCTCATTGTGCAGAGGCACATTTTGCCAAGAAACAGAACAGTCAATACTATATATTAAGAAGATTGTATTTTTTGTGTTAGTCCATTATGATTTATGGAGGTAATAGAGAATGTAGATAAATATGAATGTAGGTAAGCTTAATTTCATATATTTTGATTTGATTACAAATCTGGACATAAATTCTTAGAGAAAAAATAAAAATAACAAATTTTCGGAACTGTTACTCTGTAAGTTGTAAGTCTGAGAAATTGTTATAACTTATGATTTGATATAGCTGGAACATGTCTGAAAGAAATTCCTAAAGTCTCATTCAGACCTTGTTTTCATGATTTTACAAACCACGCTCCTCTTTAACAGGCATAAAATAAGGAGCAATTTTAATGTCACATAAAACTTTAGAATTTTTTGTAAAAATTAAAACTATTTTAATTCATAAATTTAAAAGATTGTGTGAAAGTTAATATACAGCTTCACCATATTGCTATCACTTCAGAAATAAAATTGTATGTAGTGCCTGCTGTGATTGTATAGGCTCCCCACCAGGATTCAAAAGGAATAAAAGGGCCACCCACTGAGAAGAGGCACCACAGCTGTGAAGCCTAGCTGGTTTAAGGAGCAATTATGAAAGCTGACTGGAAAGCGAAAAAAATCAGAAACTGACTCCTACCATAAGGAGTATGGCATTTTGCTTTCCCTTCCTGGAAAAAGGTGGGATTAGGAGCCTTGCTTGACTTGCAAAAGGAATTATTTGAATGCACAGATTTGAAAATGCTTAAAATTGATTTCCCCAAGTGAGAATACCTGTAGGATTGCTTTGCCAGACCTTCTCAACTTAATGCTCAACAAGATTTTAATATCTGGAGACTTCAGAAAAAAATTGTGATATATAATCCTGTAATACCTATCTTTTCAACCCCCTTTTGGACATACCCATGGATATTTGTACATATAGCTCTCATTGTTATCTTATATGCAAAAAGAAATTTGATTGCTGAAAAATAAACACTGTGGATGTGAAATTTCCACTCCACTCTTTCTATTTTTTTCTTCAAACAAAATAATTTGAAATCTTTTAAGGCTCACCTGCCTTACCTGGGATATTTTTAAAACAGAGTGAGTTACTGAATGATGAAAAGAACAACTTTTCCAAAATTTCAGATTATGAAAACTTGTACCACCCTCTGTTAGAATGTTTTTCTACCCATTGAATGACTCAACTCTAAGTTGTCACAATCCATAGACTGTGAATGGTGTGAAAATCCATACTACTATAAAGCTCTTTCCAAATATTTTAATGCACTAGATTGCCTGCAAAACTTGAAACAGACTTTTGAGTGTGGTTTTTCAAATAGGCTGCTCCAAGACTTTGTACACAAAGTACATAATGACTAAATCTTTTCAAGTTATTCCTCATTTCTCTTCAGATGATCACTAGGAAAAATTTAATGCCAAGTATATCAAGCTTACCCTTAGGAGATGATGATTCGTAGTCAATCAAAAACATTTAATTAATGCATGCAGTTCAGTACTTTAGAGGACTAATGCACTCAAGAGATATGCACTATATACAGTCACATTCTCACATAAGAGATTTTAAAAGAAGAAGTAAAGTTTTGGCACCAGAGCATTCTGAAAAATGGAAGCAGTATATGGGCAGGCTATTGAAGCCTTTCACTGTTTTCATGGTTTAACCCCAGACAGCAGCCAAAGCCCCACAGAGCTGCTCACTCAGTACCCCACCAGTGGCATGGGGGAGAGAATCAGGAGGGTCAAAGCTGGACTACTCTTGGGTTGAAATACAGACAGTTTAACTGGGAAAGTGAAAACTCTGAAAGCAGACAAAGCAAAACAAGGAATCAATTCACTGCTCCCCATGGGCAGGCACATGTTCAGCCATCTCCAGGAGACCAGGGCTCCATCATGCATAACAGTGACTTGGGAAGACAAAAGCCATTGCTCCAAACATCTCACACTTCCTCCTTCCTCCCCACACAAGTTCTGGAATCTCCCTTTGGTCAGTTTAGGTCACCTGTCCTGGCTGTGTCTCCTCTCAGCCTTCTAAGCACCCCAGCACCCTCACCAGTGTGGCAGTACAAAAAGCAGAAAAACATTGGCTCTGTGCAAGCCCAGCTCAGTATTAACAAAAATATCTCTGTATTATCAACCCTGTGTTTCGCAAAAATCTAAAACACAGCTCCAGACTATCCACTGTGAAGAAAATTAACTTTATTCCAGCAGAAACCACCACAACTGTCTTCTCATTTATTACTGGCAAAAGCTCTCTGGCCCTGTAACTATGATTTACCTTTAAAAAATAGAGAAGGAATGATATGGAAACAAATATCTATTAACCTTGACTAAAAATTTCTGAATAAAAAACAATATCCATCAATTTTAACTTATGGTGCTTCAGTTTTCAAAGCCCTGTGCAGATACCAGGTCAGTGTTGTAATACGAATTAATTTGCTATATGCTACAACTTGATTAAGTTCTAATCCTCATTCTTGTTCAGTCTGTAGAAAACTTACTAGAAAATATCAATTTTTCAAACACTGTAGAATGCCTGTTTTCTGTATTGCTACTTTTTTTCGATAGTATTCACATAAATAGACTGCTCAGTGTCTTGAAGATTTCCTCCAGAATTATTACATGCTTCAAATAAAATTAATCTTTCCTAACTCTGTAGATGACTTCTGATTTGTTTCCACTTCTCAGCCAGATCTCACTCTGCCTCCCTTGAGTTGCACTGGTTTTAATTCAATTGTCATCCCTCATCCTCTGATATTTAGGCTAAGCCATTTATTTTTGCATGAATAACTTTCTTAAAAGCAAAGAAGAGAGATGCATGAAACAATAAAAGTAAAATTCTTTTAGAATTTATAGTATATGTTGGGGTTTTTTCTGTACCATGCAGCACTTTGAGCAACAAATTACTCTCATCATTAAATGAAGTAAGTCACACCCAATGACACTGTATTCTAATAAAATCATAAGGCATGCCCCATCCCCCCAGAAAAATTCTTTAGGTATATCTCCCTTAAACTTCATACACTGGTAAGAGGTCTGTCTAATGGCTTGCATTCTCTGTCAGCTCAGAATTTTTTTTGTTTCAGTATGAAAATAAACTCTTATTATGTTACACCATGAACTTGAATATTTCTAAACAACAAATTTCTCTGATCCATCAGGAAGGATATAAATGCTTGACACCTGTAGATTTTTCTTCACTGGATGTCAAAGCTGTTGTGCAAATAACAATAAACAGATTATTCTCTCCTTTTTTTGGCCAGTTAAACTAGTCACCTTAGTTCCCTCTGTGTTACTGGAAAAGAGAATTGAACTCCTACCTGCATGGACATTTTTCTTAGGATAAGCTAAATTGTCTCTCTGTTTCACATCTCTTTCCCATAAGTGTTTGTGGTGTACTTTATTATCATCATTGAAGGGGGGCTTTAGAGGGGCTAAATTCAGTGAAATCAGTGTCTACCTTTTTCTGTTTATTCTGTTGCCTTCTCTGTAAGAATCATGATATTCTCGTCCCTGTGTTATTCAAAGGGGCCTTGGCAAGTGTTCCAGTCTAGCCTTGTCCTACATATTCTAAATTGTGATACAACAATCCTATAGAAATTTACAGATGTTGCGTACAAACTGGAACTGCTTGCTCACTTTTCTAAAATCCCTAGAACCACCACGACCTTTCAATACATTTGATGCTTGAGACCATTCTTAGCCTGCTGTTGTATACGTGCTGATTTGGAGATTAAAAACAAGATGGAGGACAAAATGGGACCATTTATTCTTCTGCAATTTTAGAATTAAAATGGTGTGTACACAAGAAAATGGAATACATCCTACTATGTCAAAACAGTCCACCACAGGAGGATAGTGTTTTGTTATGCCACTGATAAGCAAATACAGAACTTTTGAGGTAGAAAACTCAGTCTATGTGAGTATAAACAGACTATGCTGCATATATAAACAAAAGCACAGCATTTATTCAGAAAAAAACATACACAAAACCTCTGCATTAGAGTAATCAAAGTATTTTATGTGAAAATTTTGCCTTTCTGAACAACAAGATAGCAAATAAGCACAGAGCAAAAGCCATTTGGTTTCATCAACTGAATGAAACTCCTCCACAGATAATTACTTTCCCTTCAGTCTCACATTTCTCTGAAAACTTAGTGTGTTAAAAAGTATAGTTAAGGGCTTTTTTCTATTTACACAAGTTTTATCATGGTAATACAGTCTTTACACAGTCACACATCCAGATGTGAAACAGTTGGCTAAAAAAAGCCTGATTCCAAGCTTTCCTTATATGGCACATCATTGGCAAATGCCTCTCATGGACATCACAAAAATGTAATTATAATGTCATGGGGTTTTATCATTCAGATACAGTCAGTATTAGTCAGTTTGAGCCTACTGCATGGGACTTTGAGTCTAGACAAAGCATGAAAGCAAAGCATTGGCTGACAATGCTTTTTGCTGTTTCAGTTATCCTCATCAGTCATATGTTAGTGTGTCTGTATCATCTCCCTGATCCTCTATTTTATCATGAACATAATGTATTTTCAAACTGACTACTCTTTGATATAGTGCCAATGTTGAGAGTTTCTGGGACTTCCAAATAACAAGTTTCTATCCTGTCCTTACAGACATATTGGTAATATAAATGAATATGCCACAGTATCTTTGTAAACAGCAGTAGAAGAAATAAATTAGAACCATATTCAAGGGAGTAAAGAACAATACATACTGCCTTGGATTTGGGGAATTTCCTTTAGTGTAGCCACTATGTCAAAGATGTGTACAATATAGACACTAGAGTTTTAATGATGAGGATAATTTCATGATCTGTGATATTATAACTAGAAGCCTGTGTAAATAGCAGGACACACTAGGGAGGATTTGAAGTATGATGAAATTAATGTGCTTGGTTTACTATGGACACAAAGGCAAAATTGATGGAAATGCAGATGCATTTTATAGTAAACTCTGTTCAAGGAATGAGACCATAGCCAAGACCCTTAGTCAGTGGGAGGAAAGGACAGTACTCTCTAAACTCCTGAAGCAGAATTATCCTTGTGCCCTTGTTTCACTTTCTGGAAATCTTTCTTTCTCAGATTTAAGTACTATGGTGCTGTGAAACATAAAATGTTAATATTAACACAATTCTGCCAGAGGAAACAGAGCAGAATTTCTACTCTCAATAAAGCCTAGATTTACCAAGGTCATATGTATAAAAGCCCATCTTGAGATTCTGTTTCTTGCAAGCCCCTAGTTTGCCTTCAAATGAAAGAAAACTCTCAAGTATTCACTTACATGTTACATTTGAAACATCCTAAGTCAGTTAAAACACTTTAAAGTTGATATAATACCTTATGTGTATTCTAATTGTATATGCATAAAATATCTAAAAATAATTTCCACCAAAAATTTTATGATAGTTTTAGGAAGAGAGGCTACTTCTATACCTCTTATTGAGGTTATCTGTTGCTATTTAACTTCACAGATCACTTGAATATTTAATATTTAAGATGCAAATATAATAAAAGACAACTCTAAATTACGTGTAATATTTCAGTAATCAAGTGCAGACAAATGAAGTAGGCATTCGTGGTCTCAATTTTCTAAGAAGCTGAATAGTTGTTAATTACAGAAGACAGCATTCTATCCCGTTTCAAATACCTTTATCTTTTTCTTTATCTTTGTTGCTAGGAAACAATTAACACATTATAGGAAACATGAAATACTTTAGTAATGCATAATTTTGTTATTCAGCCTTCCTTTTTACTTATTAACCCTTTCAATATATATTTTCCTGTGCTTAGTGAAGAGTGGAAATAGTTTCTAGTGCCCATGAAAGGTATTATGTTTAAGATAAAAATCCTTTCCATGTTCATATGGCTGGAAATGCATTGGCATTCCAATTAGCAATCTAAGCTAAATTGTTACTATGCCTCACAACATAGAACATTTAGGCCTTAAGGATTTCTCTGGGGCTTCTTTGAAATGAAAAGGGTTGATATTAGCTATCCATGGATGCATTTTATGTGGTGGTATCACATTCGCTGGGAAATAACTTAAATATGCATAACATGCTATGTTTCTGGGGTTTATTTAAGTATGAAATATCAATAATTCATTTGTTAAAGGAATTGGCAATTCCACAATAAAAAAAAGCTTTGGCAGGTAGGTAATCAGGAAGTTCTTGTTGCCTGCTTTAGTCATGATCCTGAGTTTAAAAAACGGATTGTATAATCTTAAGCCCATATTAATTCACTGATACAATGGACACAACGAAAAGAGCAGAATGCTCCTGCACAGGGTTGGAAAATATAGGCATACAGGATATAAAAATGTCTTAAGCCAACATTGTTGATTAATTCCTTAAACTATCAAACTGAGGTCCCACAACTCAAAATTGGCTTGAGCCTGTGCAGACATTACTAAATGTAAGGTGTAATTTTGTGTTTTCAGAAATGAATGTGAATTTATAACATCATAGATATAATTTTCAAATTATTATTTACAATTAAGATTGGTAAGTAGTGGTGGAAAACCATTTTCATATTACTTAATAAAGAATACTCTTCTAAGGAAAAACATTTTTGACAAAGCTGTAGAATGAGGACTATATACCAAAAAAGCAACAGCTCAGAAAAGGGAGATTCACAGTGGACAAACAGCTCAGAATATTCCAGCATCCCTTGTCAATGCAAATGCAGAGGACTATTTGAGAAGAGTTGGGAGATTACATTTTTCTTCATTACACAAGATCAAAAAAAGTATAATATTGCAAATAGTTCTTGTATTTACATCCAAAAAAAGCCATAGAAATAGTACATTAGAAACAAGAAATATAACTCAAATTATTCAGAGCTAGGAAAATCCTCTTTACTTGCAGATGGAAGGTGTTCAGCTTATTAAAAGGAAGTGTAAATTATTTATGTAAATATAAACTGATACTTCTTTGAGACAAAATACATGAAAGCAATCTGTTTGAATAAAGTCTTAAAAATCCAGTTCCATAAGTTGGTGACACACTTCAGCTTTGAAAGGCATTACCTAATGCAAATAATTTCACTCTTACCCAATAAGAATTATTTGTATAAAAATAAGTGTAGTCTCAGAAGCATGATAAACAAGAATCTAAGTCTCTTGGATTTTGACTTGTTTTTTCTAATTTCTAAATTAAAAGAAAAAAATACAAAGGTGTAGCTTTATGAATGTACTTGGAGAAGAGGGAGCATCAAATATCTATACCCTCATGAAGAAAAGTAGTGAAAAAATGACTTAGTGTTCAGAAAAGGATAATCATATAAAATTATATTCCATTCCTAAAAATGTTATCATTTTTCTTCCCTCTATATGTCCAGGTTTTTAAATTGCTACCAAAAAAAAAAAAAAAAAAAAAACCAGAGAAAGGTTTTCCTGTATTTCATTAATCAAAGCCCTCTGAAGTTCAGACTAATTCTAGCAGCAAAATATATCAATTTATTAGGAAGTACATTATTATCAAAAACAATAAAGTGTGATTCTAACTCTAAAAAAAAATTTAAAACAAACATGTAAGAGGTGCTTAATCTTAGGCAAGGGCTGTTTTTTCAGATTTGCTGACATGAGAAGTAGGGTTAATGAAGATTCACTTTGGTAAAAGTAGGAAAGTGTGTACAAACATGCAGTGTTCAGTTTCTCAGTGTTGTCCATTTGAATTTGAATTATGAATGAATATCTCCTGATGATTCATTATTTATTTATATTTGTTTAAATAGAAAAATCCCAAGCCTAGGAATACAGGTGCAGAACAACAAAACCATATTATTCATCCTGAACTTTCTTTAGAAAAATTATTTAAGCAGCATGTCATATTTATGACTTTCAGGAGAAAGGATCAGTGTAACAAAGCTGCAACACAGAGCTTTTGCAGGAGACTGATTGTTTTTTTCCTGGCACCACTGACACAATCTGGATAATGGCCACCATATTGACTTTCACAATGTAGGCTGTGAGAGGACAGGATGCTAATCTTATAATGTTTGTGCAGTGACTCATCCTCCACATAAGTAATAGAGGCAGAGCACACTACTGGCTTTGTACTATGTCTTTTCACAGGAGGCATTACCAGAATCTGTGGGGTGAAACACAGGTGGCACTGGGGAAGGAAAGAAAATTAGAAAATATGAGTAAAGAGGGAGGTTGTGTAGAATTGCTGAGTTTTGCAGTTTCATCTCTGTACTTCCTCAGAAATGAAGATTATTAATTACCTGCTCTCTTAGCCTGGCAAATGATACAAGTGGAGATTTAATCACACTAAATCTGAACATTCCAGAAAAATAAATGCTGCTATGGCCTTCATAATTTCAACTTCCATTTAAAAAAAAAAGGGAGGAATATAGAAAGATAAGCCTGGATCAGGCAGGAAACTTGAGAGGATAACTGGGGAAGGAGGGGTGAGAGAAACTGACTTAGTTGCAGTAGACAGTAGCATAGGACAGAACTGTGACTGGTTTATGGATGGCATCAATGCACCAGGCAATACCAGAGTGGCAAGAATTGCAATAGGACATCTGCAGCTGCTGCAGGGGGTTCACATGAGTACATGAGTATGTGATATTGGGTAGCACATTTGTTTTTAAGAGCTGGGTTGCCTATATGGTAGGATTGAAAGGCAAAGCCCTGCTACTGGAGGCATTCGTGTTCTCTGCCTTTCTCTATCATTGCTGTTCATCCGTGTGTCACTTCCCATGGTTGCCCACTGTAAGATCAGTGAAAGAGAAAGCAGGAAAAAACACATGACTGGATGAAAAGAGGATGCTAAAGGAAAGGAAGGACTATTGAGTAATGTCAGCAGCCCTGATGAATGTCTAACATTCCAGCAGGGCTGCTAGAGACGTGAAATGCATGTAATTTGGAAGATTAGAAAATAAATCTAAGCTTGAAAAATGCTGTTGCCTGTTGCAGTCTTTCTCCTTTTCCCTAGAAGGCTTTTAAGATTAGCTGTTGATGCAAGAAATGAGTATGGGTGAAACAAAAAGAGCTATATGTCTTCAGAAGGAGGAGCCCAAATGAAACACATTTAGCTTCAGTCCTGAATACAGAGATAAAGAGAAGTAGTAAAGAGCCAGTGTCCAAAAGAATGAGAGTGAAAGTGAAAAAGACTGCTCATTAGATATTTTGGACAGGAAAGCAGGCTTGCTATTGATAATACCAAAATTGAACTTTGCATGACCTTTAAAGCACATACCCATTTCCTCTTTAGAAGGCACTTGGGAGACATGGGGAAGGCACAAACCAATGAGGGAACATCACATTACTAAGAGGGTTCAGTGTAATGGCAGTGAATGGGAGTAAATACCTGATCTGCTGGGATGGCCAGCACAGAAGTAAGGATCTTTGCAGGGAGCATTAAAGTGGTGCAGAGAAGCATTTTGCTTTAAAGAGCAGAAATGGTTTGGAGAAGGCCTGCATAACTGCATGCTGTCATCAGAGGGAGGAGTTTAGAGAATAGTCAGAGATGTGGAGAGATATGCAAAGCATCATTTGTAGAAAAATAGAATTAATCAGTTTCCATGCACCTTAGTCTGCAGAAATGGCTAGACAGCAGCAGGAGACACTGAAGAAGAACAAAAAAATATGCCAAAAGAATGTGAACAGACAGAGAACTAGAGTAGGAAATAACCTTGAGATTAGCAGAAAAGCTAATTAACAAAATGCAAGAGGAAACCAGGAAAAAATACCAAAATTTGCAAACATTAAAATGAATTAAATTATCAAGGGATGTATGGAGCATGTTTTTATCTAAAACATTTAGTAGACGTCTTCTATGAGAAATAATTGGGGCTTTGTGCTTACCTGAATTAATATGAATTTAAGGAATAGGAATTGGATGATGATTTGTATTTTGAAGAGTATCTGCAATTCTGAGTTCCTCTTCTTGACTGAGGCTTATAAATGTTACAGTACTATGTGTACTGTACTATACCAAAAATCATATGACAGTAATTTTATTACTTATCTACAACAACTAGCATGGATATAATGTAGCTTTGGGACATTCTTTGTGTATGTAAAATCATTTCAGACAGACACACGCAGACTTAATTCATTTGGATCTGGAAAATACACCTAGGGTACTTTGGGCACCCTGCCACCAGGGCTGTATGTGAGCCAGAGCAAATCTGCTGACAGTTATCTTTCCAGCTGCTGTAACAGAGGCACAGAAGGGCTTTGCCTCCCTCATAGCCCTGACACAACATTTAGTAAACTGTCAGAACCATCTGAATAGTGGGTCTTTCATCTTCAGTATTTCTAGATTCACTTTGTTTCCTGAATATCTCTTAAAAACCAAAGAGGTTCATGAAGGAGAAGTTGCAATAGTATTCAGGATTAAAGCAGACTTGCTTTGTTCAAAGTTTGGACTAAAATGGTTCTGTTTTTTTCTTTTAACTTGACTCTTGATTCCTGTATGCACAAAACCAAGAGAAACTAAACCTTATTATTCCTGACCACGACATTAATGCTGAACAAATAATTATTAACAAAAATATCGTTAGGTAAATTATATAAAAATAAGAGGATTACTTTTATATGCAGAGGAAAAAAGAAAAAGAACAACTAGAGCAAAATAGTCTAATTAAAAAATGAAGAAAATTAGTGATGATGATATTGCTGAGATGCTGACTACACAGTTTTTCATGAGAAAAAAATGGGGGAAGTAAGTATAATTAAGAAATAATGAAGCTTCTCTAAATACATCTGTTTACAAAATAGAGGTAAGAAGATGCTGGAATGTACAATGGCTATATTTCACCAGCAGACTGCTTTCTACAGAAAGTACTGACTGAGGTCAGATTTTCTTCTGCTTAGACTTCTCTGACTAGCTATTCAAGGAGCACAAGAGTTATATTGGGATTTCTAGAGAAGTTACACATAAAATTTAACCTTAAATAATCTAAAATGAATTGTCTAATTCACTGACAATGTTCATGAAGAAATGAGAAAACACCACAGACATTTTTCTGGCATTAGACAGTCATAATTTTTCCTGGTAAATTATGCTTTTTGCCCCAACATTTGTCTTCTAAAAGAGCAAATGGGTAGTTATTCAATGTTGGGAAACAATGGTTGCTGGGGCGTGTTAAACACAGCATCCCAGCCAGAAAAAAGTAGTGATAATCATGACTTTTTTAGCAGTGATGCAGCCTCACCTTAATCTCTGAGTACAGCTCTTGGCCCCACTAATTAAAAAGGGGCTGAAGGTCCTTGAATGTGTCCAGGGGAGGGCATCAAAGCTGGTGAAAAGGCTGGAAATAATGAACTCATGGGGAGCAGAAAAGTACTGTGGGGTTGTCTAGTTAGTAGGTCAATCTCTGATTTCAGACTCTGTGAATTAATTCTAGGAAGAAATTTCACAGGCTGTTTCTACATGAAAAGCATGAGAATTCATGAGGGATATAAACAAAAATAATCTTGTACATAACAAACTGCAAGAATCGAATTAAGGCAGGGATATTATCTTTAGTACTTTAAAATTTCACTGGGAAAATGAACAGTGATATAAATGGATGGTAGTATCAACATTTGCAGGATGCCTAGGAATCAAAGGTAACATGGTATAAATTGATAATTACTTGCCTATATTGTCTTGATAGTCAGCAAACAAGTCAAACACCAAGTTTTACATGCAAGAAAATCTAAAGGGAGTGGGTAAGACCTCTGTACCTGCTCATCTATTAAAAAAAATAGATCAGTGTTTTATAGTTAAAAAGGTACTTTATGTTTCAGAAAGGTTTTTTGTTTGTTTTTGGTTATTTGTTGTTTTGATTTTTTTTCCCTTCAAATGAAGCACAGACAGTTCCAGGTTTATTTTACATTTCCAGGTCTCAAAAGCCAAATTCAGTTCTCATGGCACACAAAACTTCCAGTGTGCCTAAGATGTGCTCTCTATGTTCAAGACTGCAACTATAAAGAATACTAGAATTTTCTCTTGCAAATAAAACCATTTATTCTAGGAAGTAATGTTTGCACAGTGCCTATTATGACAGGATGTATCTCTAATTGGTGTCACTGGTAACATTTAAAACACAAACACATTAAGTGTACCAAATGAAAACAGTACTGAGTCTTTCTAATTCAGTACTAAATAAACATAAAATGAAGCAGTAGCACTATTTATCCTTTTTTATAATTCACTGAGGTAATCAATAACATTTAACACATTTTATATCAACTGTACAATAACAGTTCATGAAGATCAAGGATATGAATTCAGCTGAACATAAATAAGTTAAACTGAAATCCAGTTTCAAGTACCTTGACCTCTTGTTGCATCCAGATCCAAGCATGGCCTTGTACAGTCTTCCATGAGTTTACATTTTGCAACATGATATGTTAAAGCACAAAAGTTAGTACGGTTTAAGACTTCTGCTGTAATTGAAAACCTCTTACTTTCTTAAGCATTTGTCATGGTTTATCCCCAGCCAGCCATTAAGGACCACACAGCTACTGACTCCTTTCCTCACAGGAGATTGGAAGGGTTAAAGTGAGAAATCTCATTGGTGGATGTAAAAACAGTTCAATAGGAAAAGCAAAAGCTTCACAAACTAAGCAATACAGCGAATTCAGCCACCACATCCCATAGGCAGGGATCAGCCATCTCCAGGAGAGGAGGGCCCCATCACATTAAACAGTGACTTGGATAGATAAACATCATAAGTTTAGATGTTCCTCTCCCTGTTTCTTCTCAAAGCTTTTGTTGTTCAAAACAACATAATCCCCGGGTTATCCCTTTGGTCAGCTGGGATCAGCTGTTCAGGCTGTGTCTCCTCCCACCTCCTCTTGCACACGCAGGCCACTTGCTGTCAGGGTAGGGTGAGAAGCAGAAAATGCCTTGAGGCTGTGTAAACTCTGCTCAGGAGTAATTAAGACATTCCTGAATTATCAATGCTGTTTTAAGCACAGATGAAATATCTCAGAACAATAAATATTGCGTGGTTAATTTTTTTTGTTTGGTTTGGTGTGGGGTTTTTTTGTTTTTGTTTTTGTTTATTTATTTATTTTGTTGTTTTTGTTTTAATTTTTAATTGGGTATTTTATTACTCCTGGTAATTGTGCTGCCACACTCCTAACATGAAGACCTTGCTGTCAGCCTCCTTCAGCCCTCACAGCTCTTGGCATGGCTATGACACTTAAGACAGTAATTCTCTTGCCAGATAAACACCACTTCTGAGTTCCCCCAAGGGCCACCTTGCCGTGTAGAGATGACCCCTACCCTGTAATGGACATCATGGACATTTTTTGCCATCCTTTCTCAGCATTTATGGCCCTTCAGTGGATAATGGTAGATGAAGATCTGTCCTTCTGAAATCCTCAGGGAATGCTGGGCTGTTCAAGGATATTCCTTGCTGGTGACTCACCAGCAAAGGCAGCCCCATACATGGCATGCTTCAGTTCATCAGGTTTGAACGTTTGACAGAATTTGTGATGTGTGCCAATAAAGTGTATGGTAAGAAAATGAAGAAAGATTTTTCTTTTCACAGTTTTTTTTCAGTTTTAACATTCTGCTTTCACAGTAACAAGTTTTTCTTGATTATCAGGAACAAGTAATCAAAGACTATCCCAACTAGTCTGTCATTCTAGGCACCTACATCCTCTTTGGCAGTAGTATAGTGCAAATAAAGAGTGGGCAAGCTTGCCTTTCTTCGATGTATTACCGTAAACTGTAATTCCCAAATGACAGGTGAATAAATTTTACTTGCATTTATCTTCAACTGTGTCTCAACTATGATTCATAAAAGTAAAAAATAAAATGTTCTTAAAAGATTGTCTTGCTAGATTAACTCTTTTGGTCTTACAAGAAGCATGTTTATTAAAAAGGTGGAGCTTCATAGGCATGGCAAGGTAAATAAGAAACACTGCAGACAACGATTTATTACAGGGACTATCCAGGGGTTATTCTGGATTCAAACATTCGCCTTTAATATTTTACATGTTATTGGGGGTGCGAGGCAAGAGGTGCAACTACTGTTCTATTCTTCACATTACTCTTTCTTGATGAATTTACGGTGTGCATCTCCTTCCCATAACTCTTTCTTTCCTGCTTTTCCTTGCAACACTCAGCCGTCTCCGGCCTTTACTTCCCAAGGATGCTCTTCAGGAATGTGTAATCTCCTCCCAGGCATTCCACCTGAGCCACTCCATTTCTTTGTAAAACCAAGTAGCAGACTAACCAAGATTAATCTGTGAAAAGAACACACACAATCTGTCATGGGGGAACATGTTGCAACTTGATGCGGATTAGGTGCACCCTGCCCTTCTGTATGACAAATTGCTGAAGATGGTAGAAAGGATGATGACTAGAAGATCATCTGCATTTAACGTTAGTTTAACCAACATAACATTCAAATTAACATTTTGGAAATTAGGACTGGTAATTTCTCTCTGTAACCTCTCAGTAAGTCCACCCTCCATATAATTTACACCTTGACATTTATTTCCATTTCATTCTAAGGAGCTACAGAGAGATCGTATAGGTGGAGCCTAAAAAGTATATTACAGAGTGTTTAACTATCCACAATAGTAGAAAAAAATCTATATTATATGTACAACAACTTTAATTAATCTTATTTCTTAAAAAAAAATTAAAATTAACCTCTTTCTTTTCCTCCTGGGGAACTAATGCCAAAAGTGCTAACATGATTTTCCATCCTGCAGGTCTATGATCCAGTCTATCTCTTTTCAGAAGTAAGACCTTATTCATCTCACCTATATTTAGATTTTTAGCTTAAATTCTAAGTGCATGGTGGTGTACAGGCACTAAAATGCCTCTTTATTCAACAAAGATAAGTATTTGCAAAGGGTGACCCAGAACTTCAGTAGCCATTTCACTTTGTGTGGATTAGAAACGGATGTGCAAACACTTGGCTTCTGGCCTAGATAATTCGGTTAAGTCTAACATTAGGTGGAAAGAATCCTTGACAGAATCTCAAACTTGTAGTGGTGGAGGCACATGGCTGTTTTCTGGCTCAAAAGGTATTAGTGAGAAGAGTTAGCAAAGCTTGCAAAGGAGAAGTGA
Source organism: Sturnus vulgaris (assembly GCF_052056855.1). NCBI lineage: Eukaryota > Metazoa > Chordata > Aves > Passeriformes > Sturnidae > Sturnus > Sturnus vulgaris. Next base: position 53,293,732 of record NC_142244.1, read on the forward strand.
AATCAGCGTATTAGAGGTCCTCCTTTAACTATTCTCTCAATTCTCTATATTACCAGCAAAAACTAAAAAATTCAAACTCTGTAGGTTTGTTTGGAGGTTTTTTGCATTCATTGGAAGAAAAATCTAAATTTGCATTTGTCTATTTCTGAACTGCATTTCTCTGGTTACCTACAGTTTTGATTTTGCTACACTCTGGAAGGCTGGAAGATCCTTAACTGGAAACTTTAACTTGGCATTAGCAATAATTCTTGCCACTGAATTGATATCGCATACAAAATATGACATCACAGATCTCATACACCACAGATACCACAGATATCACATACAAAAAAAAAGGATGATATAATTTTGGTGATTTTTTGTGATTTTTTTTCTGGAAGTAGCTAAGAAGCAAAAATGTAACCACACTCAGAAAATACAGGAAAATGTAAATACAGGACATAGCTGAAGTAGCTGAAGTTGTTCCACAAGGTTCTAGCTTGGTGAAACAAGATAGCTGTATAAAATGAACATGACTGAACTGTGAAAACAAATAAATCAAACAGTGAGAGCAAATACATGATGAATAGATCATTAAAAGGGTAGTGCAGGTTTCTTTGTGAGTAATTTCAAATGGTACTAAGAAGCATGTGATGGTGCTATAGGAAACAACATCAGACATAGTCCTCTTAACCTGACTATTCAGAGTTGTTGAATGTGTGCAGCCATGGACTGTGTGCTTCAGGTCAGAGTAATCTGTTCTAGTTTTAGCAACCAAGCTAACTAATTTAGATGCCTAAGTCAGAGTCAGTAAGAGCAGATGTTCTCCACAGCTAATGAACGGAAATAGGCATCTTCAGTGAACAGATCAACTCATCCTGAGGCATCTAAGCATCCTTGACAATTCGTGACCTGGATGATGTGGCACAGTGTACCCTCAGCGAGACTGCATGATACAGAGCTGGGAGAAGTTGCTGACATACCAGAGGCTTGTGCTGCCATCCAGAGACACACCAAAAGGCTGGAGAGATGGGCTGACAGCAACCTCATGTTGCTCATCAATGAGTAGTACAAAGCCCTGCAGCAATCCCAGGAGGAACAATCCTAGGCACCAGTACAAGCTGGTGACCACCTGGTGGAAAAGTAGCATTGCATTGAAGGTCTGAGGGATCCAGGTTGACACCAAGCTGGACATGAGCTAGCAATGTGCCCTTGTGGCAAATGGGAATGGTATCCTGGGCTGCATTGGAAGCACTGTTGTCATGGGGCTGAGAGAAGTGATCCTTTCCTGCTCCTCAGTACCGGTGAGGCCACACCTGGAATGCTCTGTCTAGTTCTGGGCTCCTCAATATTGCAGAGATGTGAACATAATGGAGAGACTCTAGAAAAGGACCACAAGGATAACTAAGGGACTCAACTGAAAAGAGGAAAGGCTGAAATAGCTAGGACTGTTCAGCCAGGAGAATAAAGGGCTCAGGAAGGAATTTTATTAATGTATATAAATGCATGAAGGGATGGAGGAAAAAAAATTGAACCAGACCCTATTTGGTCCTGCCCAGTGACGGGATCAAAGGTAATGGGCAAAAAACAAACACAGGACATTTCCTCTGAATATAAGGAAAAACTTTTTCACTGTGAGAGTGATTGAACACTGGCACAGATTGTCCAAGAGGTTGTGGAATCTCCCTCTTTGGAGATATTCGAAAGTCATTTGGACATGATCCTGGGAAACCAGTTCTAAGTGGCCTGGCTTGGGCAGAGGGCTTGGACCATATTATTTCCAGAAGTCCCTTCCAAACTCAGACATTCTTTGATTCTGTGAAGTCCACACTCAACAAAAGCCTATTTCTCTCACTTGATTATGAACAGAAAAGATGGTGAATAGCCAGGTCTCAGAGGTTCAGTTTCCAGACATACGAAGTTAAGTTAGGCGGCTTTAAATATTTTCACTCACTCAGAGTTACCCAAATATACATTTAATTGCTTAACTGGACAGTATTCAGACATATAGGCATAGGCAAACCTTAAGATGACTTCTTCTTTTCTTTAAATTTAATTTTCACCAGTTCAGTAAACTGTGAACAAGGTCCAAACTAGAAAGTGGAGATTATAAAACTTATTATTGCATAAATAGCTGTTCATATATATTTACTGATCTGAGTTATTATTTTTCTTATGATAATGAATTCACCGGGGAAGAAAAATAAAATTGCACACTGTAAGCATAGCAACTAAAGCATAATTGTCATCAACAAAAGCTACCACACAATTGCAACATTACCTTTCAAAATTTTTGACCTTTGCCTTACTGTTAGTAAATGTTATTCTGTAGGTAATTTAATTTCTAAGGGGAAATTCTGCAAACTTCCTTGAAGTAGCTTTAAAAAAATCAAACAAAAGTACACAGAAGTTAGTCAACATGAAATGTAATTCAGAACTGGATTCTCTTCCTAAGATATGAATACAACAAAGTATTTATTTGAAACCACTCACTAAACTAACATTACTTAAAGCTTTGTAAATACCAAACTAAGGAAAAATTACTATATATGTAAGTCTCCTGAATTTTTAAAATACTTCCTCATTTTGTTCATGCAGATAGGATCAGACTGTGTAAAGAATTCCTCAGCTGAAAGTTACAATTCCCATTTATCACCCTCCAGAGCTGAAATACCGTCCCTGTCATTGAGACAAAGAATCATTCAGGCTGGTAGTGATCCTGGGAGGTCTTAAGTCCAACCTTCTGTTCAAAGTAGAGTCAACAGTGAATTCAGAGCAAGTTGTTCAGGGATTTGCCCTCAGCAAATCCATGCTGACTGTTATGAATTACTTCATTTTTCTCTGTGCACCCAGAATTGGCTTTCAAGCAGACTTGTTTAATGATTTTCTTAGGGAATAGACTGAAGTTCACTGTATTGTGCCTCTTTCTACTTTAGAGTACTGTATATTTGCTTTTCTTCAGTCATCAGGAGCCTCCCTGCTCCAATCTCTGTGGCTGCTTAAAAATGATAAAACTACCAGCCTCTGCATCCTTGAAGGTGTCCTGTTATTTCCCACAGATTTTGCTGGGTCAAGATTTCTAAGGATCAGTTCTTTTCCACTACTCTTATTTCCTCTCCTCCTTAAATTCTGACTCTAGGCACAAAGATGCAAGCACAAACTAAGGCCCCAGCACTTAACATTTCCCAAATGTGCACACAATAACTGGAAATTGAAGGGAAGCAATTTCTTGTATCACTCATACACCATCATAAGTAGACATCTAAATATGTAATAGAGATGAGGTTCTTAGGCAGCTGTACTCAGAAACTTATACTGAGAGTGATCTAATTTTATTCAGGCATCTAAAGTTTAACTGTATAAAAAATGTAGTCATGACAATTTGAACAATCCTATCACAGGATCAAGAATGTAGAATGAAAAGGAAGGGAAGACCAGCTAAGAAGAGTCAAAAATATTCATCTCTCACCCGGACTAAGCTGAGAAGCTTACTCAGCTGAACGCTAGCACTCTTGGACAGTTTCACAACCTGTGGTACAGACATCTGCAACAAATAAGCCATAACTCTAACCCAGAACCAGCAAATAGTCTTCTGGGTGTTCTTGCTGACCACAGAAACAGCATGATGGTAACTGCCTTTGAGACAATTCGTCATTTGATGAATGTTGATTTCAAAAGAAGTTTCAGCTTAAAAACAGTCATAAGTGGCCCACAAACAGATGTCCTAGTGTACAGTGTGGAAGGTAAAGCATACAGCAAAGCTAGGACCTATTTCAGATAGCATTGCCAGCCAAATAAATGCGTGCCAGACTTAGTAAGATTTAGATATGTAACATCTGATTAGACAGATCCCATCTCTTTTGAGTACAAAAGGTAACCCTGGAAGTTTTTATGTGTAAAATATTTGAAGCTCTATTAAGAAAAAAAAGACGCATCACTTACGGTTTCTGATTTTTTTTTTTTTTGCCTCTTATGAATAGATAATAAACTTGTGAAAAGCTTATTATAGCTAGTGGTAAGTGATTTTCAAATATATATATTGGAAGTTAGAACCAAAGATATAAGCATTCCCAGGTATGCTCCAAATACAGTTATTGGATAATACCTGAAGACTTATATGTTTTGGATGAGAATTTTGGCTTAACTAATTTTCTTCTTTTTCTATTTTCACTTTGTGGGAAATTCATCATTAATTTCTGCAATTTTTAAATAAATCTAATATTATGGAGAATTTGTTTGGATGAAATTAATATTAATTATTTGTGGAATAAATAACAAGTACTTTTAAAAATGTCTTAGTTCATGAATAAATATTTCAAGTATGTTGAGTTTTCTTTATGAGTAATTCCTAGCTTGCTGGTTTTGTCACTGAAACATTTACACTCCGCTAGATGTGCTGAAGTGGCTTAATGATTCACTAAATAAATGCGTTCATTACTTATTTAGTATAGTACCAGATGAAAAGAAATCAGCCAGTGACACCCACAGATTTTCCACTTTGTTGAAAATTATCACGATAGTATCAACATAGAAATGGAAGCAAGATATATTTCTGGAGTTTTGAAAGTGAAGGAGTGAAATTTTGTATTGTTCTTTATGCTGCAGCTGTTGGTTATGGAATTTTCTTCCTGTCATAAATGATCTGGCCTAAGAATTTCCACTCTAATGTCACTTACAGAAATGTTAATGACTTTTCAGTCTCTTTTTTTTTTTTTTTTGGTGTCAGTGTGCTGCCTAAGTTCAAGGCACTCTCTTGGAATATGTGTATGCTCATAAATTAAATCAGCAGGTGATCAATGTTTAATGTTTACACTGCAAACACCTTAAGATACTTTTAACACTGAATTACATTTGTATTATCAGATTACTGTAGAAAACCTCTTGGACCAGTTTCTTATCTACAGCAATACATGTTATGGCTTTGATTTCAGAGGTGACCCATTGACATGAAAACTTTAATGAATTAAGAATATAGCTTTTAATGGAAGAGAGGTAAAAGCTGCAGAGGGATAAGAGCAGAAAAATGCTCTTTTGATGTTAGTATAAAACTTTATTTGCTATTTAAAGACAGGTTACAGAAGAAGAAAACCTTCCAAGGTTTGTGTCAACGTATCACATGTTTTATATTACAAGGAGTTGCAGCATCACTACTAGCCATAAATAAGAATATTTAGGTGACAAGTTGCACAGCACAACCACTCAGTTTCTACTAGGATGAGGCAATTCCACAATCTCCATAAAATCTAAAAACATGGGTTCATATATTTTAATTTTCCTCTATAGCTTCCATTTTAATATAGCAAAAGAACAGTGATAATATAGCAGAAATTCTCAGTCACATAAGCAAGTCTTTCCTCTTCTGTTTTCTTCTGGATTCATTAAGAGGGGTATTCCTACAGTAGGCATCAGAAATATGATAAGAAATCCTCTTTTCCTGTAGGGCTACTTGTCTCATTGTATCAGTACATCATTTGTTTTACAGTTTGACTAAAAATAAGTGTTGGAAAGCTTGTATTAGTTATTTTGAAGTACTAAGAAACTTTAGTTTAAATTTGGTTTCTATTGCATCCAATTTATTCAAATAAGCTAAAATAATCATCTTTTCCCGGCTATCCTAAAATCTGGTCAAAGAACAAAAACTATAAGTAGACACTATGAACACTGAAAACCAGAAGAGGATGAAAAGTAAAATATAATGTAGCCACATGCAGAGTTTGAGTGGTTCAGAATCATATTTATAAAATTACTATTTTTATAAATGCAACAGACATCAGTAAAGTATATGACATTTCCTTGTTACAATGTGTATAAAAGCCACAAAATGAGACACATTTGTGCAAATTACATTAACATTTGAATTATGTGATAAACTAGAGTCATAAATCTGGAAAAAAATTCATAGGAATAAATATGTACAAGCCAAACAGAAGCTGAAAACGAATACAACTATTCTGGAAGAACTTTTAGTACTTTAATGGCAGTGAAGACTGTCATAGTCTGATGAAAATTATTACATATGATGGACTTTTATGTTTTTCTTAAAGTTCTTTCCTCAGTTGTGTTGTGCCTAGACAAGTAAATCACATAAAGCACTATCAAAAATAATTTTCTCAAACATAGACAATACCTGAAAGTCTCTCCAAAAATTTATTTCTGGTAGCTATGTAAAGAATACTATCTGTTTAGATATGCCTAGTAATGCTTGGAAAGGCAAGTAATTGCTCACCTTGCAGTAACCAGCTCTGTGGGATGCAGGATTTACGAAGATTCCATTTTCTTGTGCATCTGTATTGCAGGTGTGAGAAATGTAATTCTTTCCTAATAAACTAGTAAAAGGCACGACAACTTCATGAGCTTCCCATTTTGCTCGGTAATAAAGACACCTCATTGTCAGGAATCCAGATTTGTCAAGAGAGAGCACATGCTTGAGAAGCTTAGCTACAATAATATGAACAGCATCCTTTCTTTCTTAATATGGTAGAAACATGGTGAGTTGCACAGAAGTGCCTTACTTGTGGAGATAAATAGGAAGCCTACTTGCAATATCGACACAAAGACCTATCTTTCAAATCTTTTGTATCTAAGTAAAGTATTACACAACAATACAATGTGGTATCAAACTACAGATTGAACTCAACAGCAGACATGCGAGTTCAGTCCATAGAAATTGGCACTCATTCTAGATATTCTTCATTATTAAAATGAGTTATGTCCATTTGCCATTTGAAACCAAATCAGACTCTTTGAAGGTACCCACTTTTCTGAAGATGCTAAAAGCATTTCAGTGGAAATGTAATTGTTGGCCTATTCCAGACTTCTCCAGGAATAAAAAAAAATATAATAAACATATCCATAATGCAGATCAGTGCATTGGCTCGAGAAGGAGGTCTAGGAAAAGAAATGTAGAAGGGGATACATTAATTTGAGAATAAATAAGTTCAATGGAGAGCCTAAGATGAATGCTTTCAAAGAAATCTGTCTATAACGAGACAGTATGAGCTCAGAAGTTATTTTATGTTCAATTAAATAACTCATAAACAAAGAAATCTTCAAGGAAAAGTGAAAAACTGATCAAATACTGAGAATCTACTAAACCAGGACCTTGGCATGTAGCATGAGAAGCAGAAATAGAAAGCAACCTTGTTAAATAAACCTTGACCTATTATAGAATGAAAGGTAGTGTTCTACCTCTTGGTGTAGAGCATCCACACCAATGCCTGTAAAAATTGTTTTTATTCTACAGAGGACCAGTCCAAAGGATTAAAAGAGAAGACAGAAATACTGATTTTATGCTGTAAAATTACGTCATGAAAATTATTTCTAAAGGATTTTTTTTTTAAAGCTGCAATATTTATATTATCTGGAATAATAAGTAGCTGGGACTTCTAAATTTGTCAAGTTCCTATATTGTGAGACTGAGTAATCTTAATTCAGCTGTGCTTCTTTCTTCTTAAGTAACAGAGGTTATTTGTACTCCCTACAAGATACTATATGGTAGCTTTATCTATTTTATTTTTAAATTTTATTCATAATAATAAGTGAAGAAATACCATTCTCTGATTCTGAGGTCAACATTTCAGCTTCAGCTACTGCACATCTAAACTTCACATTGAAGATTATAGAACTCTACAGCACACAAGTCACCACCATCTAAACACCAAATTGAGTTGAATATGAGAGGTGGTACACTGATGACTGCATCCGTCACTTACAGGTAAGACTGAGCTCATTTTACACCAGACACCAAAGAGGATACAGTAGAAACTGCTTTTTATATCCCATGCACACTGTTGTGCTGGCACTACTCAGTTTTCTCCTAGTAATCTACTTAACAGTATGTGTAATCTCTTAATCGGAGTGCTTTTGAACCCTTGGTTGCCAGTTGCAAGGATACTGTCCCAGGCACCATGCTGGAATGATAATACAGTGGGACAGTTAGGCCTTTAAGGAGAATTGCAAAATTGCAAAATTGATGGAAAGTCATAAAACAAAAGAAATTGACTTTCCAGTTGAAAGGCAAGAATACTCCCAAGGAAGGCAGATCCCCAAAGCTGATGAAGAGAACTTCATGGTGAACTTCATGGAGATGCTTACTATGCATTCCTAATTTAAGCTCTTATTCAATCACACCCTCTTATTCACTGTTTCATCAGTCAGCTCTAGGCTGTTCTTCACCAAGGATATGAGATCATTTGCCACTGCTGGAGGAAAATATATACAAGGATAATTGCCTCAAAGAAAGCCAGAGAAAAAGGAGTACCTTTTTCATATCTTCCAAGGCAGACTTTATTAGGAAACATCTTTTCTCTACAAAGGGACAGAGCCCACAGATAAGCCAAACCACACTGCTGTAATCACTAGGCTTAATAGCAGGCAGAGAATAACACAAAGTCTGGTCAGTCAACCAGACCATTTCTATGAAAACACAGGGGAAAGAAAGAAAACTAAATAGAAGTATCTCTCCCTCCATGGTATTTGTGCTGAGAATGCAAACAAATTTATATTGTGGGAAGGCACCTATCCGAGAGCAGAAGGCAAAGCAAATAAAAATATTTAACTGTGTCTTGGATCACCAGCAAGCCAAAATAGGATTTTATCAGTTTTCCTAAAGACACATTTAGCCAGAAATTTATAAGGTAATGTCTCTCTTTTTGTTTTCAAATAAAAGAATGAAAATCCAATCAACAACACAAACCATTCACAAACTGAACTATGTCTGAACAGAAAGCCTTAGGCTGAGCTTAAACTGAGCTTAACTTCAACAGGTTAATAATAACTTCAAATGAACCAACCCAGCATATAAGCAAGCACAACACTCTGTAGTGAATAGGGAACAGAGAATATCTAACTGCTTAAAGCATTAAAATAAAATTTAAAAAAAGAAAATTAAAAAGTCAACATCTTTGGCGAAAAAAAAAAAGGCTGGAATGAGGAAGATATCTAACTTATAATTTTGCTTGCCTCTGAATAAAATATGAAGGTACAGGTTAGCCAGCCCAGCCCACTTATCATGATAACAGCTCTCACAGATAGTGGTGGGTGCAATGAAAGCTGTCAAGAATAGGAAAAATATGAATAATCTTTAAAGTTTAAAAAAGAAATTAAAGTGAAAATATGATACTCTAGTAAGATCTGTTGGGCTCTTCTGTTAAACAGTGGAGAAAAACTCCATGAAAGAAGAAATTATCTATGCAAACTTTATCTTTACCTAACACAAGACTGTCCTGCTTCCCTCACATCTACATCAAACCCAAACACCTTGCAAGCTATCTATAAAGAAATTAAATATAGCATTGATGTGTCTGCCTGAAGTTGGAAACTGCAAGTAATTGAACTGTGCAGAGGTTAATAAAAACACAATGGGTATCCAAGGAAATAAGTCAGAGCTGTGAGTCTTGATGAGCCTTTTTTTTTAAACATGCAAACCTTTGGGATGCAATGTGTACATGGCACAGTGAGACTGACAGCTCTGATCAAATACAACATAAGCACTGTTCAAACATTGTAATTTAGTTATTACTCACCAGGTCTGTATAACTTGTAGAGAAAATAGTCTGATGCTATACTACATCATATTACTATAAACAGGAAGAGATTCAAGTTATTTCAATGAAAGAAAAAAAAAAGAAAATAAATGGAAATTAATGAACCTCTATGTAAAATACGTTCTATTAAAGCATTCTTTAAAAATAACTTCTATTTACTCAGTGAAAATAAAAAAGGTGTAAAATGGACAAACCTAGAGCCTAGAAATGCCAAAATTTTCCTATGCAATAATAGCTGCTCCCTTGTGCCTACATGTTATGAAAATGTAATTGCTTGATCACCTACTAATTTTCAAATGATACATTAGAAAATCTTGCAATAACTTTTACAGCTCTTATGAGGCCCATTTTGTAAGGAATGGTTTTCCTGGGGACTTTCCTTGATTCATCAGCAATCTTGGTAAATAAAGGTTATTCATGGTCTTTCCCCATACAAAAAACCTGTGCATTTATAAAAAAATTCTGAAAAAATGTATTATATGCTTTTATCACAAAAATTATATGTAAATGTGAAAGTGAAGACAAATTTGTCACCCTACAAAAGTTGGCAAGTAGCTTCAGCTCAGTATTCATTAACAATCTCCCACCCCCTTTCTCTCTCTAACTGTCTTTATTGTTGTCCTAGGAAGATTGACAACAGATTGATAATACCAACCAAACCCATTCAATAATTTCAGTTGGGAATGTATCTGCTGAAGAAGATTTTAGAATTCCTTCCTATAAAACACCTGTCCTATGGACAAATGTAAAATACCCTGAAGTTGTGGGGCTTTTTTCCCTTCACCTGTATGTAAGAGTAATTTCCAAAGAATGACTTATCATTCATACAGTGAAGATATCATGGCCAGCAGCCAGAAAACAGTATTAGAAGTTGCCTGCTAGGCAGGTAATCTAATATGTGTGGGAGGGAAACAGGGCTGTACTGAGCTTCTTATTTAACCAACTCCTAGGGAGTGCCACTGACCAGGAACGCTGCAAATTATATAGAAACAGGAACTCTGCAGTCAGTGAGGCAGTTCACCTCAGAGAAAAAAACAAAGGAGCTTGCAATCCTTTTCTCAGCACAGGTCTGCAAGAGTCAGCACAATGATGATGCTGATATTCCACAACACATGGTCCCCCGCAGGAGCCAGACTGACTGCTCTTGGGGCACAAATCTTCTAGAGATGAAGCTCCTGGAAGGGGTCTTAATCATCCAGATGTCAGGCTGCAGAGAGTGCCTGCTGCTTCTCTCCAAGACTCCACTGGAAGTGATGGTGTCCTCAGCTGTATGAAGACTGCTCTGCTAAAATCATTGAGCTACGAGGTAAAGCTGCAAGACTGCATAATGTTGGAGAGAGTGAATGTGAAGAAGTCTACAAGTTCTTCATGAAGATTTGTCAGAGGTCACCCAGAAGCTACATTTGAGTGAAACATGGGACTTCCAGCAACAGAAAGAAAGCTCCTTCTATTGCTGTGCATGTGGAACTGAAAGACACTTGCCACTGGCAAACAAGAACACCAGGCCATGCAACAGGACTATAGAGAGCCTTTAATAAATGTCTATTATATACTGCCTCAACAAGAATAGGACTTGAGAAAGAAGCCTCATGATTGCAGGGCCAGGTCTTTGGCGGGGAGTGGGGGGGAGGAAGCAGGCTTGAATCACTCCAAGATCTGCTGCAAGTGTAGCACGGTGGTGTGTAAGCAGTCCAGGAGTTTTCTGGAATCCAAGAGGACAGTCTTTCAACACAGGGGATACATGAGATTAGCTGCAAAGGTAATCTGATAAGTCTTCTACAAACAAGTAAGGAAAAACTGATTGGTGACATAAATATCAATGGTTACTTGGGCTGCAGTAACCATGTGGTGATGGGAATTCAAGATGCTGAGAGAATTCAAGATCCTGAGATAATAAATGAAGGCAAGAATCAACATAAAGACCTTTGATCTCAGAGAAGATTTTGACCTGCTCAAGTCTTTTCTTGGTAGGATTTCATCCAAGGTTGCCTGAAGAACAAAAAGAGACTAGGAAAGCTGACTTATCTTCAAAGACATCTTCCTTAAAATGCAAAAACGGCTCCATTATGGTATTTTAGAATTTAAAAATTTACATACAGTAGAATGTCAGTCTTAGTTAACAGGGAACTTCTGACTGATCTCAAATATGAAAAATAAAAGCAAGTGTACAGAAGGTGGAAGTAAAGGCAAGGTATCTAGAATGAGGACAAGCTATGTCAGAGGATTACAGAGACACTGCTGCAGGGAAGAAACTGAGAAAGCAAAAGCTCAGTTGGGATTCAAATTGGCAAAGGACCTGAAGGGTGACAAGAGTTTAAAAAAGTAAAACAAAAGCAAGAGTAAGTAATATATGGACTCATTGCTGAATAATTTGAGGGCAAAGTGATAAAGGATACAGAAAATGCTTAAGTACGCAGTGCTTTCTTTGTCTCAGACTTTACTGGCAATGCATGCTCCCAGTCTCTTGTTTCTCCCAGGACCCTGGGCCCAGTTGCAGAGTTTGTGGCAGTAAAGTGCTACTCATGCTAGAGGAGGAGTGAGCTGATGATAATTTGAACAAGTGGAGCATCCACATGCACTCAGTACTGCTGAGGGAGACGGCTATTCTCACTATGGGGCTGTTCTATACAATCTTTGGTATTGAAAATTCCTGGAAAATTCCTGATCTGCCTGGAAAAATGAAAATATCACAATAATCTTCAGGAAGGTTGAGAAAGAAGATTGTAGGAACAATAGGCTAGCCAGCCTTCATTCCCCAGGAAAACTGCAGAACAAGTCTTCCTGGAAATAATTTCTGGCACATGAAGAAGATCAACATGTTTAGGAACAGTCAGTGTGTTTCTTCAAAATAAGACATATCTGACTAATCTGATTGCCTTCTAGGGCTAAGGGGAGAACACTGAATGTTGTTTAACTTAGTTTTAGAAAAGCTTTTGACATAATCTCCCATACTAGCTTCACAGAGAGGAAACAGAGGTACTGGATGGGGGGACTACAAAGTGCATGTAGAGCTGGCTGTGGTCAGCACCTCAAAGTCAACCTGGCAGTTGTGGTAATCCTGAAGGATGGGTGGATACCTGGGATGATTGAAAGGAAGCAGTGAAAGTCCATTGTTCCACAAGTAAGGGGGAGCCAGGAGCAGAGAACTACAACACAGGCAGTGGGGCAGGAGCCCAGACAGTAAGAACCCAGTCCACCAGCACCTAAATGAGGCAAGTTGGGTCTGGCTGTGGTATCCAGCCTCAGACATTGTGCAGTGACCAAAAAGCAGGTCTGCAGTGAAGAGGAACACATCAAGACAGAATCACAGAGCACAGATCAAGGTCCAAACTTGGACCATCAGGGCTCGTGATCATGCACAGATATGGCTGCAATACAGTGGGAGGAGTAGCTCAGGTGGGAGCTGAACAGTTGAACTGCAACTCTGAGTAGCTCTCAAGAGAAGGGAGTCAGCCTTTTCTGAGGCCATGTTTCAGAGCTGTCTGGGACCACTCTGTCCAAAGACACCAGAGGAAGAGGAACAGTCCTGCACTGCATTATCCCTATGTTGACCCTGAGCCCAGTGGCCCAGATCTCTAGGAGGAAGGATTTTCTCAGGGCCTTCACACTGATACTACTGCTGTCTTTATTAAAAACTAGAATGACAGAATGGCGTTCACTTTCAGTTTTGTGAATGATGTCACCAAGAGGAACAGTTGATAAGGTGGAAGGCTGGGCTTCCATTTGGAGTGACCTCAAGAGGCAGGGACACTTGCTGACAGGTAGAGCAGGAAGCAGCAGAAGCAGAAAGGGAAAACTAACTGGCAGCAAGGCAGGCAGAGGCAGACCTCACTAAAAACGATCCAGAAGGCTGAGTCATTAAATCTGGATCAGGATCAGGTCTGGACAGAGTGAACAGGTGTAGCTCAAAAATCTGGTCACACAAGGCAGGCCCAATGCCATGTTAGATAGGCCCAAAGTCAAACCAGAGATTCTGGGCCAAGGTCAAGATTAAAAAGGTACAAGATCAGGCACAGATGTAGATGCTACACAACAGCAATGTAGCACAGCCAGGGCACAGAAATACATCCTCTGCTACAATGCAGTTCCCAAGAAAATGGAGGGGCATATCCTCATTTCTGTCATGCTTTGCGACAGCTCTTACAATGAGGGAGCTGACCTCAGACTGAGCCAGCTAGATTCTTCAGCTCAGCCAACTAAATTACTAGAAGGGGGGAATGTGCTCAGGAACCTGGCAGCATCTCATGAAGTTCAGAAAAGGCAAATGCAAAATCCTGCATCTAGGATATAATACTGTAATGGCACAGGCTGACTATCTAGAATGCAGGTAGAATTTTCTTTCCTGTAGAAAGGAACCCAGGTTTAGGATGATGAGTGTGAATAAGCAGTACAATTCTGCAGCAATGCAAGCTTAAACATAAATAGGGTTGCATTAGTAAGAACATAACCAGCAGATTAGTTGAAGTGCTTATTCTCCACTCCCTGGCACTTGTAAGACTACATTTGGAGAGCTGTGTCAAGTTTGGGTGTCTGCAGTATAACAAACACACTGACAAACTGGCAGAGTCCATCAGAGGCCATCAAGATGGTTAGGAATTGAGAGAGCATGACACACAGAGATTGAGAGCACCGGGCTTACTCATTTGTAATAAAAGGAGGCTGGGTGATAGCTAATGTCTGTCTTCAACTATGCAGTAGGTGAAGACAGAGTAAATGGAGCCAGGCTATTTGGATATACACAGTGAAAATAGGAGAGGCAATGAACAACAATTACAGGAGAGCAAATTACTGATAAATACAAGGGAAAAAAAGTCACCAAAAAAGTTAGTATGGCCTAACTCTGGAAGAAGCTTGCCAGAGAACCTTCACATATACAAAACTGAAGATATACAAAACTTGACCAGATAAAAGTTCTTCAGGAACCTGAGTTACTTAGAGTGTTGAGGATTGGAGAGGTTAGAGAAGGGAGATTTAGAACAGGTAAACTTCCAAGGACTCTGACAGCTTAAATTTATGCATGCACCTCATTGTCAGCTCAGATTCTAGGAATGTCTTAGAATGTATTTTAAAAGCAAGACTTGGAATCATGGTCTGTATGTAGTTTTTATTATAAGGTTATAATAAGCCTGTAAATACTGTTCACTATAATGAAGAATAGATATTGATGCCACACTGTCCACATGGAAAATGGCACCATGTGGCCATGTGGCCTTCTGCAGGGTTGACCAAGGTTTGATACCATATAATAATGCCATTAATGATTTGGATGATGGAATGCAGTGTGTGCTTATTAAATCTGCAAACAATACTGGGCTGGAAGCAACTGTTTACCTTGGAGGACAAGATTAGAATTCAAAATGATCTTGACAAACTGTAGGAATGGTCTGAGAAAAACAGGATGCTATTGAACAGACACAAGTGTGGGGCATTACTTTTAGTAGACATACTAAATTGCACAAATACAGGATGTGGCTCATCCAGCTTGTTTGTACTTTTGCTGAACATGATGCAGGGGCAACAGAGGATCACAAACTTAGTAAGAGTCAACAGTGTCATGTTGCAGCAATAAAAGCAAATAACACTGACATTTTTTTTCTTTAAAAGTTGTAATCTGCAAGACATGAGAAATAATCTTTCCCCTCTTCACAGTACTGTAGGGTCTCAGCTGTAGTAGACAGTCCAGATTTAAGCACTACCTCAAGTAAAGCTGCTGAACAATTAAAGCAAGATGACTTTAAGTCCTATTGGGATTCTGATGACAGGGTAATAATTTTGACTTACTTTCTTGGTGAAAATATAAATATCCAGAAATGCATCCTTTTCCCAGGTATCACATCCCTTCTTTTACAGTCATAGATGGAAATCATTAAGCCATTATCCATAAAATATCCAGAAATGTAATCCTAAAACAAGGAAAAATAAATAATGCTTGGAAATTGAGGAAGAAATGTTTCATAGTTCTTTCTTTTCTAGGTGACAGATCGCTTCTTTTTTTGGTGGTGGTGGTTTTTGGGGAATTTTTTGGCAGTAATGTCAGAAAACAATAAAACTATCCTGAATAACACCTTCTTTTCATTTTAGTGAAAGCAAACAAAAAACTAAATAAATTCCTTTGGATAAATCTGCATGCATTTTCACTCAGAAAACTTCTCAGATATCAGTTATTTTGCAGGAATATAACAAACATATTTACTATGTGTTTTTTGGGGTTTTTTTAGTAAACTATTTCCAGAGTTTAAGGTGTAAGAGCTAAATACATAAACCGAGAAGATAATCATAGAATCATTAAATCATAGAATAGCCAAGGCTGGACGGGACATCCAGAGATGATCTGGTCCTGCCTTTTATGGGAAGGAGAGCCTAGATGAGATTATCTAGCACCCTGTCTGATTACATTTTGAAAACCTCTAGTGATGGGGATTCTACCACATCCCTGGGGTGTTGTTCCAACTAATGAGCGTTCTCAATGAAAATAAATTTATTTTTCATGACAACTTTCCCAGTACAACTTGTACCCACTGCCACTTGTCTTCTCCACATGAGTCCTTGTGAAGGAGGCTCTGTCTTCTTTGTAGATGCTCCTTAAGTATTGGAATATTGTGATGAGGTCTCCCCTGAGCATTCTCTTCTCCACAGAGAAAATATGTAACTCCTTCAGCCTTTCCTTCTGGGGTGTGTTCTCCAGCCTTTGCAGCCCTGGTTTGACCCTCTTCAGTCTGTCCACATCTTTCTTGAGTTGTGGTGCCTAGAGTGGGACTCTGGCTGCATCCTGACAAGCTCTGAGTGGAGTGTGAAATAATGTCTGATAATACTCATAGCTACTGTAGGATCCTGCTGATAATATCAATGATATATCAATAAATTGTTCAGTGTTCCCTGATAATGAAATTTGGCTGTCAATCACATATATGTTGTTGAGATAAACTAGCCCATCAATTTTAACCCTTCCGTTCATCTCTCCTCCTTGGTGTATTGTAAATGTTAAGTCCTTAAAGGTATAATTCAGTGGCATGTGGCATGTGGTGAGAAATATATTTCTAATAAGAAACAAGAGCTTGGGATCCTTTTTGTCTCCTATTGTTGTTCACACTGCAGCATATAGACAAAGTGTGAACAACATCCTTTCTGTCTAAACATTTATTTGGTTTCAAGTAGCTAAAGCGAAAGCATGCAGAGCACATAAAATAAACATAATTTGTTGATGAATTAGGTCTTTTTCTTCAACAAATATATGCTTCATAGTAACAATTAGTTCATTGCATTATGGCAGTGTTTCCACCAAAAGTTAATTTCCATCATCTGTTATTGTCTAGAAACGCACTAAAAGAAGCATGTCAGAAGTAACAATAATCTACATGTTTTCAACCCTAATTAGAGTTTGGATTTTTTTTAAACTATTTTATGCTAAAAACAGCTCATAGAAATCTAGTTGTTAAAAGTGTCTTGTACTAACAATGGCAGAATGGACTGACTACTGGGCTTTGGCCACAGTGATGATCACTGAAGGATAATTCTTAAAGTTAGCTTGGCAGCGTGACGTGGTGCGTGAAAGAAAGAGTGCTTGAAAAAGAGTAGAGAATGTAAGGGGAGGAGAGAAGACCAACAGGACTTTTCTTAAGGTCCTAACTGTTGTCTTGAAAATAGATCTTTATGGGCCCTCATGTTACCACATTCCTGTTATGTGAGAGCCAACAACATAGATTGAAGCATCAACATATCAAGGAGTCGAGATATTAATATCAATGAAATGAAAAATCAATTATGGAGAACCAACAAAGAGGTCAATATTAATAATTGGCCTTCATAATAATTATTCTAATAATGACCTCAATCAAAAAAATGATTGTATTAATTTCACTACTAAAAAGGCTGTCCTGGTTATGCTTACAAAGTATAAGAAAGATGAGCATAAAATGTCCAAATGGAATAAGCAGCTCAAACCCATGATTTTAAAGCATGATTTGTGAAACAATCACACAATAAACTCTTTCAAAGCTAAGAACCTAAACCATGCATCGATGCAATAAATTGTGCTGTATGTTTTCTGCAATAAAACATACAAATCCTGCTATTTACATCTATGCAAATTTTATTATGATTATACCCTAATAAAAGAAATGAAGGAAAAAAAAGTTGAATACATATGAATACATATCTTCATTTAAAAGTAAAAGTTCAGTTTTATGTAGATCTGGTTACTGTTCAACTACTTCTCAGACTATTACCTCTTTTTACTCTAAAAGCTTATGTTTAATGAATTCTTCTCAGTAGAATTTATAACCAATCAGAAAAAACATAATGTCTATTCTATTTTAGTACTCTGAGTGTAAAAATCAGAGACATTAATATAGATTGATATAAATTTCTTATATATAATAAATATATTTTTCAAAATTTCTACCAAATTATTTGGATAACCTATTGCAATAAAACCAAAATAACTCCTCGAAGTCATATTATCTTCATGTGCTTCACTATGAGTGAAATGTAGAGAATCTCACTTGGAAGGTCTGTTATGGTGTTTCTGAAATTGCACAGGGTATAAAAAAAACTTACCTCAAGAAATACATACAAGTTATTTTTTAAATATTATTTTCTTTCAAAACTAAAGTAAGAAATTGTATAAAAAGCATGTAAAATTATTTACAGTTAGAGAGGCAAAAAATTCTTACCAGTTTTTATTTTTTTAACCTCTGCTTTAATGCACCCTATCAGGTGGACATTAACACCAGTGAATTAAACACTTCTGAACTGTGTGGTGCAATTGACATGCTGGAGGGACAGGAAGCCACGCAGAGGGACCTTGACAGGCTTGGAAGTTGAGCCTGTGCCATCCATGTGAACTTCAGGAAGGCCAAGTGCTAGATCCTGAACCTGACTCAGGGCAATCCCAAGCACAAATACAGGCTCAGCAGAGAATGGACTGAGGACAGCCCTGAGGAGAAAGGATTGGTGGGGCTAGTGGATGAGAGGTTGCACATGAGCCAGCAATGTGCACTCCAGCCCAAACATATCCTGAGCCGTGTCCAAAGCAGCGCAGCCAGAAGGTCAAGAGAGGATTCTGTGCCTCCACTTTGCTCAGGTGAGATCACATCTGCACTACTGCATCCATCTCTGGTGCTCCAAACACAAGAAGGACGTGGACCTGTTGCAGCAAGACCAGAGGAGAGCTATGATGATGAGCAAATGACTGGAGCATCTCTCCTACAACAACAGGCTGAGAGAGTTGGGGTCATTCAGCCTGGAGAAAAGAAAGCTCCAGGGAAACCTTATAGCACCCTCCAGAACCTTAAGGGGGCCTGCAGGAAAGTGAGAGAGGGACAATTCAAGAGAGCATCTAATCATAGGAAAAGGGGGAATGGCTTTGACCTGAAACAGGGTAGGTTTATGTTAGCCGTTAGGAAGGAAGTCCACTGTGAGGCTGGTGAGACACTGAAATGGATTGCCAAGAGAAATTGTGGATGACCCATCCCTGGAAATGTTCAAGGTCGGGTGGGGTCCTGGGCAATCTGGTGTAGTGGGTGGTATCTCTGTCCATGGAAGGGGCTTGAAGTAAATGATCTTTAAGGTCCCTTCCAACTCAAGCCATTGACTTCCCACTCAATTCCATGACTATTTGGTGCAATTCATATGCATAGCAGGGAAAATTTAGATGTTGTGATGGTCCTTCTGTTTACATTTGCCAGGGTTCTTTTTTTTTTTTTTTTTTTTTTTTTTTTTTACTTATAAGAAATCCTGGTTTTCAAGAGAAAGGGGCTAATAGCACTTCCTGATCCTGGCACAGGAACAAATCACATTATCCTTACTCATGAGAATAATCTAATTAAACACAACAGGAGTCCTCATATGGACATGGTAAAGCAAGCATTATTTTGATGCCACACTGACAGACAAATGAAAATTCTCTTCTTCTTTCAAACATGGTTCAGTTCTGATCTATATAATTTCATTATTTAAAAAACCAATATTTTTTTCTAAGAGTCAGTGTAAATATATGCCTGTACAGAGCAGCCCCTATTTACTGAAATAGTTCCATGTTTTGTAGCCAAGAGTCTGTCTTCTAAAGCATGTTCTTTCAAGCTTTCACAGTTGAATGATTACATAATCTTTTTACCCCAAAATGAAGTAGTATTGCTAGAATTTATTTTAGAACTGAAATAAAAATTGAGCTAAAACTTTAAACTTTATTTGTCAGTTTTATTTTCTTCCCCATCTGCTTGTGGCACACACTGGAACATGTATAAAGGTCTTTTTCTTTGTTTTTTTTGGTATTATATTTGAGACCACCTTCTGGCATTTATGGAGAATGGAATCGAAGAAAACTTGAAGAATATCACAGAAAAAAAAAATCCTTCATGTTAACTATTACAGCTGAGGGAAAAGTATGCTCTGGAAGCAAAGGGATTGCTTTCTCTCATGTCAGTGGGGAGCAAGTGTTGTAAAAGGTACAGAAAGAGTAAGGATCAGATCATCATCCTGTTTTTGTAAAGAATGAAGGAATGCATAGCATCCCTTTACTCCTGCCACACCTAGTCTGGGCCTGTGTCAATGACTGATCTTGCATGCTGACATAAAAATGGCTACAATTATGCAAGTTCTGTGATTTGCTAATGCAGAACCTTGCTGGACTGAGATCCAACTGAACATCTCATGAATGAAATTGTCACTGAGAAATTCACAGTCTTTGGAATGAAGATGTCAATATCAAGAAGATGAGACAAACAACATTTTTAAAGGAAAGATACGAATCATGTTCTATTTCTTGTGTATGTGCTCTTACTTTTATTTTCAGTCTGATGAGGTGCTAGAATGGAAGCAAATGAACACCAGAGCTGCAATTACTAAAGAGCTGAGATTAATGTTTCAAATTTGTTTTTCTTTCAGAATGCCAGTGCTACAATAATGTTCACATGAGTTGATGAATGGCTCACCTCAATGAAAGTTTGCTTATCAAAAACAAACACTGTTGATTAGAGAAGACAGCTACTTCTTAACAACACTCCAGCTTATAAAAATAAAGAGAATACGATTTTGTAAAAATTTGTTTTCAAAACCAAACATGAGTTTAAGAACTAAAGGAATTATTGAAGGAATCTCCTATTAAACATATTGTTGGAAATTAACCTTCTTTTATCTTTTTTCCCTAATACTACATAGAGTATATTACATTATTTCAGCAGTGAAAATGTTAACCAGTTCAAACAGGATATTATATAATAAAAGATTTGACTAATACGACTTTTAAAGAAACTCATGATTGCAACTTTATCAGAAATTCAGTGTGGAGGAATGCACTGATAGTTGTGCATGGAACAGCTGTAGTCAGGAGTTACCGTAGCAGTTGTGTACATGGGCAAAGGATGGAGTCTTCCATAAAGAGTAGCACGAAGTGTGGAATGGAAAATAAAATGTATCAAACCATATTTTGTTATCCTGCTTTTCTTGTGGAAAAAAAATCTTATGCGGTTATGTGCTATTAGTTCATCTGTTCCACCACAAAGATGAATAAGTCACTGACAATTTTAAGCAAATTTAACAATGGATCTCAAAGCTTCAAAGTTATTTTGGGATTTGTGAAAGCCAGTAAGTCAATAGAGATCCAATTTAATATACCTACCAGTAGAAAAGTAATTATAAGTTATCTTCCTACCCATTTGGCAAGGACAGGCAGTAACCATGAGATGAATCAGAACAAGAAAACCAGTCAACCCATCAGCCAACATGAACTTTCAATAAAGAACACTATTTGTAGCAACATATCTCACCATATAGATGTA
Organism: Sturnus vulgaris; assembly: GCF_052056855.1. Classification (NCBI taxonomy): domain Eukaryota; kingdom Metazoa; phylum Chordata; class Aves; order Passeriformes; family Sturnidae; genus Sturnus; species Sturnus vulgaris. The sequence continues at coordinate 53,315,033 of NC_142244.1, forward strand.
GATGTGAGAATAATCAGGATACCTGACTATTGTGGGTTAGCTCCTAAACGTGTTACAATTTTTAGTGACTGTTAACAGAATTCCAGGCTCGGGTTTGTTCTGTAGAAGAAGTCATGCGTTACTGAAAGCAGTTTAGTGAGTGTCTATTTAGCTTTGCTAGTTCTGCTGTGGGGCTAGTGAGAATGGAACCTTTGACACCTCAATGAATACAGAAATTGAATGTACACCTTTATTATGAATCATACATGACTGCTTGTGTCTGGTGCAAATTGTAAAGGAGTTTCTTCCAAGAAAACATTGTGCTTTCTTATCTCTCATTAACGACCTCCTGGGTTTTCTTCCCATCTTTTGCAGCTTTCTGAGATAATGTTGGTTCTGTGTTTCACAGCTAAGCACTGTTTTAGTCATGTCTACGTATCTACGGGTTATACATACTGACAAGCACCTATGGACTTTGGGAAAAAGTATCTCCAAGTACATAGAGCAAATCCATCTTAGTACAGAGCTGAGGTATCCTCTTTCTTTTGGTGGAGCTTACCGAAGCTGCTGTAATCTAGAAGGATGTACTGATCTAGCTCTGCTGATTCATCGTGTTTTTGCAGTTTATTACCTAGAGCTGGGTATAAGGAGGACCAGCAATCCAGCCAAAACGCCAAGTTTGGGGCCACAGAATAGTCAGGACCAATGGTATTCAACGACAAGGGGGCAAGCTTTATTGTAAAATCAAACTTAGTGATGAGAGTCACTATGAAGCCAAGGACACCATTTTAGCCGAGATGGATTAACCTCAACACGCATAGAGCAAGTATGTACAAATTTATTCAACATATACAACAACTATTAAAATAATTTGAGTATCCTCAAAGCATTGGAGGCACTTTTGTTTCTCTAGCACTGGAGAGACTTGACAAAAATGCTCATTTTCATGAGCATCACTGCAACCAAGGGGCTTGGGAAAACTGATGTTGACTGGTCATCTCTGTATGTAACACCACCACCAAGCAAAAGCAGCGCCCGAGAGGCTGTGCCCACCCGGCCGGGGGCAGCGCAGGGCCCCGAGGCGGCGGCACCTCCCGTTCCCCGCATTCCCGGCGGTGCGGCGGCGCCACCCGCCCCTCCCGCAGGGGGCGCCCCGGGGCGGCGGGGCGCGGCCGGGCGGGCGCACGGGGGGGCTCCACCCCGTCCCTTCGGCCGGCCCTGCGAGATCCCCCCGAGCGGGAGGGCGCGGCCGGCGGCGCACGGGCGGCAGGAGGCGGCGCGGCGGCCCCGCGCACCTGCTCACCTGTGCCCCGGCCGGCTGGGGGGGCCCGGCCCGGCCACTCCCCCGACGGGCTCGGCGCAGGCGCCCTGGCGGCTACCGCAGGCAGGGGGCGGCAACATGGCGGCGTGAGCGGCGGCGGGTTCGGCTCCACAACAACAGCGGCAGCGGCATCGCTCGCGCCGCCGTCCGCCCCGCGCGCCGCTCGCCCCCGCCGGGCCGCACCGCGCTCGGCGCCGCCCGCGCTCTCGGCCCCGCGGCGGGGAGGCGGCCCCGGCCGGGCAGTCCTCGCCTAACGGGGCATCGGCGCCCATAATAATCCCTCATTATAGCGGAGCGGGGGAGCGGCTCCTGGGACGGTGCCGGCGCCTCGGGCCGGCTCCCTGCGGCCCCGCCGGGTGCGACTGCGGTGGATGCGCGGCTCGGCCCGGCCGGGCGGGGAGGCGGCGGCGGCAGGTGCCGGTAACGGCGGGGGGTAAATGGCGAGCGAGAAGCCGGTGTCGGGGCCGGACCCGCAGCCCGCGGGACTTATCTCCGTCGGGGCCGGCGGTGGAGGCGGCGGCGGCGGAGGCGGCGGCAGCAGCAGCGTCGCGGTGATGGGGGAGCTGAGGGCGTCGGGCTCCGGGTCCGTGGTGCTCCCCGCGGGGATGATTAACCCGTCGGTGCCGATCCGCAATATCCGGATGAAATTCGCCGTCCTCATCGGACTCATCCAGGTTGGGGAGGTCAGCAACCGGGACATCGTGGAGACGGTGCTGAACCTGGTAAGCGGCCGGGCACCCCGCCCCGGTGACGCCCCGGCGGGCACCGGCCCGCGCAGCCCACCTCCTCCCGGGGCTGCCCCTGCGCCCCTCCGCCCCTGTGCCTCCCGACAGGGACCTGCATCCTCCCAGCCCCCGTGTCCCTCCTACACCTACGGCCCTTCTCCAACCATCCTTCCTTCCCAAACTCCTCGTCAATCCCGCGACCTGCTCATCTCGTCCGTCGTGCGTGTGACAGAAGCCCCCTGAGCGCTCCCTAAACTCCAGGCAGGACCCTGCCTAGAACAGACAGGCCACTCTTCCCCTTCCCAGTGCCTCGTCCCGGCCACCTCCTGCAGAAGTGTAGTGTGTGCAATTTACAGTGTGAAAATTAAAGAGATTAAGTAATTTGCAATTTTGTGTTACGGACCCTGCCCTTTAACCTAGTAGCTTCCCCTTGGGAAGAAGAGTGCCGTGAACGTAGTATCTGTTTTTAATTGAGAAACGTTAAAAAAGCCTAGCCTGAGCTGGTATCTTTTCTTGGTGGCTGAAACATGTGAAGGGTTTAACCCTGTTAGATCAGAGCTAGTTGAGCATTTTATGTGGAGGAAGGGGGAGGAGGGAGACTTTTGCAAGGATTTAATGCGCTTTAATATCTGTAATAAAGAGTTAGTTGTATTGCAGTATTGTATTGGGTTGCCCATGTCTTAATGACCTGCCCTGCTTTCCAAAACACATTCTTGTCTGCGAAGTAAGTGTTGTTGCTACTTTGGTCCAAGGTCTGTGCATTGCAAAATACTACTGTACAGAGGTAAATTGCTGAAACAAGGAGAAGATGCTAAAATGTAGCTCCTTAGTCAGCTGCTCACTTCATGGAGTGAAAGAGTTACTGCAGGACTGTATGACTTAATGTTTTTGCGCTACCTACACCAAAGCCTGAGGAACCTACAGAAGCCAAGCGAGTGCATCTAAAAATGAATCACTTTCAATTATGTGCAATTTGGTGCTGTTCCTGAATGCAAGATTTGCTGCAGCAAAGCTTTTGAAGCAGTTCTGTCAATGAAATACCCTCAAATTTTGCACGTAGAAAAGGATAGAAAAATGACTGCTCAAAACTGAACGGCAATTAATTGTAACTGCCTTTGTTTCAAATGAGTTTAATGCTTCTAACCTCCAATCATTTTATACAAAGTCATGTAAAGAATATATTTTGTTTCAAACACTTGAAAAAGATGTATTCTTCTGTTTGACAGTTATTTGCATTTGACCTAGCACAAACCGAATGGAAAAGCTGCAGCATGCAGGGAAGGACGTAATTTGGTCAGATCATTTTAATATTTATGGTTTATCTGAACACACAGGGTTAAAACTGATCGTTTTGTGAATATGTCAAAACAGTAATCTGGTGTATTTCCCATTCTTCTCTACAAGCTGTTTGACAGCTTGAAATGTGACTTGTAAATTTTATTTTTGTTCTTTGTACAAGTATGGTACAAGTCATCATAACTTCATTGGTTTATTACCCATTTCTTTAAACGTGGCACTCAACATAAGTTAATGACGTGCAGTTATTTTATTAACTAGCTTTGTGTAGATCATGGCAGATACAAAAATGTTTAATCCTTTTCTGGTTTTCTTTCTTCTTTCATTCTTACTGATATTTAAGCTCATTTTAATTCTGGCTGTTAGTGCACCAGCAACTGGATTAACATTGGCTTGTCTTTGGTGGAGAGGTTAAGAGTATGTTTTGGTATCTATGTGGAGGACATCCATTGCTTGCATGTGAGATAGACCTACTAATCAGTTCCTGTTGCTGAAAACAATGTTTGTATTTTAAAATAAACACAAGAGTGTTTAACAGTTCTCTCAGCACTGGGAGACCTATATGAATGTGAAACTGCTTGTGAGTCTGCTGCAGCAGCGTTGCATCCTGGATCAGTCATTACTTAACAGATGGACTCTAATATACAACAGTCAGTATTCCCAAAGCAGAGGGAGGCTGTATTGTGTCTGTAATTTTTTTCTTCTCAGGGCAGTATATCTTTCAAAATTATGCTTTTACATTTTAAACTTGATTTACTCACGTGAAACAAACAGTGAATATGGCAGGTACAAAGTAAAGCTGATGGCATATGCCTAAACCACTAAACATTGTCTCATTCTGTATTAAGGATTTTAGTAACAACCTGAAATAAAGTACAGTTTTCTATTTTGAAAGCATTCTTCGGGGGGTAGCTGGGGGTAGAGAGAACTGTTTGGTTTGGTAATTCTGTTGTTTTTCTTCAGTCTTTATCCTGTACTACTCCTGAATGACTTTTGATGCAACTATGATAATGAGTGAACAGTGATCTTGTTTTGATCATGTTAAGTTGATACATTAAGTCTCTGAGAGTAATACAGCCTATACTATGCCATATTGCATTGCTATAAGTCATTTGATAATAGCTTTTTAGTATAAGAATTCTGCATAGCTAAGATGTTTTATTTTCAGAAAGAATTAGAAGTTAAAGATGGAGATCCTGTTTAAATGCTCTTATCTGAGATTGTTGCTGTCTTTTGTGTAAAGCTTAAATAAGTCTATTTACTCTTCCTGCACGTACATGGAAGCAGCAGTAAATGTCCGAGACAAAACTTTGTTCTGGTGTGCCCTTGTCATGGAGGTCGTCACTCTTCTTTCTTGTTAAGTTGTACTTTTAGAGTTTCTCTTGAAGAGTTTTTACCTTTAAATGTTTGTTTTGGTGGTCACACACTGTGATCTCTAGTGCTGCATTTTGGACCTAACTCATGCAGTACCTTCTGATACTGATGGACATAGTGATTTGTTGTATCTGTGAGGTGAGGAAACGTACTTTTTGTGGTGTTGAAAATCTTTCTGGTCCAATATCTTGTTGGATTTTCAGCTTTGCCAAATTTTAACAGTGAACTTTCAGCTGAGACTGTATTTTGTTCTTGGGTATGCCTCCATTGTTTATGAGATTAGCTGTTTCTCTTGATATTTTCTGTAGTGTTTCCTCAGAACTTGCAGTGTTCAAAGTTCTGTTAAACTGGTGAACTTGTTTAATGGAGTATCACTTTGTAGAATATCTAGTATTGCTGGTGTTGTTTTTCATTGTGTAACATCATAGTGAAAGACATAATGGAGAGAGGGTTCAGCCCTTTATATGCCAATGTCTATGAAGGACTCAGTTATCCTTAAAAAGACCTGCTGGTGTTAGTACTGTGAAGGTCAGAAGATCTTAAGAATCTATGAGCTGAAGGTTTTTAAAGAATGATTTTATAGAATATTATTTTTGCATTTCTGGAAGTAGGAGGGAATGCTTCAATGCATCACATGCATTCTTCTGTGATGATGCTTGTTTTGGTTTTGGTCCATGGGTTTAATATGAATTCCCAGGGTCATCATGCTCTCTATGCGATGTGTGTTCACTGACCCTTGCGTACTGCAAAGCACCAAACTAGAAAGGGCTTTCCTTAAAAACAGTGTAAACCTCTAATTGCTCTAAGGGATTTCTCTTTGGGGATATTTTGACACCACTTCTGTGCTTCTATTGATGAGGAGGTCTTTCCCCTTTGAACAGCTCTATTAGTTTTCTTGGGGTACTGTCAAGGATGTTGTTATTGCATGATAGATATGCTTGTTGCTGTTACACTGATGTTTAAAATAAAATTCTACACCATGTGCTCCAGAAAATGTGATATTAAAGTGGAAGTGGGTCAGTCTGTCTACCTGCATTCTTCTACTTTTCCTACTTTTGGTTTTCTTATTTCCTAGTGCAAAGTTTCCACATATGGCTTTAATATACCTTGACTGGTCTTTCCTTCCATTACTTTACTGACGTGCTTTCTCAGTTCTCTGCTTTTACAGTTTTTTAATGGTCTTGGAAATTTTTTCTTCACTGTATACTTTGAACTGACTCTTGTTTGGCCATCTTTGATCAAATACAACTATGTGAGTTGTATTGTTTCTTAGCTTTTAGGAGGCTTTCTCTGTTCCTGTTTGAATTTCGTAGCATTTGTGATTTTGGGTTTTGTAGTACTGATTCTATGGCAGTGCACAATAAGCAAGGTGAATAGGAAGATAAATGTGACTAAAAAGTTGTGACTGGTGCTGAAACATGCTGCTCATTTTGCCTGTGCATCTTGAACAGATGATGTGATGCAGATTTGAACAGATTTCAGTCTGATACAGGTGTAGCTGACCAGGGTTCTCCTTGTGCAATCTGGAAAGCTTTTATATATGTTTTGTCAGGCTAGAGAGTGCTTGTAAGAAGTAGGTCAAACACCAGGCTTAGTTCAAAAAGTCTTTTTCTGTTCTTGTTGACTGCAGCCCACGCTTCTGCCTAGCTCTTCTCGTTTTCTTGGCTGTTCCATCCTACTTCAGTGTTAGTCACCCATCACAAGAGGTAAGCCGTTTTTTAGTGCTCTGTCACATTGTATACACGTAGGAGTGGCATTTGCAGTTTCAGAGCAAATGGGTTGAGTTATGTGAGAGATCCTTCTCTCCCTGCAGGCTTTCTGTAGTAGTGGTCATAAGGAAAAATATAAAGGGAGGCCTGTGTAAGAAAGATGGGGTTTTTTGGGTTTTTTTTGTTGTTTGTTTGTTTTATGTCTACTTCTTTTCTTTAGAGGTTGGTTGAGAGTTTTCTTAAGCTGTAGTTGGCTTTGATAGTTCTTTGAATTGATCGACAGTTTTGGTTGCTGCACTGTCCCGTGGCACAGTTCTACTTTTATGTGGGGAGGAAGAAATACTTTTGTTCATTGGACACTGCTGCAGTCTGAGGAAGTGTGGGCCTCTTGAGCTGTAGCCTCTGTCATACGACTTTTGTTTTTCTTGTGGAACTAGCTTTGCAGGCCTGAGAATCTTACTCCATTTTCTTGGTGAAAGCTTTCTCGATTTTAGTATGATTCTCTGCTGATACATGTCACTAACCAAAAAAGTGAAACTTGGGGAAATTTCGAAGTTGGGGTTTCTTGGGGGTGTTTATTTATTTGCTTTTTGTGAGTTTTGGTTTAAGTAATACTTAACTGAAGGTGGCAGTCCTTGTCTAAGTTACTGTCTGTCCCACTGACCTCTTGGTATCCTGCTCATCTATCCAACTGATATTACTATACAAGCTACTTAGAGCCATATAAAAAGAAAGTATCTGAGAGTTTGTCATAACATTCCTTGGACAGATAGTTTAGGGTACTGTAACCCTTGTCATTATTTAACGCTTTTGTGGAAAACTTAGTTTTGATTATAGAAAATCTTGTAATGACTGAATGTTCATTCAATCATTTTATTATAACTGGGGTTTTTTTGGCTTTTTTAATCTAATCTTTCACAGTAGATGTTTATGGCTGAAAAGTTTTTTCAATCCTTGTATCAGTCATAAATTACTAATGGTATCTCAGCAGGTAGTTTGGAATCTGCTGTGGTTCTTGTATCATGGGTTGATACATTCATATAGGTGATAACTTTTAAAAGATCTGTCATATTGGAGTGTAACTGAGTGTTCCTTAATGCTTAACTCTGAATAGCTATTTTCTTCTTAGCTTTCTATCTTGATTTTACTTCTCACTTGTCTTTACAGCATTCAGTTCATGGACTGTAAGGGAGGTGAATACCTAGAGGCTTTTTTATTTTTGTCACACTGGAATAATAAAGTTGTGAGACTGGTTTTGAAAAAGTACCTGCAATCCTTGCCCTTTCCCCCTTCTCCCTCCTGAGACCCTACCTGTGTTTTATCCCTTTGCATCAAGCAAAGGGTTAGCACCTTTCTCTATCGAGATGCTATTTTTATGAAATTGTGACCTGATTCCCCATTTAAGCCATGTGCTCTACCAGACTAAGCATTGAGCTGTGTATTCGGTTATAAACTAATCTTTCTCTCTGCACTCCATATTTTCTCCTGTCCCTGCTTTCAGGTGAGCACTCAAAGGGGTAGAAGTTGAAGGCATGGTTCGTAATACTGGTGAGGCTGAGGTCTAAGAGGCTGTGGTGCAGTTTTTTCTTTCATGTTAATGCTTTTTAGTGTGTTCACTCATACATCTCAAATATATGAAACACTTTCTATATTGCATCTTAAAAAATAACCCAACCAAAAACTAACATCCAAAACCTTCATAATCATCTCTGAATTCCTGCTGAAGTGTTTGTTCCCCTTTTGCGCTGTACTGAATTTAGTCAAAGTGAAATGAAATCTGTGATTGGGTTACTACCAAAACTGAATTGTTTCTGACAAATGCTGCGCACAGTATTAACAGAATGTTAACTTAATAAGCTATTTTAAATCAACCTCCTAGTCTTACTTGTTCATTATTTGGTTCTGCACCTTTTCCATTTTATATTTTGACCCGTCTCAGTAAATCTAGTTCAGATTAATTTGTGTTGCTCTTCCATTAGTGTACAGTGTTTTGTTGTACTTTACACAGAACGGTATCAGCTACCTCATATATATTCAATGTGCCTGGTGGCCTGAGGGTCACTGCAGTAGTGTGTGTTTATGCTGATGATGTTCTATTTATTTTTTAGTGAAATTTGATCATTCATTACTATTTGTTTTTATGGAAACAACCCATTGTGAAGCTTTACTAATTCTTGCATAGACAGAACCTTTAAGCTTTCTTTAAGTCTGAATCAAATTTAGAACTTCCTTTTATAATACGAGGCAGCAGATCTCTTGAAACATCACTTTTGAATTTGATGACTGCCTCTCACATGTCTTGCAAGAGTTTGGCGTAGATTTACTACAATAATACAGTATCTGATACATGATCATCAGCATAAAGAGTGAAAAATTAAAAACATTTTGTTGGCGGAGAGTCACATATCGCTTCCTTAATGATAGAAACATCCACTTCAACTATAAAATTAATATGGATTTCAGCTATTTGAGCTATAATTTAATAACTTCCAGTTTATGAAGATTGTTAATGACATTAATATCTAAGAGGAAGATTATTTGTTATTTTCAGTAGAGAAACACCTCGATTTCTGATCAATCTACTGATTGTCTGCTGAAATTGCATTCCAGTAATTTTTACAGTTTAGCATTTTTTGTACTTTTGATGTAGATGGAAATAATAACCTTTGGTAAATAAGTAAGTATAAGTAGTTTTGGTGTTACTGAAGTTTACACCAGCAATGTCAATTCATCTATTTTAATGCAACCCTATAACATGACTACCCTGCTTTGCTTTAAAATTGGGTTGAATCACTGAAATAGTTCCAACATGACAATTCACTGAAAGCTTGTATAAATGCGAGTACTGCTAATGATGTTCAACAGCTTACAAATGCTTGGCATCTGTCTTTGCAAAATGATGTTTCTTTCACTGCCCTTTTGTTTAACAGCTGAAAGCCTTCCTTAACTATGCAGAATAAGTATTAAGTTTTGGAATTAGCTGGAAGTGAGATACAGCAAAATATTCACTTACAAGTGAAGTTGTTATTCATATCATGCTTTTTGTAACCACATGGCTTTTGTAGTACTGGGACAGCATAGACAGAAGGATGGAAATAATCATTCTTTGAGCAGATTCTTCTAAACCAATGAGGCATTGTAATCAGTTTTATGTGATCTCACTTCTTTTTTTTGCTTTATAAGTCTTCATAGTCTGTGACAAATACTAAATTACACAAAGTTTTCCAATTTTCATTGAATTTTGATTGCCTGCTTTAAGAACCACTATAGCAGGTTTTTTTTTTAATTTTATTTCATAAAAAGAAAATGGTTTGAATGTAAACACAAATATGAATTTGAAAACCTGTCCTTTGACTGAGAAAGGATCCCATACAAACCTGTTGTGACAGACTCCTACTACAGACTCCTACTACAGAGTTAGAGAAAACAATAAAATGTTCTTTCATTAAATATAGAATAGTAGCCATGGAATACACATTCAAGCTAGTAATGAACCAACTGAAGCCAAGGTGTTTTGTATTGTTCATGCCTGACCAGTCAGAGTTTACCCTTAATCTTCAACAATATTTAGTGGAGCTCACTGCATTAAAAAAAAGTCTTAATTTCATTGGGAGAAAAAAGGTTCCCTATATAGCTGTTAATGTTAAATACTATTAATTAAAAAAGGAAAAATAAAAAAGATTACTTTGAAATCAGGAGTGCGTTCCTGCTTAAAATCAAATTTATGTTTTTTATATCTGGAAGAACAGGAAAGGAACAAGAAAGCCGTTTGCCCCTTCCAATAGGATGCATGCATCAGAATGGAGCTAAAGAGCTATGTCAGCTCCAGTTGCATAGCATCTTCATAATGGGAGGAAACGTCAGCTAGTAATGTGAAAATGCAAGAAGATTGGGCTTCCTGGGAGTCTGGAGAATGGACTTGGGGATTCATCTTTGTAAAAGGACATTAACTGCATCTGTTTAATTGCAGGAGTTGGAATGTTGATAGAACGGGTAAAGTGTTTTAGCCTGAAAAAAAGAAGAAATCCTGTTTTATAGGGAAAAATCGGCTTCATCCCTCTTTAAAATCATAATTTTTATGTCAATAATGAAACTTAATGAGGGGCCTCTGAAAGCTACATTTTTGCTATGTTAAGTTATGGAATAAAGAAGAAGGTAAAGAACCTTGCTAAGTACTGTGTTACGCTTTCAGGGCTGGTGGCTTTTGCTGTTTTCTTGTGAGTTTGAGAGCTTCAATAAAAGCTCAGCACCCCGTCTTTTCCTTCTGTTGTTCCAATGAAATAAATTACCTGTTTTTGCAAATGGGAAGGTGTGTCCCGCATTTGAATCATGTCTGTGACAGATGGTTTCTTGACTGTTAATATTCGTCTGTTGAATAGCTGAAACTTATGGAAATGTTGGTGTAAGGCTGCGTTAGATTGTGTAAGGTGTTCTAAGCAACATGGAAATGGGAGCTATTTCATTCTTCTGTTTCCCCTCAAGAGACTTGTGGAGCCCTTGCTCCATAGTTTTAGTCTCTGGGGTTCTGAAAATCTTCTTTGCTGTTGATTCTGTATCTATAGCTATGGCACACATACCTTCAAAGAACCTGGAGAAGTCTGTTTTTGTTTGTTTTGTTTTACATAGCTTACTAACTGATTTGAAAGACTTACCACTCCATTTCTCATAGAAACATTGTGGTCTCCATTGTGTCTTTTGATACCTTAGAGAGCACTTTGTGAATGAAGAAATAGGCTTAGGAGAAGACCTTCTTAGAGTCGAGTCTACTATGCAAGGGTGAAGTGAATTGAATCCATGTGAAAAAAAATTTATCATGCTCTCCTAGGTTCATACACACCACTGAGAAGGGTCTAGCTCCCTTGCATCTACTCCCTGCCCACCCTACCCCCCTACAAATACACATTTATAAGATCTCTGCAAACCTTCTCTTCTTAAAGCTAAATAATCCCAGCTCTCTTCAGCCTTTCTTTCTGTGTCAGATGCTCCAATCCCTTAATCATTCACACATTTAGATCTTTATTCTCCTTGTGCAGATAAGAAAAAGTGGGAAGTGGAGTCTGGGAAGCCTTTTAATTATAGCAATCCTCTTCCTCATCTCACAGTATGAGCTGCAATATCTACCACGAATAATCCAATGTAGCAATGCCTAACTCCGCAAAGGACAACTTGCACCACGTGCAGCCGAGGAAGAAAACAGACCTTGATGAGCCACTGCAGTGAGCATTTGCTTTTCATCTGTTGTGCCTGCTTGTTAATAGATGGTCTTGGTTGAAACACAAAGCCAAGTCTGTCTGTTGGTTCTGCAAGTCACAGTTATGGTTGTATATAAGGTTATTTCTTGGATTTCAGAAATATAAAATGTAGCTACATTTAATATTTTGCTGAGAAAGTACAAAGTTAATAGCATAATATTGAGTTAATGAAACTGTGGCTCTTTACATATACTATAAATACTACCTTATTCAACAAATTAGCATGAAATGAAATTAAACTAGAAGAGCTGTTAGCGTAGTTTTCAAAGCTATAGCTTGATGTTAGAATGAAAAATAAAAATACAAAATTCAGTATAGACCCAAGGCTGTTGAAATTCTGCATTGGGTTTGTCAAAAGTAATAGATTCATGACTTTATATATAGTGTAATGTTTATATATTAAATATTCAATAGTACTTCATGTGCATATAACTGTATATAACTTAGAAACTTCAATATATGAAACAAAGATGATTGTGTAACAATGTAACAAAATTTTTATAGTTCATGTTTCATGAAAAGAAAAGCGTTTATTCAAAGTAACTTATAATGTGCAGTAATAAACACATTGTAACTAGAACAGTGTGTAGGCTGAGTCACTGAGATGTAGTCAGTCTTTGATAGTTGATACAGTAGAGTATTTGACATTTTAAACATAGTGCTCACTGAATAGGAGATGATGCAGTCTTTAAAATGGATCGGTGAAGTTGATAATTGCAGGTATTTTCTAAAACCCAGAAGCAGGTTATTCCCAGGGCTCACAATTGTGATGATTTCCTTTATTATTAGTATAAGTCTTTTTTATACTTTCAAGACCAGGTTGGGTGGGGCTTTGAGCAACTTGGTCTACTGGAAGATGTCTCTTCCCATGGTAGGAGGATTGGACTTGGATGATCTTCAGGGTCTCTTCAAACCCAAACTGTTCTGTGGTTCTGTGATGGTTCTATAACACGGGGAAATGAACTATAGTAAAATAGTTGGTTTGCTTGCATTTCTTTTCTTAATAAAATGTAATTAAATGCTACTTAAGAACAAATTTGGATCTACTCACTTAGTTGCATGTCCTCTCTTAGTTAAAAAAGTAGTTTCAAAGTCTGTAATCTGTTTTGTCTCTTGTAGTTTAAACTTCCCCTTCTTCAGAAACCCAATAGCTGAAACTAATGCAAATACTTTTATAATGTGTTAAGAGCCTTTAGTGCACCTAAGCACAATCAAGAAGAATGGGAAGGGGGGGAAGCAGAGGTTTAAGCTGAGGCTGGCAACTTTTTAGGCTGTTGAAGCTGATATTTTTCCAGTTTTAAGAAAACAAAATAAAGCCCAGAAATGTATCAAAATTACCTAAGTTGTTAGTTGTTCAGATGAAGTTTAGCTATTGCAAATGATACTATTAAAAAGAAGCTTTGCGCTAAAAAATAAAAACCTAACAGCATGATGGGAAAATCCTGAGTACAACAGGTTATCTTCTTTCAGTGATGCAGTGTCCGCCTGGATTTACAGAGACCTTGAAATGACTTGTTACATGATGTTTTATTAATTTTTGAGGTGTCTGAGGGAATTATCACCATCTGTTAATACCAGAGTCTAAGCCATCATGTGGGTTTCAAAGTGCTTTGTGTTGAAATTTTTAAATAAGAAATCCTTCTCTTAAAACTAAATGTAGTTAAGAGGTTTCAGAGTGTAAATAGAGAATACTTTTCTAGTCTAGATATGAGCTCTTGGATCATTTGCCACTTTGGTTTGTGGTCCTAGCCTGTCCTCTGAAGCTAGGATGGCTGTGAGTATTTGTAATGGAGTTTTCCTCATGCAGGATTTAGGGCATAACTATTTTTTTCAACTTGCTTTATGTTAGCAGAGCTCTGTTTTAGCCAGAAGTTACTTCACTCTGAAAAGAAAGTAGCACATGTATTGTATTTTATTCTGGTCAAGATAAATCCTAAATGCGTCTTGTACCAAAAATCTGGTATTATCCAGAAGTGCAGAAAAAGCAGTAAAAGTCTTGAAGTAGCATTATAGTATAAATCCTTTCTGGAGGTCAGAGAAATTTTGGGAACATCTTGTTTAAATTATTACTTCAAAATTCCTCTCTCATATGCTCTTTCTGGAGTTATAGTAGATTTTTGGCCTTCCTTAGAAAGCTGATGAAGCACCTGAACTTTTTTGAGGATGAACATTGGGTTGTTTTTACTTAAGCAGTACATCTGAAATGGCCATGTTGTATGTTTGTTGCATTAATGTTTGAAAAAACACAGTTTAAAAATTATCTTATGTATGCATTCTGTAGAGCATGAATGGTTGAGGAGACCACATATGTCCTACTACAAGCAGGACATGGCACAGCTGCAGCTCACAGTACAGCCAACATGAATTTTAATTTAAAATTCATTTAAGAAATCCTATAGATTGCCTGGGACATAGGGAGATTTGTGGTCTAAAGGCAATCCTAACTTAAGAAAAACTCTCTGGCATTTCTCTTTATTTAGAAAATGGAAATCCAGCTGAATAGTCTATACTTAATGTAGCAAAATGAGATCTTTAAAACACTATAATGAAAGGCTACTTGAGCATTATTAAAAATTAATACAGCCAAGAGAGTTATTGAGAAAAGTAGCATTTAGCAGTAATTGTTAATACATTTTAGTACTGCTCTATGGTAAGTAGCTTCATCGCTTGTGTTCTGTTTCCCTTGTAATATTTTTCATTATTTTTCAATGGTCTTTTTCTTCTCTTATATTTTTAAGTTAAGAATAACCATTCTAGGTCATAGGTTTGTACTGTGATTGAAAACAAAGACTTGCCCTAAGTCTTTTCTTGTATAAGCATCAAAATAAGTTGTAGAAGAAAAATAAGTAATAAAACTGATCTTTGGGGAGTAGAATGTCATATAAAGAACTGTATTATGATGCTTCATGGGGATAATGTCTGGGATAATGCTCAGTTTTTGAAGGTGTGAGGTTTGGGGATTGGAGTGGTATAATCCTGGTCTCAGAGGATGTAGTGGGTTTATGTGTCCAGGCTTTGGTAGAGGGAAGCTACAGCAGTGGTTTTTATGGGAATTTGCCAGAAGCTTCTCCTATGTCTGATAGAGCCAGTGCCAGCCAGCTCCAAGACAGACCCATGAGCAATGGTGGCGGTGACTGTGAGCAACACATTTAAAAGGAAGTTACTGCAGAGGAGTGATTGCATCTGGAGAGAGGAGTGAATATGTGAGGGGAACAGCCCAGTACACAGCCAGGTCAGTGAGTGAAGACAGGGAGGAGGTGCTCCGATTGCTGGACCAGAGGTTCCATGGTGTGGCTGCTGTTCCTCTGCAGCCCATGGAGGTCCGTGAGGGAGCAGAGATCCACCTGCAGCCTGTGGAGGACTGGGACGCAGAGGGATACCTAAAGGAGAGAGTGACACCATGGAGAGCCTGTGCTGGAGCAGGTTTTCTGGCAGAACTTGTGACCTCATGGAGGACCTGTGCTGGAGCAGTCTATTCCTGAAGGACTGCACCCTATGGAAGATTCTCATGCTGGAGCAGTTTATGAAAGAACTGTAGCTTGTGAAAGGGTCCCATGTTGGAGAAGATCATGGAGGAATGTGTCCTGTGGGAGAGAGACCATTCTGGAGCATGGAAGGAGATCAAGGAGAAAGAAGTGATGAAGGCAATGTGAAACGGACAAATGACAGCCCCTATTCCTTGACCCTCTTCATCTTTTAGGGGAAGGAGAGAGAGAACTTGGGAGTGAATTTGAGCTTGAAAAAAAGGGAGAGGGATGGAAGTACAGCTTTTTTTAAGGTTTGATTTTATTGTCAAAATTTATAATTGTCTTACTCTTGATTTTTAATAATTTTGTTTCCTCAAGTCATCCCTGTTTTTCCCGTGATAGTAATTGCTGAATGATCTCTCTTCTTGCTATTATCTTGACCCATGAGCCTTTTGTTCTATTTTTCTCCCCCTGTCCAGCCAAGGAGGGCGGTGATAGAGTGGCTTGTTGGCCACCAGGTATAAGGAGGTACAGTAAACCTGTAGCTTAAATACTTTCATTTGCAGTTGTAAAGAGAATTAGGATTCTATGCAGGGATTGATTGTTATACACTACTATTAGTTTCAACAAACAGCTGCTTTTCAGCTTTTGAAATGTGGACTTTCCTAATTGCAATTGACATTTGCAGTGGTGAGGTATAATTAAAAAAAGGTGATTGATACTTTTGAGTGATGAATAAGACATAGCTATGCCTACTGGCTGTCTTAGATGCACTGCCATTTGTGATACCCCCATGGAATCTGACTAGTTATGAGAACTGGCAGTGGCACACGGCTCTTTAGTAATTCCACTGCTACCTCTGGAAAGTCTTGTTTGACAGAGATGAATCAGCTTGTTCTCTCATGGAGATTGCTAAATGTTTCTCTTCATACATGTGAAGCTATTAAAAGATGTCTTGGAGGACAGTGATATCAGTAAACAGTTTGTGTTAAATTTTTTTTGTCACTAATTCCACATTCCACTCCATGGGATATAGAAGAAAGTGCTTACATTTGATGCTCTATAGCTTTTATTTACACATCTTGGGATTATTTCCTACTAGTTAGCACCCCTTGTATGACACACCCACTGGAAACACAAGCCGAGCTTCCACACAGAAGGCTCAGAACTTGCATCTTTGTAGGATTTGTATCCTATAGCTACATTGTGCTTTTAAAGCCTCTAGCTGAACAGAAAGAGGACTATATCTGTTCTCTTTGTGACAAGTTCATAGAGGGTGACATGTTTTACCCTGACTTGTAATATTACAATTAAGTGTTTTAAAGAGGAAATTAAATGTTTTCTTTTTCAAGCCTTATCAGACAGCTACTGCTGTTTAAAACTGTCTTGTATAGCAGAAAACTATCATTTATTTGTTATGGTGGTAGACTGGTAAGTTACAATTTAAATCTAACAGGCAAATGGATGGGAATTCTGTAAGTTTGTCAGTTCTTCATATATTCAAAATGCACACAGCTAATTTAAAGTTAAGCATCACACTGCCATGGCACAGTTACTGGGGGATTTCTATTGTAAAGAGGAAGGCTGGAAGATTTTTCTTTTTTTGTGGAAGAAAAGATCAGGGTCATGTTTGAATGCCTTCCTTCTTATCACTGTCAAATAGTATTTTCTGTTTTGGTTGACTGCCAGACTCTAGTATGAATGTGTGTGTTCTACTCGGAAACATTGGATTGTCTTTATCTGTATTTGGTAGTTATACCATGGATGCTTACATAAGATTTTCTTTGTGCAGGTGAGATTAACATTGTTTAATTTTTGTGCTTTTAAAATTTCAGAGCCATTCCTTTTTCCTTGTACAGAACCACTTAAGACTTTCACAGATGTCTGGCACATTTAATTGCAAACTACCATTGAACTGCACACACACTGTTTAGTTGGATCATATTTTCTATTTTAAAAATTCACATCAAAAATGAAAGAAAATGGAATGCCCAGTGAGCATCAGTAAATTATAAATGTAAATATAAGTATTTGGAGGCACTTCTATGGTATGAATAAAGTACTAATGTTGATATTGTTATTACCCAGTTTTGAATCACAGGCTTCTGAAGTCTAGATAAACTATGAACATTGGTTAAAATGATTTAAAACATAGCCTTGGATGAATTACAGAATGCTAAATCATGACTCACAGAACAATTTGAATTGGAAGGCCTCTTGCTATTGGTGGTCAAAACTGGGAAGCATGAATTTAGCAGTGGACTCTGGGGGAGGGCATGAAGGAACACATGCAGATCTAATTTAATACCCTCCAAACTCAGGGGCTTCCTTTTGGCTTTTTGTTCACATACTTAAAAGGATTTGGAATTACCTTCAAGAATATGAAGAGGTTGCTTGTTTTTAAAAATGTGGCTGGATCTCTTGTTCTCAACAAATGGTTCTTTGTTGGCTGTGTTGGTGACACATTACTTAAAGGTGAAGAAAATTTGCTCCTTTGATAAAACTGGATAAAAAATGGGACATACATGTTTAGTGAGGCACTGTTAATTGTTCTAGACTTTACTGGCCAATGATTTCTTGATCATTGTTTATGTAGTTGGACTTGACTTTTTTTAGAGTGGAAATTTGAAATAATGCACTTTGTAAGTCCTGTCCCATCTTCAGTGTTTAAATAAGAGCATTTTTAAAATCTCCTTTTGATCTTCAGAACAATAGTCAGTATAATCCTTATCATAAGTATTTCAAACAGTGGTTTATGGCTTTGCTTTCAAATTAAATAAAAATTGAATTGTCATGAAAAACAAGTTTTGAAGATGCATTTCAATAACTCTTAGGGGAATATAGCATAGATATTATTAGCAAAGAAAACAGAAACTAAATATCTGATGCAAGCTTTCAGTCAGTCTCTTTTTTTGTCTGTGTAGGCCCATTCAGGTCAGTTTCCAATAGCTTCATTATTACAGTTTATCAGTAGTTAAAATGATTTTTTTTTCCTCAAAATTCTAATTTTAAATCATTCTTCAAAGTCAGTATTATTGCTTATTGAATGAAAGTAAGGCTACCATAGTCTTTTATCCTGAGTAAACATTACATTTTTCTGTACTTGAATTTTCATGAGCATCAAAGCTGTATCTGTTCTAACAGGATTTTGGGCTAATTACTTGGTTGGATTTTTTCCTTAATGGAGTTCAAATGAAAAGCATGCAAATATTTCTAACTCTGCATCCCTTAAAACAAAAACCATACTTTTCAAATAATCTCAGTGATATTAGAAACGTTAAGTATTTCTTCTGGCTGGAGTATTTCAGCAAAATATTCTTTCATGAGAATCTTTAGTGTGCTTACATTAATTGTACTAAACTACTTGTCATATAGAGTGAAAAATCACTTTCAGGATTGTGGGCTGATTTTCTTCTTTGTTTGGTTTTTGTTTTAATTTTACTAAAATTTTATTTATTATAAAAGTTTTAATTTCCTTAAAATATTTATGAAAGTAATAATGACAAACTAAGAAAACTCCAAAATCACAAACACAAACTTGTAATGAAACAATCTCACTTGACTGGAAATCGAGTAATTATTTTTGAAACTTCTATTACATTAACTTTCTTTGAACTAAAATTTAAAGCAAATTATTAGTACAATGGGTTCCTAAAGGGATATGAGGAAGTTTCAGTTCTGGTTATGGTCTGTTTAAGTTTTTTTTTCATAGACTTTGTGATCAGTCCTTATAGGAGGAAGGGGATTTGGGAATGTTGGACAAGAAGCTTGATATGACCCAGCAAAATGCTGTTGCAGTCCAGAACAGCCATATCCTGGGCTATGTTACAAGGAGTGTGGTCAGCAGGTCAAGGGAAGTGATTCTCCCCTTCTACTCCCATGAGAACCCTCCTGAAGTACTGGGGCCTCCAGCATAAGGAAGATGGCAGCCTGTTGGAGCAAGACCACAGGGGGCACATGAAGATGATCAGGGGGCTGAAGAACCTCTCCTGTGAGGCCAGGCTGAGAGAACTGGGTTTGTTCAGTCAGGAGAAGAGGAGGCTCCAGGGAGATCTTACTGCAGCTTTCCTGACACTAAACGGGGCTTACAAGAGAGCTGTAGAGAGACTTCTTACAAAGGCATGCAGTGGTAGGGCAAGGGTAGTGATTTAATTAGGTATTATGCAGAAAGTTTTTACTGTGATGCTAATGAGGTACTGAAACAGATAGCCCAGAGAAGCTGTGGATGCCACATCACTGGAAGAGTTCCAGGCCACGTTGGGTGGGCATTTGAGCAGCCTGGTCTAGTGGAGGATGTCCCTGCTCATGGCATACAGGGGTTGAACTTGATAATCTTTTAAGGTGTCTTCCAATCCAAACCATTCCATGTTTACAAGATGCACTCTCTGGCAGATGAGAAATGGGTGTTTAATTTGCTTAGAAGATATGAATAGAACCTGCAGTCTGTCCTTCATGTCCCTCTTGAAATCTTTTTCTCTGGGATCAGTTTTTTGTTGAGGGCTCAGCTGGAATATGCATTCAGTCTCCTCAAGGTCCATAGTTAGTGGTCTCTTTTGTATTTTTCCTAATTCCTTGGTGAGGGAGATTTATATGTAGTTGAAGTAGGTAGTGGAGGAGTGCCTGTGACCCTGTGTAGGACTGTGTGGGGAAGTGTGTTACTGTTGTTTCAGTCAATTTAGCCTATTAGCTAAGATTTGTAAATCTCTTGTGTTTCTGAAATACCTGCTGAGTCAGAAGAATGGTGGAGGTTATCTCATCTGAGCCTCATATTTCTTGTGAAATGGCGTTTATGTGCTAGCTACCTTTCTTTCCTAAACTTGCTCAAAATCTGGGAAAGGTTGCATAGATTCCAGCTTCAAGCATGAGTTGTGTTGGTGGGTGATGGTTGTCATCAGATTGAGATACTTCTTAGGCTGTGAAGATTGCCTGTGTTGAAGCTTTCCAGCATGAGCTCTTTGTGATCTGCGTTCTCTCTTTCTCCACACTCCTTCCATGCCAGGATAGTAAGTTGCTTACATTTTCAAGTAGGTTGTACTTCCACGGGATCTGAACTTCACAGTCAGTAGATTGTTGGCAATCCATTTTTTGTTTCACCTTTTCAAAGAACTGGTGTCTCCGCTGGAAGAATTCCTAGCTTTAATGGTAGGTTACTGACTTTTTCTCCAGTAAGAGTGGAAAATCAGACCATTCATTCACAGTGAGGGTAATGACTGAATTTCTCCCCAGATGGGTTTAATTTATTTCTGTTTTGTTCACTGCCTGTCAGAGGTGTTCATCTGTATTCTGGGTCTGAGGAAATTACCTTCTTGCTGAGACAAACCAAGGTGTTGAAATTGCCATGTGTTTTTAAAGATGCAGCTATATTTGTCTAGAAGATATAAAAAATTGTGTTCTGTTATGTCAAGACTTCATACAAAGCCATGAAAATGGATTCTGTTCAAAATTGCAAAATTTTCCTTATTGGACATCAAAAGGTTGCCACCTGGAGATTTTTTATCATTTCTATCAAACTGTGTGTAGTCAAAAAAATGCCTGATAACAATGCTTTTTTGAGAAACAGTTTTACAATAACTTTTTGAATGCATTTTGAAAGATACTTCCTGTGAAATGACATGATACTGCTATTTCACTTGGAACAAACTCTTGCTTCTGCCTTACAGATTAAAGAATAAATAATTAAGACTTAGAAAAAGTTGCTCTTTTGAATATCTTAGTATGTGGCTGTCAAGTTGGGAAATTCAGATTTCCTTCTATGAAACTTCTAGCATGACAAGATCCAAGATATTTTGCTGAATTATTATTTTTTTTTAATTTTCTTTCATTCTACTGAATTAATTTAGTGCTTTGGCTAATGCAGAAGAGCTATTGTGATGTGATAGTATTAGTGGAAGGGTGCTGGATATGTTAGGATGCTACAAGTCTTTGTTGATACTTAGCTAGACTTTGATTGCTCCTTTGAAACAGAGTTGTCTTGTTTTTCAGATAATGTCTGTCAGAAAGAGAGAAGATCCCACATTAGCTATCAGTGCTGGTACCAGGGTCTCAGAAGACCACCACAAGTGTCCATGTGGTATGCATTTTAGAGGAAATTGCTTAAGATTAGTTTTTAGCCTAGTCCTGTTAGCAGCTAAAACATTTTATTGTTGAAGATCTGGAGTTCCTGAGCTTGGTTTTTGTGACCACTCCTGGAGTGCATCTTTTATCTTAGTCATTGAAAATATAATTTGGACACTCCAAATTCACATTGTGATATGAAGATAAGGCAGC
The DNA here is from genome assembly GCF_052056855.1 of Sturnus vulgaris. Taxonomy (NCBI): domain Eukaryota; kingdom Metazoa; phylum Chordata; class Aves; order Passeriformes; family Sturnidae; genus Sturnus; species Sturnus vulgaris. The sequence continues at coordinate 53,336,423 of NC_142244.1, forward strand.
TTAATAAAGCAAAGGCTGCATATGGAAGGAAAGGAAAACAGAAAATTTATTCTCTTCTTCCTGTCAGCAGGCAATGTCCTGCCACTTCCTGGGAGCAGCACATGTAGTGGCAGCTCTGAAAGGCCATCATTGTAACAAAGCCCCCCCCCCCGCCTCCTTTGTCGTAGCTTTTATTGCTGAACTGTTGTCACGTGGTATGGAATATCCCTTTGGACAGTTTGGGTCAGCTGTCCTGACTGTGTCCCCTCCCAAGATCTTGCCAACCCCCAGTCCACTGGCTGTTGGGGTGGTGAGAGGGGACAGTGTTGGAGAGACAACCTTGATGCTGTGCCAGCTCTGTCCAGCAGTAGCCAAAACACTTAATATCAGCACCTTTGTAGCTACAAATACGGAGTACAGCACTGTGAGGGCTGCTAATGGAAAAATTAACTTCCTCTCAGCCAGACCAAACACATCATTTTATGTCATAGAATGGCTAGTGTTGGAAGAGACTGGTGGAGGTCATCTCATCCAGCCCCCAGCTCTGGCAGGGTCTCCTTGAGCAATTACTCAGGATTGTGTCCAGATGGCTTTTGACTACCTCTGGGGAAGGAGACTCCACAACCTCTCTGTGCAGCCTGTTCCAGTTCTCTGCCACCCTCACAATAAAGAATTTCTTCCTCATGTTCAGGCAGAACTCTGGTGCTTCAGTTTTTTGTGTTGCCTCTCATCACACACATGTAACTTCATGTGCATGGCCTTCTGCAGTCTTCCTCAGGAAATGCTGACTGAGACTCCTGTCTGAAGTAAAGTTCTGTTTGTATGTGAGTGTTCTTTGCTGTGCTATCAAACCCATGCATTAGAGTCTGCTACAAGAAAATAAATGGTAGGAAATTGGTGCTGCCTTTATCAAATGAAGTTTGTATGTGCTCTGGAAAACTAAGTAGCTCAAGTCTGTCAGTACAACTGTTAATTCAACAGAGTCCCTCTTTTTACTGCAGATCTTATTTTGTTATTTCAAGACTATGAGCATTTTCTTTCACCTGACAATCCTGATTTAAAACTGGCTCAGAACACATTGTTATGCCAAATTGCACTAAAGACCCATCTAGCCCACTGCAGTATTTTTCAAGAGTGGGTGTGTGATGAAAGTTAGAGCAGGGAGAGCTTGTAATAAAGACCTTTTCTATTACTGCACTAGCCACTAGCAAAACATGGCTCTGAAACTTTTTATTAGTCACCTTTGTACAGGCATTCATTGATGCATTTCTCCTCCTTTCCTTCATTTAAATTTTTTCCTGTTTTAGAACATAAAATATGTGTTAGCCTATATAAAATATGTTTAGCATGTTTTAGTGGGAAGGAATTACAAACATACTTATGTAGCATTTATTTTGAAACCTACCTTCTCCACTTTAATGTGATATGCCTTAGCTCTTACGTTTCAAGAGTATTGATTTTTTGACTGTACTACCCGTTATTTTCTTTTCCTCAGATGCCTTCTTCTAGCCAAAGAGTCCTGATTTAGTTAGTTCTTCTAGTAGACTACTCTGTATATAAACAGAAAAACAATAGAAGTGGTGAATTGAAAAATATTTTACATCCAGCATTTCAGTTCTTAACTGCAGTGAAAAGTGTTTTCTAGAATTATACCTTTCAGTCTTAACTACTGTTTGGGTTTTGGGTTCTTATTCATGAGCTTTCTGGAACAGATTGAAGTCATAATCCCTGAGTTTTAAATCCCCTGGTTTTGAAAACATACTGTTTGGTCCTGTGCGTTGTGATTCCCTCCCCCTGCTTCCTGCTTAAGTGTGTGATACATGGAACAAATCCTTATCTGTTTGGTTTACTTTTTCCTTCTGCCTTACTGGGCCTCGTGGTCCTGCTGACAGTGGATAGATCTCTTTGTCACAAATGGTTGCAACAATGATGTAGGGGTGCAAGAGAGTATTTTACTAGAAGTAAATTTTGTGACCAATCATTTTTTTTCAGTGGAAAGAGAATACTGCAGAAATTTGCAAAGGCCATTACTGAAATTAAATTGGAAGATGTGCACAAGCCTGATGTAGATGACATTGGTTACTTACAGGTAGCTGAGATTGTTGCTACAGTGACATGTGCAGAATCTAGTAGTGGTACTATGTTAATTCTTTTGGCTGGATTTAGCTACCTGTAACTTTGTTACCATGACATTGTTTATCAGATCATACTGAACTTCAGTAATTTATCAGTAGTTTTTATTTAAGTGGAATTATTTTTCTGATGTTTGTGTAGTGATCACTGTCAGAAAGTAAGATAAAGCTCCTTTCCTGACCTTGTACAGGGCATAAGGATCTATATACTCAATTAGAACTTCACAATATGCTTATTTTTTAAATTCTAAAATGTTTAAATGTCAGATTGCCTGTTCTTTACTATGACTATGTTGTAAAGAGACTTGGAAGCACAAGGCGTGTTGTTTCTGGTCTTTTAAAATAACATCTCAAGATGCTGCTATTTTTTCATATTCCATTGATTCCTGGCAGGAGAACTCGAAAGAAGATTGTCGTTTGTTAAACCTTTAGTATTTCTCATAGCAACTCCTTAACTTGCTGGCCCTTTTTTTTTTTTTTGTTTTGTTTTCTTTTTCAGAGTATTTTACTCTGATAAAGGAGAGATTGAGCTTTTTTTTTTTTGCCTATGTATGTCAAATTGCCAGGTTTTAATGGTTCAACCTTGCATGTAGACAAAATGTGGCCGTTTTCCAGTGCCTTTAGTTTGCATATAGATTTGGTCAGATAATTGTATAAGTCTGCACTAATTTAGCTTTTCCTAATTTGGGGCACTTTTTTCAGTCTTGCTAGTTTAATTGCTTGTAATAGCCTAACCTGCTTTGATGAATCACTTTGAAAATTTACTGTGTTTTTCACACTTTTAGTCTAATCCTGCTACTAAGTAGTGTGTTAACATAGGTATTAACTGATCAGTGCTCACAATGATGTCACCAGTTAAGATGTGTTTAGATTGTACCATGTGACACCATGGGGAAATACCATAGCTTTCTATATTTCAGCAAAACCTAAATGAAGCAAAGTAAAAAACAAAACTACCATCGTGTAAAAGAGAAGACAATGTGTCTTGTCCTGTGATTAAAGCACTCTGCTGAAGGGCTGTGGAAAGAGTAATTAAAGATACTGTGGAGTAGCTCATCTTTTCCTGGAGCTGAGTCATCCACCTGTTACCACATTGTGAGACTGTGTAGTTTGAAGCATATCAAGTACGATATCATGGATTCTCTGACAGACCTTATACTGAGACTCTGATAACTTGAAATGTGTCATCAGGGGAGGAGAAAATGAAGCTGGAGAGTTGGTGACGATTAGAGTATGTAATAGGTACCACATCTGAGGCTGTCATCTCTATAGATGTACTTTATAGCCTTTCAAAGAAGGGAGGAGATGGAGAAGGACTCTTACATAGATGGGAAAATGCCTGAGTTAGAATCTTTCTTTCAGATGACCTTAGAAAAGCTTATTTTTCCATTTCCCTTGTCGCAAGAGATTAGTCATTTATTTAGGAACCAAATTAGATCTCTCAAATTTGGTGATGCACATATTTTCCTAATCAAGTAGTGATTAATTTTCAGTTAATCTGAGATCCATTGTTGTTGCATAGTCAGCATTGCCTCTCTTCTTGTGGTATAGTTAGTGGTACTGACATACTCAAATCAAAACTGGGATTTCAACTTTGTTGTTTTCTTCTTAGAGCTTTATAACAATTCTGGATTTTTTTAACCCAGACTTTTCTATTATAGTCTATTTTTGATTGCCTATGCAAATTATATTGGTTTAGCTGAGCAATTTTCTCATACTTGATATAAAACATGTATTTAATTTTCTAATAGAAAAGCTATGAATGTATATGATTTCAGACTCTGTTTAGAATAGAATCAGTGAAATGTCAAGTTTGTTATTTTGCTTCTTTAGGCATTGTGAATACTTTGCATTGTGCATCTGTCTCCTGCGGACTCTTCCTTGTTACAGGACAGTTGCTTAGTTAAAAGCAGTGGGTTTATTCTTGCTTTTTCTGACCATATGCAGTCATTTTTGAGTGGGTGAGTTTTTTTCTTGGTTAGTTGGTTGTTTTTTTAGCTTTGCTGAAATAATAAAGCTTTTATTGCAAAATAATTGTTTAGGCAAAAAGTAATCTTATTCTCTTATTTTCATAAGATCTCAAGCCTAGTTACTAACTGATATCCTTCCTAGAGACTGAAGACTGTGTCAACTGGAAGTTTGTTTCATTTATGACATCCTTAGAAGTCATAGTGCTTTTAAAAAGATATAAGTAATAATCTGTTCTTGCATCTTTTAAAAAACTGCCATTTGCTGCATGTGAATCTGAGTAATGGAGCAGGAGTAATGGATTTGTACATTAAAGCGTTGTCAAAGCTGTAACTTGCAAAGCTTTATAAAATAACTTTTGGGTGCCAAAAGCCAAAAAGAAGTAGGATATACAATTATTCTTATGGTAGTTTTATGGGAAAAACACTCTGTTTTTAAACAAAACCAGAAAGTTTAAAATCCTTGTCTTTAATTGTTTGTCTGTTCTGTGCTGAATACCTAGCTTGAGGCTTGTATTTTGTTCTCTGCTTCAGTGATGCTATAATTGAGCATGTCTAAGGAGACTGATGGAGATATTAATTAGGAATGATTCCTAAAAGAAAATGTTGAACACTGGAGGGCAACATTACTGTTTGCTGGAAGCAGTCAACCTCTGCATGTAGGAGAAGCTGTGCTTCCACTCAGTGCTCTATGCTGGCTACCTTTTCTATTTCTTGCCCTATTTTCGAGTTTTTCACATGTAAGTTAGAATTAATGTGACTGTTAGAGCTGATTGCTAATGTGGCCTTTGCTTTGCTGTTTCCTGCAGCGCAGTGATTTAATGAAATTGAGTACTCAATTTTAGTCAAACTTTGAATTACATCCAGGAGCGTAATCTTTTAATTTATCATTTACATCTGTTCAATAATTGAAAAGTTGTTTTCCAGTCCATATAAGCTATGAGGTTTTATCATTGATTCAATGAGTATTTTCAAAATGCATATCAAAAGTGTAAATTCCTTTACTAGACAGCTGAGATGTGTGTCAAACTGGATTTGGAAGACAATTGAATTTTGTTCAAATATATGAAATGGCATTTTAACAAGTTCTGAAAATAGTATTGTTTGTTTTATGAAATTTTAAAAATATCTAAGAGTCACACACTCAATAGTTTAGTATTTTTCAACATACTGATTAGAAATTTGAAAAATTAATGAGATCAATGTTTCAAAGCAGCTTACCTGTAGTATCAGTAGATACCTGGATGCCTCTGAAACAGTGGCTCCACATCTCCTAAAGATTTTTTTTTTAATGTGTATGTCACTTATAAAGTTATTATCTTATAAACTGTTTCTTGGAGCACAGGTTTTGTGTTATTTGCAGCTAGTTCAGATAAAGTATTCTGCTTTCCATTAAATAGGATAAGGCATTATATTTTTACCTTCTTTAAAAATATAATGCTTAGTTTGTGTTGTAGTTTGTCTCTGCCTCCTTTGACATGGGACTTACCTTTTAAATCTTAAATTCTAGGTCCTGATGCAAAAATGTTTTTTGCAAAGATGCTGCCAAATAGCATTTTCTTACTGGCATTTTTGAAGGTTAGCTGTTTCTTTATGGACATGCTTCAGCATATCCAAAATTATCTTTTGCAGATAGAGAATTGTTTGTTTCTTTACTTGAAGTCATATGGGATGTCTTCTTGTTTATGTGTAGATTTGGTCTAAAAGAAAGTTTAGCTACACCAGATTTTTACAGCATATCAATATATGTGTAGTTATTGAAATCAATGAGGGGTTTGCATACAAAATTTTTGAACAGGTGTGAATGAGTTACAACTGTGAAATTGCTTTGCAAAAGTTAGATGTCAAGGTCTTAATCTCTAGCTGACTGCTCAAACAGTTGTCTGACCTAAAGCTTCAGTCTGTGATCAAAGGAGAATGCCATGAGTAATTCAGTTCTGAGATGGATTCATTTTCTGACATAAAACTCTATTGGCAGTATAAGGTGTGTGCTTTTTAGATGTTGCCGATTGGAAGTGCCTTATGGTGTATCAGGGTAAGATTTGCCTTGGCCACATTTAAGGATTGTCAGAATAATGTGCCAAATTCTTCTGCTACAATAAATATTTCAAAGATGCTGATGTTTCTATCTCTTCATAAATATATTCCAGTAACTTAGCTATTGAAGGTTTGGGAAAAAGGCATTGTGTGAAGTATGAATGAGCAACTGATGGGTAAAAAAAAAATCATCTATTTTGGTAGAAATGGGTAGAAGAAAAAGAGAGCGAAGAGAAAGAAAGTGACATTTGAGTGACAGTGCAAAGAAAGGATTTGCAATAGAGGAGATTCAAGAGGCATCATTTCATCAAAAGGAAAGATTAATATGCTTGGAAACATGGAAGATAAGGAAGAAATTATATAAACCTCAAGAACCACAAAGAATAAAAATAAGGATAGTCCTAATATTTGAGGAGTGGGAGGAGAAAAGAGGAGAAATCCAGATTACTAAGGAAGGGGCAGTTAAACACTAAGCTTTGACTTTGACTGAAAATAATACTATCTTGAACAGTTTTTTGGTCTGAAGATATGATCTTGACATGCTGTTTTAATATCCTTGATTTACAGTTAAATTTTATGCATGCAATTCTGAAAAATAACAGAGGAATCTGGGTAGAGTGTGGGTATTTGTGAAAGGTGTTCCAGGCCACTTGCATTTCCTTTCCTTAGAGCACTGAACCACTTAAACTGGAATCATGCTGCGAGTTCTTCCCTCATTGTCCGATGTGCAATTGGAGCAGAGGAAGCTCTTGTGTTTTCTACATTTCTAATCAGGTGTGACTGAGTGCTTCCCTTTGCTGTCAAATTCTCAGTGCACTTCTGGAGTCACCTTTTCCTTTCTTCCTGAAGCCCTGCATGGGCTACCCATTGCAACCCCTCTGAGAACATTTGGATGTTTGGCTTCACTATGCACGCATCAAGGCCCACTGCCATATTATCATGATGAAAAGTGAAATTGTCCCAAATCCAGGAAATAACAGCATTTAAACAGGAGATAGCTTGTTGTATTTGAAAGCTGGTATGTCTTAATCTTCTACTTGGTATTTGCATCTTGAAAAACTAACATCTGTCTGTGGAGTGTGATACTTTTGAAAGCAATATAATTGCAAAGTATTTAACATTGTGGAACTAAATACATTATTCTGCAACATACAGATTACAGTTTTATGTGTGGATCTTTGCATAACTAAATATTTTATTTTACGATTCCTTTAATTGTCATATAACCCATGTTATTTATGGTATCTAGATTTCATAGGACAAAATAAATTGTGAAGGGGTTCTCTGAAAGCTAGATGGGTATATGTGCTTCACTGTATCACACCATTTGGAAGTGTGGTTTTAATGAGTATGGAAATTTCATAATTTGCCTTAACATCCAATTTCTCTGAAGGTTGAACTGTTAATTATGTAAAAAATGTATCTGTAGTCTCTTACACACATAATTATACATCTAAAAACTGGTTGAAGGAAAATTCAGTTTTTTGTGGTTTGGCTGACTTGCATAGATTTGAAACAATGCCTTGCATTTCAAGTCACTTTTCATGGTCACTTTCTTATTTTTCTTCCCATAAAAGATAAGTTTTAATGGTTATCTTCTTATTTTTTTAATAAACTTTCCTGATTAAACACCTGCAAATAATGGTTTTTTTTCAGGGATTGGCTGGAGTTTACCTCTGCATGTCCTGCAAGAATAAAATAGGGTTAGGAATGTTTGTTTTACAGAAGTAGTTTGAATGACACACAATTTATACAGTGTAATTGTATACCTTCAAAAAGCTTAGTAACATAATTAAAATACTGATAAATCTGTAAAGGTCACAAACTTAGCTTTAATTATTCTTATCCAGTGTTTTTTTAACAAATAAGCTTTGTTCTCCAAGAATTTGATTCCCTAAGTGTATGAAAACCCTAAGGGTGTTTTTACTTCAAATTATTGTCTAAATGCTTGCACTTTAGCAAGGTATGCTCAACATAGATCCTGAAAGCTATGTTTGTACAGGCTCAGTTAATTGCCAGTTAAGAAATTTGAGTTATTATCTAGTATTTTATTTTAAATGTCCTAGTTGTCCATTTTCTTATGGAGCATTTCAGAAATTATTCTCAAGGCTTTTCTCAAGTAAAACTATTACTTTTGGCTGGAGTCTAAGAACCACTTTAAAGAACAATGAAACCAGGATGTTAGTTCTTCAGGAGTTTTGTAGAGTCCCACATGTATAGGATAAAGAAGCTTGTGGCCTTAACTTCAGAAACTTTTTCCTGAGCTGTATCTGCTGATCGAGTCAATGCATCTCTTCACACACAGTTTAGAAGCAATGAAGACTGTCCTTTTTTTATTCTTTCTAACTCCTAGGGTTGTTGTAAACTTGCATTACCTTCAGAGTTTGAATTGCTTTCTTTTGCTATTTCTGTGGTACTTTGATATAGGGGAAGAAAAAGGTTATGTGCCACCTGCAGGGTTCATATCTTATCTCTGTCAGCAAAGGTAGAAGCAATGCCTTTGGCTGTTCTTAAGGAGCATTCAGCCAGGATCAAAATCCAACCACAGTTACAGTGGTGAAGCTTTAAGAGCTTGTTACACTGGATGATCACATTCTATTTCTGTTACAGCATCACCATTATGTCCTACTTTGTCCATCATCTTCTCTGAATCTTTCTTCAACCATGTATCAGTTGTTGTACAGCACATGGCCACCTTCTGCCACTGCCACCTGATGAGCTGCAGGGCTTTATTTACCTAGTGATAACGAAAGGAACTTCTTTCAACAAGAAGTTGAAAACAAAGATCAGTGTACTGCTAGATTTTAGGAAATTTACTTTACTTAGTAAATTTAAAAATGATTCAGATTAAGAAGAACTACATCTGGCCACTGATGAACAGGTCTTTGGACTGAACAAATCTGTATCTTCGATAAAGTGTTGAACACTTCAAAAGTAAAACGATTTTTTGGGGGGGACTGGGAAGGTTGTGGGGGGGAGTAAGGCAGAGAAGGTTTGTAATTTTGTCTGTGATACCAGTAGAATGCACTAAGGACTGCTTAAGTAGTTTAGAAAGACCAGAAAAAATAGTCAAAATATCTAGACTCTGTGTCATTTATTACTCTAAGGATTGCCTAATTTCTACAGTTAGATTGTAAAGATAAAGTAGCCACAAAAAGTTCTTGCTTCTTCACTGGACATGAATGACTGTAAATTAAACGTGAAATTACATTTCCTTGGGAGTAAGGTGTTAAAAGAGGGATTCAAATTTACTGATAAGATTAAGATTTTCTGTTAGAAATGAGATTAACGTGTAATTGGAGTCTGTGGGGATTATTTGCATATATTGAGCATCTGGAGAAAGAACACTGTTTTGCCCTTACTCCTTTCTTTTCAGATTTTATTTTACCATAACTTTATTCTCATCAACTAGCACAATGAAAATCTAGATAGGGAATGAGGGGTTTTTTTTTGGTTAGAAGACAGAACAGGTATGGATGGTGTAAAATTAGAAAGGTAAGTGAAAACAATCCTGAGGAACTATGCCAAAGCAGTTTTGCATCAGTGTAATAGATTTGTTGTGATGAACATAAAAGTTGGAACATCTAGAGTCTTCCAGATTTTAAAAGATTATGATGCTTCAGAACATCGCAATTGCCTCTAAAAATTTCTGTGAGAGAACATATTTATTTTTATTCTTACTGTAATGATATGAAGCTGAAAGAATCAGACGTCTATAACGCTGCAGTTGAAAAGTCTGGTTGAGACAATTTTACCTACTTCAGGTGATATGGTCTACCCAAGGTCACTCTGGGTATTGGCATTTATGAGGAAGGAATGATCTTATTTGACTAGCAGTGAAGAAAAATTACTTATAAGACTTTATGTTAAGAAAGCATATCATTTCTATATTTATGAGTGTTGCAATTTACAGTTCATGAAGTTGTATTAAAATTTATACAAAAAGTTATAAATAGTAAACCAACTGTGTTCAAGTACTAAGAGAGTGACTGTTAAAAGGTGCCTAAAACTGAAATGTTTGTTTTCATGTACATATTCTGAAGGTTGTTGTCCAAGGAGATTGATGTTCAAAGTCCTTAGAACTATCAGATTCTATTTGATCCTTTTTTCTTCACTTTAATGTTAGAATATGTAAAGTGATTTTTAAATAATAATTTTAAAAATACAGCTCCCATATGTGACATTCTAATTTTTGCTCTAAAGAGGTTTAATGCTGGCTTTTTTTCGAGGCAGAGGTTGATTAAATAAAAACTTTGAAAAGCTTTGTGTATCTAATACAGACCCCAGCTAATGTGGTACTAGGACTTGGTAATTCTTCAGCAGCAGTCTGGTGTTTCAGTGTTGCCTGCAGTTTGCTCAATGCAGTATGATGTCACAAAATCAGATTGGAAATACTCCAAATAGTTCTTGTAAAGTCCTCCTCTCCAGTAACTAGTGACAGATAAAATCGTCAGTCTGTTGTTTCCACTTGCTGATAAATGGAAAACATCTGTTACTTAATGAGTATCTAAGGGAGCAAATAAAAAGAGGGAATGTTAAAGACTTTTTTTTTTCTCAGCCCACATTGATCTGTATATTAACTTAGTATGCTTCAATTAATTTTTATCAAGGGAATGTGTAGTTTCATTTGGGGAGATCGGTGTCTGTTCTTGAGTTTTTTCTAAATAAAGTAGGACATGTTCTACAACATGTAGAAATTTAATTGTTGGGAAGCAAGTGTGCAAACAAAATTGTGGACCTGATTCCATAGCTGTTGTCTGACTTTTGAGAGAGCTATTTCTTCCATCACCCTCCTCTCTTGTGGACAACTGCCTGGCATGTAACATGGATTGACCTTCCAGCAGTCCCTCAACAGTGTGACAGGTGTGCAGTGTGTGCGTTTTCTCCCAGGGATAATCAGAGCAGACTCCCTCATTTGACCTATTACCGTAAAAATAAAGAAATTCATTGGCCTAAACTAGTATCTTGAGGTCTCTGTTGCTCCCAGGTTCAAGATTGGCAGCATTATTCCAATTCCAGGGTGATTCAGTAAAGGTGAGTATGTGTTAGTGAGGACCCAGGGGCTGTTGGTTGGGCTGCATGAGTCAGCTGGGATTTGCAGTGCAGGTTCCTTGCTGCGTGAGTGAGTCAGCAGCGTGCTCAGCAGCACAAGACCATTCTCTCTTCAGCGTTAACCTGTTGTGCTGCTTGCTTGATCCCAGTCTGCTGGCCCTTGCAGGAACTGTACATGTCATGCCATTAGCAGCAACTAGTAAGTGCAGGTCCTCTTCACCAGCCTTTCCCAGGAGTTGAGATATGAAGAAATGCATTTACAGTATATAATAATGAATATGGTTCTGAGGACATCAGTGGAGTTTCAGGTCAGTATACCTGATAAGTATACTGGTAAGCAACTAGAAATCACTGTTCAAAATAAGATAGCATGCAGGTGAACACTGAAAACATTTCAACGTGTTTTAAGGAGCAGCATTTTCTGAAGGAAATGCTGTGTATGAACACTTAATATAATCCAGTGGTTTTGGCTAGATTTTTCACCAGAGGCTCTTAAAAGAATTTGAGCTACCATGATATAAGGAGAAATTTTTACATGTATAAAGGCTGCTTAAAATGTACAATGAAAAGAACAAAAATAAGTGCCCTGATTTCATACTGAAGGGAGGGCATCAATGGAATCCCATAAGGATCTGGACTGAGGCCTGTGCTCTTAATATATTCATGAATTATTTAGAAGAACGAATAATGAAGTGTCAAAATTTGCAGATACTACAGAATAATTCAGGATAAGTAAAAAAAAAAAAAAATCCAACTGATAAAATGCAGTTCCATGTAAATAAGTGTGTATATGGAGAAGGAATAATCCTAATATTAATATTGATCTAATGTACTTCAGTTGATCGTTATTACACAGAGAAGGAAACCTTGTAATTAAGAGAAATTAATGAAAATGTTAGTTCAATCCTCGGTCACAGAAAGGGAAGTTTAAGAAGTCATTACAAATGTGCAAAGGAAAAGATCAGAACAGCATGCCAGTAGGGTAGAGTTCTGCTGAAATAATGATACAGAATCAAACAGATTTGCTATTGCTTCTAACTAGGAGTTATGTTAATCTAACAAGCAAAAAGCATTCAAAATTTAAGATGCTTTTCAATATCATGTGTAGTTAAGTTCTGAACAATTTGCTATGGCCTTTTGCAGCAGAACCCATCACATACAAATATGTACCCACTAGCTCAAGAAGTTTCAAGAAAATACTGGAGGTTCTGGAGAGGATATTAGGCCAAGCAATGTATATACTTATCCTATACTTATATTTTTTTTCCCTGGTATCTTTTGATGTCTTGTTAATAAACAGGTATTTTACTAGATAGATGTGTTTTTGTCTGACCTTGTATGACAGTTTTTATGAACTCTTTCAGTATGAAAACCTTTATTCTGGCCTCAGGCTTTAATTAAACCTCTAATTAAATTCATCTCATGAGGGAGAGGTGAGAGGGAAGACAGAAGTAATATCTTTGATACATCTTTTCCTATGTGGTGGTATTAATGTGCGTTTCTCTTTTACTCCTGCTGACACTGGTGATCTGACATTACCTCTGATATTCTTTTTGTCATACAGTTTTATGTAGGTAAGAAGTGTTCTGTTTGCTTTCCTGTTAGCATGCTAATCCCATTCTCCCACTATAGCACTGCAGTTCCAGCATGCATAATACTTCTTTAATTCTTCAGCTCCTTTTATCAGATTTAAGAAGCTGAAGGGAAGCTATAATGGCCTGCTAGAAATTGACGTTTTCTTCCAACTTTGCTGTGGAGCAGGACAAAAGGCTTGAACCTGTACTTGTTTTAAGGTCTATCTAAAACATAAATTAGCCTATTTATAAGTATTATTCCCCTTTCTCTCTAAACTAATTTAAATTAGAGCAGGAAGACCAAACTGGTTAATGAAACATTTTTATCCTAAATGGGAGCTTCAACTAGGAGAGCTTTAGCGTCCCTGACCCCAAGAAGGCTCATTAGCTTTGGAAACAATATCTGTGAGGTTGGGATTGTTTGGGGCTTGCTAAGAAACAGTTTGCAGTTAAATAAGATAAGGTCAGAGACATGCGTTGTGTGAAAACTGCAGAGATTTTTTATGATCATTTGTCTTGACCCGAGTCTTACAGAAATCTGTCTGCAGTACAGTAAGGGAAAGCATTGTTGTCCTTCAAAAATGGTTGGCTGCAACTTTAAACACAAAATTGTAGGCAATCTTTTTAAAAGGAAAAAAAAAAGAGAAACCTGAGTACATCACTAATATAAATAATTAATTTTTAGTGTAATATTGTGAGAAAGTAGCAATGGAAGGGCAAGGTCAGACATATATGCTTATAGCATTTGTTTTCTAGGCCTTGAAGAATGTACCCCAGCATATTCTGTATTTGTGTAGCCAGACAAGGACAAGTTATCATGTGCTTAGATACATCTATTTCATTATCTGAATTTGAGATACTGTAAATAGTAATACTAAACTTTATTATATGCTGTATATAATACTATACTTTAATAATACTGAAGTATAGACTGAATTTTCCTTTTTTCAGCCATTTAGGATTTCAGCAGACTGAAAACTCTTCATGATCCTTTCCTTCTTTTGTGAGGCAAACACCTACGTCAGCAGAAAATTACTTCTTGTACTTCCTGATCAGTTCTGGAAGTTATTTGACTTAATTACTGTGATGTATTCATAAATATGTTACTAACAAAACAAAATCTTAGGACAATCTCCATGCTTTCTTGGATAGTGGCAAAAGATGAGGAAGAGGTTAAGATACTTAATGCCATCTTTGACTCAGCCTTTAATAGTAAGACTGATTGTTCTCAGGGTACTCAGATCCCTCAGCTGGATGACAGGGAGCAGAATAAATGATCCAAGAGGAAATGGTCAGCAACCTGTTACAACACTCAGACACATGTAAGTCTATGGAACAGGATAGGATCCATCCCAAAGCTACTGAGGGAGCTGGCAGAAGTGCTCACTGAGCTACTTTCCATCATTTTGCAGCAGCTCTGGCTACCTGGGCAGGTCACAGTTGACTGGAAGTTAGCAAATGGGACACCCATTTAACAGAATGGTCAGGAGGAGGATATCTGGAGAACTACAGGACTGTCTGCCTGACCTTGGTGCCAGGGAAGTTCATGGAGCCGACCATCCTGAGTACCATCACAGGGCATGTACAGGGCAAGCAAGGCATCAGGCTCAGCCAACAGGGGTTTGTGAAAGACAAGTCCTGCTTGACCAAGCTAATCTCTTTCTGTGACAGCATGACCCACTTACTGGATGAGGGAAAAGCTGTGGATATCGCTAGACTTCAGTAAAGCTTTTCAAACTGTTTGTCACAGCATTGTCCTGGAGAAACTGATCATTGCTTGGACAAGTGCACTCTTTGCAGGGTGAAAAACTGACCAAATGGCCAGATAGTGCTGGAGAATAGAGTTACATCCAGCTGGCGGCCAGATACCAGTCGTGTTCCCTAGGGCTCAGTACTGGGACCAACCCTGTTTTAATGTCTTTATCAAGGACCCAAAAAAGGGGGTTGAATGCACCCTCAGTCAGTTTGCAGGTGAGGCCAAGCTGGACAGGAGTGTTGATCTGCTGGAGGGCAGGAAGGCTCTACAGAGAGATCTGGACAGGCTGGATTGAAGGGCTGAGGCCAGTTGTATGAGGTTTAACAAGGAGAAGTGCAGTGTCCTGCACTTGGGTCACAACCACTCCATGCAGCACTACAGACTGGGGTAGAGTGGCTAGGAAGCTGCCCAGTAGAAAAGGACCTGGGAGTGCTGGTCAACAGCAGCTGAACATGAACCAGCCCAAGTTTTTGCTCAGTGGCATCCTGGCCTGTGTCAGCAATAGTGTAGCCAGCAGGACCAGGGCAGTTACTGTCCCCGTGTACTTGGCACTGGTGAGGCCACACCTCAAATACCATGTACAGTTCTTGGCCCTTCATTACAACAAGGGTCTGGAGTGTGTCCAGGGAAGGGTCTGGACTGCAAGTCTGATGAGGAGCAGCTGAGCGAGCTGGGGATGTTTAGTCTGGAGAAAAGGAGACTCAAGAGAAGATCCTATCACTCTCTACAACTACCTGAAAGGAGGGATTAGTCTCTTCTCCCGGGCAACAAGTGATAGGATTGTGAGGAAGCATCCTTAAGTTGCACCAGTGAAGGTTTAGACTGGATAGTAGGAAAAATTTCCTTACAGTAAAGATTGTCAAGCATTGGAACATGCTGCTGAGGGAAATGGTTGAGTGTGTGTCCTTGGAGGTATTTAAAAATATGTATATGTGGTACTGAGGGATATGGTTTAGCAGTGGACTTGACAGGACTGGGCTAACAGGTGATCTTAAAGGTCTTTCACAACCTAAATGATTCTACATTATATATTTGTTTGTAGAAATTTACTTAAAAGCATTTAACAAGCTTGCTACTTATTCTTAGGACTGAAGCATTTAGAATTGCACTTTATTTCTGAGTAAAGGAAATGACTGATTATTTTATCTGCACTTTTTTCTGAATTTTGAAGAAGGCAGATAATACAGTGCACATCAGTATGCAAATTGAAAACATCTTTGAAATCACGTGAAATCATGTTTAGAACTAAAGTGGATTTTACATATTTTGAGATGTGCATCTCTCAAGCATTCCAGTGTTACTAAATATGATGAAAGTAAATTCTGTCATTAGTATAACTGTTTCTACTTGAGTATATGTACACCTGTGTCTGAAGAAATGACATTCCTGAATGACTGAAGTCCATGGACAATTTATACCAGAGGAGGGACAGCCCTGAGTTTGTATTACATAATGATCCATTTATTGATGGACATAAAATATACATAATAGAAATAATATTTTTCCTGTATTCTTAAAAAACTGCTTAAGAGATCTGACTAAGTGGAAAAAAAAACAAAACAAAAAACCTCACCAAAAGAAAGCCCATCAGACATGTCTTGCATGCAGCCCAAATTAGGCAGTTTAACCCCACATGTCTAGACGAGCAATATGTTGTTCTAAAATGAACTTAATCTGCTAGCTAAACAGACCAGAAATTTATTCTAGTTAATGTTTCATTTCATTTTGGTGCCTTTTTACTATATTAAATTGTGGATGGTGTTGCACTTGTGGATATGGCTTACGAATGTTTGTGAGGTGCTATGTTGACATGTGGACTAGATGAAAGGTCTCTTCCAACCTTGATGATTCTGTGTTTTGTTGTTTACTGTTGTGTAACTTCTTCATCTGGTGTGTCACTGACTTAAAGACAAGGCCATATTAGATATATTAGGAGCATAATATGTTAAAATATTATCCAGTCACCCAAAATAGTCCAAAGTTTAGTGCTTTTATAGGTTGGCTGTTTTCTTGGACTATCTTGGCTTACATTAGGTTAAATGTATCAATGTTACAAAATACTAGAAGGATTTTTTGTAGGGTCATGCAAACACAGGAGATGTGTATTTCCTAATTCCTGTATGTATTTTTGCAAGAGACTCATTATCCTGATTTACGAAAAAGCAGATTATTTATAGGGTTCACATAAGAATGCCACTGATGAAAAATTTGCATTAACTTTTAATATTTGTAGTAAGTCATCCTGCTCTACGGTTCCCATTTCATATTGTGAATACCTGAGCAGTCAAGGCATGGCTATATGAGTGGTTTAGCAAGCAGTAGTGTAGTATCAATAAATCATCTAGAATTTAATGCTTCCTAGCCCTAACTTTGGTCATGTACCGCAGCATACTACACTACAACTACTATCAGTGTTAAGTGGTTATGACACATCGTTAAGTAGCACATGAGTAATTGTCCATGAAAGTATGTATATATACACATTCAAGTCTATTGTTCATTACCTTTGTTATGTTCAGTGTATGTGCTATTTTTGTACCTATCCTGACTCTTGAATTAGAAAGCATGTGTGTAATATGAATCACTAGTGTAGCTGTTCTTGCTAGCAACCAACAGTGTTCATGTTAATTGTTCCTGAATAAGTTTTTTTTCCAGTCTTTTAAACTTTTAAACTTTACTTTGCTTCCGAATGAATCAGTATTTAGAGACCAGGACTATTGTTAATTTGCTAAGGACAGATTCAGCATTGGTTATTTTATACTAGGCAGGCTGCAGAGCCTACAGTGTGAAGTGTAGGAACATCATTCAGAATTGAAAAGAGGATACCGAATGAAGGGGGTACTATGCATGCTTATGCAGTATTGTTGCATAAAAGTGTAGCAATGCAGTGAAATCAGCGATAAAGAAGTTCTGTATCATCGTAGTCATCCCAGTTTGCACTTAAGAACCACCTCCTCAGGTTTTTTCATAGATGCTGTTACTCAGCTGAATCTCTCATTTCTTATTTCTCTTTTTCCAGTTGCCCACTAGAAATATGGGAAAATAGAATTATAGAATGTGCTGAGTTGGAAGAGACCCATCAAGATCATTGAGTCCAATTCCTGGTCCTGCCCGATAATCACACCACATGTCTGAGAGCATTGTCCAAACACTTCTTGAACTCTGTCAAGCTTGGTGCTGTGACTTCTTCCTTGGGGAGCTGTTCCAGTGCCCAGTCATGCTCTGAGTGAAAAACTTTTTCCTGATATCCAACATAAACCTCCCTTGATTCAACTTCATGCTGTTTCCTTGAGTCCTGCCACCATTTAACAAGAGGGAAGAGATCAGTGCCTGCCCTTCCAGTTCCCCTCATAAGAATATTGAAGACCACAATGAGGGCTCCCCTCAGTTTCTTCCAGGCTGAGCAGACCAAGTGACCTCAGCCACTCTTCATATGGCTTCCCCTCTAGACCCTCCACCATCCTCATGGCCCTCCTTCGGATGCTCTCTAATAGCTCAATGTCTTTTCAATATTTTGGTGCCCAAAACTGCACACAGGACTCAAGGTGAGGCCCCCCCAGTGCAGAGCAGAGAGGGACAATCCTCTCCCTTGCCTGGCTGGTAATGCTGTGCCTGATGCCCCTCAGGACACACCTGGACCTCCTGGCTGCCAGGGCACTGCTGACTTACATTCAATTTGTCATTCAGCAGGACCTCCAGGTCCCTTTGGACAGTGCTGCTCTCCAGCTACTCATTCTTCAATCTATACACATGGCCAGTGTTTTGCCTTTGCAGGTGTAGAATCTGGCAGTTTTCCCTGTTCAACCTCATATGGTTTGTCATTGCCCATTTCTCTGATTTCTCAAGGCCTCTCTGCCTGCTGGAGATTCACAGCTCTCCCCAGTGTGGTGTTGTTGGCAAACTCAATATTCTTCCAGGTCATGTGTCCAAACCATTATTAAAGATGTTGAAGAGAACAGGGGTGAGAATGGAGCCTTGCAGAACTCCACTAGTAACCAGTCATCAGCCTCATGTCACCCCATTCACTAAAACTCTTTGTGCCTGACCTGTGAGCCAGTTGCTCACTGATCTGATCGAGTAATATAGCTATCCAACTGAATGTGGACACTTTGTCCAGAGGGATACTGTGAAGAAAACAGTATCAAAAGCTTTTCTGTAGTCCAGAAAGGGAGCATCTACTGGTTTTCCAAGTAGGTGGGTTACCCTGTTGTAGAAGGAAATCAGGTTTGGCAAGCAGGACAAGCAGGTCAGCTGGGAACTTTCCAGATTCCCAAGACCATCACAAGTCATAAAGAGAGGCTTTGCAGTGAGATCTTTTAGGATTCTTTGATGAATCCCATCAGGCCCCATAGATGTGTAGAGATCCAGTTGAAGCAGCAGATCTTGTACAAAGTCAGGGTCAACTGAGGGTTGACCATTCTCTCTGTCCTGGTCTTACAGCATGGGATCAGATTTCCATGATTTCATTTTAGTTATCCATTAATTTGCCAGAACTATTTTCAGACTACTCCCAGGCAACGCTGATAAATGCTATTAATAAAGTTGTTACCATGTGAGTCTTTTCCTAGATGAGTATGATTTTTCCCTTTATGGGAGAAAGAGGGGATAAACACTGTTTAATATACTTCACTGTATCATTTGATGGATGAACTGTTTGCCTCTGCATCTTTTGTCTGAAGAGGTTTCCTCTGAGCACAGGATACTTCTGTCAAGGAAGTTTGTCTTTTCTGTCATCTGTATGCTCAGTTGCTGCTTGTTATCAGAGAATGCTCAAAAGAGGTGCTGGATAAGTTGCATTCAATAAAGGTTGTTTTTTTTTCCCCCAATTGAGACCTTTTGATTATTCTTCTGCACACATGTTCATGTCTTGCTGGACTGCAGTTTCCTGTATGGAGCTACGTGACTGTTTACATATCTTTCATATAGATTGCATACCTGACTTATGTAGCTGGTCATTTATCAGTGCCACATGGTTGTAGATGTAGAGGTATCTTACTAAAGGATTTCATCATTTCTGCCTTGTTATACCACTCTGCTTAATGAGGATGTGAAGATGAAGCATAATTTTGTTTAATGGTACTGCTCAGGAGACACATCTAGGATCTGCCTATGCCATAACATAGGCAATGAGCACAACAAGCAGTCTGATAAACACAGCAGCTTAGAATAGTTTTATTCTAGTTGAAAGCCTTTAACTAGTGGCAGCTCCATGCTTCATAAACTTGTCAACTGTAGCAGGCATTTTGTCTGTTAAGAGATTATTTCCGTACAATTACGGGTAAGATTG
Organism: Sturnus vulgaris; assembly: GCF_052056855.1. Classification (NCBI taxonomy): domain Eukaryota; kingdom Metazoa; phylum Chordata; class Aves; order Passeriformes; family Sturnidae; genus Sturnus; species Sturnus vulgaris. The sequence continues at coordinate 53,356,207 of NC_142244.1, forward strand.
TGCAAGATACTTATCACTTGGATAACATATGGAACATTCGAGTCTCTTTCTGAAAGAGTATCTTTCCAATCATGGTCATCAGAGAAAGAGACTCCACTTTTCTGTACCAGTTGCACTTTTGCTTTTCTTATATAAAATGGACAGTAAATAAGGCCTTAGTCCTGCTGAGAAAATTCTTTAATTACAAGTTCAATACAAAAGATGTCATAATGGCTCACATGGTCTTTTAGTGTCAAAGATTTTGGCACAGATAGGTGCAATGTCTTTTATGGATATCAGCTCTTCATTGACAGTAAAGCTCATCTATGATAGCTATTCATTTTGAAAGAGAGGCAATTTAGTGGTTGGTGTGTGGAGGAAAGGTGAAAAAAATACTAAGTATCAAACAGTTTCAAAAGAACAGCGGTTGATTTTTTTTAGTGGCAGTGCTTGTTCTAAAATAGAGTACTGCTTTTAGTTTCCCTGCTGGCATTTACAGATCAACATAAATTATTTTATGAAACTAGCAGAAGTCTTTGGTGATTATTTTTAAAGATGTAAGAGTTCATACTCTCTTAAAATGCGCATTTTGATTTGGGCCATTTACCTTGTGAAGTTTCACTTCAGCTAAATTCTGAACATGTTTTAAAAAAGCTGTAAGCTAGCATAGGCCATTTTTTGTTTCTTTTGTCTCTGTTCATGCAATAAAAACAATGCATTTTGTAAGGTTTTAACTCTTACAGCACTCATCTTGTGAGCAAAGCAGAGCATTCAAGTCAGTATCTGGGAACATGGAACATTTAATGCAATGGGATATGAATATGCATATCTAATGCAGATCTTAGCGCAACATGATTAAGTGTCTAAATTTTGCAGCAGGTGAAAAGAGATTTTTTTCATTTGCCTAGCATCCAGATGGTGCATGGAGGAAAATAGGTTAATCCCTATTTTGTATACAGAACTAGTACATACTGATTAGCAGATTTCTTTTCCATGGAAATTTCAGTCTGGTTACAGTAGAGCTCTGTTCCATTGTTGTTCCAGCATTTCTGTTTTTATAAGGATATTGCATAACATCTAGATCTCTGTGATCCTGAAATTCTTGAATGCTATGATACAGCTTTTCTTAATTAAATCCTTCATAAGAAACACAGTATTAAAGGGTGTTTTGAATGTACGTTCACTCTGCCATGGACATTCTGCTGTGGACTATCAAAAAGAATATTCTGCTTCACTGAAAATGGTATTTGCAAAAATAAGATCCTTCACTCATGGTAGAAAAAGAAAGGGACATTTGAAGGTAATCATGCTTGAAAGCACTGTCCTGATCCCTTATCTTAAATATTTATATATACTTTGCTTTGATTTAATAGCAGTTGTAGAATTTACTTTGGAAATTTGTGTGTGCATCTATCCAAAGGTTTTTTTTTCCCACAGGCTATATGTGCTTGAGAGAAACCAGTCCACATAAAGGAGGTCTGTAGTGACTTACAGAGAGTTACATAGGGCAAAGTAGATACTTTTCAGTTTGTGAATTCGGAATCACTCTTTCATGCTGAGATGATATTGCCAGAAAGGCCACAAAAGCAGAAGAGGCTTCTAATCAGCCTTTTCCCAGAGCAGTGGTTGGATATTTTGTGGACACCAGATATGGAATAATTTTGTTGTGAGGCAGCTGGAATAATTCCAGAAGTCAGGAATATCTGTGTTTGTTGAAAGCAGCCACAATCCTTTTCCACAGAGATAGTCAGACTTTCCATGATACAGTCAGTTTAAAAATTAAGTTTTAGAAGTTTGGGGGATTTTTGTTGGTTAATTTTTTTTGTTTTGTTTTTTTTTTTTAAGTAAGTCTTATCACATTAAATTAATGGTCCTAAGTTCTTGATTTGTCAAAGCTTTCCTGTCTTTCCAAATTATCATACCTATTGCAAGTATCAAAAGTGGCCTCTTCCCCCCCCATATTGTTAGAATTCACTCTTGTGATTTGTTAATTTTTTTTTTGTCAACAGCCTGACTATTTAAACATATACTATGAAATTACTATGCATTCCTTGCACAGATAATACAATGGTAATTTAAAATATTTAAAAAGGATTTCAGTAAGAGGAGTTCAAACTAACTTTTTCACTTAAAAATATAGACTGCAAATATTTATAGGTCAAATAAAGTGATAGTTTCAACAACCATAATGGCAGATTTCCTAAACAGAAATCTTACCTCTAAGAAAAGAATACTTTTTTGCATTTAATATTTTAACATTAAATTTTGCTTCTTGTTTGTTTCTAACCTTTTAGAATATTAAATGCAGGCCTGAGAAGAGGCTGATCGTGTCTGTGGATGAAAATAATCAGTTTCTTTTGTTTCACAGTCAGAAATGTAATAAACTTTACTGTTCTCCAGTAATCCAACTGGTAAAGCCTGTTTCTTGGATTTACATCAAAATCCATGGTTGTTTTCAGGGCCTAGTTTTTAGAACCTTACCTAATTTTCTTGCCTTTTCTCACAAGAGATTTGGAAAAGGCAATAGAGAAGTTTTTCTTGCATATAAAATCAAATCAGTGCTTACAATTAGTTGTCAGCACTGAGGCAGGCTGCAACCCTAGACAGAAACCACAGGGATTTCTAATGTTTCTGCCCCTTTTTTCTTTTATTTTTCTCCTGAATGTTGATGGCTTTCAAATTAAAAAAATGTAGTTTCTTTATGTGAGTTCAGAAATCAGAGCTAATTTGAATATAACCGTTTAGTGGTGTACTTTCCTGAAATTTCTAATTGATGGAGACTTTTTTTTTAAGGGGGGGAGGGCAGTAAGAGGGATATATACATATCCAAGCCTTTGGGAGTTTGATAAAGAATTTCCTAAAATGAGGTCATAATCTTAATTGAAAATAATTTATTAAAGGGATACATGTGTATTTTCAGAGTATCAAAGTTGTAATGTATTGTAATTTTATTGTGTTTCAGCTATCACTGTATATTCTTCTACTGTTCTTTTTCAGTTACATTTCATAAAGGAAAGCTCAGTGTTTTCTGCCATTAAGATATTCTAATACACCCCTAAATAAAACCTCATTCTGAGCTTGAAGCTGCCTTTCTGTCAGTGAGCATCAAAGCCTAGAATTTTCAAACTGCTTTTGTTGGTAAATATGTGTAATTTTAGGTGTTCTAATTCCAGTTCCTCAAAATCTTTGCATTTAAAACAGCTGCTGAAATAGTGCAGGCAGTTTGAGACTCAGTTAACTGATTTCCTGGTTCTTCATGACATTAGAACATGTATATCTCCCTTTTCACTTCTATTCGTAGATTAAAAAGGGATGTGGGGTTTGGGCTTTTTGTATCTTGAGCTGTTTCAGCAATTTGAATGAACTGATAATGATGAAGGTACTACTAAACTTTAATAACAAATAGACTTTGAGTCTCTTTAAGACTTCTGTGTTGAGTAATGGTTTAGCCCTTCAACAAACAGACTTTGATACTTAAGCAGTGACTTTGTTCTGTTCAGCTGAATTTATTTCTTAGATGCCTTAATTAGACTATGCATTACTACAATGGGTTTACAGTTTATGTGGCAATTTCAAATGTAATTTAACATTTAGTTCTAATAAATGTTTACTATTAAAGAATAAATTTCCCAATTATTTAAGCAGTTTTAGAAGTGATGGATTGAACTGACTTAGTTACATGTTAATTTCTTGATTTAGTCTTGTATGACTTACAGATATGGGACATGCTCTCTTTTTGCTGCTTGCTGAAATTCAGGCCATGCTCTCTAAAGGCATTTTTCTAGTGTATTCACAATGTTGCTGATTTGAGTTCTTTCTCTAGCTGTTCTGATAAAAGAAGAATATTTGCTAAGCATCCAAATGCAAACAGTTATTTTACAGTAATAAGAAGGAGACTTTTGTTGTAACAACTAATAAGAAAAAAACAACAAAAAATTCTGTTGGTGTTTGCTGTTTGGTTTCTGTCTGTCTCTTGAGCAATTACTGTGCTGTTTTATATAGAGAGAATCTTACTCTGCTGGAAATCTTGGTAATGATCCTTCAGGGCTGTGTATTTGCAAGCAAGTGTAAGCTGCTGCTTTGTCTCCTGTCCTCTTTCTTCCTGCAAAGACAAATACAAGGTGTCTGGGGAGAGAGAAAAAGGAGGAAGACCCATCAAAGTGCTGGGGCTCTACAAGACATGCAGGATGGAAACTTTAGTGTAGTCCAACAATGTTTTTCTTTTTTATCAGAAATAAAAGGAGATCTTAATATATATTAAGTACACTCATTTCAATCAAGCAAAGTCTGCACCTTGAGGAGAAGGTAAATTGTGCTAATCATCTCCATACACAGCACATTAGAGGAAGCATTTTTTGTAGTGTTTTCTTCAGAGAAATGACTCTTTTTTAAACTGGTTTGGTAATAAAGGGAAATTCACTGGCTGCAATCTTTGTTAATTAGGAGTTTGTGCTGTATGTGTTTGTGCTTTCTCCTGCTTACTGAGGGAAACTTGAGAAGTACCTTTTTAGTGACATTGCACTGGAAAGTCCTAACATTGGTCATTGCCATTGAGTGAGAGTAAACCATCCCTATCCTCCCCTAAACTGTAGCTGCATTGGCAAATACTTTTTTCTTAGAGAGCAAACAATGCAGATTTGAGATTGTGACTTCCTGAGAAAAAGTGTGGTCTATACCCATCAAACTTCCCTTACTGTAATAGTAAGAATAGGAGGATGGGAAGTTTCTTTTAGAAAAAGAAAATATTCTTTTCTGTATTGCAAAATTGGAAATATAGTTTAAGAAGACACAATGGAATATGAATCATGCTTTGTCTTTCAGATTAGTAATTGTGTCATTGGTTCATTATTTGACCTACCAACTGAAAACAACTATTGCTGAAGTTGGTTTGAGCTTTTTGTTCTTTTGGATTGTCATGCCATAAATTCCATGTTTAGTGACAAATAAGCATCTAACTTGGGGATTTGTACCATGTCTGGCTATAAAAACCTATTTTTTAGTCTAATCTTATGATGAAATTAAAACAAAAATTAAAAAGCAGATGTAATAAACAGGCTATTTCCATCCTTTTACCTTGAGGTTATGCTTTTCCCCTTTCAGAGAGTTTTCTTAAGATTGCATTTCAAATGTATTATTTAATTAGCTAGAAATTATAGTTTTCATCCAGTCATGAAATCTTAAAGAGCGTGGACAATTCTATAAATATTTAATGGCAAAATATTTACTGTAGATACATCTTACTGAACCTGCAAATTATCACAAACCTCAAACTGATCACAATAGGCAGTTAAACTTGTCAGTTTGACTACTTTTTTGCAGACTATAGTCCCGCTGTAGCCTCATTTGGGAGCCTAGCTATCACAGCTGTTTAAAGACTTACATTGAAGTGTTAGATTAGTTAGGTGAAGAAAAGCAAGTGACTATGAAATCACTAATCAGTCCAAAAAGAGTAACTGCTAAAGACATTAAGTGAAATAAACAAATGTATCACTTCTAATTTGCTCCTGAAAGTCATTAAACTCTTGTATATTGTGATAGCTCAATTTTAACCTCTGTGTTTTGTTTCAAATTAAAAACCAGAAAGGTGATAAAATAATGGGTACTGACTTTGTTCTAACTGGGGTTTTCAGAAATTTGGAACTAAAAGTAGAAATTTTGGCCAAAAGAGATTGTCATTAGTTTATTCCAACTTGAATAAATACTTAAATATTTGCACAATCTTGAATCCTTTGAATGGCTTCCTGCGCTGCTGCTCGAGTTCCTTCTCAGTGATTGGAGCAGGAATGAAAGCTGGAGAGGATAGGAAAAGTTAACAGTACAGTCAGCCCAGAGAGTAGGTTGCTCCATTTATCCCAGTATTTTACTGTGGTCTCCACTGATCAGCAGTCACCTCCCGTTCTGCTGTTTTCCTAGACATTACCATGTGCTTCAACATCAGAATTATCTTGTAATCTGTGTGCTTCTCTACTAAAGCATTGTCATTCCAACAACCCCAGACCTCTGACTGTTTCTGGAATTGAGGCAAGTTCTGAAGCGGTAACTTACTTCCTTTTTGCCACTCTGAATTCCCTTTGAGTATTGGTGTCACTTAGATGAAGGGGAGAGATGATTGCTCCAGCTAACATCATGGGAATTGCAGAATACTGAACAAGCATGAAGCTATTTGAAGGAGAGGAGGGCTGTGTGAACAAGGATGGAGAAAATTCTAGTGTGGTGAAATTTTCAATACTTTGTGCAAACAACGTCTTTGTGGCTTTGTTGCAGGAAAAGGTACTACGTTAACAACAGGAAAATATTCCTGTGCATTCCTATATCTCTGTTTACATAGTATTAAACTAGTTTACACCATTAATAGCTTTTGCCTAAATAGAAATTTTCTGCTTTCTCTATATTGCATGAATTTTACAGTAAACTAACAAGGATGAAAGAGCTTAATTCTTTCAGAAGAGTTGAATTGGCAGAAATTTCAGGGTCAGAATGAATATAGTGAACAAGGATGAAATATATAGCTAAAGAAGAAAGACTGTTCAGTTTGAATGACATATATAGGTAAGGTTTTAGCTGAGTAAGCTTCTCGAAAATGATGCATGTGCAAAAGGCAGTTTGAATGCTTGACATGCTGATTTTTTAAAAAATAAGACTTTCACCATGCATGTTTTCAGTCTTTTCTTTCTTATTTGAGGTTAGAAATCTTTCCCAGGGTTGATTTTTTTTGTTTTGTTCAGAATTACTTTCTTCAGTTTAATCTAGGGTAAAAGATGAAATAATCCCAGTCAAAGCAATGATATTATAAATACTCTGTTAATTTATAGAAAGGAAGGGGTGGGTTGCATGATTGCAAGAGAACATAAGCAATACTTATCTTTCATTTTGTTGTCTAGTACATATGTCAGACTCTGCTAGACGTTCTGCTTTATAGAGGAAAGGGAGGTCCGATGCTTCAGTGTGTTTATGTGACTTTGTTTCATTGTGGTAATAATTATTGTGGCTTTCATGTCCATTTCTTACTAGAGAGAAAATGTGTTTTGAGTTTAGGGTATGTCAGCCATACTTTGTGTTTAACAGACTGTGACCTTGAAATAGAGGTAATTATTAGATGTTATATAGGCAGATTTTTTTCTTAAACTGCAGCCTGAACACCATGAGTACAATGCTAGAGTTGTTCTACTGAAATTGATCTTTTGTATGCATGCTTGCACATGCACACCAATCAAAACAGCAAAGGTTTATGTTCAAGAAAGATTTACAATAATAAACGTAGTATTAAAAATGTGTAATAGTGCCATCTGCTGACCCCTGTCATAGCATAATTGTATGAGTGGGCACTGGAAATGTCGCAGCAGAGTGTTGACCTAAACTGAGAAATGAGCCAAATCTGGTGAGAGAAGTTGATAAATTTTGAGCTTATGCTAATGTAATGAAAATCAAAGCCCAATAAAACTGGAAGTGAATATTGATCACAATGATAATTTACTCGGGGATTTTTGTGTGTGTTTGTGTTGACAAATGATGAAATTTCACAATAACTAAGGTCAATCTGATGGTTTCTTGCTGTTCAGAAATTTTTATTTTGTTGTGGCTGTCAGCATAAAGAGTTTTCCTGTCATTTGATGAAACAGATGTGTCTAGAAAATTCATGCAGCATGACAGCATATAGAAATTTATGGCTAGAAGAAAAGGTGATAAGCCTTTATTTCAATGGCAGTGCAGTCTTCGACTATCTTAAGTTGGTCACATGGCTGCCTTTATTAAAGACTCATTTGAATAATTTGAACCAACATAAGAAAGATATTGGAGTGGGTTTAGAAAAGGGTCATAATGATGATCAGAGGGCAGGAGCCCTCCTCCTCTGAAGACAGGCTAAGAGTAGGGCTTGTTCAGCCTGGATGAGAAAAGGCTCAGGGAGACCTGGAGCAGCCTTCCAGTAGATAAAGGGGCCTGAAAGGGAGCTGGAGAGGGACTTTTTACAAAGGCATGCAGTGCTATGCCAACTCTACTTTAAAAGGATGGGTTTTAGATTAGATATTAGAAAGAAAATCTTTACTGTGAGGGTGATGAGACATTGGTACAGGTTTCCCAGAGAGTTGCCCCATCCTTGAAAGTGTTCAAGGCCCGGTTGGATGGAGATTTGAGCAACTTGGTCTAGTGGAAGGTGTTCCTGCCCGTGGCAGGGTATTGGAACACTTAGAGACTACCTGCTCTTTAAGGTCCCCTCCAACACAAACCATTCTATGATTCTATGATCGTCAACATCTTGCAACCATATTAACTCTGTCCTGCTTCTATCCTGAGCACCTTTCCTGAGGTTTTCATTGTAGAAGGCCTTTTCTTAGAGGAACTTGATGTAAAGATTGCTCTCACAGTTGCACAGAAATGTATTTACCACTTGGATTGAGTTGAGGAATAAAATGGGGGGGAGACTGAAAGCTTTTAGGTGCAATATCTGAAAGAGCAAGCATCTTGGAAGTAAAGTTGATCTCAGCAGATTGTTTCAAAGTCCTGAAAATTGATGAGAAGCCTGAATAGTGAAGATTGCTGCAGGTCTTTTTGTACGTGTTTGGAAAGAGAGGCAATATTCAGTATTAGGTCAAGTGTTTGCATTGTCATTGTTTTTACTCAACATGTAGCAATAAAGGGTTATAGTTGCAATATTTCTTGTAATTAGAACAGCTTTTGAGAGAGAATAGTACGAGCCAGTTTGTCTTCCTTTGTATTGCACCATAGTAAAACCAGTAGCGTGCTATAGTACTCTAAAAAAAATGAGCAAAGTAGCTGGCAACCTTCTTGATTTTTAAAATTACTTAAAAGAAGTAATTGTTTAGGACACTTACTTCAACATATGACAAGAATTTCCACAAGATCATTTTAGATAAGAAAACCTAAATCTGTAATATACCAGTAATTAGTGCATTTCAGCAATATCTATTTTATTTTGTTACTGGTTCCATGGCTATTCTTTTTATTGCAAACATGAGAGTTTTTATGTTTAATGTTTACTCGACATGCTTTAGACATTGTGTCTTGTACTCAGTATCTGTATGAACAAGACAAAGAATTGTCATATATTTTCCTTCAATCTTCAAAAATGGCAAGAAGGATCAGTGGGTCTACAACTTCACCTCAGTCCTTGGGAGGGTGATGAAGCAGCTAACCCTGGAAACCATTTCCAGGCATATGAAGGTTAAGAAAGTCATCAGGAGCAATCAACATGGTTTGACTAAGGGGAAGTCATGCTTGTCCTTCCCAATAACATTCTATGATGAAATCAGTAGATGAAGGAAGAGCAGTGGATAGTGTTTGTATCTGAACTTCACTGAGGCTGTCAGCACTGTCTCCTGCAAGATCCTTGTAGGAAAGCTATTGATATGCAGACTGGATGAGCGGACAGTGAGGTGGCTTGAAACCCTGCTCAATGGCTGTCCCAGAGAGTGGACATCAGTGGCTTGCATTCTATCATAAGGCCAGTTAACAGCAGTGAACCCCAAGGGTCAATAGTGGGTCCAGTCTAGTTCAGCATCTTCATTAATGATCTTGATGATGGGACAGAGTGTACCCTTAGCAAATTTACAGATGACACCCAGCTGAAAGGGGTGACTGATAAGGTCATGCTGCCATTGATAAACTGAAATGGGCTGACAGGAACCTCATGGTATTCAACAAGGGGAGCTACAAAATAATACACCTGTGGAAGAACAACCCCATACACCGGTACATTGCAAGGGGAAATCAAATGGAATTCAGCTTTTCAGAAAAGGCCCTGAGGCTTCTGGTGAACACCAAGTTGAGCATGAGCCAGCAATGTGACCTTGCAGCAAAGAAGGCAAATGCTACCCTGAGCTGCATTAAGTAAATTACTGCCAGCAGGTCGAGGCTGTTGATCTCCATTATTCAGCCCTGATGAGGTCACACCTCGAGTTCTGTGTCTGGTGCTGGACACCCCAGTACAGAAGAAAATTGGGCATACTGGAGAGAGTCTAATAGGGGACCACTAGAATCATGAAGGAACTAGAATCTCTCTCCTATGACTGAAATCTATGACAGCTGGTATCTTTCAGCCTGGGGAAGGCTGAGAGGGGGTCTTATTAATGTATATAAATACCTGATTAGAGAACATATAGAGGATGCAGCAAGTCTTTTTTCTGCAGTGCCCAGTGACAAGTCCAGAGGTGATGGGCACAAACTGGAACACCGGAGGTTTCTCCTGAACGTCAATAAATGTTTTTGTTTTTTTTTAATTTTGAGGGTGACAGACCACTGGCACAGGTACTCCAGAGAGATTGTGAAGTCTCTCACCTTATGGATAGTCAGAAGCTGTCTGGGCATGATCTTGGCCAACCTATTCTAGGTGGCCTTGTTTCAGCAGGGGACCTGGCCTGACTGTCCAACTTTCAACCTTAAGCATTTTGTGATTCTATGATAGGCCTTTGAATTTTTAATAACGAACTGGCAAAATAGGTGTAACTTGTAATCTTGCTAATTTTAGCAGCTCAGAAGTAAAATTTCTATTGGATTATCTTGCTTCTTGCTTAAATGTTTTTTAACCAAGCCACGAGGTATTATTTTGTTTTAATTTTTTTGGCTTTGAATGGTATTAGTCTGGGATGATGTAGCTGTAATGCAAGTGTAAAAACAGCTCGCTTCCCCAAACACCCTCAAATCCAGCAGTCCTAACAAACCTTGAAAAGATCCTTTGAAAAAGAACAATTTATATTCTCACTGAAGTCCTTAAGTTATAGCCTTGTGGCTGTGAAAATTGCGAAAGTTCAGTGAAGACCTGTTGTCTGGGTGACACTGTCTCTGCTGTTCCTGTGATCATTGGACACTTCTGTGTATCTTCATAACATAAAAATCTATATGTGATTAACTGAATTGTTCTTTGGATTTCAGTGACTGAGTTGCCAAGATTTTTACTGTCAGGAATGAGTACTTTCATAGACAGCTGACATGTAGATATTTAAATTTAGAGCATGTTTAAGCTGTGCTGAAGTTCCAGCTGGCATACCTATACGACCTCAAAGTTCTTCCATATTGCTTCTCTTCTGGAAGATGTGCCCATCCAGGTTTCTGAGGGATCTCCAGCTGACTTTGCCTAAGTCCCATTTTTAAACAACTTCTTTTTCTTTGGTGTGCCTGGATACTGTTCAGAGGCTTTTCTGTTTATCTTTTCCAAGTTCTTCTTTCACATTTCTGGAGCATCACAGATTTCCTTTTCACTTCTACAGCATGTAATTATTTTTTTATTTTTAGTACATATTTTTTATAGTAAAGAGGATAAAATTTGTCTCTCTGTTCTTTTTACTTCTATCTTTTTGAAAATTTATGCTCATGTATTTTTTGTCTTTTTCTTTTAGATTCTTTTTCCCTTTTGCTCTCTAACATTGTTAAAATTATTTTAATTAACTGTCTTTCTATTTTCTTTCTTAACCAAAGTGCCAAGACACCTTTGTAAACTTTTCTCTGAGGTGTTAAAAGTACTTTCTTCAAACTTCACTGCATTGTCCAAATTTTTTCTGCTTATTCTGGTCATATTTTACACTATTTCATGTCCATATTTCAATGGACATTTAGTGACCTTATTTTGATTTTTCTCTTTGAATGTAAACTCAGTTTAATAAGAAATCAGTTGATGATGAACTCCCTTGTTCATTGACTGTCTGCCTGGCATGCTGCTATTAATACAACTAGACTTTTATTCTTATTAGCCCATTCTGATTTTTTTGAGTACTGTGTTATTTTCTTCCCAGTATTGTAAAAGCAGTACAGACTTCTTTTCAAAGTACACTATTGATGTCTGGCTTGCAGAACACTTCATGGGGAAACTCGAGGTCTGTCCTTTAGTTTAAATTATAAATTTAGATTTAAAAATAATTTTATGTTCTCATGCAATTAAAAAAAACAACAACAAAGCAACTAAACAACAAAATTCAGCATATATTTGATTATCATGGAGGTTTTCTGGTAAAGGCCTCAGGTATCAGATAAAGGCTAGTTAGATTCATTATAGGTAATAATAAAGAAATTTGCCTATCTTTACTAATACCTATCTGAAAGGGCAGTCTGATGGAAGTTTTAAAAATGTGATTTCCTCTCCCCTGCCCCCAGCCAATTTTTCTCTTATTTTTGATAGCAGTAAGGTCAGTCTCCTGGAGCCAAGGGTGTGCTTGGGGCCCCAATACATGTGTTGGAGAAAAGAGTTTAAAGACTGATGCTTCAATTTTGGGAGGTAGATGGGTGGTATTTGGGGGGCTTCTTTTTGAAGTGCTTTCAGTAATGATAATTGTCTGATACTTGCTGTGTAATTTGCATTCAGCTTTGGCCTGTGGCTCTGGTGTTGCTGCTTTTTGCTTTCAGGTTTGCCTTCCTCTGCATTTAATTTTCAGTTATAATTGTTTGTTGTTGCTAGGGGAATCTGGGAATGTACTAGCTCTTGCTATTTTACTGTCTTACAATGGGTGTAAGTGCTCACAACACAGTAGGTCTTCTAAGTTATTTACTTTTGCTCTCTAGTGAATTTTTATGTGTTATAACTTAATTTACCTGTCTTTAAAAGTCCAATAGCTAGCTAGAACTGTACAATTTCCATGAATTATTACATTTTATTACTCATTTGTAAAGATATTTCTCTTTGGAACACAGCCTTAAAGATTATGAATGTATTTTATTTATAAAGATGGAAGTTATGTTTTTTCAAGGAATTTGAACATGTTGTATTAGCTTTGTGTGAGTTTTTTCAGTGTTAACTGAGGTCAGACACCTTAAGGGAATTGCATCAGAATGCCAAGGGATTTCATAATTACATAGCTTAAAGAATAGTGTAAACCTTGTTGCTTCCAAATTTTTCAGATATTTACATTTGTGTTTCTTATTCCTGGAGGTATCAGTGAATACTTCTATACTGTTACTTGTATTGCTAGAGAGAAAGAAAAGCACTATAAAATTAAAAACGAAAAAAAATAGGATTGGACCTCTTTTGGTTTGTTACAGATTTTTTTTCCTTGTCTCTTACATATTTTCCAGGCACTTGACTAAATCTAGCCAAAGGGCTTTAGGCCTAAATAGTTTTGCTACTGCCTGGTATACCAGAAATATGAGAAGTGGGCTGGTCATACATGGTGGAATATGGAGACTAATAGGGTTAACGACCTGCATATAACTGTTGGCTTCACCATTGTCTTGCTTTGTTTGGATGGTCTTGCCTACTCATGAAGGTGGCTTTTCCAATTTTCTCTCTCCTCTTTTGTTTTTATTTCTTTTTTTTTTTTTTTATTTTTTTTTTAATACTAAAAATGAAAGATAGTCACTATGTTTTTCGCAATGCTCTTGTATTTGACAATTGTTTATGAGCTGCTGTGTAGACTTTCCAAAAGACTCAGACTAATGAGTCCTGATTGATAAAGTTTGCACTCCTGTTCCATGGTCTGTGTGGAACAGTAATCATTTTATTGGTGCAGGGACTTCTAAGGCACTACTGTAAGAATATAGATTCAGAAATTTTCATGTGCACAGTTGCCAGATGGATAGTTTTTATGGAAGAAAAGGACAAAATCTCAAATACCTTATGAAGTGTGTTCTTTGAGGGAATCTTCTTCTCTTTCTTTTGGTAATTTCTTTGAATAAATGCCTGGTTCCTCACTAACATGGTAGGCTAAGCAAAAGCTTTTTACAATATATTCGGAATTGTAAAAAAGAAAGTATTAGCATTACTTTTTCAATATAGACAAGGTACTGAAGTTAAATGAAATTCAGAGTTTACTCAAAAATCTGTTTAATGCAAATATTTGGAAAGTAATATTTCTAATATAAAGCTACAGTAATAAATTTTCATTGTTGAATCAAAATGATTGATGGCTTGACATTAAAAATTCTTTCATCCTTGAAGTGTTTCTCTTTCCAGATCTGTTAAAAGTTATTACAAAGGAAATATTTGTAATAATTTTGTTTAGCAATGCATGACAGTCTCTATGTAAATAGTTGTCTTACCTATGAAAATTTGTTGAGTGCATAAAAAATTTCATTTTTTCGGCATTGAGTGTTCAGAGAGAAAGGAGTCAAAAGGAAGCCAGCTGGGCCTGGGCAAAAGGCACATTGTGTGTCTCTGGTTGCATTACAGCAAGGTCATTTGGAACAGGCAGAGAGCAATGAGACACAAAAGCCTGTGGGATACTAGAGGGTCTTTTGTTAATGCTTAATAAGTGTAATGTAAGGGCAACTGACAGTGGAAGCAGGTGGAAATGCTGATTGTAATTACAAACACAGATCTGAGAGCTGCCGTTGGTAAAAGTGAGCAAATAAACTGAGAACATGAATATTTTACTTTATAGATTTAACCATGAGATTTTTAAAGTCTACTTTGGAGAAAATAGAGGGAATGTTAAAACAACAAATATTTATGCCCTTCAGCTAAAATCACTTAGTATCTAGGATCTGTGTATGCAATGTTGAGTGTGCTTTGCAGTTCTGTGTGGTATGCATACAGCTTTACTATCCTCTAATTTACAAATTCCTAGCAAATACTCAACAAATAAGGCACACATTATTATAATAGCATGGACTGGTTTTGTGTCTGAAAAATCTACCATTAGCTACTTAAATAAATCCAAGAAACCAGGCTCAATAGTTAAAACTTTTTTTGCCAGCAGTTTCCACCATCAACAATTTAAAATGTCTTTCAATGAAAAAATGGGTTACTTTGATATGAAATTTCTCAAAATAAAATCGTTATGTGATCATAACTGAAAATAGTTTTAGACATGGTTATGTGATTCTCTCTAATTTTTGAAGATAAAAATTAACCATCTCAGTTGTAGTTCTCTGGATGTGTCTCTACAAATAGTCATAGTATTTTTTCTACGTTTTTTCCTTAACTTGTATATTAGCTTCAGATAGTGTTCTCTCTTTGTACCTTTACTTGATTTCCTTTTTCCTCCAATTATTATATCTCTAATGCAGAAAAGTATTTGAGGTGAGGTGAGCCAGCTTGCATAGAGGGATTGGCTCAAGTTCTTTTCCCATTAATCAACCACACCTTCAAATCTGTTACTGAATACTGATTTACAGTTAGTATGAAAATGGGTTATGCACTGCTGAGATTTAAAGGTGGCTATTTTCTCCATTGCTTATCCAATTCTCCTTATCGTTAAAAAATCAAAGCCGTAGGTGCCCTTGTATGTTGCACCTTCTGATCTGGTGTTTTTTCCTTACAGAAGCCTGGGTAAACGCATTGCTCTCCTTGTCTAATGAGCTTTTGGGAGCAAAACAGTCTATTTGTGGGGTTTTTTTACTTAATTCATTGTCAATTAACACAACCTTTCATCGCTGATTGGAGTACTGGGGAGAACTAAATAATCAAACACTTAGCCAAGCACTTTCTTCCATCTGCCCCAGGCTGGAGGCAAGCGGAATGCCTCTCCTCCCTCCAGCCCCAGCTTGCCTTATTGTCCCTGTGTGTGGTTGTGGGTTCACCCCAGCACCACCAGCAGCAGACACTGGGCAGCACAGTCGGGGTCATTTGCATTGCACCACCCATCTGACATTTCTCAGTTCTCAGCTATCTCCACTGTGCCTCACTTGGTCATTTTTTCCTGCAGTGCTTTGCTTATTCATAATTTTCCCTGCCACGGTGGGTTTCTTCAGGCTTTTCCTCAGTGGCAGTGGCTTGGGGTGCTGCTGCTCTGGGGCACTCGCCTGCAGCTGCTGTCCCTGGGGGAGGCTGGAGTGACATGTTCCTAACCCCAAGAGCATGTTGGTGTCTCTTGGCTGCTGCCTCAGGTGCACTGATCAGCATCCTGCTCGGGGAGTGTCTGTCTGAGGTGCTACAAGTTAGTCACAGCAGTTTGGGGCTGGGGGAAATGGCAGTGACCAGACCAGGGAAGCTCACATCCACTCCCACCTTTCGATACCGAAACTTGGAGAACCTGTAGTGAATGTATAGGAAAAATAGCTTCCTGTAGAGTAGCAACACTTCCTTTAGGTCCTAAATTTCTGGACTAGATAACTTTCAAGTGATGGACTGAAGGGCATGTATTGTATTTTCATTCAAAATTCTGGTAATTGTTTTGTGATAAATCTTGAAAACTCTATATTGATATAAGCAGTGTAGACCAGAAGCAAGATTTGGACTAATCTAAATTTATTTATTTACAAAAAGGTAAAAATAATAATAAAGAGGGGAAAAACCCCAAAACCGGAAAAAACCTATGTGCTGAAAGAATAGCCTAGACATAACCATTTTTCAGATAAGAGTCTGAGGATTTCTTTTCTACTGGGAATAAAAAGTAAGTTCATGAACAAGGGATAGCTAATGAAGGAGCACTTAGAAACCAATATATGGGTAGAACCTAGCATTAATATATTCGACAGTCCACATAAACCTCCCTGTTTCTTACTTGTGTTTCCATGTATATTTTTATACACTGCTTTTACATATATTAGCTCTCTTCAATAATTAGAGTAATTTCAGTGTTTCTTCTTCTGGTGCATCTTTAGAAAAACTCTTCCCACTTCAACAAGTGACTACAAAAAGAAAGCAATTTTAGCATTCATTCAGAAAATAATAGAACTTAAAACATTATATGTGGGTTTATAAACAAATTTTGAATACTATCATTTAGCTGTATTCAAAGAACAAAGAGAACTTGCATAATTAAAGAAAAATGGGAGGATAATGTGAGGAAGAAAGAACAGTGAATTAGGAAGGAAGAAGATAAGGTCATTTTTAAGTACAAGCAAGGGGAGGAGAGACTAAGAAGAGGATCTCCTTTGTACCTTTGTTAAGATTACATGAAAGAAAAATACTTGAGTCACTTTACAATTTGGCAAAATTAAATGGAATTAAGCCTTTCTGTTTGCTGGGCTCAGATGAGTGAGGAACTCTGGGATGCAATTGTTTTTCTAAAGACTTAAACAAAAAAGTCTGATTGAGGAGTTATTTTATGTTTATTTTCTTGGAAGGTATCTTGAGTGCTGCTTAGGAGAAAAAGTTTTTTTAATATGCATTTGTTTAGGTTTGTTGTTAGAAGAATGATAAAGTTCTAAAAGTCAGTGGTTGTTAGGTTTCTCCCAACTCTTCCTTTTATTTTCACTTCCTTCTATTTTCTAACATTTTTGCATAAATTCTTTTAAAGTACATGCTCATGTAAGTTTCTCTGTAACAATACATATATTGCACATTTTTAACTTTATTCTAATTTTAGTTTTATTCCCTGGTATGCATAAAACTTCTTTTTATTTTTTTCTCCTGTCTACTTGCCTTCAAAAGTAATTTGTTTTATATCTGTGAGAGAACATCTTACAGAAAATGACATAAAGCTCAGTCAAATTAACTTATCGAAAGAGATGAGGTGTGACTTGATCTGAAGTGTGTAGGGGCTTCTTTGTGGTAAGATTTTCTGCAATAAAAGTCTTGTTAATTTAGTGAAAAGAAACATCAGAAGAACGAATGGCTAAAAGCTGCATGGGCAAATTAAAAATGAGATGCACATTTTTAATAGAATGAAAATCATTGCAAAAATTTACCCAGGAGTTAGTAAAGTATCCATGTCTTCTTGTTACACATTTTTAAACAAAGATTTTTGATCTGTTTATATTGTCTTTTCCAGATCTAAGCACAGGCAATCTCATGTTTCTTTTGTAATTTGCTTAAATTTGAGTACAACATCAATAATGTATTCTCACAACTACTGCATTTTGGAACACCATTCAGGGAAGTGGCAAGGAATTTTGCAAGGAAGTGGCTTAGGGGATGCAAATATTTTTTTCCATTGTCTTTTTTTCAGTATCACAGGTATTTAGTCCAGAGTAGATGCTTGGTGAACTTATTTTACTTAATATCAGCATCAAGTCCTTAACCCAGGATCCAGAATCCCATTTGACCAGGAGTTTTCTGAGCATTACAGTGTAACCATCATGTGAGTGGAGGTCTGAGTATGTTTGTAATCAAGCTGTCATGTAAACACCACATTATAGTAATTACTTTTGTTAGGCGTGTGTATCTGACTATGTAAACTTTTACTCACTCTCCCTCCTTTTGTTCTTAATGTCTTTGTTGCAGAGTAGTAGAACTTAAGTCCTGTGTTTCCTTCAATTGTAGATATTTATGAACTACGTTGTGACATAGGTATTTTTTTTCCTGATGTCCTCCCATATGATAAAGCCATGACCTCAGTGAGCAATTTTGTATGATAAGTGCCATGGTTTTCCTTCTTCTGTATGCAGGAATCAGAGGAAACCATTTTTTACAGTGGATAGTCTCTTTAATCACCTATCCTTCTAGTCAGAAAGCTCTTTCTTGTCAAAGGGGCATAAACCAAAATAAAGGGATTAAAGAACATTATCTTAATCTTTGTAGGTGGAGGGCACATAAAAAAAAGTGCTTGTATGGGTACTCTTGATATGGAGGGGCATTAGTTATATTTAGATAAAGTTTCATCAGTAAGAAGGCTTTAATATATTTTTCTTACGAACATTGCATAAATACCTACTTATTAATAATTTCTACCAATTTTGTAAAACCATCTTGTAGTTGAAGAATTTCATTACCAAATTTGTGATCAAATAGAATGAATCAAATGTATTCAGATACATTTCTAGTTGAGTATTTCTTCAGTGTGATGATTGGCACAGCAAATAGCCTGAAAATTTAAAAGATAACTGGACATAACTGGACTTCTTAAATGCACCAAGTTTGCTAAGCTTCATCAGAATTGATTTTTTTTACTGCAGTGGTAGCATTGGTTGAATGTGTACACCAGTCTCTGAAGATTGTGTGAAAGTACAAAAAGTAACCTAGTTTCTCATCTCCCTCTCATAATGAAAACACAAAGTAAAGGCCTTTTAGAAGCGTATTTTGTAATGGAAATTTTAGCAGCCTTTTGAATGAACAATTATTTCTTTGTTTCCATGGCGCTAGCACTAAAATAGCTCAAAATCAGTGTGGTGGTATTAAGAATCTTGTGTTAGGCTTCTTTAGGGAAGTTTCCATTTGTCCTGGTCAAGGCAATTTCAATTAAAGAAATTATCAGAAAAATGTTACATGATCTAAAGTAAAATTCTGGAGTATATTTGTTTTATTGAAGCTTTATTTTGTAAATGTTTTCTGCATGCCTCCTTTCCTTGAAGCCTTCCCATCAGCAATAGGAAATGTTTCATGCTTGTGTATAAACACTGCAGTGGTAACTTCAGTCACAGTCTCTCACCTACAGGAGGTATGTGATAAAACCCAGGACTCTGGGGAAGTATATTTCTCTGTTTATTAAGAATTTTACTTGAACTCTCTGAAAAATTTGGTTTCATCTTGTGAAATTGAAGTGGGAGTGGGATGGTGGTGTAGTGAATTTATTTATTTAAAGTTCAGGATGGGGGGTGATTAAACTGGGTTTTTTTTTTAGTTCTCTATATGACTGTTTAGGATGTCTCTAAGTACAGAATCATAGAATCATTTAGATTGGAAAAGACCTCTAAGATTATTGAATCCAAACATTAACCCAGCACTGCCAAGTTCACCACTAAACCATGTCCTTCAGTTCCACGCTTAAAAATCTTTTAAATATCTCTGAAGGTGGGGACTCAACCACATCCCTGAGCAGCCTGTTCCAATGCTCAATAACCTTTCCATGAATAATTTTTTCTAAAGAGTTTAGTGCTTCAAATCCCCTAGTTTTTTCAGGTGGTAGAGCCTGAAACTGAAATTCTGAACTTTATTATTTTAGGATAGGTTTGTAGTTGTTGTTTTTCAGCATAAGGAGAGTAATTGCAAATAACTAGTTGATACACAAAGTGTTGTGTTTTCATGTGTGGGAGTCAGTTCAAGGGTTTGAAAAATCATCTGTTGTTTTGTGGTCACTAATGATTGTGAAGGTATTTATTTCTCTCATTGGACCTCTTGTTTGCTGAGGAAGAAGTTTCTTATTTTCTCTCTTCCCACCCTGTTTAAACTTTTTTCCAGCACCAGCCCAGCGGTTGCTGCATCTTTTCTGTAATGGAAAGAGAGCTCTTAACAGAGATGTCACTCCTTATTACCAGATTCTGATCTGTTTTTAAGAGAGTGTGTAGTTTGTATCACAGCAGGGGATTTCAGAAGAAAACAAAAAGAAGTTTGCTTTTTTTGTCCTCTTCCATTTGAATCACAGACTGGTGGCCCTAATGCATCATGTTAGAATATGTAATCAGATTATTAAACACAGTAGCAGTTAAAAACAATCCACCGAAACAAAAAGCTAAACAAAACTTCAGGAAAGAAAGATAACAGATGAGAAAATAACAGATGGATCCCAGACATATCCTTTATAGCTTGTAGAATAAAAGCAATGCATGTTTAGTGTCAGATGTTTAGCTAATTATTTCAAAGGACTTTAAAAAACGTTATGGAGTAGATATCCTAAACACTATGTAATGACTGACTTTTTTCTAGCTGAGTCACTGTAGACTATTTAATCTGGCCAACCTGTAGTTCTTTTGTTTTCAGACAGTCTGGTACATGTGGATTTGGGAGATACCTGGGGCTTCAGCAGCTGTGGCTCTTGAAAAACCTTTCTAAGATTCCTGTTCTGTAGATAAGTAAGGCAGAATTATGTGCTTTGAATACTTGCTTTAAAGCACCTGGTTCTCTGACCTTCATCCAACCATCTTCTTTTTTTTTTTTCTTTCACTTGTTTGGTGCAGCCAGACTTCTCACTTCCCAACATTCAGCTCATACTTTGGCTGTTCCCACCTTGCTCTTTGAATTGGGTTCATCCAACTAATGGCTAGAGACTTTAACTGTTCATTTGGACTGTGTTACATTAAACTAATGTACCTGAAGAAATTTCATCTTCGTTTAGCAAATAGTGAGAAGAGGATAGTTACAACTGTCACATATTTATCAAATGTTTATTTATACCAATGGTCAAAATCCTTAAGAATCAGTTGGGTAAGCCCATATTTGACCTACATATTAAACTTCTTGAGGAGGCTGTGTGAACTTCCATAACTTTCCTAGCATCTTTTCCATGCCTGAACTTAGCATTATGCATCCCTTATGCATACCATCATCAGTAACCAAGTGTCAACTATATTCTCATTTTCAATGTGATGAATTCTAGACATCTTCAGGAAATAAATATTTGTGGGAAGAAAATAAATATTTGTAGAAAGAAATTGAGAAGTGTGCTTAGTAGCTGCAGTTAAGGTCATTTCTGCATATTATAAATCACTATTTTATAAAGAGCTGAGAGGTTCACGTAGCTTATACTTCTAGTAGAACAGTACAAAAATTGTCAGCATGTTCAACTTTGAACATACACTTTCAGAATTTTCTCAGATTGGATCTTGTCTTTCACAACCATTTGGAAGACTGCCAATATCTGGACAGCACTTTTGTAAAGACATCTTAATATCTTTACTTAGTAACTGTGTGGAATATTCTGCTTTCTGTAATTTGAAGCTGCCTGAGTTGTTGATTTTTGCCCTTTGAGAGGATAGAAATTACTTTACTTTTTAGGTTTTTTCCAGATTTGACAATTTCAAATCAAAAAGAAGGAAAAATACCCCGTGATACTCCAGGGAACTAAAGCTTGTGTGTGAAACTGTAAGCATCTGACTGTAGTGGCTTTTGATAAAATGTGATAGATAAGGCATTTTTGCCCATTCACATCTTTTGTCGCATGATTTCTACATGTTTTCCGTTATTGTGAGTGCTAAGTCTAGTTTGGTTGGGACCACATGCATCTTTAAATGCTTTTTCTAAAGACTATTACATATTCATTATTTTCACAGCAACTTTCAACCTTGGACATTTGAATATTTATTTTATTAAACATGATTACAAATTGATATTTATTGTCTCGTGATTCTAGTTGCTATTGATATAACAGTAAATGCTTTTGTGCAGTACGTTTAAGTGCTCAGACTGTGAAAATACTTAAACAGCTTTTGCTAATGTCCAGTCTGAGCTTCCCCTGATGCAGCTTCATTCTATTTCCTCATGTGCTATCACTGGTCACCACAGAGAAAGGTCAGCTCTCCTCTCTCTGCTGCCTGCTTTGAGGGAGGTGTATAATGCAATGAGGTCACCCCATAGCTGAACAGACCAAGTGACCTCAGCCACTCCTCATAATCTTTGCCCTCAAGACCTTTCAGTGTCTTGGTTGGCCTCCACTGGACACACTCTGATGGCCTGATGCCCTTATATTGTGGTGCCCAAAGCTGCATTCTGGAGGTGAGGCTGCCCCAGCTCAGAGCAGAGCAGGACAATCCTCTTCCTTGCCCGGCTGTGATGCTGTGCCTGATGCACCTGAGGGTATAACTGGCCATTTTGCCTGCCAGGGCACTCTGTTGACTTCAACTTGCCATCAGCCAGGACCCCTGAATTCCTTTCTGCAGGGCAGTTCTCCAGCCTCTTGTCCCCCAGTTTGTACATATAACCAGGCTTACACCCATCTCAGGTGGAGAATCCAGTACTTGCTCCTGTAAAGTTTCGTGCTGTTTTTCATTTCCCAGCTCTCTAGTCTATGCATATCTCTCTGCAAGGCCTCTCTACCCATAAGGGAGTCAATCACTTCTAATTTAATATCATCACCAAAGTTACTTACTGTACATTCAACTCTGGCATCAAGATCATTTATAACAACATTGCAGAGCACTGACCTTAACATTGAGCCCCAGAGAACCCCACTAATGGCTGGCCTTATATGACCCGATGAACTATGAACCTTTGAGCCCAACCTGTCAGCCAATTGCTCATCCAGCATATTATGAACTTGTCTAGCCATGTCCTGGACATCTAGTCCAGAAGGGGACTGTGACAGATTGTACCGAAAAGCTTTCCTAAAATAAAAAAACAACACAAAAGTGCCACATCGACTGACTTCCCTTGGTCAACTAGTTGGGTGACACTGTCATAAAAGGAAATGAAGTTCGTAAAACAGGAACACGTAATTAATGAACTGCCATGTAATGAAATATTAGAAAATGTACTAAGCACGAAACACCTGTACTGCAGCTGGTGGCACACCTTTTAAAATAGAAAATATTCAGGTAATTCACACTAACAGTCAGTCTTCACATGTCTATGTTCCTAGCTTTTATGGTTTGAGATAAAATTCAGGTTATTTATTTCAGGGAAAATATGTTTTATGTCATTGATTAAATAACTTTATTAGTTGTTTTAATGCATAGTCATTAATTTTTAAAGATTATTAAATATATATACTTAAAGGGAACTGTGGTTTCTCATAAATATTGAGACAATTGTTTTAAAAAGATGGGCATCATTAAATAATAAAAGAAAAACTGAGAAAAAAATCAACTTTCTTGTAACATTTTGCAGGAGTTTAAAAAATTCGATTCTACCAGTGATCTGAGATAAGCTTCAAATATTACCTAGGATATTTAATTATTTAATTATGCATTAAATGCATGTAGTAAAAAAACGTAGATATTTATATTACAGTCTTTTTATACTGCTAGTAAGACTACCACTATTAAGGCTGAGCATGATAAATCCTCTTTATAAATCCATTTTGATGCATTTTTGAGAATCCTGTAAGTTCATTTTTCTGAAGAAATTGATGCAATTTGAAAATAATTAACAATGAAGTAATATCTAAAAGGATTCATATAATGTATTTTGAAAATTATATTGTAAATGTGATTTGGTCAGGAAACTGGAATATCAAGAAATTAATTAGATGAGAGAGCTTTGTGGAAATTACTGTTTAGTCTTCGAAGAGATTTTGAATGTTTTGAGCTGAGAGGGCAAGGGTTAGGGGAATTTTGGTATTAGGATACTTTACACCAACTTGGTTTGCTTTTGCATACTTGCTGTGTTGTCATACATTGTTAAAGATAGTTTGAATTACTGCTTTTTGGGTTGTTTGTTTGTTTTTTTCACCTGTAAGCATTAATGAATAGAGTGGTTAATGTGGCCCTTCAGTCGGAGTGAAACTAGACAAGTAGGTGTTTATCCTTCTCTCCCACCTCATGAATTCTCCCTGTGTTGCTCGTGGCTGTCTGTGGTTGGACCGAGGGCTGGCACAGCCTCCTTCAGCATGGCCACTGCTACCAAAACCTTGGGGGGAAAACTGTGCACGTGGAAAGATGCCCTTGCATTGCTGTAACTGTTTAGCTTGAATAGAAAATCAGGTTAGGAGGGAGGCAAGTAGAAAACTATCTTTATTAACGAGGGAAAAATCAAATTTCAATTTCTCAGTTTCAATCAAACCTGCAGTATGTTAGCAAAATATGGATCTGAGTCATTAGCAAAGGGAGGGGAAAGTGTCTAGGCTAGATCAAATTTGCATCAGTATTGTCACTAGTATTGAAAATAGTATTATTTACAGTACTAGAGATTACTTTTCAACACAGAAGAGGCATTTGGAAGTTGTGTGACAGTACCTCAATGGATGATTCTTTCCACATAGAACTCCAGAGGAGGGAGTGACATATTGCTGCTTAAGGTTAAGTTAAAGTCAAATTTGACACCAGAAGCTTCACTGGAACTTCTTGGAAAGCAAATTGATACAGATTCAGATGCTTTAAAGTGATAAATGTTTTTGACACTGCCATACTTTTTTTGTTTTACAAGCATTTTGGTCCCGAGTAGGTATAATAACCTTGTTACAAAAAAGTTAGACCATGCCTTATTTTCCTTTGGGAGTGATGCCCACTTTATGATTGAGCTTTCAGTTGTCTTCTGGTTGTTAAGAACAGTCACAATTTGGTTTTGCAGCTTTTCATATGCTTTTATTCTATTTAGCTAGTTATGGCGAGATAAGTTATTTTAAAATGAATTTTAAATTATTTTCCTGCTGCCTAGACAGACAAAAAATGTATAGGAAATACAGAAATGAAGACCAATCGGTAAATTATGTAGGCCTTCAGAATCAGACCAAAGCTATCTTTTGTTTAAAAGATTCTAAAAGTAGAACTTAATCTGGCCGCTGGCATTCAATGTCCTGGTAGTGCTATGGTTGGAAAAAGGTGGGTTTTTTCCTCCCTCATGTATTTCTGTAACTTCTGCTATGGAGAGGATTTAAATGTGACATTTTTTGAGGAGGTAAACCCAAACTATATCTTAAATGGAAGTGTCCCTAGAAGAACTGATGGAATAATTAGTTATTTTGTTAACTGAAACAACTGAAAGTGGAGTAGTTTGGAGAACTCAAGTACGGTTATTGCCTGTATTTAGTAAGTTTAGAATATCATTAGATTTGCCATGTAATAAAAATTGGGAGGAGTATTGGAAGGAGATATGCTTGAATTTTTGATCAAGATTTTATAGTCATTGTACTGACTATGTTCTTGCAAACTGTCACCTGTTTACACACAGGATGAATTGGCATACTGCTTCTCATTATTATATATTTGATTAAAGAGCACTGGAATAAATTTTCTATTTTGCTAGTTGATAATTATTTCTGAAGACCTCACTTATGAAAGATCTTTTATGGATTATGATTATTTAAATAGCTGTGTTTTTCCCATTTATATAACTGTTCCATTTCCTCTGAAGTAACATTTTCACCTAAATTAAGCACTGATTCTGTTTTACACCAGACAAAAGGTGAAAAACACACTCTCCATGTTAATCATTATGAAGTAAGACATAAGCCTCTGGATATGTTTGTAAAAATTTTAATGTAAAATAAATTTCTGTACTTTATTAGTTATAAATGATATAATTTAATGTTAAATACCCATTGAAATAAAATAATGCATTTCATAAGGTAAAAACACAGAATAGTAAAATAATACTTTCATAGTGCCTTTCTAAAAGTATCTGTGTTGCTCTTTAACATTCACATATGCATATTTCACTTTGAGTGTTTTAAATGAGATCTGAAAAGTCCTTTTGGTAGATTCTGCTGAATTTATGGCATTAGGTGTTTTTAAAGGGTGAACTCTAACTATAGTTCCTTCTTATGTTTTATTCCCCCTTCTAAAATGTGTAAGAAGTTGAAAATAACTGAATCCATTCCATTTGAGAAGACCTTGTTTAGAGGTTCTTTCCTTTTATTTACTGCTTAGTGTTTTTTACTTTTCCCTAAAACAAAAATGTGTTTAAGTTCTTTTGAGATGATGGAAAAACAATCAAATTATCAAGTTTGATAATTTTTGGTGTCTCATGTAAATAACTTCTAATTTGATTTGATTTTTTTTCCTCATTTAAGTGTAACTAGAATACTGGTTTTTGGAGGGGTTTTTTTGCATTTTTAGTAAGTCAGGTGTATTAAGTCCTTTGTGCTCTAATTTTTTTTTAATATGATTGAAGAATATGTTAGGCATCACCAAACATAATTACTTTAAATGACAACTGATTATTTTAGAACCAAAGTCTTCATTAATAAAACATGACTACATAGAAGGACTGTGATTGAAAATGTGTTCTAATGAGATTAAAACCCTCTTTCCTTAAAGACCTCTCCTTTTATTTTTTTCTAAATTCTTCTTGCTAATAAGTTAATATTTGCATTTAATGAGTAGAGGTAAATCTTATTTATGTACTGAGAAAAAAAAATGGCCATAAAATTTTTTGTACTTTTGCAATTTTTGAGGATTTTTAGCTAAGCAGAAAAGTTTATCTTTTAATGCAATTAAAAATACTTGAATTTTCTCCACTACGTAAGACCTAACCCTGTAATTATTGACACTTTATCTGTAGTTGTCTTGTAATCAAATCAAATGATATGTGATTTTGGTTTTACTCAGTTACATGATGCCTTGAAAGAAATTCTTAGTACAGATGGAGCTCTGTAATTAGATTTGCAGATGGAGGATTTGAAACTCAGTCCACAGTGATATTGTTTTCAAAATCTGTGTTTGAGTCTTAGAGAGGAGATAAAAGCGTATCCTGAAGTGTTCCCTCCAAGCTTCATTAGTTGAGTGAATGATGAATAGGACTAGTATCAAAATGTGGAAGAAATGTTAAGGAATATTTTGCTGAAAAAATACTGTTGCCTGTTCACCATATTTTTTGTAAGCACATCTCTTGGTTGATTTTTTTTTTTTTTTTTTAAATGAATGAACCAGTTAAGACATAATGTTCTGATGGCAGGATACCTTTGTACATCTCCTCACATACTGATGTGAGGGGAGAGTTTATTATCCTAATTCTTTTAGTAGAACTATCATTTCATTTGAAATTTTGTTTAGCAATTATGTGTAAATGTCACTTATGATGGGAATCATGAATGGGAAAGGTTTGGTGTTTACAGAGAAGTATAGTGCTTATGTTACTGCATTTATTTTGTGTAGGTATTTATAAGGTTTTTCAGAAGTTTATTTTCTCCTTATCTCATAGGGACTAGTAGAGGTTCTAACTTCATATCTGCTACCCTGTATTAACTGTGCACTCTCACAGACATTGTAAATGACCTCACATTGATGTTAGCTTTATGGAAAATGTTTTGGTTCTTAGTAGCAATAAGAAAATTAAATATAAGGAAGCATCAATAAGGAAAAATGAGTAATACAAGAGTCATTTTTTGGAAACTCTATGAATTAATGATATATCTGTATTTTGTATGTTCTATGTAGTTCTGGTGATTTCCAAATCACCAGAGTCTCAAAAGAATATATTAGGACTAGCAAAAAATATGAAGGGTAAGAAGTGTATAAAGGGTAAGACTTCAGATGAAGAGTGACTTAACAAAGTAGGACTGTTCAGCTTGGAAAAGAGCTGACAAAGTGTATTTGAAATACAGGTAAATAAAGGCAAGATTGTGATAGAAAACACCTGATTTCTGCTTTTCAAAAATGCAAGTAGCAGAGGGCTGAAGTGAAATAATCCTATGGCAGATGTATAACAAGATACTTTTGCACAAATCATGGGGAAAATGTAGGACTCCTTACTACAGGCTGTGAAGGCTCCAAGAAGTTGAGGGTTCAGAAAGTAATCAGAGATATTATTTGGAAGTAAATCTATTGGCCTACTGAAACGATGTTATTTCTGGAACAAGAGATTCCTGTGCCACAAATAATGGGAGGTTGGGACACTACAATAGAGAAAATTCAGTAAATGGCGCCTATACTGTTACGCTTTTTGTAGATACTTGGCCTCTTCTCACTGAGTGTCAGGTGCTGAGATACTTTGTGTAATGAAGACCCAACAAGCTTCTTACATAAGGGAAACTGACCACTATTTAATTGTTTATTACACTTATTTATCTGCCTTTCAATTTCCTCCTCTAAAATAATCCTTTGTGGTTAGAGTTGCACCTCCTATATGACTGTGTAATTCTAGCCTTTGTTCTTAACTGTATTATCATCTATAAGCTAAAGAAAATATTTTATTGGATGAAGAGCTGCATAATAAATTAAGAAGAAGCTTGGGGGAGGCAATTAAGATGCACTTAAAGGTTTGTAAAACAATTCATTATGGTCTATGTGGTGCCTCCTTTAGCAATTGAGGTTTTGGGTTTTATCATTGCACAAAAAGAGATCTTAAATCATTAATGACAGCTAAAACCCTGTGGGAGTCCAGTCACAAACTAGAACAGTTTTCTTACACTATTTGAGAGTTATTTAGAGAAGCAAAGGAAACAAATATTGACAAATGTGTTTAAAAAATCTTAGCCTTACAAATTTTAGTATCAGAAATTGCCCTTACAACCAAGGGGAGCTTCTTCATGTAAGGACTTAAAAAAAATAAATTTGATTAAAAAAATATTTTAGAAGGACAATTCCTGTGTTATCTTTTGCAGTTTTGAGGACAAGAAAAATATAACAAATACTATAAATTGTATTGATTTTCTTAAAGAAGCACAGAACGTTAAAGAATCTGTGGACTGTTTTTGTTTGAAAATTTAACAAACTTCAGGCTGCAAAACTGAAAAACAACAGGAGTTATATGGCTGTTGTTAAGGAGTCTGGCTATTGATTTTTCCAGCCCTGACATCTTAACTTCATGTATATGTATTCTGCATTTTTTCACCTACTAGGCAACATTGTGCTGTTGCAAATAATGGTATTTCCTGTGAAATTTTTTTTTTTGTTATAATTCATTTGATTTGGAAGGGTTTTGCTAGTTATAAATGAAAATTTACATGGAAAAATAGGAACAAAATAAGATTTGAGGTAAAACCATGATTGTTTTTACATTTTACTCTGCTTATTTAGAAAATATAGTCAATGGACATTTCAGTCTTAATAAGAATTAGGTAGATTCTATACAGAAAGCATTTGCTCAAGCTCTATAAATAAGTTTAATTCTATAAAGGATATGGTTTTGGTAATATTTCCTGCAATCTGCATATCTTTTAAAAAGGAAAAATTCTTCTTGGCACTTCCACATTTACTGTTGACTTTAACCTAGTTATGTTACATGCAGAGAATTAAATGGAACTATAGCACATATCCAATATTAGTGCTAAAGTCATTAAAGAGTCACTGTTCAGAAATGAGTGAGG
Source organism: Sturnus vulgaris (assembly GCF_052056855.1). NCBI lineage: Eukaryota > Metazoa > Chordata > Aves > Passeriformes > Sturnidae > Sturnus > Sturnus vulgaris. The sequence goes on from NC_142244.1 coordinate 53,385,567, forward strand.
GCTTTTCACTCTGCCAAACACCGGGTTGTTTTTTTCCCATGTTAACATTTTGGAGCAGAGGACTGCATGGTAAGTAGTTAATTAAAAATGAAAGATTGATGAAAATGAGCATGTTGAAATTGAATGTAGAGCTTCTCTAGTTGGTGATGAGCATTGCCACTGGAAATTTTCAGAATGCTGACACCAACCAAAAATGTTACTACATATCTCAAAATTATTGATGTAAGCAAGCAGCTGGATGCTGAGAATTAAGGACACTGTGCTTACCATTAGGCTCCTGCTTTTCAGCAAAATGAAGTAAAGACCAGTGCTGTGCATATCTCACTTCAGTGTTGAGATAAGTTTTACCTAGCCTTGTGGTTTGCCTGGACTATCACTCTGCCATTAATCTTTAATGTACATCTATAGGTATCAGTTGGAAAATGGCACTGTCATAACCAAGTTCATTGGAATTGTTTTGGTTTTAAATATTGCATAGCTATGATTTATAGTTCCTGGGCTTTTAAGACTTGTAGAGTGTTTTGTGACAAGAGGTAAAAGGAACATTTCAAAATGAAAGCAGTGAAAGATCCTAAACAAAACCAAAACTTGAGAGAGGTGGACATGAGGACTTTAAAAATTCATTATTTAATTTTCGAAATTAAAGTAGGTAATAGATAGCTTTATCTTAATAGAGAAATGTAAGGAATTCCTTTTCTTGCCAAACAACAGTGCAGTGGTATAAAAAAAGCAATCTAGGTTTATGTCAAATGGTATTTAGCAAGGTGGCACATAAGAGAGCTCCTGAATAGTGAGGAAAAACAGGTAATGCCCTCAAAGAGCAGCCACTTTGCCTTCCTGATTGTACCTCATGGGGAAGAAGGGGACAATAAGAGAGCCTGCAGACTATTTGTTTTGGGTTTACAGACTAAGGGGGAATATATGATGGCTGCTTAGACGAAGATAGTGGGCTAGTACTTGGGGCTAGTGGGCTTTGTCCTGTTGGTATGTGGCAATTTTTTGATCTTAGCCAAAGTGTACCACATGCACCATAATCCTCACAATCAACATTCTTTGTCATGTTTTTCTTCTTGAATTCTTGTGTCCTTGATGTACCTGGGAGCAATCTAACAGACTATTCTGAAATAAACACCATAATTTTCCAAGACTAAAATTCCATTAACTATATTGTTGCAATTTCTTCTAGTTGCAGAATGCATCTCTGTGTTAACATACAAAAGAAAAATTGCTTTGACAAGTATGCTTGAATGATAAAAAATTAATAAAATAAACAAATTAAAAAAACAATTGTTCTGAGTTACTGGCTACTTCTGTTGACTAAAATTTTCTATTAGTATTTATTGCAAATACATTCTCTTTGCTCCTGCATGTGAAGTTTAGGAAATAGGTGTATGTGCATTGAGGGATTTGCCAGTTGTTTTCTTTTACACACAGACATTGCTGTTTGCACAAACTTAATGTGTGATAGTGTTTGCTGTGCAATACAAATTAGATTTAAATAAATGTGTAATTGTTAAAAGTTTAATATTTCTTAGAGCTTCAATTTTTTGGTGATGTTCTCTGATAACTATGTTAAACCTTGGCAAGGTTTGCTTTACAGAGATAATATATCATCCAAATTACCTAAAAAAACCCAGAAAACTGCATCTCATTTGTGACTTAAAAAATAAATAAAGAATGCTGCTGACCTGTTAGATTTGGCTGTGCAAGTTTCAGCAGTGCAAGTGTGTAGTCTTATTAGTAGAAGAGGCTACAAAAGTAGTTGCAAAAAATGTTTATTCTTTTCAGAGTACATTTCATTTGTGACTTTGGTAACTCTCAGTGATTCCAATTTAAATTTATTTTGCTTCTCTTCTAGCTTGGAGAAAAAGAAGATACCTTAAAGAAAAAATAACCCCCAAAAAACCTCCCAAACCGCCCCCCCGCTAAAAAAAAAACGAACAAAAAACCATGACTCCAAATCACCACCAAGTAACTTATTTTAAAATATACCTGGTTATTGAAACCAGAGAATTAGAAGCATGAGCTTATACTGTACTAGCATCTTTGCCTTGATCTTGAAGTTATTCTTGAAAGTGAGGGAAGACTGGCAAGAATTGGCTATGAAGTATTAAAAGCAAAATGAACCAGTAATATCTGTTTAGTGATATTATTTTTCATACTCTTTAAGCTGTGCTCATTTATCAACTTCTTTATAGTCCATAAAAATAAATTTTGAATTTTTGCTTTCTAACGTTGCAAACCTAAGCTGCTTGGTTTTATTTATTAAAATAAATTGTCAGTAACTCTTCCCTTTTTTGAGGTAAGAAAGTCCCCTATCTAGCTGGCTGATCTCTTTTGTGATTAAGTAGAGATCAGAAGTAATTTATAAGAGAAACGGAACTAGAAAAACTGAAAACAAATTGGCTACAAGTTTGAGAATGGTTTTAATTTTACTTCACTGAAAATAAAGATGCAATTTTTGTTTCTTAGTCTTTAATTATTCAGATTCAACATCTTGGAATAAAAGCTTATATTCTGCTTTGGCCAAAAATGGTTTTGTGGAAATCAGAATAATAAATAAGAACAATATCTCCTTCTAGTGACACAGGAACAATAGACCACGAGGAGGACTTTAATGTAAAATACTTTAATCAGTCTTCATTTTGTCAGAAGTAGTTGGATTACTGTATAAATTCTTCTAAGTGGGTAAGATTTGTCCTGTGTTTCACTTTAAAACTTTTTTTTTGCATTCATTCTAAGATAGGACTTTTTATTTCAAGAAATCTGATTCTTGTGCTAAAGAAGCTTTTATGAAGGCAGGTATTTGAATTTTATCAAACTAATTCCTGTCCTACCCCAAAATAATGGTTTTTAGCAATAGGTAAAGAACGGCTTAAAAAATTGTGCCAAATAGCCCATTTTTTATTTTTGCTTTTGTTTTGTGGTTTGTGTTTTATTTTTTCTATTTTCTCTTTAAACCTCCGCAATATTTAGAAAAGGTCTGACATTGTCAAGTGTGCTATATAGCCTTGTCATCTGTCTGAGTGTAGTTGATAGTAATCTCAGTAAATCATACATATGTGCAGTTGATCTACCACTGAAACTGATCTACCTACAGAAGTATCCTCCTCCCTCAAAGGAAAATGTAAGAAAATGAAGGTAAATCCGTGGGATATTTTTAAGCTTGTATAATAACCACATTCTTGTAAGTACTAAAAGCTGACCACGTTGCTTCGTTCATATTGTCTCAGCAAGTATAAAAACTATTTAAATTCATTTCTCAGATTACTTTAAAATTGTCAAATTTACTAGGTAGCATTCCCTTAGTGACAAACTGCCGAGTATGTGCAATATATTATTCAGAGTAAAAATGGTTTTAAAGTGAAGGAAGGCCCATTTAAAAGGGTTATGTTAATGTGCAGAATTACATCCTGTTGCAATGATTCACATGAGAATCAGTCTTTTTAGTGCTGTCATTTGGTTATAAACCATATTGTGAACACGTTGGTTAAGATTTATCTGACATAACTTTAGATGTGCCTGTCTGAACTAGTTGTCCTTTTATAATCAGGAAAAAGTACTACATTCCTGAAAAATATTTATTTCGTTCTAATGTTGCATGTAAAACCACTGAGATAATCACTTCCCTGAAGCATCTTTTACTTTCCAATGATGGTAAAGAGAATTGTGAAAATTAGCCCAGATAGGCATAGCTGTAATTCAAATCTCTAAGGACTACCATTCAACAATATAAATTTACCATTTAAAAATAAATAAAATGTGTACCAGTTATGAAACATACCTTCTCAAGGTTTTTTTTAGCTGTGATTTTCTCTGTAGTTATATTGATATATTTAGGTTAACAAGTGCATATGATCAGCACACATTTCTGTCACTGAACAATTTAATTTATTCTGTTTAACATTCTAAAGGCTTTTGCCTAAAGAAATCTTCTTTCATGCAGTTGAAGAAGAATCTTCCTAAAAATCTGAATTAATTGTTTAGAAATTTAATGTTTTAGTTAATGACCATAAAATAGTAACCTCTCTTTTTCCGGGTCCCCTACTGCTTTTCTCAGACAACTGTTTTAATGCTTATACTGTTGCCTGTCTTTATAAAAGACACAGTAGCACTGTGATTCCACATATTTTGAATTCTCACTAGTGATTATGAAAGCAGTTCAGTGTTGCTTTGTAGAAAAGATGTTCCAGTTTTGACAAAAAAATATTCTTCAATGTTCTATGATGGCTTTAGTTATCAAGAGTTAAATGTTTAGTAATTTTATCCTCAAAACAGCTAATTGATTTGGAATTTTAAGAGATTTTCAATCCCATTCGACTAGGTTATTCTCAGCTCTTTTCCTGTGGAAACTTGTGCCATATGCCAAGTTAGCTGTTTTGTAATGCCTAAAATGAGAGATGAGCATCAGGGAGAGGAAGAGAATTAATAATTTTTTTTTCAAACTGTTTACCTCCTATATAGCTACGAGGAAAGATTTTTTTTTTATTCTGGTTGTACATGTATATGCTTGAACCTAAAATGCTTCAGTTCAAACCAGATGAGGGTTGTTGTCATGTTGACTGTGTTATGCCTTCATTTATTTTTGCCTTTAGAAAAAACAGAGCAAATGTGATAGTAGTTAATTAGGGGAGAGAATGTAGGAGTGACTTGGTGCAGATTAAACGTGGATGTGGTTAGGGCTTTAGTAATTATACTGTTGTGATACTTTTTTCAGTGGCACGGTCTAATCTTGGAATTCATATTCTTGATTTTTGTTTAAATAAATGCAGACAGTACTCCAACTTGAAGGAAATTAGAAAATGCTTCTTTGACAGCAATGAACTGCAAACTTAGAGATTTAAATGCTTGAAGACTTTGGTTTATATAGTTCTAATATACTGTATTTTATCATTGCTGTTTACAGTTTCCTGAGAAAAGGAAGTGGAGAGGGAAGTTTTGAGCCCTTCTCCCTGGTATCCAGTGCCAGGATGCATGGGAATTGTTCAAAGCTGCATCAGGGGAGATTTAAATTGAATGTTAGGAAGCATGTCTTTGTGAAGAAGGTAGTCAAACACTGGAACAGGCTTTCTGAAAGTGTGTTTGATGCCCCAAGCCTATCACTGTTTAAGAGGCATTTGGATAATACTTTTATCAACATGCTTGAACTTTCAGGCAGTCCTGGAGTGGTCAGACACTTATACTAGGTGATTCTTCTAGGTCCCTTCCAACTGAAATATTCTATTCACTTTTAATTTCAATCCATTCTTCCAAACTTGATTTGAAGAATCTGCTACTAAAAAATTCCAATTTTCAAAAGTCAACAATTTAATTCTAGATTTTCAGCAGCACGTATTTTATTGCATTTCAAGAACTGGTATGAATATACTATCTGAGAGAGCTTCTTGTGTTTGAGGGAGTATATCTTCTCTGTTCTAGATCAGAAGGGTGTAAAAGACCATCCTAAGTTCTGCAGAGATGTGGCAATTTAGGAAGAAACCCTTCTATTGCATAGCATGATGAATGGTAGAAACTTACTGAGGAATGGCCACAATATTCAGAAAAATTGAGATTCTGAGTAAAGCAGCTACATTTGAGAATGGTAGTCTAGGTTAAGGTAGGTTCTTGGAGCAAGGAGGAATGTCAGCCTGTTGTTACAAGCAATCTCAGCGTGGGCAATACAGTCTAACAGTTCAGTGCCACTTTGAGAGTAGTTGTTTGTTGACCACAGCCAACACACCTGTAACCAGTGTCTGAACACTAGATTGCTGGTTCATTTCTTGTAGCTGTGCTGTGAAAGATGCAGAATATGACAAAGTACAAGCAATACTTCAGGATACTTAATCACAGTGAAAGCATGGTCTTTACTAAATATTAAATATTCCCTTGAAGAATGCAAAGACTTCGTGTTTGACATAAAAAAGATTGTATTTGAGATGTATGATATGGAAAGAGCACTGATTTATGGTATGATATACTGGCTTCTGTAAGCATTTCTATTGAAGTGTTCATGTCTTATTAGAAGCCTATTGCAGGAGCTGTATTAACAATAAGTTACTTTTGGGAAGTACGATTTCACTCTTTGGTATATGGTGTTGCATCCACAGTTTACCAACTTAGAATGCTGCAAATTAATTATTTGTAATTTATTGTTATTGAATATTTAGTTTTGTATTGGCAGTTTTTAATATGGCATCGTTTTTTGACACAGTGCCCTCAGGGGCTCCAAGATCTCTTTTCTGGATGATAGTATCAGACTTTGGAGGCTGTTGTCTTGTACACATGAGGAAAACTATAATAATGTTGAATTACTTTGCATTTACTAAGTTTCCTGGACAGTTGATATCAGAGGAATCTTTGCAGCTCTTAGCAGATGATGGGTTTTAACTACATTTAATGATTTCTGGCTCCTCAGCAAAGTTTGTCCTTTCATAAATGTTGGCAAGTAACCAGCACATTGTCACTGTGCTTCTCTGCTGGTTATCTCCCGATGTTGTAGAGACTGGTTATTCCTCTTTACCTACTGTCTTCCTTGGGAAATCCAGGTGCAGAAATGTTGTTAGAGGATACTTTTTTCATAGTGAGTGTTCTACTTCCTTTATTGGCTGAATTCCATTTCATTGTGCATGTTTTAAAGCAGATATGCCTGCTCTGTTTCTTGAACACAAATTAGCCATGTTCATTTATTTCTGTATACTTGCTTCATTTTTGTTTAGCTTTTCCTTGTCATCTTAGATTTCTTTTCGTCAAGACTATTAATATTTTTAATTAATGATGAATTTAGAATGACTAATTTAAAGGAGTCACCTCCCCCGCCTTCCTAAATTTTTGCTATCATTGTCAATCAGTTAATTAATTTGTTTCCTTTACTAAGGAAGTTGATTTTAATGATAATTATGATAATTTTTACTGTCTGAAATATGCTTAAACTGAAGTTAAGGAACATTTTAATCTTTTCTTTGATGAAATAAGCAGTCACCCTGATAGGCTGTGCGTTTCTGTGCGTTGCCAATTGTACGAGTGAAATAATTGTAGCACCTGCTGGGTAGTCTGTAGCCCAGAATTAGATTCTCCATAGAACCAATTTTGTTAGCATTCAATATATATTTTGATGCAGATTTTCTGAGGTGTTTTATAGAATGGGATGTCTTGGTTATAACAGAACTGAAATGTTTTGTCATTTCGAACTGATACTGGAGCTTCATTTCAGTCTCTTAAATATTACATATTAGTATACTGATTACATTATTAGTTTGAATTATTTTAGTCTGTAGTGAATTATTTCCATCTGTTTTACTGATTAGTTTATTAATTTAAATTAACTAGAATTTTACAATGAATAGTGTTTGAGTAAAGGGGATCAGTCTGTATTGCACCTCTTCATTCCAACTAAGGCATTAACGGATTCTTTCCTAGTTTTTAATTCCAATTTATCAAAACCAAATAGTGGGTAGTATATCTAGTCCGAAGGGAGCCTGTCTAAATATTATCACAGAATTTATGATGTTGAAATGGAAGTCTGGAGGTTCTCTGATCCAACCCTCTTGCAAAAGCCAGGCCAACTAATGCCAGTTGTCCAGATCTGTGACCACATGGCTTTTGAATGTGTCCAGTGTTGAAGACTCAGCAGATACAATTTTTCATCCTAGATTTCCTCCATGGAATGAAATGGAGGAAAGTAGACACTTCCAGGAGATGTTTAATTTCATCTTGGGATAGTCATCAAAGAGAGGTCAATTGAATGTCTTCTACAGGTGGCTGTTTTACTTCTGTGTGTTTTTAGCATAATCTCAGAGAGGCTCATCCTGGTGAAGAGATGTCTGAAAACACAACAACCCAGATTGCTGGTGAAGTATGCACATGCTGCTGCTGTTTTCAGAAATAAAACTCTGCCTGGATTTCTTGAAATGAGAGTAAAAGCTCTATGAAACTATTTCATGATTCTAAAGAATGACTATAGAAACAGTGTGCTTTTAATCTTGACTTTTTTTCCTTTGGTACACATTATGTGTTTACCAAATATGCAAATATATGATATGCTGTCACAAGTTTTAAATTAAAGTACTAATTATAATTAGGATAATAGTTTTTATTTGAATGTAATTAAATGTCTCAGGAGAACTAAGGAGGTAGTCAGTTTATATATTTAGCATATTAGAAGCTTTTATGTTACAAAATTATAAATTGGTTATTAGCAATTAATTGATAGAGGAAAAAGTAATTTGAAAGTGAATGAAAAGTACGAATGCGGGTGGAAGCCAAAGCTAGTCCTTTCTTACTTGTATTAATTGTCTGAAAATGGGTTATGAAAGAAGTCTTTGAATATTTGGATAGGTTTAGGCACCAAAAAAAGTTTTCATAGTATCTCAACTTGCCTATTTTTTAGAGTTTAATTTGAAGTCAATACCAACTGCTTTTAAACAGGCCATACAATTGCCTTCTATTGAAATTGACTGTTGAAATTATGCACTTATAAGAGATAATTCTTTGAATATCATTAATTTAAAACATGTTATTCAAATTTTAATTATATATCTCCATTAAACAAATAGAACCAAAATTCTTAGAATTATTTTAATATTTATTTATTCCTTTTTTTTGTGTAATATATTTACAATTACTGAAATTAGTGTAACTGACAGGCTGAGAGAGTTGGATTTATTCAGCCTGAAGAAGAGAAAGCTCCAGGGAGACCTTATAGCATTTAAAAGGACCCTAAAAGAGAGCTGGACAGGGAGTTTTCACAAGGGCATGTACTGATGGGTTGAGGGAGTGGAAGGCCTTAAACTGAAGGATGGAAGGTCTAGATTAGATATTAGGATATTACTGTGAGAGTGATGAAGCACTGGAACAGGTTTCCCAGAGAAGCTCACCAAGGCTGGAAGGGACTCTGAGTAACCTGGCCAAGCTGAAGGTTCCATGGCAGTGGGTTGGAAGCAGATGATCTTTGAAGTTCCTTCCAACCCAAGCTATTCTGTGATTCCATGATTCTATGAAATTTCACACTGGGACTTTCAAAATTCTTCAGAGTTACTAGGATAAAGTAGGATGCATGACAGTCAAGCTGTGTTTCTTTCAGAATTGAAAGATGTTTATGCCATTAAAAGAGTACTTTTTTTTTTAATAAATTTCATATTTGGTTTAGTAGATTGTCTTGAGTTCAGCTTTTTAAGATACACAAATGACTGATCAAAATTGTTGAATTCCATTCCTGAAGATACATTTGGTCCTGACTATATTTTCTTTACTGGTTTGTTTTTCCCTCCCTCCTAATACATGCCTGGTAGTTCTGTTGTTTAATTGGAGCTTAGGACTTTGGCTAGTGTTTTGCCAGTACCTGGATAGATAGGAATCAGACTGTAATTTCATCAGTACTGCTAATTCACTTCTTATCTGAGTGCTTGTTCCTTTCCTGGTGCAATCTCTGCCTTGCACCAGCCAGTAGGTCTCCTTGACCACATGATGAGCTAATGTGTGGTATAATAATGTAAATTTTCTATGTCTGTGTTACTCCAGAGCAGATGAGGTTCTTCTTCTGCACATAACTCCATGACTGCTTGGGTGGGACAATGGAAAAAGCAGTAAGGTGTTCCAAACACAAAACTAAGGGCAAATGTTAGCTTATATCAGGAGGAAAAGCTAAGTTACTGTCATTTTTATTTTTTGAGTAGGCAAATTTCAGAGAATGGTGGAAAAGCCTCAATTGCTTCTTGAGCTTTTCAGGTTCTGCACTACGTCTCTCTCGGCCAAGTTACCATTTCAGTTACTTCATAGGAAGGAATACTTAAAATATATTTGTTTTTGATTTTATTTTATTGAGATGCTGTATTCAGCACAGTGACAAAATTGAAGGTAGTAAATTATTATATTTGTTTATTTTTTACAAGCTTTGTTTTGCATAGCATAATTGTTAATTTGCTCTTACAAAGCATAGCTGTGAGTTTCTCTTATCAAAATTACTTCTCTGACCATGTAAAACATATTCTGTATTGAATTCTGTATGAAGGTATAAGAGACACTAAATTATGTATTTCACATTGTAACGCTGTTCTTGTTTTCTTTTTTAGCTGGTTGGTGGCGAATTTGATCTAGAGATGAACTTTATAATCCAGGATGCAGAGAGCATTACATGCATGTCAGAGCTTTTGGAGCACTGTGATGTAACGTGCCAAGCAGAAATCTGGAGTATGTTCACTGCAATTCTACGTAAAAGTGTCCGTAATTTACAGACTAGCACGGAAGTTGGCTTAATTGAACAGGTACTGCTGAAGATGAGCACTGTGGACGACATGATTGCAGGTATAAATTGCCAAGTGATAAAGTAATTATTGCATTCTTGTCCTGCCAATGTTTTGTGATTATAGAAGGGTATGGGGTGTTTTGGTTTTTATGTAAAATGATGTTTTCATTAGTACTGCTATTGAGTCAGAAGTACTTTATTATTAACTTCAGGAAAATGACAAAAATATATTCTTAGTTTGAAATCTCTGTAGATACATTGTGTAAAATAACTGGTTGTTAATTCGAGAAGATATTGTTATTTTAGTGATAAAAAAATTAAAATAATTAAAAACAGTATGTTAGACTTTTTAACTACAAGGCAATATTTTAGTTTTTATATACATTGGTAATTTTTAGTCATGATTCAGAATTGCTAGATCCATTTTCAACATAACCTCATCTGACAGCATAACAGGTATTATTTACAGGTTTGAATGCTGGACATGTAGATTATATTAAACAATCATTCCATAATGTATTCCTGAGATCCCTATCATACATTTTCATCTGTTACATTTGTGGGTTTTAACATCCTATAGCATTTTGCAGCATTAAAAAAATAGCATGCTTTGTTTGTTTACTGAAAATAAGTGATGAAATTATTGCCCAGTTAAGGTTTTCATAGTATGCTTGAAGGAGTTTATGATATTGCACACTACATCCTCTCTGTAACAAGGTACAGATTATAATCCTGATTACTTGGATACAGAACAGGTTTACTCATCACATTTAAATATGGCATGTGAAGAGATATATATGATTACTATTTATTTTCCCTGAGTGAGCTTAGACAGTTTATTTCAACACAATGTGAAAGTAGTTCTTAATTCTTATGTTGTTTGTGACTGATGTTAGGATAGTTATATTGTGAGGCATTTTTTGAAAGATTTCATAGGTTTACCTTCTGTAATTCTAATATTTTAGTTGATCATCTGATTCTCGACACATAGACAGGATTTGTGGAACAGTAAACTAGCAAGGATTTCAGACAAGAAGCAAGGTGATAACAGTAGAATGAAAGCTGGATTACTGAGGAATTATTTTTTCCTTGTCTTTTTCTCTTTTTTTTCAGTACAAATGTGTTTGTAATATTAAGTATTTGGAAAAACTACATACTGTTTTTCAAAGCAAGTCATAATCAACATCCTGTTTAGAAATATATCTAAATGCTAAAATTATAAGTTTTATGCTGAATACTAATTTCATGGTAAAGTGAAATTCAGAAAGTTATAGCAGACCAATAGATTCATAAATGATGGTTTTCACCAAAAAAGTTTTGTTTTACAGTATTTGTAAGTATGGTATGTCAGTATAGTGTAAGGGTAAAGATACTCTTTTAATCCGTGTTAAATATAGCACATTATATGATGAGAACAAAAATTTCTATCCTAAAATTTTTCAAGGCTTTACTCATGGAAATAATGTTCTTACATGAATGTGCTGGGTTTACCTGGGAAGAAGAAACCACCAACACAACCAACAAAATTTGTCCAATTTAAGATCCTGTAAATGGTACTTGTATATGTGGCATACAAGACTGTAATGGTGCCTCCATTAGAGAGTTGTTGTGTTTTAAACTGCCTAGCTAATTATAGAAGCCCGAAATCAAGAGCATAGGATCTGACTTTTAGGAGCATTTGGAAATTGAAAAATCACTCTGAATTAACAGTATTAATATAAGCCAGGGATAGTAAATTTAAAAAAACAACCTAATGGATATTCTACCTCATTGATCTTTTTTCTGAGGTGGTCACACAGAGCTTCAGAAAGAGATCTTCTGAAAAAAAACTTCAGTAAGCTTGTTGTTTGGTATGCTTACATGGATGAAGGGAGTACATATTTAATTTAAAATCAAAACTGAAATTGAAATTCTGGTAACATTTTAGCTTTGTGGTGTGTTTCTAATTATCTGAATGTTCATCTATATATCATGAGCAGGGATTAACAGAATCACACTTCCTAGGGTTTTTCTCTGATAACTGTAAATAGATGATTTTTGGAGAGTTCTTTTTTTTTTTTTTTTTTTTTTTTGAACAAGACATGGAAGCAACAAAATAGATGATTTTGCTTTTATCTCTTGATTTCTGTAAGCACCTTAGTCTCCTTTTATAAGTGGTAGTAGTAATATTGGTAATAAGTCAGAAGTAACAAAAAAGGTAATGTAATAACTATTTCAATATTAGGCAAAATCAATGACAAGTAATGCAATATCTGTGTTCCCTAACATCCTATGCAGTTGTTGAGGTCATAATTGTAGAATTGTTTTTCCTCAAATATTTTTATGAACTTCCCAAGTCAGGGAATAAAGTAATAAATTTTGTGTTAAAATTATTTTTAACATGAAAGGGAGGATGTTTTGAAAAAGAGCTATGTTAATTTTTACTTCTAGGAAGTTAGTACCCCATTTTTTCCAAAACAGTTGGTAACACTGTCAGCCCAATGTCTTGAAATTGGCTTTTATCATCTGTAAAGGGTACAGGTTTTCTGGGTTTTTTTGATAGTTTGGTTCTCTGGGAGTTGATTGTTTGTTTTTAGGTTATCTCACTTGTTCCTTTTTGAAACACTTTGATTAGACCTAGATAGGGTTTAAATAGACAAGACAGGAAGTAATGTCTGTTTTATGTTCTGACAGCACACTTTGAGGACCAGTCTAAGTCTGAATCCACTCTTTTCTGAGTTTATGATAGTAAGACAGCAGCAAATAAACATGTAGCCAAACTTTTGCAATGAGAAGAACTTCTCTGTTGGTTTAGATGAAGACTCTCAGATTCATGAGGTTCTAAGTACTTTAAATAACTTCATGTGATTTTACAGATTCTGGGCTGAAGAATAAAAGCTTAATCGCTTTGAAAATCTCAATGGCAATCCAAATGGGCTCAATTTGCTTTGCAGAAGCATCACCTTTCAAAAAAAAATCTTTGTACTGTGACAATCTGCTGTGCTAATATAGAGACTGGTCAGCCATTTTATCAGTAGTTCAGGAGAACATATTTTCATAGATGATTGGTGCTTTTTAATTGTTTTTTTTTTTTAATAGCTGCACAGGATCTTCCTTGAGGGACTCACTTTTTACAGTTCTGTGTTTCCAGGTGATGAGTAGTGAAGCAGATCATCTGCTCTGAGGGATCCTTTGGGATGGTGTGTCTGTAGTCCCATCTGATAAGTCTGAACAATGGATGAGAAAGTAGCCTGAACTCATAGAGAGTAAATATGTCTCATCTAAGTCACATTTTTCCCCCACAGTTCTGTTGCAATGATGTAGGTAATTGTTCTAAAATTATGGGAATCAATTCTTATGCACTGAAACAAGTTCCTAGTTTTCAAGCAACAATATTGGGTTTTGACTGCTCTGTCATTAATGGGCTGTTAACAAGCTTTCCTCTTTCAACTCATTCCATAAGGAAAACTGCAAAATTATCACAAATTAATTTACATCACCAGCAAGGGTTTAAATTCACAATTTCATGGCCATGTAATATTAAGAGCTTAAGGAGGCAGGAGGGTAGTTTCCTGAAGTTTTCTTTCAAATGCTGTTTAATATATCTTCCAAATTTAATGCCAGACCCTTCATTTTGATATATGTGCATCGTTACTTGAAAGACAGGCAGGCATTTTTCTATTGTATTTTCATATTAAGTGACTGAATTAAGTTTTCCTTCAAGGTTGCTGGTTAATTTATGGAACATATGAAAACTGCTTAGTATGAAAGTATTCAGAAGGTGCCATTAATAGAAATTAGAAATGCATTAAAAATGAGAAACTGCCTGTTTTCTCCTTCTGGACTTAGTACTATTATATACAATCTTTTTTTCTGAAATGAGATCATGGATTCCAGTTATATATATAATCTTATTTAATAAAAATAAATAAAAAAAGAAAAGTAGACATTTAAAAAATCCAGTTGTACTATGTAGTACTTTTGTCCAGATGAGTGGATTATTAGGATTTATAAATCAGATGGGATTGACTCTTTTATGAGATTTCTAATAAGTATGAATAAAGTTATGTAATAATTATTTTTTACGTCTTTGTATTGAAATAAACCTTTCTTAGAGAAGTTTACAGAAATATCTTTAAATAGCCTTAAGTGCTTCGACTTCTACAGATGCTGTTTGCTCTATCTTTGTTTGTTACTTACTGGGCTTCAATATTCCAGGTCATTATTTTACCCACAGTTACATAATTAGAGAGCTTATGTTTGTTTCTCTCCATCAATGTTTAATTCATTACTTATAAATATGTATTTATCATGCCTGCAGGTTATTCACATCTTCAGTAGAAATGAGAATTTTTTGGTCCATAAGGTAGTACAGGGCTATAGCAATGAAACAAAACAGCACATGTTCAGTGATTTTTAAAATTTGCCAATCATTTCTGTATTTGACTGTATTAATTCGAAGTTTTTTCCTCTATGTTACAAGATTTTTTTTAAAGGTGTTCTGATTTTCACCAGACAATTTTGCTTCTACACAATATTTTTTTTCTCTGGGAAGCAAAATTTGCAGTCCCTTGATCAGAAAATAAAGCCGAAACTACAAAATAAGAATGGTGAAATTATCAGCCAAAGATTAGTATTCACTTGTGCTTATTTCCTTTTCTGGTTGTTCAGTGTGACTGTTCCCAGTTTCTGATCATGCACAAGATGTGCCAGCTTCACATTGCAGGCTGGAGACTACAGTGAGGGGGACAGGTACTGGGGGAGCTGAGTCATAGAATTCACCACCATGAAAGACAAGGCATTTCGTTTTCTTAGGTGTATGTTGTTTTCCCTAATTCTGTCACAAATGTATGTGGCACTCTTTTTAGAGGGGGAAATGAAGGGGGGGTGGAAATCTGTGCTTGGAGATTAGGACTATATTCAGAATGTCTGCTAAGTTCCAAAGCTTTTCTTTTGCTCTTCCTGATATGCAATTTCACTCACCAAACAGTTTACTATGTCTTCTGCAAATTAAATGATATTTAATTCTTCACACATGCCTTTTGCTTGCTAAGGATCAGAGGCTAATTTCATTGTGGAAAAAGCTAAATAATTATTAATGCTTTTGCTCAAAACCACATATATATAGATTTGCAAAGAGAAAATTTGTTTTAAAACAAAATATGAATGTGAAATGTCTTTGGAAAAAATTGTTTCTCCTGAGAACTACTCTTTTTGATCACCTGTAAGAGTCATCCTTTCACTAACGATCAAGGATACCATGCAGTCCTACAAATGAAATGTAAATTTGTATGTAGAAAGTTATGTCTTCTACAAGTTTTAGCAGGGAGGCAAGAGGGAGTGGAGGACCCTGTGATTGTCGAACAGATTTGGGAAAGCATGTTAATGCTGATTCTGTTGTGTCATAGCTCTTTTGCTTTGAAAACTCTGGACTTCACTTCTTGATCTTGGAATTAAATTCTTATGCCTCATCTGTGAATATGAGCAAATTGGTTTACCTCCTGCTAGAGGAAGTTGTAATTCTTGTTGGTCCATTTAATTTCAGAGAAAAGTGTGGACTATAAGGAAAGGTTCAACATCCAACAAGCTAACAAATTCTTAAAATGGAAATCCGGGGTTTGAAATAAAACTTCAAGCACTGTCAGTAATATTTAACCTGACAGTCTCTGAAAGGAAGACTCTGTTTAATGTTCCCACTGTAAAAGTATATGGGTTTTGAGATGTTGTAATGAAAGCTGTATTCCATATACCTGTTAGCAGTTTTGATCTCGTCTTTTTATTGTGCTCTTTATTTTCTTGGTATGATTTTTTGGTTTGTTGGAGGTTTTTTTATGGTTTTTTTGTTTGTTTGTTTGTTTGTTTTTTGTTGGTTTTTTTTTGTTTGTTTGGTTTTGTTGTTTTGGTTTTGTTTTGTTTTGTTTTTTGCTATTGTTTGATTTGATTGCTGGCTTTTTGTTTGACTAGTTTTGTTTGACTGGAGTTTTTTTGCAGGGGCCAGAGGGAGGTGTTCTTGTTTTATTTTGCCCTGCCTTTCATTACAGTAAAGATCAGAAGCATTATCACTGTAGCAAAAATGGGGTAATGATACAAATTATAGTATAAAATGCTGGCTTTTGGTTAATGTAAAGCATCTTTTAGGTCAAAATTTTTTGAAAAATGCTAACTTCAGAGGAAAGAAGGAATGCTTATCCCAAAAATCCTGTTGTATACAACAGGAAGAACAAGTTTATAATGTGTGATGCATGTTGTGAAATGGGAAGAACTAATGCTCCATAAATGTAATACTTTTTATCAAATTCTGATGTAAAATTTAACATTAAATCCTTTGTAAATTATTCAATACAAGGAAGTTGGATTTTTAGAATATGTGAATACACTTACTTTTAAAGGTATTAATATTTTCAGCTTTTTTGTGTGTGTGTGTTTATCAAAGCAATGAAATTCAGAGTTCAGAATAACTTTATTTTCCTTTGAAGATCTCCTAGTTGATATGTTGGGGGTTCTTGCCAGCTACAGCATCACTGTCAAGGAGTTGAAGCTTTTGTTCAGCATGCTTCGAGGCGAAAATGGAATCTGGGTAAGCTGTGATCAGATAAAGCATTAAGTGTCATTCTGTTAGAGCCTGAAGTTAACATAAACTGTCTCCTGGGATATATAAACTTGAATTTGTTTTCTCATGTTGACTGAACATATGTTCAAGAAGCATTTTTACTAACTATTTTAGAGTTAATTTGCTCTGTTGTTTGAAAACTGTCCACTTTCCATTGTAGCCTAGAGAGTTACAAAAATGGTTGTATTGACTTTTCTGTAATTTTCTTTTTTTCACAGCCAAGACATGCAGTTAAATTATTATCAGTCCTTAATCAGATGCCACAGAGACATGGGCCTGATACCTTTTTCAACTTCCCAGGCTGTAGTGCTGCAGTAAGTTTTCAATCAAAATACTACAATTTCAAGAACAAATAAATACCTCCTCATTTGCATTTCCCTTCATTTGGTTTCAGAAGTTCTTGAAAAGAAAATGAGAGGAGGAACACCTGTTTGAGTAGCGTAGGCATTGCCTTCCACAGACTTAAAAGGTAGTTGTGTTGTTGAGAAGTTGCACTTGTGAGGATGGAATATCAAGCAGCAGATTTTGGTCTGGGGTCATTACTGTGAAAGGAAAACCTGAAAATTCCAAAGAACTGTGTTATTTTATTAGAATAATGTAATCAATATTGCATAAAGGAGAGAGTTGAGGAAAAACAAAAAATGAACTTGTTCATATCATCACAGTTTACAGTGACTGTTTAGTCATAAATTTTATTTTAAAGTTTTCATTTTGTCTGGATTCCATCAGCTGTTTCCTTTCTGTCAAGGCAGTGGACATAACTTATAGTAGTGAAATTATATTCCTTTCCAAACCTTCCCAAGTAGATATTCTCTCTTCCATTCACTGCACATACTTTCAAAAAAAAAAAAAAAAAAAAAAAAACAAAAACAAAAACAACAAAAAAAAAAAACCACAAAACCAAAAAAACCCCTACATATAAATCAAAGTATTGTATGGAGATTTATAGATTATTGAGAGAGTAAATACAAATGGTTAATACTGGGAAATAGAAATCTGAGGTACAATTCCATTCTGGTATGGAGTGGTATATGCTCAGGTAGAACGTGGAATCTTCTAACAGAAAATAATCCCGAGATTCCTGTTTTCTCATGCCAGTGCATGAAGGCTGCTCTACCTCCATTTCATCCATCAATAGCACTGATATTTTCTTTAAGCCCAAACCACTGCGTCCATTTCTTGTGAACAGACTTGTCAGAATGGCAGATTGCATCAGGGAAGTAAACTGGCTGATAATCACTGTTTCACACCTGGGTTATTTTCTGCTAGATTACTTCTTTGATCTTGTTTGATATCCAGCCTTATAAACACATGTGTCAGCAAAATGCATAGGGAGGTTGTATAAAGAATTAATTACTGAGTTTTGAAAGGGAAAGTTTCATTATCTCCTGCTAAATTAAAACCACAGTTAACCTCTCCTACAAGTACATACCCCAGCAAGACAGCAGAATATGAATGTCTCCAGTATCACATACTGCTTTGACATTTCTGTGCTTCAGAGGCAAATCCTGATGAAATTTCTCTCTTAAATTTAATTTTTTTTATCAGAGGTTCAAGAAAGGTTTTGCAGGAGAAGAACTTCAAATATTCCTTCCTGTCCAAAGATGTGAATCTAAAACAGGAATTCTTGATTGAAATGCATAGTCTCTTTCCTTTGTTTGGATCCTTCCAGGATCTTGTTTCACATACTACTTATGATGGACTGCACACCTGTAAATCAAGAAATATGAGTTTCAAATTTACACTTCTTTATTAGTGCATGTTGAAATTCTGTAGAGGATACATACTCTGAAGTGGACCATGGGCAGAAATTTAGAAAATTACCAAAAAAACAAAGCACTTCATTACAAGAAAGATACTGGACAGCACCTGGTTCACTAGCACTGAGTTCGTTCTCAGGTGTGATGCACAATGTTGACATCAGACAGAGAAACTGCATAACTTTTAATAGCATGATAAATATCAAATTGGCCCACTTTAAAGTTAAGTGTGTGCTCCTTATGCATCCAGAACTTCAGTGACAGTATGACGGAGCCAAGTCTACTGAACCAGTTTATGGATATGCTGCTGAGAGCTGCTTCATTTTCCCAGCTACAGGGCTTACCCAGTACTGTATTGCATCTCTATCAGTCTGTGCAAGTGGCATGTTAGTCACTCCAGCTGGAGGACACTTTGTGCTGGTGGTACTGCTACTCCCAGGTGTTGTTCCCATTTGTCATCAAGCAGCTCTTCTGCTTCAGGCAGGAAACAGCCTCTCAGGAGGCAGGAGTCGTATCTCAGAGGTGTTCCTTGAAATGTTTAGTTTTAGTTTTAACAATGAAGCTCTATTTTATGATCTATTGATTAATTTGATTTTATATTTAATTATATTGGTGAGATTAATAATTATTAAAAGCTGAATTTATAGTTTAATTTAAGCAGAAGTGATTTTTCTATTTTTGTTCTTTTAATATTGCCAATTCACAAATTTAATTTTGTGTCCTCTATTTGATAGAATTTATGTAGTTAAAAGCTAATGTATTTTAAAATAGATAGAAAAGTAATGCATTAATTCAAATCACTATTTAAATGTTTTTTCTATATTTCATATTTAAAGTTAAAGCAGATCTACAGGTCTAGAATGACAGGATTTTTGAAAGGCAACTTTTACTTTTAACAGTATTTCTCAAAAATCTAATTATTTGTTTCTTTTTTTCTTCCCTCTTTCTAGGCAATTGCATTGCCTCCTATTGCTAAGTGGCCTTATCAAAATGGGTTTACTCTTAACACCTGGTTTCGTATGGATCCACTAAACAATATCAATGTAGATAAGGATAAACCCTATCTCTATTGGTAAGTTGCTTATAATGCTGCAGTTATGGTTTGTTCTGGCTTCCTAACAACTGTTAATCTTTCTCATTCAAGTCCCTGACATGCTTTCCCCCTGCCCCTGCCAAATATCTGCAGATTTTAATGCCTGCTCACTATATACAAACTCTTAGAAAACCATCTGTCATTTTCACTTTGCAATTCATAAATCCATAGATTCAAGACATGTGCCTTGTAGATAAACCATAAAATCTAGTATTGTGGTTTCTTTAGGAATTCTAAAATGTATTATTTCTTAGAGCTTTAAATGGAGAATGTTGTTGTATTTTCTGTTTGGTGATAGAGATTCTCAGCTGAAGTCAGTACTACAAAATAAATCTGTTAAATTCAGAGTGCACGGTTTGCACGTTTGCTAAAGGTAATAGAAAGTAGATCTGTGAATATAAATATGGCTTACTGATCACCGGTTCCCCAAAAATGTGAAAATTTAATGTGAATATAATGCACGTTAAGAAAATGAATATACCGATCTCAGAGGTCTCAGAAGGAAATAATGGAATGACAGAATATGTTGAGTTAGAAGGGACCCATCAGGATCTTTGAGTCCAACTCAGCCTTGCACAGGACCATCCCCATTACACCATGTGCTTGAGAGCATTGTCCAAACACTTCCTGAACTCTGTGACCACTTCCCTGGGCAGCTGTTCCAGCGCCCAGCCACCCTCTGGGTGATGAATCTTTAATGAATATCCGACCTAAACGTTCCCCCAACACAACTTCTGGCCATTCCCTCCGGTCCTGTCAGTGGTCACCCCAGAGCAGAGATCAGTGCCTGCCTCTTCTCTTCCCCTCCGGAGGAAACTGTAACTGCAGTGAGGGCTCCCCTCAGTCTCCTCCAGGCTGAACAGACCAAGTGCCCTCAGCTGCTCCTCACACGGCTTCCCCTCTAGACCTTTCACCATTCTCATGGCCCTCCTTTAGGCACTCTACAATAGTTTAATGTCTTTCTAAGTATTCTGGTGCACAAAACTGCCCCCAGCACTCGAGGTGAGGCTGCCCCAGCTCAGAGTGGAGCAGGACAATCCCCTCCCTTACCTGGCTGGTGATGCTGTGCCCAATGCCTCCTAGGACAGGGTTGGCCCTCCTGGCTGCCAGGGCACTGCTGACTCATGGTCAACTTGCCACCAACCAGGACCCCCAGGTTCCTTTTCATGGCACTGCTTTCCAGCATCTCATTCCCCAGTCTGTTTGTCCATCTAGGGTTTCCCTATCCCAGGTGCAGAATCCAGCACTTGCTCTTCTTGAACTTCATATGGTTGGTGATTGCCCAGTCCTCTTCTTTGTCAGTCTCTCTGCAGGGCCTCCTTGCCTTCAAATGGGTCAACAGCTCCCCCCAGTTTTCTAACATCTGCAAACTTGCTTATCCCTTCTAGTCCTGCATCCAAAGCATTTATGAAAATGTTGAAAAACACAGGGCCTAAGATGTAACCCTGCAGATTTTGCCATGACAGGAGCAATGCAAATTATTATTATTTTAATATAGATGATTAAACCAAACTCTAATTAGTAATTGAAAATAGGAAAAATATCCATCTAAACTTTACACAGGTTTCAGACATGAAAGTTTGTGTCACACACAGTCATCACCAAGAGAAAGATACCAAAGCAAACATTATTTTCATTCAACATGATTTTTGGTCATGTAATATCTTTTTTAGTTTAACTAGGTGAAAAATGTGTCACTTAAAGTCAAGGCTTTAAGTGAGTGCAGTGCCTTTGTGGTGTGAGACAGCAGTTGCATCAGCTCAGCCATGATATGAAAACTGATTCTTAAAACTGGAGAAGGGAAGCAAAGAAATGCTCTCACATTTGCCAGATGTGAGGGAAATTTGCTACTGTTCTGTTATTAGGGACATGCTAAACCCTGCTTCAAGAATTGTAAGCCAATTTGTTTTTTTCTAAAAAAAAAATAATTTTAATTATCTCTGAGGATGATGTTTGGCAGCTGCTGACAGTCTATTAACACTTGTGCATTGGAACAGTATTGAAGCTATCTTACCAATTATAAACTGATTGTGACAAACCTGGAAGAAAATTAGAAGTCTGACATTTGCATGAACAATAAATAACAACAAGGCACAGCAGTCAAAATCAAAGGGTAAGGTTCAGAATTCTGTAGCAGAAATTTTAGTATGAGCCGACCAATGTCATATACCCAGCAGTGATTAATGGGTGCTGTGCTTACGGAATCAGTTGTCATATGTTAGACGGCAGGAATTACACCAGGATGTTAAGGATTGTTGTAGGTTATCAACTGACCATAAAATCCATTTTCATTGCTCTATCTGAAAGAGCTAATGTGATCTTTTTAAGGATAGTCCGAACAAACAGTGACAATAGTAAAGGTGACGTGATTCCTTGCTGAAATCTTGGCGAAAGCATTACTGGAATGTCATTTACAGTTAAGAATTGCTATTTCTGTTTAGAGACATGGGAAAAACTGGTACTATTTGGAAATAGTACCAGTTCACTATTTGAGTGAACTGTCCCTTGGAAAACACATTTTATAATGAATGAATGTGGGAGATTGTGGAAGATTAGCAATGGGGCTGCAGCTGAGCTTGATCCCTAATGGGATGCAGCTGTATAAGACAGGTGAAAAGCATTGAAGGAGAAGAAGCTTGGAATGATGATGTATATTGACCAATCACAAAAGAGTAAAAGGGCATGCAGGTGTTATGCATGTGAGAAAAAAAAGTATAAAGAGTTAGGAGGACAGAGAAGAAGAGAAAAGAGAGTTTGCTGGCTGTCCTGTGAGGGATGGGAAGGAGTTAGCCAGTCATGCAGAAGGAAGAAGGAGGAAAAAGGAAGAGAGAAGGAGTCAATGTTGCTTGGAGCTGCCTGGGAAGTTCACAGAGAAAAGGTATGCAGGTTTTTACTATAGGATGATAAATTGATGTTGTCAGTCAGTTTGAGGCCACTATACAGAGGTGCCAAGCACTGATGCTAACAAATGAAGTTCTTTAATCTGTGATCCAGTGGGTAGACTGAAAAATAGGAAAACTCAAACTTTTAGATATATAGTACTATGGTCACTATCACAATTAAAAGACATAGTAAAATAATAATAATAATAATAATCCTTATCATACTTTAACAGATGGTTGGAAATGTTTCCTTAAAAATAAGGTGTAGATTCTTTGTCATAAACACTCTGGAAATTTAGATATTTAGGGCTCACCTTAAGCATGCTCAACTGGGAAGTCTCCATCCCCTAAATCACTTTACTTGTTTCTGCTAAAAAAAACAGATGGGTGGTATAGTTATTAAGGCCTGGAATTACATGTGGTCAATCCAGATGCTAAGATTGATTTCTCCAGATTTTTTTTTTGTGTTCTTTAATTTTTTTATTTTTTAAGAGGTGCTTTCTTTCAGATTATCTATCAGGTTCTGTAAAAGAATTAGAAAGTGAATTGAGGCTGGTATTTCATAATTGGTTTTTGTCCATAAAAAGTCAAAGCGCTTCCACAAGCATTAAATGGAAGAATGACTAAAACTTTTGAAAGTGCATTCTACATTTCAGTTTACAGAGACAGGGAGGAAAGGAAAAAACCAAAACCATCCAAAAATCAAGCTGTCTAGTATTTTCAGATCTTCTCTAGGACTTATGATAATAGAGATAATGTAGAACAGTTACAAAAGGCTATAGTGGAATTCCAAATTTAGTAGAATGCCAATTTCACCTACACCTTTCAGGTAAGAATGAATTAATATCTTCTCAATATCTATACTATCATATGTTAAATTGCTGATAAAATCCTAAGCTAAAGAAACTGGAATCCCTAAGCAGTTCCTCTGGTGGGTGGAAGAATGCTTTCTTGCTATGGAAGTGTAGTAACATTCAGTAGCTGCTTTGAGAAACTGGCTGAAATCAAACATTATTGTAAAGATTATATGAACAAACTGTAGTAAAATTGTGTTCCAGCTGCTATGGGAAGTAATTTAAGGCTCATAAAACCATATGGCTGTTGATGGTACTGCTCTTGTTTTCTCCATGAATTTTATCTTTGGATATGGCAAGTTATGCACATGTAGGTAATTGGTAAGAGAATTTCTTTGCAATATCTTAGAGACCAGTCCTAGCCTACATTACCTTTGGCAGGAAATAAAATGTTAAGATTAATACTATATAGTAATACTATATATTATATATATATATAATACTATATAGTATGATGAGGTAAACAGAACATATTTGAGTACTCAGTTTCTTAACTACTGTTCTAATTAATTTGGAGGGAAAAAAAGTAAAGTCTTGGTTAAGTTTCACGTTTATAAGATCATTCCAAGGCAAAGAGCCCTGGTAAGAAATGAGCAGTTTTTTTCATTATTTCATTGCTTTCTTCTGTTTGTGTGCTGAACTGCAGGAAGTTACATGCATAAGGACAACTCGGTGTTGAAAATTTCAGGAATAGTCTGATTTCATCAAAATGGAGATAAAATCAACCCAGTAACCCTGAAGGATAGGAAAGGGGGGGAAAAAAATTAAAGATGTAGACAATTCTTCAAGAGATAGTCTTTATTTCAAAATGCTTTCTAGCTCTTGTCAAAGTAGTAGGATACATTTTACACAGTGGTAATCATGTTTTGTCAGGTAAAAACATTGATATTTGCAGTGGTTGGCTGTTGGTAATTTAAAAGAAATTATTATGTTTGACATCTCTAATTAAATAATACAACATCGTATGTCAAAATGTAGCGAATATCTTTATTTTAATATCCTTCAAAATGGGATTCTGTTAAATAAAACCATTTGGAACTGTAAAGATGACTTATATTACTGAGGAACAGATTTAGCATTGTGAGAGTTGCCATTACCTTCTGAAAAATTCCTTGAATAGCATAAAGCCCTAAGGAGATAAAGTCTCAAACTATCTCACTGCACATTCAGTTGCTCTTATTGTAAGGACTGCATTTTAGTTTTTTTAGCATTCAATTTCTTGCACAAAATTCAGTGCTGTGGTTGTGCAGGTTGTATAGATGGGTAACGTGTATATGAGTGATATTTTCCATGAAGCCGTTCACTGCTTCTTTCATTGAGGGGTTTAGCTTCCTATGGGGTCATTGTGGAAGCCAGATCATTGGCATGATCCAGGTTTAAAATAGTTTTCAAAGGGTGCAAAGGAATGGCAGTGTTATATAAAGTGTTTTCACAGTCAGGTCAGTGGTAATGGACAGCATGTTATATTTCTCTTCATTCTTAGGTTATATCTTAGGTTTATTTAGAGAGGACATTTTACATTTATTAAAGAAACCCTTCTTTTATTCTGTTTTGCAAAGAGGGTTCTATGGAAGCCCTTATTAAAGGCAGTGGTGGGAATAATGCTCCTTTTCAGCAGAGCAGCTTGAGGGGAGAGAGAACTATGTACAATATAGAGAAGCAGATGAATGAATGAGGAAGACACAGCCTGAATTTGGGGGAAAAAAATATATATATGCTATATATACTTCAACATTGGAAATAGGAACTTCTGTGCAAGGATTCATTAGTACCCAGAAAAATCAGAAAAAAATCAGAAAAATCATCTATAGGTGCTATTACACCTGTTTTGTTTACTCTGATTTTAAAATTAAAGTATTCTAATTCACTACAACAAAAGTGGCTTTCTAGAATTTTAGAATTTGAATGCCTCTTTTTTACATCCCTTACAAATGCCTTTACAGGAGATGAGCCTCTAAACCCTGATCACCTAAGGGTATGATCACAACACCTATCTTGTAAGGAGTTAGTTTTTTTCGTAAGGTCATGGTTTATCAACTATTTTTTGACAGTGAGCAAAGAGGAAAATCTGGTTCTCTCCATAAATAATGTACACATATTGATTTAACTGTAAATTTCTGACGATGGAATAGGTTCCACAAATATGCAAATTTTTCCGCATTAAAATCAAGATTGTATATGTGCAGTAGGGTAGTCTAAAAAGATACTATTTCAGCAGCTGTTAAGGAAGATGGGATTTGGACTTAGTGTTTGCATGTACCTTTCATTTCTTAATATTACTAGAAAAAAACTAATACAAGTGTTTAAAGAATGTTGCAACAAAGAAACAACTTAAAGCATTATTATTGCAATAACCTAAAATCATTTTATAAGTTAAGAGAATGAGAAAGTGTTAATTAGTGGGTGACAGGATGTCATACAAATGCTTAAAATTAGTAGGGTTTTTTTACTTCATTTCAGAATTCATAGATTAAATTCACCATCTAGACTTTGTATTTCAGTGATTGGTTATTTATTAAATAAAAGTCTAGAAGTTGTACGCAGTATGCTCCATATTATTGATAGCAAACTGCTCTTCATCGTACTTAGCTTTTCAGAAGTGATTAAGCAGCATAGCTGTAGGTATGAACTTGCCTTTTTTTAATTGCTCAGTGATTGTCATTCGTGAGCTTTCACCAGTTACCTTTGTAAAGTGTTTTCGTAAGAAGTCCAGAATTGCTCTTTGAAATGCTTTTGATTTCAAATAAATGTGAAGAAATGTATGAGCTTTCTGCATTACCGTTCTTTGTTATTTGTCACAAGAAAGCTTGGAAATCCTTGTTAAACCTTCTTTCTTAAAATTGCAGTCCTTTATCCATTTGACAAATGAAAATATATCCACAACTCAGATGATTAAAAACTTCATATATCATTAGCATAATTTATTAATGTCTTGAAAAATAATTATTGTGCATGATAATTATCTTGAATCCGAATTTGTATGTCATACCATCTGCATTGCTCTCTGAACCCCCCAAAATTTCAAGGCATCTCACAGTTCTGTAACTGGTATTTCTTCACAACTTTAATCAGGTGTGTTTTTTTAAATAATGATTAAGAAATGGAGGGTGAAACATGATAGATATATTTACTATCTTGGAGTTTAGGGAAAAAAAAGTACTGATTTTTAAAATGTAGCCTGGAATCAATTAAGTGCTGATGGTGAATATCTCCTCACAAAGAATGGTGGAAGAAAATTAGATTTACCATCTGGGTACAAATTCGTTTTCTTTTTTCATGGCAGTTTAAAGCAGTATTTGGACTTTTTTTATTAAATAACTCCCCTTTTCCCTATCTCATTCAAAATTCCTTCTTTCCAGTTTCCGCACTAGCAAAGGTGTTGGGTATTCTGCTCATTTTGTTGGCAACTGCTTGATAGTTACGTCGTTGAAGTCAAAGGGCAAAGGTTTCCAGCACTGTGTGAAGTATGACTTCCAGCCACGCAAGGTAAGCCAGGTGGTATTTACAGTCAAGACTAACACTGAAGGTGTGACAATGTGCTTCTGGGAGGAGGGCTAAAATCCCTTTAGTGCTATAAGTGTTAATCATAATTCCTTCTTTATAAGAAACTGCTCTAGTGTACGTGCGAAGTTACAGTTCAGAATCCATTCAAGAAAAATGTAATAATTTATGGTGTAACAGTTCTATAAAGTCAGCTTTTTTCAAAACTACTGCTTAACTAGCTTCAGTTAGAGAAGAATTTTGAGTATTTGTAAAATGGCTACATTGAATTACTTAAATATTATTGTTCTGTTTCTGAAAATTCTGTACTTGGTAACGTTGTTGCCAAGGCCTTGGAAAATTTTGCTGGCTATGCTAGTATTTCATTATCTGATGCTGTATGATACAAGGTTCTGAACTTTGTTCCAATACAGTGCTCTTTTAGGATTTCTCACTTTTCATAGTAAGTCTCGATTACATCTCTAGATCATGTTAGTGTTTATTTCTACTCTGTGCCTCGTAGTCCTAGGGGAACAATGATTTTGTGGCCTTCATTGTTAGTTGATGAAGCATTGACTTTTCTCTCCAGCAAGCATTATGTGTTTGTCACTCATATCAGTCTTGTGTATATTTTGCTATGAAACCCATTTATTTTTTTTATGGGCTTAGAATTTGTATATTGAATTTCAGTGCTTGAATTTCTTTTTTTTTTTTTTTTTTTTTGAGAAACCAATCTCTTAGGGAGGGAATGCCATTGTTCACACATCAACTTCATGTTCCCCTATTTCTCTTGGTGTGTGTTTGTGGTTCAAAATCACTGATTCTAATTTTGTCATGTAGCTTTGAGGTCACTTGTGGTTTTCTTAAAAAAAAGTAATGTCTTTCTCTAGGCTATCACTTGGGATTGTGTAAAGCCTTGTAAACACATCTGCTGAGTCTACTGGAGTGAATCAATTCTATTTTTTGTGTTTTTCCAATTTCATAGCCAGGAAAGTATTTTGATGACAGTTCAATTTTAATTTAAAGTAGCACATCTGAGTCTAGGAACGAATGTAATTGCTAACTTTTGTATTACGTTACTGTTAATCAGCTTTTGGGATCTAGCTGATCTTCACCTGTTGATGAGGAAATAGTCTTTCATATTTTAGCAAGATATGCTTTTGGTAATTTTTAATAAAAATGACTAGTTTTCTCTGTGCCAACTCTGTAAAATTTTAGATTTTGCTGTTGCTACTCAAAATAACTAATTCTGAAATACTAGTACCTGTGTATCTCATTATATGAATACTGGTTTCTAATCAAAAGCAGCTAATCTGCTGAAGTATGTAAAAATACAACTCCCATGTTAGTTTTACATATCCCAGAGTTCATGCTTCATACACTTTGGGTCATATGTCATATTTAGAAAGTATTTTAAATGAATATTCTAGAATATATTCTTAAATCATTTAATATATACTTTTCTATCATTAACTTGTGTTCTCATGCATGTGTTAAAGAATGTAATGCATAGGGAGAAAATAAAACCTGTTAAATATAATTTCTGGCCCTAAACTGTCAAAATTTATCCTGTTTAACATCCAAATTGATTTTCTTCATGTTGTTTAGATATGACATTGTTTTCACTGTGCAAGATTTGAATGTGTACATATATATTCAAAAACTGTGCACTCATTTATAAAAAGCAGCTATCTGTCTTAACGCTAACTTGAGATGTGAATTTGGCCATCAGATGTACTGTTCCCTAGACGTTTACTTACAGACACAGGTATTTCAGCAATAGATTTTGTCAGAATCATCATCCTCCATAAACTTCTGAATAACGTGGTTTGAGGGTTTGAAAAATTTTTGGTGAATCATAGTGAAGTGATAAATTTAAGTCATCTGGTCAAAAGCTTTATGTAGGCAGATCAGAGTTGCTCTGTCCACTGGAAGATCTTCTTGCTGTGTCATATGACACCATTCACAGTATGAGATGTAATCTTTATTTATAACTTTAGGATGTGCTGAGTGGTTACTTTAGGTCTTAATTGGTGTGTTTTATAATGTAAAAGCAAGCATTTAAAAAAAAATATATGGAGAAATTTTGTTATCATATCCCCAAGTAGAAAATGTGGGTGTAGTATAATAGCCTGACATCTCAACAGAGCTTTGGCAATGTAATGCTTAATTGGTCTATACTGCTTTTTTGGGGCTCCAGATGTATATTTTTGTGTAAGTAAACCCTGGTGTTTTTGCTCCCTTGAGTTTCGGCCTCAGCATCAATTCTTGTAAAACTGCAACAGGAAAGTAGTGTAGTCAAGAGCAAACAGTTTTTTTTTTGTGTGTGTGTATGTTTCTAATCCTGAACACCTTTACTAACTGTAGCAGAGATAGAAATAAGTTGCATATCCTGGAAATACTTAGTGTGTGATGCCTCATCTCTCTGATTGTACTGTCCTATGAAATAGGAATGTGACTCAGTGACTTAGCAATGGGTGACTAAGCCTAACAGGTTTCAGCAGTAAACAAAAAATGCATTGTGATGGGTCTTTTACTAAGTAATACCTAAAGGAGGTCTTGTTCCAGCAGAGAGAGACATGGCCTTTGTGCATTTTTGAGAAAATAATATGAGGAAGGAAACTACAGGATGAATGTGAAAAAAAAAATTATATGGCTAACTTTTGAATATTAGGGGAAAAAAAAGGATTTTTTTTTTTTCCAACTAAAAGTTGAAGAAAAATTGTGTGTGAAACTTTGTTTGTTTCATTGTGTAGTAGTAAAATACTGCCTTCTCTCCTTAAAAAAAAGTGATTGCCAGTGCTAGAGAATTTGCCTAAATGCAGAAATACAAAAGACTATGAGCAAATACACGATTAATCACAAAATCCAATAGACTGTTAAAAAGCTCCTTACAATGTACCTGAGCATAAATAGCAATGTACAGACAACTGTAAATAAAATGAAGTTCTTCTGGAAGCTGAGGTTGAATCCAAATTGGTATATTTTCAGAAATCGTTTTAAAGTCTTTTGAAAGAAAAATCACAGACAGAAAAGTTAGGTTTTTTGGTTTGTGGGGGGTTTATTTGTTTGAGTTTTTTGTTTGGGTTTGTTTGTTTTTTTTGTTTGTTTGTTTTCTTTTGAGGTTGACAGTGACTCACAAAAATTATTTTGTTCATGGTTCCTTGAAAAAAAAAAAGTTTCCATACATGACTTCAGAAGCGAAAGCTGGAGCAGTACTTCTTTATTCCAGTATTGCCCAATAAATCTGTTTGCTTGGAAACACAAGAAATGAGATACTCTAAAGCATCATTGGATGATCAGCAGAATTTTCCTACCTTCTGATCGTTGCATGTTTAAAGGAGGGAAAAATGAAAAATATTTTTTTTTTATACCTGGAAAAAGATATGTAAAAATGTGTTGTCATATCTATAGCTTTTATTTTGGTGACTACTGTAATGCTATTGTCAAAATGTATTTTGCTGCATGCTGTGTTGTTCATAATTCTGTGCTTTTTCTAATTTGAAAATCAACATGAGAAAACATCTACTTTTATTTTCTCTGACAGAGAGACAGAATTTTATAGTAGTAGGCTCCATATCTACTTATCCCAGCTCAGGAAGAGTCAACAAGCCTCAAGGGCTGCAGAATTTCCCTACTTTGGAAAAAAGCGACTTATCTGAACATGGAAATCAAAATATGATAATTGAAAAAGATACCAAGAAAGGGATGATGATGAATATGTAAATTATTGTTCCAAATTATTAGAATACAAAAGGTGATTTTTAAGACAAGCTGACATTTTCACTGAGTCAATTAGATTAGAAGGGGAATGTGTTGAGACGGTCTCGTTTTTCCCCTGTTTGAAAAAGGGACACCTAGATCAAGTTGCTCTGGATTTTGCCCAGTTATGTTTTGAATGTCTCCAAGCAAGAAGACTCCAGAGTTCTTCTTGAATTTTTTGTCAGGGAGATAGTGATTCCTGTTAAGCAAATTATGGGAAGTATACCACCATAATAGTATGTGGAAGCACTAAATTGTGCTGCCTTTTCTGATTATTTAATGCATTATTTTTAATAATATGACAGTTCAAAAATTTCTGGAATGGTAAAGAATAGAGGAAAAATATCAAAGCGAGCAATCAGAATGATATCTTAAGCTGGGCTGTAAAATTTGCTATTGTGGGTTTTTTTTCTATTTACTTAATAATTTGTGATAGACAGCTGTGATGTAAAGACACAGGCTGTGTGATATGAATTTGTTAAGGTAAGAGCACATAGGTCTGGATTTCCTGTGGTTTTTTTACAGAACAGTGTTGAAATTAAATTGCACTCTTGAAATTGAATTTTATGTATGCATGTTTGCCTCTAATCCCATAAAGAAATGCAGGTGGGTACATCATGACATTTAGGCACAGTTCTATTGACTGGACTTAAAGTCCCACTTACTTGTGTTTTAATTTCTTTGCAAGGATTCTCTTTTTTTGTAAGTTTGAGATTAGTCACTACTATTTTTTTTCTTATGCCATTCACTAACTTTGTTTTATAACACGAAATCTAGCCCTGTGTATTGATTTTCCATGTCTTTGCAGTGGTACATGATAAGCATTGTACACATCTACAACCGGTGGAGAAACAGTGAAATACGCTGTTACGTGAATGGTCAGCTGGTATCCTACGGTGACATGGCCTGGCACGTTAACACAAATGATGTAAGGTTTTACTGGTTTTCTTTCCTTATCACTTTTCATTTTAAGGTTATCAAAAAAGAAAAAAAAGTGTCACTTTTTTTATCAAGATTTTTGCAAATTTTCTTTTTAAAATTATTCTTACTTATTCATCTACTTAATAAAATGTAATAATATTGACTTTTTGGATTTTTGTGTACATGTGCTCTCTTTCTGTACCCTTGACTTTGGAAAATTTGAGAGCCTAGATGTAATGAAACAGAAAATATTGCTCTTTCTGGCTCAAAGTTCTGGCTGTGGGATAATTTGCCTTTAGCTAAATCTGTGGTAGAATTTCAGAGGTTCTTGATTCATCAACTTGCTGTGCTATTGTTATTTTTTATTTATAATATGGTTCTCGTGTCTTTCTGACTGCTATAAGGGATAAAGAAGCCTTAGGGAAATGAACTGTCTTTTGCTAAATTCTAGAGGCAAAATAGGATTTGAAAGGGAGAGTTTAAATATTACATGTTAATTAAAGTAGGAGAGCTCTGCCTTCCAAAGGTTCTGATTTTTACTCTTTGAGTTTTTTTGGTAGCATTTCACTTGCAAGAAAAGGCTAGCCTTTCAGTTTTTGCAGAGCATGGTTTCTCCTTGGTAATATGAATATTTTCATGATAGGTGAAATGTGATGACTGAAAAGCCAGATGAGATCTCAGAGGATCTGGTCTGAATTATTGATTCTATGGTGTGGGGATCTGTATTCCTTAATAAAAAATGCTTAGCAGGAGGAGCTGCTCCTGTACAAGCTGTAGAAGGATCTAAAAAGTTTACTGGAACGATGAAAAGCCAACACACCAATAAAATCAGTAGCATTTGTACTGCATTTGCAAAAAAAGCTTATTATCAAGATTAAGGATAAAGTTTAGTCCTTAAATAATAAGGTTCATAAGTCCCAAGAGTTTAATTTTTTTTATTTAAATAAAATAGGAGGTTTTGGGCCAAGGGACTGAGTAAAGTAGATTTGTCAATCACTTCGTCTTGGAGTTATTAATGAGAAACTACCAGGGATGTACAAAAATAGGCAAGCCAACTTGGTGTCTGTCAGGTTTAAAACTGTGGAAAAATGTGGGATAGAGGAAGACCAAATGAACTATGAGTATTGAGTGCTGATTTCTAAATAAATAAGTAACTCAGCTTTACAGATTGCTTGGCATCTGGAACAGAAGTGGATAAAATTACCAAGAAATCAGGAGTTAGCCCTCCTCTCTAATTAAAAATAATGGAAACACCTAATCAAGAATGAAGTGCCAGAAATGGGAAGGTGTAAACTGAGAAGAATGAAAAAAGACAAAAAGGAAATTACTGGAGGCTAACAAACCTAGAACTCAACTATAATTTGAACTCAGAGTCTGTTAAGAGCTACAATAGCTGTTGTACAGTTAATGCTTACTAGACGAATCCAGGAAAATACCCTTATAATAGGCAGGAATGTAGTTTTGGAATATTTAACTATCAGCTAGGAAAAAAGTGGTATCAGTAGCTCAGACAAGTTCTTCAACCATTGAAAATGGCAATTTCTCAACGTTAATTGATGTAACACGTTCTGACAGTAATGGCACACTGTCAGGAAAGCCTTCAAGGCTAAGCAGGACTTGAATAAAGTAACTGAAATTTTTTATAGTATTTTGCCATTAGGTTTATCAGGAGTCAAAGGAGTCTGATTTACTCGACTTTTGCCCTGTATTCATATCCTGCATATGACTTCATGAATCAATTTTAGTGTAGAGTTTTTGTCAAAAGTTTTTTAATTTTACCAGAATTGCTTAAAAGAATAGAAAGTCCAAGGGAAAAAAATTAAGAAGTAAATGAAAGGAGGATAAATAAAAGACAAAATTCTGGATGCTTCTTTCCTTGCTTCTGCTTAAAGCTGAGCTCCAGATCTTTGTCTGTTCTTACATCTGAGTCCCCTTTTCCTTGTTAGTAGCCTATCCACCTAGACCACTTGCTGTAACAGTTCACCATATTTGATTTCATTCTCTAGACTGACAAAGTTTTCCTTAAGGTAAAACTCAGCAGTTAAACCAGATAAGAAAGCAGGTTTCCTAATTCAGGTTGTATTGGTTCAGCTCAAAAAGTGATGCCAGATCCTTGTTTCCATTCAATGAAGTACCTATGGCTCAAGGAAGCTGAGAGAATAACCTTCAAAGATCCTTGAGCTTCTTCCTGTTGTCCATCTAAGCTGCATCATGTTTTCTGTTTTCTCAGGTCTTTGTTCTAGACAGGCTTTTTGGAAACACCTGAAAAAATTAACTAAATCCTTGCAAAATAGCCACAGAAAATTATTTCTAATCTGAAATAATATGATTTGGACAGATGTGAACAAGAGAAGGGAGGGATAGTTTTTGGAAGAAAGAATGGAAAATAACTCTTGTGAGTATAGAATAAGGCAGAAGATGATTTATGGTCAAACCAAATCATTATAGCCTGTGGTCAGAGAGGGAAACTGTGCAACACCTGGAAATTAGAAAAATCTGTATTTGTTTCCTTTTGTTCTTCTAGAGGTGTTTAGCTCTATTGGCACAGCTGTGAAAGAAGGCATTTCAGTGTGTGTGTTCTCAGGTATTAGCAGTAGGAGTTCTGAGTACAATTACAAGGAAGTTCAAGTGGGTCATATTCCTAGAAGGCCATAGGGAGGATTATTTTGTACTTGAATGTACTATTCTAATTTTCTCTATTGCATGCTGATCAATTATTAGAAAACAAATCCTAGCAGCCTGTCATATGGACATCTAAAACAATTAGTGCTACAATATTCAAAATTAGGTTGTTCACCACAGGGTAGTAATAAAAGATTGATAATGGTTGGTTTATGTTTTTAATTCCATCCTCCCTTTATTTGTGGCTTTAGTATCTCTGCATTAATATTATTTCATTATTAACTGCCTCTTTCTGATATAGAGCTATGATAAATGTTTTCTTGGATCTTCGGAGACTGCTGATGCAAATAGAGTGTTCTGTGGCCAGCTTGGAGCAGTATATGTATTCACTGAAGCACTCAACCCAGCACAGATTTTTGCAATACATCAGTTAGGACCTGGATATAAGGTAATACTGGATATTAAGAGGCATAAAACCGGAATAAGAAAATTGAGAGATACAGTTGGAAGACAGATGAAGCATGTGAATATTCCTCCTAGAATCATGTTGATATTTTCATGTGATTTGTTTTCAGCAATATAAGACTGCTTTGTCAAGTATCTTAACTAACCCTAGTTTTCTACCATCTTTTTGAAAGATGAAAGTTTTGTTCCAAGCATAGCTGAAATATGTTGGTATGCAAAATTAATTACTTATTATTAATCATAATCAGATTAATTTTGTTTGGTGCACTGAATACCAGAGAAATAACTCTCTTCTCTACTGTTTTGTGTTTAAGA
This sequence comes from Sturnus vulgaris, assembly GCF_052056855.1. NCBI lineage: Eukaryota > Metazoa > Chordata > Aves > Passeriformes > Sturnidae > Sturnus > Sturnus vulgaris. The sequence continues at coordinate 53,420,529 of NC_142244.1, forward strand.
ACTTGAGTTAAGGCAGATTAATATTTAACAAGGCATAATAAACCAATTCTGTTCAAATACATAGTTTCAGACAGCTGTGTTAAAGTACAAGTTGATCATTTTGCTCATGCTTTGTCACTGACATTGAGGAGACATATTAGACAAACTAATGGTGCATGCATAAACTTGGATCTCTAGTCAGACACATCTTGGAATGGCTGTGTATTGTATTATTTTGTCAAGAAAGACAACACAGATACCTCACAGAAATCTGGAGAAACCCCTTAGTGGATAATACTTGAAAATTAATCCCATCCTAGGTAAACAATGAATTTCAATTTATGCTATCAATTATTCCCAAGTTTTCTTTTTTTCTAATTTTTGAAATCTGTGGTTTCATCCAAAGTAGACTTTGTTTTTCAATATATGTTGTATACTCTGAAAATAACAACTTTTAAAAGCTATAAGTAAAAATCAACATTTAGATTCCAATGGCATTAATTTTGTGTGTTGAAAATTCATACATACTCTTAATCATTTAATTATATCTAGCACCTGAATGACACAGGCAGTTGGAAATATCTTTTATGATATGCATCGATGTAATGTAAACAACCACATGTATCAGGATTACTTGGAGAAGAAGCCTGTTGCATATAGTTGATGGTTAGAATCTGCCTTGAAACTAAAAATAATTAGTCAGTTAAGGAAAGTCCATCACCTGTGCAAACAATATTGGAATATTTTATTCCAAACTTTATGTACTATTTTGTTTGGACAAGTATTTCTGCAAATATTTTTTGGTCATACAAAATAAATTAATGTAGCCTTTTATTTTTTAATAATAAATGTAGTAAACCTTTATGAATTTATTAAATTACTGGATTCCAGTATGCAGAAGCATACTGAAGTGATATCAAAGAAGAATAAGGCTTTCATGTGTTTCAAGAAGTGCAAATTATTATGCAATATTGAGTGTTGAAGGGGTCGATAAGGATATGAGCTTTCTTGCTAAATGACATTTCCAATAGTTACTGCACTAACCTTATTACAGTTGTCAAATTGCCCTGCTTGATTCATAAGCTTTTCTTAAACTACATTTCTGCACACCTGTAGCTTCTTAGTGATTTTTTTAAAAATGTCAGCTACATTTAATATTTTGGGGAAATTCTTCTTTCATGTGTCATGGTTTTAGATTTGGGTTATGTACACTCAACAGTTAATGCTCCCTTGCTCTCTGAGGGAGTTTTCTTCCATGTCTAAAAACCTGGAAGCCTATTTTACTATTTAATACCGGCTAATAAAACAACAGGTTCCCAGAACATCCTAGAAATAGCATTTATTTCTTTGAATTTCTTATTCCCTCACAAAATAAGACAAAACAGAAGACTTTTTTTTACTTTTTTCCAATGCAAGCTCTACTCACAACCAAAAAAGGAACCGTCTTGTAGTTTAGAGATTTCAGGGCACCAACTGTAGCTTTCACTCAAAGCCTGTCTGTTTCATATCTCATTTAAGGGTATTTCTGTAAATCCTTTCAGATTTTGTGCTCGTGCAAAGTTCAGAATACTTCAATATGGGATTTAATAGTCTAAGGGAGACTCAATTGACATATAGCTTGTATTCCTGAACATTAGAGATCATATTCTCGCTCTTACCCAACTTGCTGATGCAAACTGGCCTTTCAGAAACTTTCCTGAAATATTTGCTACATTTCCTGTTCATTCTAATTGTTGGTACTGGTAGCCAATGGGAAAAATCAACTGTTCAACTTTTCCTAAAAAGACCCTAGATGAATTTTGAACTCCAGTTGTGCCAAACTATTTTGCCAAAGAAAGATTATTCAAAGTAGTCGAGATTTTTTTGAAAACATCTTTATACAGATATTTTTTTGTTCCTATGACAGTATAGGGCAGTTCCTTTAAGTCATACTTTGTCCATTATATCTGAGGATCTGATTCTTTAGGGGAAGCAGCCATTCAGCTGCCTACTTTGCCCATGAGAAGAGACTGATTTTTGTCTCTCATTCAGCTGCTCTCACAATCACTCATAATACCCCTAGTCTACCATGACTGCCTTTAAAACCTCTGGAAAACAGAGAACCCTGCATAATCTACCAGTATACAGGACAGTTTGCACAGGTCTCTTAATATACATAGTAAATAATGTTGCAAATGACATCAAAGCCACAAAGTTCAGGAAAAGTGAGAACTTGATCTAGAAATAAAAATGAATCTGTTGCACCTTGTCCCACTCCTGTTCTGTGGTGCAGGTAGAAGCAACAGATTTTAGGAGTGACTGTAGAAGTCATTAAAATAAGTCTTACTTATTATATATATCAAACAATTATGTATTTATATATAATGTTTTTATTATTTATTGCACATGACATGCTTGTACAGTGTAGTAACATAGAAACATTCATACTCCTTCCATGCTGATTTTTAATGTATCTTGAAATTTAAAACTATATTTGATAGAAACATATTACAATTCAATATTTACATTCCCAGGTTTTATCTGTAATAAAGCCTACTCATTTTGAGCCTTGCCGTTTCTGAACAGGACTTTTACCTACTCTGTGGACCCTTTCAGTTGCTGGAAATTGAAGAAAGAAAAAGGAAATGAGAGCAGCATCCTTGTTCTCACTGTGCTTTCCCTGCTGCCCATCCTTGTTCCCAGGCAGCAAAGAGAGGAAAGCCTGCACTGGGATCCCGAGGGGCTGATAAACAGAAGGGAGGGGCAGGGGAGATAATGAGAGGGGAAGGGATGCATCTGATACCAGTGCTTGGTGCTGTTTATAAGAGGATGTTTCTCAAAGCCCTGTTCTAATAGCCCTGCCAAATCTGTGCTACTCCTCCTAACCTTCCCATAGGCATTTCAAAGCAAGTTATCAGTTTATTCCATATGTTGCTTCCGAGTTTGTTTTTGATCAGTGCTGCAATACTAGTCTTTTTGTCACATAAGGCTGGAGTAAGAATACATTCACTCATGCACACACACACACACAAAATAGCACCAAAAATTCAAATTTGCTTAAACTAATTATATAGTACAAGAAAATATTTTATGTATGATTGCTGAACCTACCGGGGCAAAATGTAGTGAATGGTCAATTAAAAAGCTGCAGCCCTGCAGAGGGAGAGCTGCTGGTCTTCAAGTAGTGCTCCTGATCAAGCACAGATTCTTTTACTGGAAAATACAGTGCTGGAGTAATTCTCATTTCTCTCTGTTACTTTCTATTCCTGTAGGAGCAACAAACATACTTTATATGGATCCTGTATATGCATTTTTACCTTATATAGAATGTTAAATCCAAGGCTCTTTCTTTCTGTCTTGATGCCCTCACACTGCTTGTGTCAGACCTCAGAGTTGCATAGGCACAACAGCCTTTAATACCCTCCTATGAATGCATTTTTTCCCCAAGTCCCCAGTACATTATGCATATACTGAATTTCTTTTCACTTTCTGTGGATCAATGATAGTAATAAAGGAGTATCATATATCAAAATTTTAAGCTTCTCTTTACATTTTGCTATAATAATTCAGCTTACTAGACCAGAATGTCCAATTTATGGTCACTTTTGTTAGGCTTTGATGGCAGAATATTCCTTTAGTTCTTGTTTTTTCTTCAAAAAGTGTGAGGCAATATTATGTTGATTCATAAATTGTCTGACTTTCAAATAGTGATCTCTAATAAATTCTTGTGGCGTATTAAACACTGACAACGAGGAGGTAGAATAATGTTACAATTTATGTATAAAATTGATTTAACTTCAGCAGTTTAGAACATTGCAAAATTTCATAGTAATGAAATTATAAGATTTTGTGTTGAAGCACTTTGACTTACTTAAACAGCAGAGTTATGAAACACTGTATAGTGAAAAAACCTTATGAGTTTTGGAATCTGAAAAAGCTGAGAGGCATGAGAGAGTTTCAGGGTAATCAGTGTTTTCACGTGGTAAACATTAAAATATAGTACAAACATCACGTAGATATCTTTGGAAATCAATGAAACCACTAAATTACTTTTCCTCTACAGAAAGTGTGTAGAGATTTCTATGTAGAGTTAAAATGCTCTCTGGGGTGAAATACATGTCACCTTCCTCAGGACAAATCTGTAGTCTGTAGGAGTCATTTCCTGATAAGTGAGATGTAGGCAGCCATATCAACAGAGAGCCAACTCTCAAGTTTTAAGCATAATATTCCTTCTTTGGGAATTTGTACTTCATAAGTAGTGTAGCACAATAGGAACACATTTCTAGATTAGAATAGTTTAGTGCTGAGGAGTGAGTACTCACAGTATGTTATAGTGGTGGTTTTGCTTTGGATTAGTTGTAGTCTGATCCTTTGGGCTGAGTGAATGTCACCTATTGCAGGATATTGCAGGAGTTTCAGCCTGAAAGAAGTCTCTGGTTCTGAACAGCTTTGCAATATGAACAGAGTAATAAGTGGGGACCACTATGCGTTTCCCTACAAAACAGACTCCTAACCCAAATGCATATCACAGAATCACAGAGTGGTTGAAGATGTAAGAAGCAACTGGAAGCTCGAGGTCCTCTGGTCCAACCTCCGTGCTCAAAAAGGTCACCTAGATCGAGTTGCCCAGGACTATCTCCTCACAGTTTTTTAATAAGGCCTAATATAGATTCTCTATCACCTTGCTGTGCAGCTTCACTATGAAAACGTGTTTTCTGATGTTCAGAGGGAGTCTTTTTTGTTCCAGTTTTGCTCATTGACTTGTGTCCTGCCACTGGTCACCACAGAGAAGTTTGACTCCATCTTCTTTCTAACCACCCTTCTGTTATTTATATTTGAGATCCCCTCTGCTGCTTCTTTTCTGCAGGTTAGAGTCACAGGTCTCTCAGCCTTTCATTATATGAGAGATGCTTCAATCCCTTAGTGATTAGTGGCTGTTCATTGCACTCTTTCCATTCAGTCCATGGCTCCCAGTGGGAGCCCAGAACTCCAGACATGGCCTCACCAATGCTGAGTAGAAGGGAAGCAACACCTTCCTCCATTTACTGGCAACACCCCTCCTAGTGCAGCAAGAGATTATCCTTCATTGTCAAACACAGATTGAACCACAGACTTGCTATTTACATGCATTTGCCCTTCCTGCTTGCGTTTTCTGTTATGGTACCTGTGTCTGGTACCTTTTCAGCATTGCAGCTCCCTTCTGCCAGACATCAGCAAGGCTGGGAAAGTGCTGACTATCAGATGTGCTCCAGGGCTTCTCCAGCAGCTCCAGTCAGGTGGCCAGTCTGTTCAGTTTGTGGCCCACATACAAAGGGCTGCAAGTCAGCAGACCTTATATTGCTATGTGTCAGTCACCTGAGCAGATGCACTTTCCCACTGTTTGGCTGTAATCAAAAGAATTTTTTCAGGTTTTCCAGCAGCCCTGAGAGCTCTGAAAAGGCTGGATGGGGTTCATGGGGTTACATAAATAGTAGGAACCTCTAATTTGTTTGGAAAGAGTAGCTGATAGCCTGTAAGTTGCTTGTTTTAATTCTAACATGGATAACAAAAACCCTAGTGCTGGTATACTTTGAATAGTTTCAGTGATAGAGGATTTCATACTGCGGGAGGTTTGGTAGGACAAAATGGATAAAAATAATTTTGATCATTATATGCAGTGAAAGCAAGGGAAAGGATTAATACATAATCTCAGAAATAAATTATTTTTAACTCAGTAAATATTTTAGTGATAGCATTATCTGTATATACAACCCATATATACATTTATATCTTCATTTATAATAAAATGGTGGTAGTTTCTAACAAATTTTCTTTCCTCGTATCAGTACAGCATTGTAGTTTGTTACTGTGTTACTGCTGATTGTCTTTTTGCAACCCTTGAATGGTTGTTATATGCAGTTGTTATATGCCAAGTAAATCTGACAACACTTTGCAGAAAGACAAAAGTCTATCTTCTTGTGTTTATTGATTTGTTAGTGCTGCCAAAAAACTTAATTTTAGATAAGATATGAATCATGATGTGTTTAAAAATAACAAAATTCTTCAGTCTTCCTTGAAAAAGCTCTGAATTTCAGAATAATTAATGTGAAATGTGGCATTTATGATTATTTTGAATTTTATTTTAAGTGGCTTGTTTATATATACTCCTGACTGCTAATGAAGCATGGTTTTTAATGTTGTTCAAAAATAACTATTCCTTTAATCAACATGGTGTAGCATTTTATATTCTGAGTTCATATAAACTAAAATGCAGTACATTTAATTTGTTCTTTGTTTTTAATGTGTTTTATGCTTAAATTTTATTTTAACATATTTATGGCTGGTTAATGTGACTTTTTAAAAGATAGTTACTTCTGAAACTCGCAAACACTGATGCTGAAAGGAGAGATAATACATAAAATACCAAATAATGTATTGACACATTGATGTGGTTAAATTATAAAATCTATCTCATTGTTTAGCAGCATTAGGCTACTGGTAAATGCAAGCAAAGTTTAATAGTTTATTTATTACCTCTCAAGTCCAATGTAGTTTTTTGCACATTTTGTGGCAAGGATTTTTCAAAATTAATTACTTCATATAAGTTTTGGGTTTTTTTCAGAGCACATTCAAATTTAAATCTGAGAGTGACATTCATCTGGCTGAGCACCATAAACAAGTGCTGTATGATGGGAAACTCGCAAGTAGCATCGCTTTTACCTATAATGCAAAGGCCACTGATGCTCAGCTATGCCTTGAATCCTCACCAAAGGAGAACCCTTCAATTTTTGTACACTCCCCCCATGCTCTCATGCTTCAGGTTGGTGCTGCTAAGTTGGTGTTCTGTGATTACTGCTGGCTGACCATCACACAAAGGATTTGTCTGCTTGTGTACAGAGATTGTCCTTTTGTGCTCAGCTCTTAATATAACTTTCACTTGAACTGTTCTTTCTTCACTCCCTTTCTAAAGCAAGGAAAAAAATGTTCCATAGGAAATATAGACTTCATGCTATCAGGCATAGTTTGACATGACACTATAAATTTTCTGTTTAATGTTTGCCTTTAAATATAGTGATTATAATTGAAGTATATGTATTGAAACAAAATTTTTAAAAGTCTGCACTCAATTTGGTGTTGAAGTACTCCAAAATTATATTTTAACTGTCCTTTAAAATTGAGATTAATTGTGTTTTTTCCTTTATTTTATGAATTTAGGATGTGAAAGCTATTGTAACCCACTCGATTCATAGCGCAATTCATTCCATTGGAGGGATCCAGGTTCTTTTTCCTCTCTTTGCCCAGTTAGACAATCGACAGCTGCATGACAGTCAGGTGGAAACAACAGTTTGGTAAGCCTCTTTTAACCAAGATAGAAACTAAATTAAGCTTACAAAATTTTTCCTCTCTTTTTGTGGGAATGTTCTCTAATTTTTTCTAGGTTTTACCCTTGTTTCTTTTAAAGAATAATTATTTTTTTAAGAAGTAGTTTACTATACAAAACTGATATGATTAAATAAGGAATTCAAATCACTCTGGAGTCTTCAAGGGGAGTTTTATGACAATTCATCCACGTTGTGAAAGAAATCAATATGTTTTTACTTGAGAGTGCAATGTTGTTTACCTCCTCAAAGTCTGTGCCATTTAAATTCATATTTCATAACGTTCAAAAATTAATTAATATGTGGTCAGAAAGTTATAGAGCTATGATCTGGCATTTTACGACCATATTATAATTGCAATAGTGACTGGGGACATGCCAAGAGAATTTTAAGCTGGCACCCATGAAGTTTCTCCTGTGATACTGTGGAAGACATCTCTAAGTTGAAAAGCCTTCACAGATGTTATTGCCTCCACTGGAAACCTGAAAAGGACGACCTAGGAGTCTCCTAATACCCTTGCTAACTTAAAATCATAGGATCCTTTAGGAAAAGATCTCTAAGGTCATGGACTCCCCCACTAAACCACATCCCTAAATGCCACATCTGCATGTCTTTTAAATATCTCCAGTCATGGTGCCTCCTTTCTCAAAACTAGCTCAGCTATGGTTATTTTTGAAAAGATTTCTTGCCATGTGCTTGTCACAATAGCCTCCTGTCCTAGAGGCAACACAGGATAGCTAAACTTCTCCAGAAAAATGTGTGGCCTAAATCTTTAAGAGTAACAAATCTGAAAAGGTAATGCTGAATGACTGATATGGTATTTCCCTGGGGGATTATTTGTAAGCAAAGCCTAATAGCAAGCAGTGTCTAGGGGTAAGATAAGCTGGCTTTTCTATTTGAATTAGATGACAAAGTAGGTGCACAATGCAAAGCACATGGCTTATTTTCCTGCCTATAATATTCTTCTAGTAATTATCCTGGTTATTTCTTATTGCATTAGATAGTTCAGTTAAAAATAGTTAACTGAAAAAAATTAACTAATTCTAAAATTGCCAACAAATTAGGAAGACAGAAAAGCTGGTTGTGTATTGGCTAATGTGAAATATTTTCTTTAAATCTTTTCTGCAGGATGTACTTTGCAATGAAGCATTGTAAATTAAGGGAAATAGAACAATAAATGCTTGGTTTGAAATAAGCTTGTAAAAAAATCCCTTTATGTTTTTATTTACTGGCAAAGCAAAAGACAAAAATGTTTTATTCTAGTTTAAGGAAGGTTATGAGTGTATGTGTCTCTACCTAGGAATAAAATGTGTGTGTGTAATAAAATTAAATTCATTAATGAGCTGAATCTGTAATAGATGACAAAGCAATAACTAGACCTGTTTAAAAATGAAGAGCTAATGTGTAATTCAAGTTTTAGAAGTTGAGATAAAGACTAATTCTTCCCAAGTGTGGGGTCTGCCCAGCAAGTGAGAACATTCATAATGGTTAATTGAAAATATACAGAACATTTCTGGAGTTAGTTGAACTGTAAGAAGAAAAAAAATTGTTCTTGAATAAGTCAATGCATTTCTTCTATAATTAGATTATATTCTAAAAAGAGATCTGTAATTCATTGTGCTATATGATTGTGCAAATGCATAATGCAAGAGGATGTGATCCTAACTCAAGAACATATTGAAAAAAAAATTAAGCAAATGGCTGCTTGATGAGATATAATTTATATGTTGAATTAATACGGTTTTTGTGTATGTGCATTGCTTTCTCGTATTTTATTTAATGGGATATAGGTATCTAGAAAAATAGTGCTGGAAGTGAACAAGGAAATAGGCAAATAAAAGAATAAAATATTTTTGGGCTCAAAGAAAGAAGGTAATGGGGAAAGAGTGCTAAACATGAAAAGGTTTGTTTGAGGAGTGGAATAAGGGAAGTGGTGCACTTAATGAATCCTTTCCTTGTTCCCCCTTATTTATTATTGTCTCTCTTTATGTGTCTGATGCTCTGTTATACCTGTCTTACCTATAAAAGTGTATCTACAGCAGCAACAAAGGGCTCTCCCAGTTCTACTCCTTTTCTGAATCCTTTTCACGTCTTTCTGTCCAGCAAATATCAAAATCTGTTTAATAAGCTCAGGGCTCTCAATTATTTGATTTTTTTAGTTTGGATTTTTTTTTTTAATATTTGAAGGGCTTTATTAACAGAACCCAAAACCTCATCATCTGAACATCAAAAAAAATTATTAAAATTATCTACATTTTGTAATTAAGACAGGTATGACTCAGCATCTACTTTTTAAGATTTATAGTTTGATAAGAAATAGGCAGGCTTTCTATCATTTTCTACAGATATGAAACAATCCAGATTGACAGGAATTAGTTTGGTGTATTGATTTTATTTATTAGCCTAATATGAAAAATCTGTGAGTTTCCAATAATTTATATTAATATCTTTAGTTTAATTGAATTTGTCTTAAAGATCATGGGAGCACATTAGATAAATGTTTCCTAACTTGTCCTCTCATCCTGTCTTTCAATAATTTTCTTGTCATAGTTGGCACAGGTATTTAAACTTGAGAGGAAGTGTGGAAGTAATCCTTCCTGAGGTTGTTGCATTTGCCTTTGTGCCTGTCATGGAGACCCATGGTCCCAGTCCATTGCTGCCTCCAGTGTAAAATTCAGAATTTGCATTGTTGAGTGCTGGTAACCCTCTCCCTCTCTTTTGAGGGAGAATGAGGGAGTTTTGAAGGGAAAAATGCTCGATATAGCTCCTAAAATTGCACATCAGTAGTGTGACCTAGCTGTGCTCAGATAAAATCAGTTGTACTTGAATTTTCCCAAACTGTGACAGCCAGAATGTGACTTGTCAAATCAGTCTGCCTGGACAAGAGTTTATAATGAAAATACAGTCACTGTATCGTGTAGTAGAAATCCATTGTAAATTCCTGAACTGCTGTATTTCTGCATACTCCAGGAGGTCCAGGGACTATTAAGGGTGACTAATTTATTACTGGAGTCTGTGGCCCAAAATGTTTTGCCTGTAAGAAGAGGTACTTGCCTCTCTCACACAACACCTGTTCAGCTGACTCATGTTTTTGAATGAAACCTGATTAGTATTATTAGCTTTGTCACATGTTAGGAGAAAAGAATTGAAAAGGCATAAGAAATCACTTCCCCTTTCTCTTCAACAAGCTTACAGAAAGAAAAAAAAACATACTTAAATTGGAAGCTAAGGAAGCACTTTAGAGAGCTGCCATAGCTGTAGCTCATGGAAACATTAATTATTGGTGTATGATTTTGCTTAAAATCACTTTATCTGTTTGTTCTAAGATTACTTTTCAGTGGTTACCGTACTAATCGCCTGTGATGGAGTTATTCATACAATCTTTTTGTATTACTTTGGAGAAGCTGAAAATACAAATAAAGGATTTTTATCTTTAGAAAGGATTTTTTTCCAAAGAGAATCAGACAAAACAAATACCTGCATCATTCTCTTTTATGTAGACTCTTCAAGTTAAATGGTCTGTAAATTAATAATCATACTTAAATCTACAAAGCAACATGCCTACCTTAGCTAAAGGTGCCTTTTGTAAAACCCAATCCAGGTAACTTTGTAATACCCTATTCAAGATGAAACTTGCATTAAGGCAAATCTGACAGAGAAAATTATCATGGGAATAAGGAGTCTAGAGAAACTGATCTGAGTAGTGGTTTAAAAATTAAATAGAATAAAAGAACTGCAATAACAACAACAAAACAAACTAAAAGCCAAGGCAAATTTCACTTTTATCCTAAGGGTGCAAATTCCTGACTTCTAAGGTACTTCTACACAGTATCATAACCATTGGAGGTACTGCATCATCGTGCTTTGGTCTATCACCTTTTTATTTTCTCCTGCTTTTTAATAATGGAAAACTAATGGATTTTTTTTTTTTTTCAGAAATCAGTTATATTTTCAGTACTTATCATAGTTCTCTGATTTAGTGGTGATTGACATATATAGTTTCATTTTCTATCTGTATCTTGCCTTCACTGCAGACAAACTGATCTGTTCTAGGAAGGGCATGATATAGAAGATACATAGGAATGGGCTGAAGTATGCTTTATATCCATGGGTGTTGAAAGTAGGAAAGAATGGAGAGAAATTTTGTGCAGCAGTGCAGGAAATTTTGCAAGTTTAATATGTAATGTCAATTACTATGCAGCAATCTGGTGCATGTTAGTTGCTGGTAAGTTTGTTAAATTCTGTTTGAAAAATTGTTCAACTTAGATGACAGTCTTCTCATCAATATTATTTTCTCTCTGTCAACAACAACCTTTTTAAAAGAATGATTTTGGCAACCTGTTTCCGCTGATAAATATTTTCATATTTCAAATTTTCAGTTTTAATTTGTGTTCATTTGCCAAGGTGAATAAATAAATTGAGTATCTCTAGAAATTGTTAAAAGTTCTAGATACAGTCCTCCAAATTAGAAAGATTAAATTTTTAGAATGCAATACTGAGGGGAAATATACATTAGTATAGATTTTTATATCTAGATATATATTTCCTTGAGATCAGTCTGACAGTGTGGGGAAAGAAGTTTTGAAGAGGCTGGAATTGTCTGAGAATTTGTCTGAGAATTCAAGCAGATCAGATGCTCGCTGGCATAAAGTATGTAAGGTGAAGAGCATTACATGTGAAACCAGTGTTGTGTGCAACAGGTGTTGCTTAGTGCAGTTTCATTCTTCCCTCCTCCTCCTTTTGGAGGAGGAGGGAAGAATGAAACTGCACTAAGCAACACCTGTTTCACCCAAAAGTCTAAGCAGCCACTCTGAGGGAACAAGTCCACAAAACAAAACCCAAGCCATAAGTACCATACAATTCCCACCCCCCGCCCCCCCCAAAAAAACCAAAACCAAACAAAAAAACCCCAAAAACAACAAAACCCAACCCTGCAGACAGTATGTAGTCTGTTTTCTGCCTGCCTCTGATCATCTTCAGTACTATACATGCAGTGAAAATTTTAAAAACATCCATTTTGATTTTATAGTTCTTCTATGAGTTAAAATATTACAGATCTTTTACTTACTTAATTTTCTGCATAATAATGTGAGCAAACTGCTACTTAAATTCAATTATTATGTTAATTTTTATGAATACTGTGATCCTATACAATATTCATCTCAAACTTCATTGTGCCTCTATGTGCCTGCCAGATGGTTCTTTTTTAACTGCTGCATTTTCTGGTACTTGGATTTTTTTTAATGTGCTTGAAGGTGTAATGGTGCATTCATGTGTGCTATCCCAAGATTTGAATTACTATATACTGCAGTCAACTCTATTATTTATGGTGGCAATCTTGGATAATGCAGAAGGATTAGGAGTTAGAGTTACTGCCTGCAGACCTGAGCTGACTCTGCAGAGCTCGATTGAGGTATCTTTATGTGTCTGGATCAATAGATGTTAAAAGCCATTTTGGAATTAAGTAAAAGCATAGCTCATTCGCAAAGGTATTGGCTGAATTAATACATTTTCTTGAAACTAGAAACACTGGCATCACTCTGTAGTAGCAGGTAAGGTAGCTCTGTGCAGAGCAGGCAGGACTAATTAGTTCAGCCACAGCCTGTATAAAGATGGTTAATATCTAAAAAGTGATGTTTGGGCACTGGCTGCATCTGAATTACTACACTTTTTTTGAGTCAGTCTTTCTTATGTAGAACCAGCTTGTCTGTTTCTGTGTCTGTGGCATGGTTAGGTATAAACTGGTCACTTTCTATTTCTGAGTTGGCTTGTGGTTTATGTGCGCTTAAATAGAGGGAAAGAGGGAAAAATCTTTATTGTTATGGTGTCAGTGTGTCTTACAACTTGCATTCAGAGTCTATCAGAATTTCTAACAGTTGTATAGAGATTGTATTAAGAGAAGTCTAGCCCAAGAGTTTGCATCTAAATTCATAGAATGAACAAGTAAACTGTGATACAAATTTAAAGGCTTTTGACAAAGTACTTCTGAGAACACTTAAGTCTGTTCATGGGACAAAAGTATTTACAATCCATTTTAAGATCTTTTTTTTTTCCATTTCAATATCATATTAATAATATTTGCTATTGTAATTTAACTTCTAATTCTGAGACGATGTGTGCTGTTTCTTGACTTTATGCATAATAGTTTGTTGTCCTAAGTCATAAGGTTACTCATAGAGGATGGTAGAGAGGTGGAAAGAAAATGGAATTTTCTTTCATCTATTACATTTTTTTTCAAAAATCTAAATTTAAATCTTCAATACTTTGTGTGAGCTGCTTATGGCCTTTCATTTTAGTAAAAATGACTAGATTCTTATTTTAGATGACAAATACAATAGAAACTTTTGGTTGGGGTAAGAAAAAATTGATGCATATAATCTGGTCTGAAGTTGATGTGACAGCTTGACAGGCTGTTTTGATAAAAGCTTTGGAGTGCTGTAAATGGATATTATCTGTGTTCTTTTATTGCTGTCACTCTGTGAAGCATTCTGTATGTGATTTTAGATGGATTATTATGACCATTCAACAATGAAGAAAGACAAGGAACTATTTCATGTTCCCAGCATGTACTTTGGCTATTCTCTGTTCTTTTGCATGGCAGCCTCACTCAACAAATAGAATAAATCTTGTTTTCCTTAGCACTTTCATTATTTTTTGGTGCTAGCATGGAATAACCAATCTCAAGATTAATTTCAAAGTAAGAGATTGTATTTAAAGAGCAAGTGAACCTTTAGATGACTAGATACTGTAAGTAAAGTTGAAATGTATCAAATGCAGGTTGGACATTTTCTTTAAGTCCCTTTTTCATACCTGCAAAACCCACAGTTTTCACTCTTGCCTGTGTAAAACCTATGTGAGAACATTTGAGGTTGCAGACACTTGTCTGTACAGCTAGGAACTGTTACATCTATTTAATTTATAGAAAAGGAATTATGACTTTATGTATGCATTATATATGCACTACAATACATTCTGTCCTCTACCTTTTTGAGATATTTGAAAAGTAATTTTAAATATTTCCTTTCTGTCACATTTTTTTTTTCTTTCTCCCTTTCCTCTGGGTTTTTCAGCAACAGATGAGTGTATATTTTTTTTACTCTCATCACCCAAGAGTCAATTATGATTTATTTTCCCGTGGTGGATTGATCTGTCATATGTTTGCACTGCTGGTTTTCATAACATAGTTTCACTTTCTTGCCAATTCCATCTCCTGAAGTCTTTCATGTCTCTTATGTTACTATACTGTAACCTGTTCGTATTTTCTGAACGCTTGGCTTAAAAGTACTGCTGGGATGGGCTATTGGGTGATTTCCTTGTAGCCTCTGGAGTCCCCCTGTGCTTTTCTAATGGGATGAAAAGTAATCCTGAACTTTTATTTGGTCAGGCAGATATTAATCTCATGTTAGGTCTTTAGAAAGTTTGAAGGAATCTCTCCCCCCTGCTGTTGTTCCACTGTGGTTTGTGGTGGGCATCATTGCCTGTGTTTATGTTCGAACGTTTTATGCCTCATTCCTGTGTAATAGTGACTCTAGGGACTGAAAGTGTGGAACAAGGACATACCTAGTGACTGCAAATTTTGCTATTTAGCATAGCTAGTCTGGCTGGTGAAATGTTTGACACGGCCCCTGCCTGCATCATTCTGGCACTGTCAGTGGGATTCCACTCAGCGTCTCTGCCTCTCAGTTGCCAGAACTTTGGCTAGAACTGCAGGTTCCAGGACTGGATATTTAAAACATGGGATAGTCACGGTCAAACCAGGAGAACTGACATTCCCACTGAATTCCCACTCCTACCACTGTAAAATGTGAAAAATCACTGGAGAAATTTCTCAACAGGAAAAATAAGATTTGTATTCTTCTAAGGAATTGTTCACCATCTTAAGCCTATTTCTACTCACTTTATAGCTGGTGATTATTGAGAAAGCACCATTTTTAATCTGAAAAAAATCTTGTTCTTTACATGCAGTGCTACCCTATTGGCTTTCTTGGTTGAGCTTCTTAAGAGTTCAGTAGCCATGCAAGAACAAATGCTTGGTGGAAAAGGCTTCCTAGTCATTGGCTATCTCCTTGAAAAGGTATGTTTGGAGGATTTTTATCTTTGTTCTTGGTATTTCTACTTTCATTGTGATACTTTCAATCACTTGGCTCAAATGTCTGGTGGATAAATATGTTTTTTATATACGCACTGCAAATTAAAAATATTTTATACATTGTCTACAGGAGTCTCTTCATCTTCCTCATCCTCTTTTACACCAGTATTCAAAGAATCAATTTTCTCTAGGTGATTCTGTTCTCTTATTTATGTTGTTGCTTTAGATCTGTTTGTGAATCACTTTCAAGTATTTTCATTTCTGCATTTTCTCTCCCCCCAGACTTGCTTAGGAAAGGTCTCTTGTTTCTAGTTTGTACCAACATAGCAGAGATGTCATAACTGAGATTAATTTGTGTGTGTGTGTAGGTTAATCAAAGTTAAATTCATCTTCTGTGAGTCAATTCTGAAATTGTTGAAATAATTGTCCTGTGTTTTGAAGAAGAAAAACTGTAAGAAAAATTAATTTCTGAAAGAAATAGTTGCAAGGGGCATTCCTTGTACCTGTTCATTTTCAGGCATGATGAGCAGTTATCATAGAACTGAGGTTCAGTTCAGTTGCCTGAGGAACATCACCTGTCTCCCTGCCTCATGACACCCTGTTACTGGGGTTTAATAATCTAAATAATCTAAGTAATCTCAATAACTTTAGCTATACTAAGATAGTGATGGCCCTACAGTTGAACCTCTTGACTCTGACATTCCTGAATATCTACTGCTGGACTTTTGTTACCATGAGGTCAGCATAGCAATCTCTTAAACAGAAGATAAAAATCTTAGTATCACCTTTCAGAAATGTTTTGAAATTTGAAGAATGATAAGGAGTTTCTCTCATTATGTTCCCTTTGTTCTTTGCACTAGGGAAATACTTTCACTCAATACCTAAAAGCAGATTTTCTATGCTTCTGTTTTCACTAGTAAGCAAGTGTGATTTAGAATTTCAAAGAGCTAGCCTAAGGAAGTGTTTTTTTCCAAGGGTAGGTTTTCTTGTGCCATAACCAGAATGAATTTACAAAGCTGTTAGTTTTGGTTTGGTAAGTTACACACAGATGGACTGGTGAGCTGTCATGATGGGCTTTCTCCTGAATAGAGCACTGTGGTTTATACACATGGAATACATCAATTTAGAATGTTGTGCACAATTTAAAAAAAAAATAAAAATTGCATGCTCTTCCAATTAACACCTGCTATGTTCATTAAACTTAGGCATGTGAATATGTAAAGGATTTCTATTGATCACAGCGTAATTCTTGAAACATATGTTGTTTTCTGGGTGTTTTTTATATTAGATTGACTTAGCTGCAGTTTTTTGAAAGGATGTATTTTATTTTTTTCAATATATGCTTCTATTCAGTTGGCACACATGGTGGGAAAAAATCCTTTTATTTGCTAGTCTCAATTTTATTATTTGTAAATTATCTGTTGTATCTGTTGTTCATTTGCATGTAATCAAATACTTCAGAGAAGACAGAGACAACTTTTTTTTTGTTTTGCTTGAACTTCCAAACAACATTTTTTTTCTTATTAGTTGCAGATTATTTATTGTGAATTTGGATGTACAAGCCAAAGGAAATTCAGCATCCAGCTGAACTTGTATTACTGACAAGTAGACTTCAGTTCTAAAAATAATAAATCTCCATATTCCCAGACTCTACTTACAGCATTAAAAATAATTTAAAAATTGAATCACACAGTCATTTAAGTTAGAGAAGACCTTTAAGATGGAGTCCAACTGCTAACCCAGCACAGCCAAGTCCACCACTCAACCTTGTCCCTCAGTGCCACATCTACACATCTTTTAAGTACCTCAGGGATCATGACTCCACCACTTCCCTGGGCAGCCTGTTCCAATGCTTGACATTTTGTGGAGAAGACAAGGAGAAGGATGTTTAGAGTTTACTATTGATTCATCTGTTAATTCAGTATACAAAGAAGTTTTCAAAGTCCTCATGCCATGTTAATGCATAGGAGCAGGTCTCAACAGTGACTTTATGGCATATGCTATGAAACTGAGAGAGTAATGAAATTTGAGGAAACCGTGGACCCAACTACTTAAGTTTAAGAAACAAAAGCAAGTCTCCCAATAATGTGTGTTCACACACTGACACCCGCAATTTCAGGAAGACACTTTTTAATTTAAGAAGAGATAAGGACTTCAGATGAAGTTCTCAAGAATTGTGCTGCAAAATGTAGGATCCTGACTGGATTCTAATAAAATGAAAACAAACCCAACTAAGCAAAATACCAAAAAAAAACAAAAAATAAAGTTATTGATGAATATTTTAACCTGTTAAATGTAGCTATTGGACCATTAATATTGTTAGAAAATATAAATTGCCTTCATATTCAATGACATCAAAACATGCAAGGCTGCGCATATTTAGTGATGATGAGCCAGGTGAAAATACTGCTTCACACTTCTGCTGTAATTATATTAAAGAAGATTTTTTTTCTTTATCTTTTTTTCTTTCTGATTATTTTCCCCCAGTCATCTAGAGTTCATATAACCAGAGCAGTTCTGGAACAATTTTTGTCATTTGCAAAATATTTGGATGGATTATCTCATGGAGCACCTCTACTGAAGCAATTATGTGATCACATCCTTTTTAATCCTGCTATCTGGATACATACCCCTGCAAAGGTAATGGTACACTTGAATAATGTTATGACTCTCCTACAACAAAATTAAATACTGTATATCTTTTATAACATTCCACTTAGGTTTTTGGTTTTTTCTCTTTTGGATTTTTTTATAAACTTGGCAATAGCAATGATTTTTAGATCATGAAGTCTGTACACTGCTTAACTATATACTCCAATGTCTTTTATAATTTCCTAAAAGCAATTAAATTATTTCCTAGGTTCTATCTGATTCTATGAAAAGACTGTTTCAAGAAACCCAGTCCCTTTTGCAGTGATTGCATTACATTGTTTTCCTACAGGTTAAGGATAAAATTTTGTATTTTTAATTGCAGGCAAAATGTGTTTTACATATTAATGTAAGCTCTCATTTAAATTCAAACTATGTAATTCCAGTTTGATAAAATGTTATCAGTTATCTCTGGTAATTATGAATTATTTGTTTTCCTTAGTAATCATAGTTCAGATATGTGAACCAGAGTGAAAAGTGGCATTGTCCTAAAAACTGAAAATATATACTTGTCATATAAAAAGTCAGAACAGAAAACAAGCCAATATGTTGACTTAAATCATTCCTAGATACCAGTGCAGCCCCTGCCCTTACCAGAGTTGTAGTTAGTTTTTCAGGTTTTTTATGTCACATTCTAAAAAGACCCCTACAATTTAAGGCTACTAATACAGAGCTTACATTTATGTGGATAACTGTTTCATTCCTCAGGTGCAGTTATCTTTGTACACCTACCTGTCAGCTGAATTCATTGGGACTGCCACGATCTACAACACCATCCGCAGAGTGGGCACGGTGCTGCAGTTAATGCACACGCTGAAATACTACTACTGGGTGGTCAATCCTGCTGACAGCAGTGGCATTACTCCTAAAGGACTGGGTGAGTGCAACACGTTAGGAAGAAAATGTAAGCATTTCTCCTGTAGGAAGGATTGTGATGTACATGTCTGAAAGCTCTCTGGATCTGTAGACAAGGAGGTAAATAAATGGCAATAGTTGATACCAGTGGTCATGAGCAGAAGGACGATGGAAGTACTTTTTGGTGTATCATAAACACATTCTGATAATTTATGTTTATATGTATTCCCAGAAGATTCCAACTCTGGTCTCCAGTCACGTAGCATATACTCATAAGGGCATACTTTAGGAAGCATATTAAAAAGATTGATTTTTCTTCTACTGTAATAAAGAGGAAATATTACATGTATTTCATATGCCAAAAAAAGCTTTGTGTGGTTTGAATGATTAGTAGTGCTAAGTGACCTTGAAAACAGAGTGGAAATTTCTAGTTCTCTTTGCAGAGGTCTCTGAAGCTGTATTTCCAGTTCAATAATATTTTTTCTCTGTCTTTATAATATAGAGATTTATTTAACTTTGCTTAAAGTGATGTGCTTAGTGCAGGAGGTACTGAATGACAGCACCAACAAAATGCAGTAATGGGTACTAGTTGAACACTGCTTGTTACAGATGTGTATTAACCAGAGCAAATCATTCTAATCCTATACATTCTGGCTGTAATGCCATTACATTTAGCTATCTACTTGTGTAAAGCAGGAAGGATTTGGCTTAAAGTCTCTTTAAAAATACCTGATAAAGGAGAATTTATTATTTTTATTGTGTAACTAGTAATGAATGTCATGCTGAGAAATTGAATAATTGGGGAATATTTTTAGTACTGTCACATACCAAAATATACTAGATTATTACTTGTCTAACATGTTAGTTATTGGGTAATTCTTATTTGTAAGTGAGCTGTATGCATAGGGGTTTCCCTCAAATTTTTTTTTTTAATTAATAAAACTGGAAATAACAATTTTTTTTCTTAGATTAGGTGTCCTGATAGGCAATGAAGGTGTTGAAGGTCACAGAAGGAGCTGCTCTAGGATCTTGGATGACGTTTATAGTTCTCGTATAGTATATTAGATGAAGAGTAGTCTTCAAAAATTAGGAAAATTTATTTTAAAATACTTAACAAAAGCCTACTGTTCTCTGTTCATTTAAATGAAACGTTTGAAATCCTAGATAATGAAAATTACCTGTGGTGGTTACTTAATTAGCTTGAAATCTTTGTCAGTGATAAAATTTATTATCCACTTACACTGATTCTGGATTCCTGCTGCCAAAATAGAATTAACTTCTTTTTTTGGTGCCTGCAATGAAGATGTCTCCTTCTGAGCTAGATGTGTGCTGATTATGCACACTGGAATGCAGGAGTCAGTTGCCTGCAGGTTCATTGTAGTCTCAGTGGGGCATCTCACCTGCCTCTCAGAAGGATGCAGGTTCCTGTGTATCCAACACCAAATCTACTTGTTTTGGGCAGATATTTTGCAAACCTTATGGCATGACAACTTACACTGGTAAGTGTGTTTAGGAAGCTGTGTCTCACCTCTAACTGACAGGCACTTGAGGAATGCTTTGTTTGAAAGGTAGTTGCTTCCCACACTGTGTTGCCTCTATTGATTAGATCTCCACTAACCTCGGCGGGAGGTTTAGAAGCTGATCTTATGTGGGAGCTACACTGTTAATGTCTGAATTTAGGACAAGCTGAATCCTACCCTTGGAGTGGCTTTATCCAGCTTCATCCTTTCAGAAATCTGCTCTGTTGAGGTTTGCACTGCTATGCTGCACAGGTACAGTTTTACCAACAGAGAAATTAACTGTATCTGAGATCAGTGAGGAAATGGGATATTTAAAACTCAGATGATCAGCTTACATACATTGTGTTTGTGACTGTTGAATACCCAGCTGTTGTGAGGTGAAGTTTTCAGGTGCCAACCATATTTATTGCTAAATAGAGACTTGGAAAATTCCTCAACTATCTGGAAGTTTGATAATATAGTCTACTTGTTATGGCTGACATTATTTTTTAATTCTTTTTTCTAATATATTTTATTATTTTTTTAAAAACTTCTTGTGGTTTTGTGTCGTGATACTGCGACCTAACAACACTTGAAAATGTATTGCCTGTTACAGACTGCTTCCCTCTGGCTAGGTTTGCTCTTTTGTGGAGTCAGTGACATTTCTTTCTGTAGGAAGCATGGATTGTTTTATCTTGCCCAGATCTGCCTCTTTGCAGTTACTGTAATTTTTGAGTATTTGTATGTGTAATGTCAGTTTCATAGCTTCAAAAAATATATAATGTATTCATCAAAATCTGAACAGAAGACATGAGGTACACATATAAAAGAATACAAAATTAGGAATGAGAAATTAATCCATTAACTCTAAATTAAGCATAGATATGGCTGGTTTACATCCCTACCTTTTCTTTCATTCAGAGTATAGTTCATTCTCCTATATTTGTGTCAATTACAGACAAGATTCTTTTTTTAATCTAGAAGGCAACCAGGTCATTCCCTGAAAGATAATCAGGCAGTGGAAATTAGTGGGTGCTTGGTGCAGCAGTTTAACAAAAAAATTAAAATTTCTACAGCCTTCATATAGTAGTTGGGAAGGTGTTTTATAACCTGAGGCCATGCATATTTTCAAAAACCATGTTATGATCCACTATATCTGGATTTTCTCCTTTTATCTTTAGTTAGATTTACAGATAAACTTGACTTTTTGAAAGTTGACTATCTTCTTTCTTCCTTGCTCCTTATCCTCTTCATTCTTCCCTGCAGAAAGCCCTGTGTAATTGATATAACTACAAAGAAGTAGTAGTTTCTTTTCTAAGTGTGGCAGTGTTGCATTGAAGAATGTCAGCCTATCAGAGAGGAGGATCAGTGACTTAGCAACAGATGTACAAGCCCAGCACAGAAAACTCCATGCAAATCAGTACTGGGACTCTTTTTGCTATTATTTCACAGATAACTTCTGCCTCTGACTAACAGAGCTATAATAACTGTGGTGATTTGCAAGCAAATGACTGTGAAAATATAATTGCTGAGGTGATGTGTTGCTAAATTTAATTTCATATTAACTTCATTTCATAAAAGACTTTTTATGAAATCCACATTAGTTGATAGCAATTGATAAAATTCCTAAAAATATTAAAAAATGTTTAATCACCTGGATGTTACATCTCTTCTCTTTACCAGGTGTTTTTTTAACATTAAATGCAGGTCTGGCTGATTCAGATGACTTGCAGACATTGAATATAGTTCTAGAGGTAGCTGTAGTTATTACACTTAAGGCTTTTTTATTTTCACCTCTGCTTTCAGCATCTCATAACTTCACCAATCCCAATGGTTCAAAAAAAGGTAACTCTTCCAGGATTTTGTCTTCATGTTAATTTTTATTGGCCTGCCTGCAGCCACTACTGCCAGAAAGTTTATAATTTGTTGAAATGGAGAACAATGTATAAAAAATTTTGTAAAAGTAAGAAAGTTGCAGTGTAAAAATTATTGTTATGTGAAATTTAAAGTGGCTGCATTTTAAGTAGCATTTGATATTTCAAAATGGAAGAATAGGACCCATTTTCTAGCAACATTGATGTATGAAACAGAAAAATGTCATTATGTGAGTAAATTGCAGCTGAAATTCTAGGCTGACTTTACATGAGACTTTTCAAATTTATAGAAGAATTCATTGGAAATCATGCCAATATCTAAAATTTGACTGCATGTGCTAAAGTGCCTTCAAATAATTTGCTGTCATATTAGGAAGTAAGCTTATTCATGCAGACATTTCGGTAGTGTGATGTTTTCATGTCTTCTAGGCATGTCATCTTTTATGTGGAGATACTGAAACACTTTTTAATATTAGTAGTTTGATTTACTATTACTTGCACATAGTTACTCTGCTTCAGGGTTTTGTTACCTTCCCCTGTAGAGGTATAAATGCTTTTTTTTAAATGAATTTTAATAAAAATTTTAAAAGGTTCAGATACTTATTTTAAATTTGATTTTATATCTTCTCTTTCATTATTGGTTTCCTGTTTCACACTGGTATTTCTTCTTAGATTCAGAATACTGAATTCATATTTGTATTTCCATTTCCTTCTGAGGTACTGGAATCACTGTTTCAGAGTGTAAAAGTATTAACTGGATTCTTAATTATTCTTACTACGTTTTACGTTTTAGATGTAGATTCACATAGTGGAGTCAAGTTGTCTGTTTAAAATTATGAGTTACATTTTTCTCCTGGCATTGTTTCAATATTTTTTACAAAGAGCCTAAAATGTCAAAGTGATCTCCAAATAAAATAATACAAATTTCATTATTTATTTTTTAAACTTAGACTGTGGTTATAGCTGTTATCTTGATTTGCCGCAAGCATGCCTTAATATTTTGTTAAATCATGCAGAATAAGGATAATAGGATCACCCAGCCATTGCAGTATCTAAACACACAACAAAGCAGACAATGGAGTGAAAACAATTTAAAATATATAGATTCTTTCTGTATTTATTTTATTTTATGTTGAGTTGGAAGGGACCCATTAGGATCATCAAGCCCAGTTGCTGGCCCTGTGCAGGACACCCCAAGAGTCACCCCTTGTGCCTGAAGCATTGTCCCAACTCCTGAAGTCAGGCAGGCTTGGTGCTGTGACCACTCCCCTGGGGAGCCTGTGTTGTATGAGAGAAATCTCATTTAAGTTCCCAACTACCGTGTGGTTTAGTTCATTCCTGAGCTGAATGGCCAAGCATTTCTCTCTCTGCTGGCATTTCCTTTTTTCTTGTCACTTTAGCTCTCAGTGAGTATTACCTTTATGAGTGGTATCATGTGTCCTTATTGAGAATGCATGGTGGTTAAAGTACAAGTTCAGTCATGCTAAATAGTTTTCAAGAATGCTTTTCATGTCCAGTATTTTTGAACTTGAGCTGTGGAAGTGGGAATTACAAACATTATTATGAGGAGAAAGCAACTATAATTTTTCATTTTGTAGATGGAAGAAGTTCCAAAGAGTTATTTCAAGAGCTGGGTTGGAGAGGAACTAAATTCTTGTTAAATTTACAGCAGAGAGAAAATCAGGTCCTCTGTGATCCACATATCATGTAATGTTATTTATTATGCGTGGAGATCAGATTCTGTTATCTGTATCATGTTTTGTTAATTTAAGGAGTAGAAAAATCATGCTTTTTATGTACTAAAAAAATCAAAACAGATGGAAGACTGTTACATTTGGTTGGTGGTAGAACTGATAACACAATTTTATTTCCAAAGACAGAATTAGAAATCATTATTTTTCTTATTCAAAGCTCCCAATCTGGTTTTTTTGGGGGGTTGTTTTTTATTTGTTTGTTGTTTTCTTCCCACAGCAGTACTGATTGTACTTAACTCAGTGAATATGTTTACTTATTTCCTCTTATTTACTTCTGGTTTATGCCCCTATAATTCTCTATACTGCAGGGATGAATTGGATTAAATTATAATTTTTTTTTCATTTATTTTTGTCTGGGTAAAGCTGGCTAACTGTTATTATGTGTGTATATTTTAAAAAATCTGACGCAAATGACGGGCTCTGTGAATAATGCATACATAAAGAAATCTAAAAGCAGGAAATGCTTTAATGACTCATCCTTGTGTGGGATAAGGGAGGCATCCTTTCTTTTAGACAATTAAAAAGAATGTTGCTATTTTGTATTAGGGATTTATGGTTGCTGTGCCAGATCTTGAAAGGATTATCTTCGTAGCTGATCTAATTTGAGGTTGGTTTTAGTCTTTAGCAGTGCTGACTATCAGTGTCCAAGTGATGGTGACACTGAATTGTCTATATGCAGTGATAGGCAGAAAGATTAAAAGACAAAAAAACTACTTTGCAATGTTTGAGTTGAAAAACAAGATCTACTGGTCTTTCTTTGTCTCGGTATATGTGTGACTAATGTATACCTTTTTTATTATAGGATAAATTACACCATTGTCTGGTCAATAATATATATTTTTTAAATAAATCTTCAACTAGGAATGAAGTAATTTAATTAGTAATGAAGTAAAAAACTGTGATATAAAAATTATAGTGGAAAAGCTGCTTTAGGAAGCTTTAGAACTTCTTATTTAATTAATTGTACTCAGCCTGTGTCAGATGATCATTACATCATACTGCTGCAGTCCTTTCTTCCATTCTTTGTAGCTGTCTGGTGGTTACATAGCCTCCGGTTTCTCCAGCCTGTCTTATTTTTCCTTGCCAGTTTTTGAAACAATTTTTGAAACTAATGAAGTCTTTTGGGTAGCAGCTGTCCCCTTTTTCTGATTCTAGAGCACTGAAGCTTTCTGACCCAACTAAAATGCAAGGAATAAATAGTACTAGAGGACTAAAGGGAAAATTACACTTTACCTACTTGGCATATAGCCTGCAAGCAACAACTCCTTTGGTATCCTTTGCATGTTGAAGAACCCTTTTCAAGGTTGTCACACGTTTCCAGGGAAATGAGTGGGTACATGAAGAAGTCGTATAAAACTCATGTGTCTTTGAAGAGGTTCTCAGTTAAATTGAGATGTCTTCTTTTTGATGTGTCCTTGCAATTTCTGTTATGGAAACGTTTTGCTGACCACTCCATTGCCTGTATTCTATTTCCATAATTGCAGTCTTTAAGAAAAAAATAAAATGTCAATTTTTTCTTTTTTTTTAGTCCTGGTTTTCAGGTATTGTCAGATATTGAATCCCAATAAGGTGTAGGAGAGAAGAGCGTGTACAAAGAAAGAAACTTCTGTGGTGCAGTTAGGGAAATTGAATCTACATTTAAATTAGGGGGAAAATAACTAAATTAGATAAAAATATAATATCTATATATTTATTAGATAATAATAGCTTGTTGATAACAAGCACACCATATTTAAAAATTCATGTCTTATTTAATATAATTGCACCTAGTTAAAAAAATCCAACTGACTTCTCTTTTTACAGTGGAAAACAGATGTTTCATGGTGCCACTAGAATTAAGTAATATAAACTTGTCTTATATCTTTAGAGCCTATCTGATAGACTTTTTACTGCAATACCCTTAGTGTTCTTACAAATAGTGAATGAAGAGCTTGAGATTTATTTGCTTTTTTCTGTATAGTACATAGTTCTCCTCTTTCCACTCCTAAACAGGGAAGAAATCTTGACTGCATTAGCCATTCTTTGTGTTCCTCCTAGTGAAACAAACATACCTTCCCTTAAGGTTTTCCCTTGTTGCAAACTTGAATTACTGTGTGTAAAGCAGCGGCTTCACTTCAAAAAGCATCACCAAAGTCAATTAGAAAATCTTCATTAAAAAGTTGTGTTCATCTAGATTGGAAATAATAAAGAGAAATACTGTTTTTAAACTTTGATCGGTGTTTATCAGTGTAAGATGAAATGGCTGACGGAAAAATAATTTAAGTTGCATTTATTTTTACTGTACAAAATTTGACTGTCTATGCCATGCATTGTCTGATAAGTAGGAACTTAATAAAAGAATTTCCAGTTCAATTTCAATATTTATGAAAAAAGGGAATGGAAAATGCAATAGAAATAGTTTCAAATTACTATTGTTGTTCAAACTCTAGCTATTTTAGATATTTCTGTTTTCATACTATGCTTCATCAAGCACAGTTGTTTGAAGTATTATGGATTGCATTTTTTTTCCTGGTTTAAATTGAATATTTTCTTTGGATAGTAGCTTCTCTTTGGTTAAATGGCTTTTGTTTTTGCTACAGGTAATGGCTACCCCTAGTATTTCATAAATCCTTTCTCTGTTGGTTTTCATTCAGATGATATTTAACATAGTGATTTAGTCATTCCGAATTGTTTATCACATATTGCTGTCTATTACTATCACCTTATTACTATCTTTCATCTTCCTGTTTCTTTAAAAAAGTGAAGTGAAATATAATATGAATTTCTTTTTTTCCAAGTGTTACATCACTTATACTTAAATATATCGTGTTGAAAAATGTGATTCTGAAAGGTTATAAATTATATCATTTGCAAATATGAACTTTTATATAAGAGTAGAGTACTAAATCTGTTGTAGGAACTGTGATTTCCTTAGGAAGCTGCAGTGATTAAAGGAATTATTTTATATGTAAAAATGCTATATTTTGTTTCTTCCAGATGGTCCTCGGCCCTCTCAGAAAGAAATCATATCATTAAGGGCATTTATGCTTCTGTTCTTGAAACAACTTATATTGAAGGTAAAAGGGTCTACTCCAGAGTGAAAACGTTGACATCTGTTATATGCTTGTAATAGTATCTTTTATAGTAGAAAATTGGTAATCCCTGTCCAATATTGAGTCTTTTTCTACTTAATGTTCATGCACATCCTTCTAATCAACAGAGAAGTAGTATATCAATGCAAAATTTCTTATTAACCTCACCAAACTCTGCCGCGTATATTTTATCAAATATCTAATATATTTATATTCAATATATGAACTATGTCTTAATTGAATTAATTGTCTTATTTTAAAGGTTTCTAATAAAATGTTCAAATGAAAAAGATAATTGCAGTTGTCAAGCTAATTATTGCTTTATCCTTCTTGTTGGTTCTGCCACTGGTAGAAATGGTGTAGGACTCTGTCTCTCTTTGTTACAGCTGAATGCTGCTCTGTGGGATAATCTGCTATTTGAGATTAGACTGAAAATCAGTATTTTCTGTTCTGTCTCACAAACTGGAGGAGTAACAGTTTGTAGTATTTGAGGGCCCACACTAAAAGAATCTGACCTCATACTGTTTTGAACTGTCAATGTGATAAAGAAAATCAGTATAATGATAGAAAGAATTTAGTCTTTTAGGTTCAAATAAAAAAGCTGTAGGATTATTTAACTAGGTCCAAGATTTGCTTATCCAGACCTGAGAAACGTATTTTCTCTGAATAATGGCTTTTTTTTTTTGCCTTAGGATCGGGGAGTGAAAGAAGATGAACTGCAGAGCATATTAAATTACTTATTAACAATGCACGAGGTACCATTTCCGTAATTACCTACCTTTTTATTGTAACTAATTGTGCCAACTCTGTGGGAAGCTTATTGTTGAAGTTAGTTTGTAGAATAACATTGGTGCTTGTCATACAGGATGAAAATATTCATGATGTGCTGCAGCTGCTAGTGGCACTAATGTCCGAGCATCCAGCATCCATGATTCCTGCCTTTGATCAGAGAAATGGGATACGGTAAGACAGTGAAGTGAGAAAATACCTTAAAAGTAGCTCCAGTATCATCACTCTCCAGTTTGCTTCTTTTTCACATAAATATCACACTTGCTGATCTTTTAAACTTCAATTTCATTAATTTAGGATTTATTTTTTGATAAAATTAGTGATTTCAACATGTCAGAGGAAAAAAGTAATTTTCATTTAAGATTATCATTATGATATTTCAAAGTAACTGCACTGTTTTACTTGCTTCTCAATCTCAAATAGAATGTGTAATCAACAGGATGCATCAAATAGCCTTGTATATTTTTAAATATTCTTTCTTTGTATGTTTAACATTCTCCGGGGAGAAGAAGAGGAAAACAAGAAATTGTGCCCTAGCCTCTCAAATTCTGTCTGAAAAGAGTAGAATTTGTGTTTATCTGTTTGGCTGTAGAATTTATAACTGACAATTCCCAAAGAAGAGTTATTTTTAGGGGAGGGGGTGGTTATGCCTAATTTGGTAATATAATTTTTTAAGGGACTAACAGTTTTTATGCTAATAATTTAGTATTTACTATGAAATTTTATTTTGTGCTGTTCTGACAAGACTTTTGAAAATAGAAGAGGCTTGTAAAAGGGAAAAAAACCTCTCAGCATCTACTACTTGATAGATTCAAGCTCCATTTTGCCTAAGTGCTAAGACCTTTGTATGAAGATATGTACTTAAAACTGTTTGAATGACAATGCTCGTTGAAGGGAGGATTCATGGTTAGGAGTTTGCTGTAGGACTGTCTATAGTTTGTATTCAAACAGAATTCTACCCCTGTCATTTTTCGAAGAAGGGTAAGTCTGATCTGGAAGACTGGAGACATCTTTATGTAACATTTGTGGTACTGATATTAAAAGTGTTTGATGGTGCAGTCTTTATGTTTGAAAGTCTGTATTGTAGAAGTGGGGAGAATGCACAGAATTACAACTTTTAAGTGTTTAAAAAACAAAACAAAACACCCCCAAAGCTTTACATAAAATAAGGGGTTCATTTGCCTAAGATGTCAGAGGACAAAAGCTCCAGAGGGTCATTTGGTGATAGCAGAAGTCATTTCAAAAGAGGAAGATATTGTCTGAAAAAGCACTCTTTAGCGGAGAAAGGTTAGAAAGAATAGCTAAAAGCTGAAGCCAAGCTAATTCTAATGGGAAACTAAAATTCAAAAATGTGTTTCAGAACAGTGCAGGGCAAGGGTAATGTTTTCTGCCTCTTGGTGACTTCAGATCAAGGCAGGTTACCTTTCTGAAAGATTGCAAAATTTGTGTTTAAACCTATCATATTAATTAAATATTTAATAATTACATTAGTTAATATTTGAGAAACTTTTTTTTTTTTTAATCCAGGATTTAAAAACAGAGGATGTAATGAAAGGAGATTTTCACTAGCATCCAGGTGCTCCAGGATATGACCTTATGTGTTCCAGTCTGCTTCTATTGTCTTAAGCTACAACTGTTCAGACTATTTTTATTTGGTTATTCCAAGACAGAAGTTTAGGATAAGATGTTACTTACTGTTATAAAACATTGAACTGAACCAAACTACACCATGTCTCCAACCTCAAGGCTTCATAGTTGAACTCTTATGCTGCACTTGATTCTTTCAGTATATCCTATTTTTCTGTAAATTGTTGTTTTTATTTATTTATTTCTTAATAACTATCCTTGCTCAGTGAAATACAAGCTATATATGTGATATTTAGTGATACAATCTATGTGATGTTTGAGCTTGAATTTGTTTTTCTGTTTTAGAGTAATTTATAAGTTACTGGCTTCCAAAAGTGAAAGCATATGGGTGCAAGCTTTGAAGGTCCTTGGATATTTTCTTAAACATTTGGGTCATAAGTAAGTGTTGTTTCAAAGTTTTTGTAGTGTTAAAAATTTTTATATGTATTTAAGTTCAGAATTCTTCTTGCCTTTTTGTCATGATTACTGTGTATTCTTTGTCAGTCTTTAGAAATTACTTCAAATTATGATGTTTTTCTGACTAATACTTTGCACACTGTTAGCTTTAAAAATGAGATTTTTCCAGTTTACTTGCTATTACTGTGATGCTCGAAACAATACATTGGTTGTCTTTCAGATATATGATAAACTGAAACTCAAGTCTTAAAACAAGGGAAAAGCATTTTCCAGAAATACATCTTATAACTACATATTGCATGTTCAGCTAAAGTTAACAGGAAACATATGAGTGTGATCTAAAATTTGCTTCTGGAATTATCAGTGTCATAGCAATAGAATTTCCAGGGCAGCACTTCTAAAAATAGTTTCAGAAGGATGGGAAAAATGAAATAGAATGTTTTATTGGCATGGGAATGTTTCAGAAGGAAAAGCAGATACCTCAACCAATGGAAGTTTAAAAAAAAGGTGATAAGGGCATATCTCTGTGCAAGAAATATCATATAGAAAATGTGGCAGCAAGAAATAGTCCCATTTAAAAAGACCTGATGTCACAAAATGGGTTTACTTAGTCTGATCTTTCATATTATAGTGTCAAGAAAGCACTAACAATCATGCAGTGCTGCATAGCCTGCTGTTGCTCATTTTTCCCCTTCTACATGTGGTGTTAAGATCCCTGCTGGGATTAGCCCAAAATGGCATTTTAGTGGGAGGCTGTGTATTATAAAAATTAACCACATGCTTCACAAGAGACTTCGTCATGTAAGCCTCGTTTGAAAGGAAAGGAGGTAGGAGTCCAGCCAGAGTGTGGTATTGCTAGAAATGCTTTTCTCAGTAAGATCAATAAAGCGTGACTGTATAATTGAGAGACAGTTAGCTGAGAATATGCTTCTAAATGGGATTTTTCCTTTGGGATCCAGCAAGTCGAATACTGTTCTGGGAATTAATAAAGCAAATTGATAGTCCACTCAAGAATCTCCAAGGACTTTTCAAACATTACTTAGTAAAAGTCATTCACATTGATATGAGTTGGATTAAGTATGAAACATCAAATGAAGGTTTGACTTGTCAGAAGCCTGGTTGTATCCAGATAAGTGCATTTGTTTCAAATATTTATCGCTTATCCAGAAAATCAAGTAGCAACCTATGTGCTGGGTGCATCAGTCACAGCATCACCAGCTGGGCAAGGGAGGGATTGTCCTGCTCTGCTCTGAGCTGGGGCAGCCTCACCTCGAGTGCTGGGGGCAGTTTGGGGTGCCACAATATAAGAAGGACATCAAACATTGGAGAGTGCTCAAAGGAGAGCCACGAGGATGGTGAAGGGTCTAGAGGGGAATCCGTGTGAGGAGTAGCTGAGGGCACTTGGTCTGTTCAGCCTGGAGGAGACTGAGGGGAGCCCTCACTGCAGTCACAGCTTCCTCCGGAGGGGAAGAGAAGAGGCAGGCACTGATCTCTGCTCTGGGGTGACCACTGACAGGACTTAAGGAAACAGCATAAACCTGAGTCAGAGGAGGTTTAGGTTGGATATCAGGAAAATGTTTCAGCACCAGCCTGACAGAGTTCAAGAAATGTTTGGACAACGCTCACAGGCACATGGTGTGACTCTTGGGGATGGTACTATGCAGGGCCAGGTGTTGGACTTGGTGATCCTTGTGGGTCCCTCCTAACTCAGCATATTCTATGATTCTATGGTGGCAAAAAAAAGAAAGGAGAATTTTCAGAAGCTGAAATTTTAATTTAACATCTACTTGCAATTATGGATATATCAGCGTAGTTTCCATTGTTGAGTGAACATACGTACTTAGCAAAAATTAACTTTATTTTTCATGTAATTGGAGTGATTGAAATCCCCTTGAATACTCTGTGTAACTTTCAAAGGTTTTTTTTTCAACTTTTAGACCTTTGAACATCTGCAAATGTGCATATTTTATGTAGATTTTAGCAAGTAAAAACGCCCTTCAATTTCATGTTTTACAGCTAGTGCTTGTGCCTTTTTATTCACGTACATATGTGTGCATACACATGACTTTACAAAATGGAAGTCAACCACAAAAATTACAAAGTACTTATATTCCTGTTTCACAGTACAGGAAACAGGCATTGCAGTGTAATACACTGAAGCAGAATTGCATAAAGAGATGTTACATGATTTATGAAATCTAAACCACTACAATATTGCTAACAAATGTGTAGGTACCAAACCAATTACTGTTCTGTAGTTCATATATACATGCATCACTGATGAAGCTATAGAGTAGAAGTAATTGATTCTCAGAAATGACCAGTAATGTGTTAGATGAGAGCCTGAATAACTTAATTGATTTTTCTTTGTGATCTGTGATGATAGACTACTTCGTCTAACTTTAACAATTGGCAAAATCCTGTTTTTTTCCTTCCCTGTCATATTTGATTCTTTCAATGCCATCACTTGAATTAATAGTTGTTTACCTTTGGGTTTTACCCATACATTTAAACGTCCTAATGGATTTCTACTTCTATTTGCTAAATCATACTTTAAAAGGTTATAGGTTTTCTCATAAGTATCTGATGAACTCCCTTCTGTGCATAGAAAAGTACACACTGTTGTAAGTTGTTGCTACCCTATTTTGTGGTACTTACTTTGAAAATTATAAAGTTGTCTGTTAATTTCAAAAGTTCTAGGATTAACTATATAATAGTTAAATATAAACCTATATAATTTATGTGTTGTTTTCACTGGTAATCATGAAAACAGTTTCTTACCTTTTGAATGCATAAAATTTTTAGAAATGTTAGTGTATCTTATTTAAAATTTTTCTTCTGCTTTAATATAGATTATTATATGTTTTGAAAAATTATTTTTATTTCATATCCATTATAGTAGTAGGTAAATTTAATGATGCAAAGTATGAGAAGTACTCTGTGATGTTATATCCCATTTTAAAAGGGTAGGGTTTAGTGACAAGGGGAGTTCATTGATGTGAGCTGCTTCCCTCTCCACTTTTTAAAGATTTGAGTAGTTTTGGATCCCAGATGTGAAATACACTTAAATCACATAGAATTTCATGACTTTTCATTACAACATGTGTTATTCCAGGATTCAATTATTTTGGCTTCATGAGAGACTGATATATAAAGAAGAAAGGTGGTACTGAAAAATCAATTTATATATATATATATATATACACACGCATATATATATATTATAGTATTAGCACTTACAGATTGCTTGGGCAGTCTGAGGGAGGCTGGCCCAGATCACCCACTGTGGTTGCTTCCAACCTAACCAATTCTGTGATTAATAATGGAAAACATGAAGCTGGGCTGTCCTGAGTTCTTGTGATGTGACAAAAGGTGTATTCTTCAGTGATAACATTTTAACCAGCCTATGTACATTTTGAACTTTCTTACCCTGAGTAAGATAGAAGAAATTGACGTTGAGAATAGTGTGTGATTTATTTTATACAAAAGCCCATCCTAAATAAGACATTGTTTTCCAAGAACCTTTGTATATTTGTACAATTGCATTCATTGTAGGAAATATATATAAAATCACAGGCTTGGGAGCTTTTTAGTACATCATAAAATTTTTTTGGCTTTTGGGTTTTATCTTGCATTTACTTAAAATGCTCATGATGCTTGGCATGTGCCTAATGTTTTTGTTTTCTCTTACAGGAGAAAGGTTGAAATCATGCACACTCACAGTCTTTTCACACTTCTTGGAGAAAGGTTGATGCTGCACACAAACACGGTGACCGTTACAACATATAACACGCTTTATGAGGTACAAATTATTAAATGTAAAGATTGTTGTTTCTGCTGTAAAATGTAAGACTTAGAAATATCTGTACTCTATAATCCTGATTCTCAAGACTTTTGAGAAAAAATTTAGAATTTTGGAGAAAGTACTTATTGGTTTATTATATATTTTGCCGTGCTTTAGTTGTTTTTATTAATAATGTCATAATATTTACATAGGCTCTATAAAACTTCCCACTTCTGATGGAAGAGATCCTGTTACTTAGGTTGTTCATCACTTTTTGCAAAAAAAACCCAAAACCAAACAAAAAACCACCCCAAAACGAAACAAAAAAAACCCCAACAAAAACAAACAAAAAGCCACAATAAAGCCACAGCAGATACTGCAGACCTCCAATTGCTCATATTTCTCCACTCTTTGGAGAGTTTGTTTCCATTGAAATGCAAAGTGCTGTAGTCAGAGATGCCTCTCTTTTCTTTTTTCTTTTTCATGTCACTCATTTTAAGTTTACAAAAATCTGAAGAGTGGTTCTTTTTTAACCATGCTAAATGATAGTTAACACACTTTATTATTTACCGGATACTTCTTGAGGTGAAGAAGTATGACCCCCAAAGCATTCAACTGTTTTACCAGGTTCTTGTAGAAGCTTCAGTTTCGATTATGAGCAATTTTGTGAAAGCAAAATATTGGGAGCATCAAGTTGGTTGAAACCTTGGTCTTCATGCCTACACACATAAAGCGCATGTCCAGTCTTCAATTTTTACTAAAATGGTGACTTAGAGTAGAATCTCTTGCAATTTCTGAAAATCTTATGCATTAAAAAGATGTTTAGGTTTTTTTTTTTTTTAAATCACAAATAGTTTTAATGACTAAATGTTCAGGGTAGGTTCCAGGAAAAAAAAAAAGAGACTAGAGGAGTGCTTGATTTTCACGGTTCTAAGTCTGAGTAATGAAGAAAATTATTATCCTATGATTATAAAAACCTAAATTTCATCTATTTGCCAGTGACTTAGATCCAAGTTCTTTATTATTACACATTACCTTTTATGGTTTGACCAATTGAGCCCTCAGAGTCTAGTTCCTGCACTGAGTTTTCTAAGAGCTTCTGTGATTGGTATTCTCAGAAAATGCTTAACTCACTGACAAAATCAATGTCCTTATGGAGTTTAGCATCCACAGGCATTTACTTTTGAAAAAATAGCAAGAGGAAAGGAGAAAAAAGGGGTTAATTGCTGTAAGTACAGAAGATTTGCTAAGAAACTGATGCTAAGGAACAGATATTTTCCATATGCTCTTATATAAAGCAAGGCCATATTTTCATTCTGTTTTAAATATGAATTTACAAAGACCTATTCTCACATACTGTGTTTATGACTGACATTAGTTAGATTATTTTTTTAATGAGAGCTAAAGTTCTTCTTTAAAATAAAGATTACTACTGAAGTTACTCTATTTTGAAATGCATTTACTTGAGTGTATTTACTGAGAATTCTGCATTGATATAATTGAATTTCTAGCTTGTTCTTAAAAATAAAGTTGCATACACACATCCAGTGACAGGTATCCCAGTGTGAAAGGTTTGTGGTGTTGCCTCAATACAGATTAATTAGGTTGTCAGGTACAATTCAAATGACAGGAGAATGCTCTGTCTTCCTCATTATGTGAAGCCCCAGGATTATTCCTATGGAATGCTGTCTCTGATGCTTACTCTTTACTAGATGGAGGAAACCAAATCCAGTTTTAAGAATTATTCAGTTTGATTTTGATGAAATGTGTGAGAATAATTGTTGATGTATGTGAAAGATATTTTTATCTGTGAATGTATAACATATGAGAAATATGAATGGAATAGCTTTAAAATACCATTATTGTATATTTAGGCAATGAACTCAAAGTTTAGCTAATCAGCTACAGTACCACATGAAAATCTTTATCCCTGCATAGAGGAATTGCTTTATTCCATTCTTCAAGATTTAAAATATTTGACATTTTTTTATATGACATTGCATGTGGCCACAGTAAATGTTCGTAACAAATTTTAAAATTAACAAAGAAATACTGTAGTGTTTAATTTAAAATGGTAAAAGGAAGCTAATATTCTGCTTTAGATTTTGACAGAACAAGTATGCACCCAAGTTGTTCATAAACCGCATCCAGAGCCAGATTCAACAGTGAAAATTCAGAATCCAAGTAAGGACAACTTATTATGTTTGTTTGATAAATGATAAATGTATCACCTAGAGGTTGTGTGGTTTTTTGAAATTATGGTTCAGAAAGTGAGAACTAGTCATTCGTGTATCTTAGATACATATGGGTTTCAGTTACCTCTTACATTAATGGCTGTCAGCAACTATTTCTTTTCTTAAACATTGGTAAAGTGCTTTATGTAACTAATTTATTCTTTCAAAGTGATTCTTAAGGTGGTGGCAACACTGTTAAAAAACTCCACGCCAAGTGCAGAGCTGATGGAAGTTCGACGTTTGTTCTTATCTGATATGATAAAACTCTTTAGTAATAGCCGTGAAAACAGAAGGTATGTCAATATAAATAGTATTTTCTTGTCATTGATTTCTAGGTAATAGCAATTTCTTGTACTCTGTGTAGAGTTTTATAGTCTGTAATAAATGAAATATATTTAAAATAAATTTAATACATCTGTGGTAACATTTCTTAGTTCAGTAACTAATACTGGATTCTTCTCTATAGTACAATTTATTTTTTTTTTCCATACTGAAGTATTTTTAAGTTTATTGCTAACATTGGATTGATGTTAAGAGATGATGTTCCTCCCATCTCAACCATCATAATGTTAAAATAAAGAAGCTTTGTTTGAATATATTTTGAACTAATTATTTCACTTCAGATGTTTACTTCAGTGTTCAGTGTGGCAGGACTGGATGTTTTCTCTGGGATATATTAATCCTAAGAACTCAGAAGAGCAGAAGATCACAGAGATGGTTTACAACATTTTCCGTATTCTCTTGTACCATGCCATAAAATATGAATGGGGAGGCTGGAGAGTATGGGTGGATACTCTTTCTATAGCCCATTCCAAGGTAAGACAAAGCTTGTAGAGGTTTTTAAAATACTGTTAACACCCAAAGGCAGTAGTAATATAGCAATATAAGATGTAAAGTGATTTAGTGCCATCTGGTGGCTCTCGCTATTCATGTCAAGGTGGTTTTTTTTCTTGTCAAACACTTTGTAAACTGTACTGATTATGTTCCTAGAAATCTTGCTAGATTTTACGCAGTTCATCTAGTGTGTATTCATCCATGTAATCTTTTCTTTCTAAGGTCACGTATGAAGCTCACAAGGAATATCTAGCAAAAATGTATGAAGAGTATCAAAGGCAAGAGGAAGAAAACATAAAAAAGGGGAAGAAGGGGAACGTGAGCACCATCTCAGGTCTTTCCTCTCAGACAACAGGAGCAAAAGGTGGAATGGAAATTCGAGAGATAGAAGATCTTTCACAAAGTCAAAGCCCAGAAAGTGAAACAGATTACCCTGTCAATACAGATACGAGGGACTTACTCATGGCTACAAAGGTGTCAGATGATGTGCTTGGAACTGCTGAGAGACCTGGAGGAGGAGGAGTGCATGTGGA
This sequence comes from Sturnus vulgaris, assembly GCF_052056855.1. NCBI lineage: Eukaryota > Metazoa > Chordata > Aves > Passeriformes > Sturnidae > Sturnus > Sturnus vulgaris. The sequence goes on from NC_142244.1 coordinate 53,457,853, forward strand.
AGTTCATGACCTTTTAGTTGATATAAAAGCTGAAAAAGTAGAAGCTACTGAAGTAAAACTTGATGATATGGATTTGTCACCAGAGACACTGGGAACTGGAGAAAATGGTGCGCTGGTAGAAGTGGAATCTCTTCTAGATAATGTATACAGTGCAGCTGTTGAGAAGCTCCAAAACAATGTTCATGGAAGTGTGGGTATTATTAAGAAGAATGAGGAAAAAGATAATGGTCCATTAATAACTCTGGCTGATGAGAAAGATGAACCTTCTACTAACAATACCTCATTTCTCTTTGATAAAATACCTAGTCAGGAAGAGAAACTCCTTCCTGAACTTTCAAGTAATCACATTGCCATTCCAAATGTGCAAGAGACACAGATGCATCTTGGTGTAAATGATGATTTGGGATTGCTTGCACATATGACAGGTAGTGTAGATATAACTTGTGCTTCAAGTATAATAGAGGACAAGGAGTTCAAGATTCACACCACTTCAGATGGAATGAACAGCATTTCTGAGAGGGAGTTGTCTTCATCATCTAAAGGATTAGAATATGCTGAAATGACTGCCACAACTCTTGAGACAGAGTCTTCTGGTAGCAAAACTGTACCTAATGTTGATGCAGGAAGTATAATATCAGATACAGAAAGATCTGATGATGGTAAAGAGGCAGGGAAGGAGATACGGAAGATCCAGACAACTACCACAACCCAGGTAAATTTCAAGTAGCCATGTCTGTGTCTGATGTAATCACTGCTCATTGCTAAGGGGGAGATTAATAGTGTGAGATCTGAGAGGTATTTGAAATATATTTCTTAATTTATATGAAGAATGTTTATCTTCCAGGCCCATTTTCTTTGAAAATGCCATAACATGAAATCTTTCATGTCTGTATAGAAAGTATATATTGCATATACTACTTGAATAACAGTTATTTCCCACTAAAATCAATGTTCAACTACAATGAATTGGTTTAAATATGTGGGCATTAATCTCTCTTTTAAATAATATTCTTAAAATAAGAGAAATCATCAGAAATTTATCTTCTAATCTCTATTTTGGGTGCTATGAACTCTAAGCTGTCCATGGTTAAATATTATTCCTTAAAATTAAGTTAACTGTAATAAACAAAAAAAACCCTGAAGTAGTTATTTAATAAAATATAAGTGGAGAATTATTGTTTCCTTGAATAATGAGCAGTCTTATTTTAGCATGTTTACAGTGGAGCTGGCAGTTGGAGTTTCGATTGCTGTAGGCATAGTAACTGCCTTGTTAGATTTGAACTCCTTGAGACCATTGAAAACACTGAAAATTACTTCAAGACCAGCCACCTAAATGGAGATGCTTACATGTTTCATGCTTGTTTATGCAGTGGCAATGCACATCAAAGCCCGTTCTTGCAGATTTACAAGATACAGTATTATTGCCTAGATAAAAGCTCCTCTGTTATTTCACAGTTATGATACCATTGTTGCTGCTGGCATGAGGGTTGCCTGCAGTTGTACCTGAAGGAGAATGTGTTTTACTGGAGTTGCTAACCTCAAATTCTCTAAAAACAGGTCTACAATCATCTCCTTGCCTTATCAGTAAAAAGTAACTATCTTTTACTCAAATGGACTGAAAGAAAGCAAGCAAACTGTGTAACAGAGATTGGAAGTACTGCTTACTTCTAAGAACAGTTATTGCCTTTATTAATAATAGATCAAATATTGAAGAATATCAAATTCAGTCTTTCCTGTATTTCTAACTAGAAAAAAATGGAAAATAAAATTGAAAGCACTATGCAGAAGTTTCATGTAAAAAAATTAAAATCTTAGATAAATGTAAGAAAAAAGAAACTAATCATTTACAGATAACTCTAAGGCAAACATAGGAAATGTAAGCAACTGTAATCATTTTAGTCCTAAGAGGTCAAATTAAATAAAGGAAACCTTTTCTGCTCTCAAAGTACTGGCTACAGGAGATCAAGGTGAGACTAAATAAACAAGAAACTTTTCAGTTCAACTCCAGTGCTATGTCTATTTTTACATTGTTAATATAATTGTTTTGCAAAGTTCTCTTTTGTTTTTAAATTGGAAAAATGGGACTTGTGAGACTAGATGTAATTCTCTAATGATCCTGCTAAAAAGACCAGATAAATTTATTGGTTTTAAAAAATGAGGAGCTGTCCAAAAATGCACATTTCTCGAAGCCACCACTATGTAATTTGTCCATGTTTTCAGTCAAATCTTCAAAGAAAATTGTATCATTAGCCCAAAATATAATTGTTACATATAAACAAAGTCTTGTCACTGACCTTGAATGGACTACATTTGGTCTTTTCTGTAAGACTTCAAGTGAAGAACCTGAGAGTAAAAGCTTGGTGAGTAGCTGCAAAGGGGGCCAGCCACAGCCCCTCAACACCGATTGATTGGACTTGGAGCACCTCGTTTACTGAAGGATACTGCTTGCCTTGGAACGTCAATATCTCCTGTGGTGTGTGGCCTCATTGTTTTATCCTGTCCTTTCTCAGATGCTGTGTTGCATTGAAAAACATACTGCATAAAGTTAACATCGTTTTTGAACCTCTTGTTGGTGTAGGCAATACAGGGTCGATCTGTCACCCAGCAAGACCGGGATTTACGTGTTGACTTGGGATTTCGGGGAATGCCGATGACGGAGGAGCAGCGACGACAGTTCAGTCCAGGTCCACGCACAACTATGTTTCGGATTCCAGAGTTTAAATGGTCTCCCATGCACCAGCGCCTCCTGACAGACTTGCTCTTTGCACTAGAAACAGATGTACATGTTTGGAGAAGGTGGGTTGTTGTTCCCTCTTTCTTTGTGTTTCCACCAATAAGGAAAAATTAGGCATGTGGGAAAGGGGATGTAACTGGGATGGAGGGGAGGAAAAGAGTTGGTGTTAGCTGCAGTGCCTCTCTGCATTTTCCACCTTCTCTTTTTAGCCCTTCCCAGCCTGGAACAGCTCTATTTCACAGGTAGTAATTCTTGTTTTCTTGAGGAATTCTATAAATCCTGAATACCTAAACAAACTGAGCTGTTTCTCCAGGTTATATTTAGTATTAGAATCTACTGTCTCTGTTCCAGATAGGATGACTTCTGCTAATGGCCATCTTGCTAACTGATCAATTAAGAGCTTCTCTACCTGCAAGGAGTATAATTAAAACCTCTTTCCTATAACATTTTCTAAGGAAAACCTCTATTGACGAATTTTGTTTTGCATGCCAGCTCCTGATTTGGTTTAGTCTTGGTGATTGTATAATATTTTATGACAGCAATATGATTTTCTAGTGTTTTTGTACATTTTGAACATGTTAATAGAGCTACTCTGCAACTGTAATGTAAGAGAGACAATTCTAATTTCCACTACAGAGTAATTCATTTTCACAAAACTTGAGCATAGTTTTATCAAAGGAGCAATTTATATTCCGTTTAATTTCCAGTTTGGTGAACTGTTCTGTAATACTCACTTGGAAATAGAAAATTTTGATGTTTTGCTTTTGGCCAAGTATATGGGAGGGGGTTATATTGTGTTCAGATAATGCTTGAAGGTTAAAGTTCAGATTGTATATTTGCAGTTGAAGCCTTTAGTTTTTGTTTGCTGGCTGACAACAAATTTTGCTTTGGGGAAAGACCATACTTACAGACAGAGTATTCCTCAATATTTTCACCAGGGGTTTTATATTTTTGGGGAGTCACTGTTTCATGGGACAATTGCTCACGAATTAGGACTTGCTGAGATTTCACCTAATCTTACAAGCATTTGTGCCTTGTGGAGCTATTATTAATGCTAGGTTTATTATCAGTTAACAAAGTTAATATTAAATCAAGTTATGGCCATGTTATCAAGTTTCTCCTTTAAAACAGTAGCAGGTGTTATCATTAGGTGTTAATCAAGGTGCTTCAAATGGCTCTGGTGCAGCATGGTGAACTCAATATTGAATAGTTGTTTTCATGCTGCAGAAACAACTCTACTGCTTTCAGCAGAACTGCCTGCGAAGTGAAGTACTGGTTGATGGGAATAAAAGGTTAGAAGATGTTGTTCTCAGCTGAGTATTTGAATATAATCCTGTGCAAAAAGAGATAGCAATCAATTTGTTCATTTGATTAGCCTTGTTGATATTTTTAGACAATTTACATACAAATTTTTTAAACCAGATTTTTCCTTTTTATCAAAGAAACATTCACAGTATGGTTGCAAAGAATGTATTTATCTACAATTTATTTTAATTGTTTGTTTTTAATACGTCTTTTCTTCTGTCTTTGCAGTCACTCCACAAAGTCTGTGATGGACTTTGTCAATAGCAATGAAAATATTATTTTTGTACATAACACAATACACCTCATTTCCCAGATGGTAGACAATATTATTATTGCTTGTGGAGGAATTTTACCATTGCTGTCAGCAGCCACATCCCCAACTGTAAGTACAACATTTCCACCTAGTGGTCATATTAGAAATTGTTGTTAATAATGCAAACCATTATTTTCAGCTGACTCTTCTTCTTTAGGGACTCCTGTCCCCTTTCTGCTAATTCCTTCAAAAATTTAAATTTATAATAAAACTGTTACACTTTGATATACAGAGTGTTTATAACATTTTGCATTTGAAATGCTAATTTTATCAGAGAAGTAAGAATAATATTTCATAGTTATTTAATATTTCATTTAAAAGGATGACCATTAGGATAATGATTCCTGTAACAAAACAGCATGCTTTATGATGTCTACTCATTGATATTCATAAACCTTTTTTGCATGGTCGCAATTAGTTTACATGTCAAACGAGACCAGAAATCATCCCCTCTCTACTCTGTTTACTTTTTCCTTCAGTAGGTCCTTTCCCTCATTTTTTTTGTTGGTTTCTTTTCCAATTTTGTATTGAAAATAAATGATATTTTTATCCCCTCCAAATTGTAAGTTCTCAACAGATTAAAGCTCAGGCAGGCAGAGTATCATCACGAAACAGGGAGGAATATTTTATAAATATTGCATTATTGACAAGAGTAATTTTTTTATTTGAATGGGATGGCTTTTCTGTGCATTTAATATCTGTGACTATTTTTTTCATACTAAATGTCATCTTGAGCATCCTGTAAAAATAATCTGTAGTTAATATTGGTTTTTGAAAGAGGAGACAATGTGACCCAGAATGGACAGACTCCTCTGAAATAATGTAGGTAATAGGCACTGGAGACTGCAAATATGGTTTGCAGTAAAAGCTTAAATCTTTTTCCTAGCCATTCAACAATTGAGATTACTTTTCTTTACTCTTACTTATAGTTAAAAAACCTTTTTATGCAGATTTTATTTTAATAGTATGAATGCATGGGCTGGCAATTTGCTGAACGTTAATGTGATTTTTCAGGCAGGCAATTAATGATAAAATGCTGCCTCTTTACTATTTTCACTGTGTTAACTGGAAAAATATTTGCTATAAGCAAAAGTGAAAGACTACAATTATTGTCTGTAGTCACAAGAATACCGTTAAGGTCCTGATTTTGCAAGTGCTTCATTGTAAATATTGACAAGTATGAGTGAGTACACACTGAGCCACCTTGAAACACAGGGTGCATTATCATTCTTTAGAGTAAAGGACGTTGGGGGATATGTTTTTAAAGCAAACATTTTAGGCATCATTTGAAAATTATGGTGTTTTGACATCTCTTGTATAAAAATATAGAACAGGCACAACATTAAATGGGCTGTGGTTCCATTGAATGCTCTTTGTGGGTTTTAGCTCTTGTCCTGGTTTATGATACTGCAGAACCATTCTATGGAATAATAATTTTGAGGTTCACCATTTCCCTCTATTTATTTTGGATAATATAATATTTTGTGTGTGTCTGTATAGATAGGTATCTGACACAGCTTTAATAATTGCACGTCCATTTCTTAAAATATTGCGTGTCAATACTGCCTTGTTCAGTAGCAGTGATTTTCATGCACTGATACAAAAGACTATATTTTCAAATGTGGGTATTATGCACACATTTCTCCACGATATGGGCACTGTGTGTACTACTTGAATGCTTAATTTTTCCATCTGTCTAGGTCAATAAAAATAAGTAGTGAAATAAAGTAATTTAATTAAAGTTTGGTTTCTGGCTTTCTGGCTTCAAATTGAATGAACCCTACTGTGTGGAACTGAAAAAAAAAAAAAAAGAGAAGAGATTCCTGCTGCCCATTCTACTCCATTCCTGTTCCTCATTGCCCATCTGTAAAGATTAAAAGGAAGTGGATTTATTCATCACTGTGGCAGATATGAAGAGTCCTGCCCATCCTCCCTCCTTAGAGCAGGTGCTCTCCCTGAGTCTTGTTCTGAATCACAGTTTCGAAGGGAGCAGATGCCCTGCTGGGCATCAGACCACTTGTGAATATCCATCATATGATGAATGAAAAGAAGTTTCATACTGATTCTCAGATTTCTAATGCTTGTGCATCCTTGAACTGCTGTGGAGAAGTGGATGGATTGCTGGTTCAGAATATATTTCTTCTCAGTCTTGAAAGGGCAAAGTAGGCCAGTGAAAGCAATCAGTTACAAAAGGCTGTCTCACCCTCCTCCTTCCAGAAGCTGCTAATGGGAAGAGAGAAGAGGTTTGAAACTAGAAGATTGATATGACATCTCCACTGCATAAAAACACTTACAGCAGGCCTGCTACTGGCTGCTTCCTGCCAGAGTAACTCTTAAAGGGTGAAAGGACCTGTGAGCTTTCACAGAATCACAGAATGGCTGAGGCTGAGAAGGGGATGGCAGGAAGTCACCTGGTCCAACACCCGTGCTCAGGCAGGGCCATCTACAGCCAGTTGTCCAGGACTATCTCTTAAGGATGGAGGCTCCATCAACTCCCTGAGCAATTTGTGTCAGTGCTCAGTAAGCTTCACCATGGAAAAGTGTTTCTTGATTTCCATGTGGAACCTACTGTGTTGTAATTAATTACATTATTCAATAACTTTCTATCCACAAGGTACAGAGTTCAAATTTTGTGTTGAACCTCCTGAATCCCTTCCAATCCCAAGCAACCTGTTAGTCTGTGTAGTTCTGTAATTGAAACTGGGCATGCTTTAGAAGTCCTCTCAAGCCATATTGCACTGCTCTTCCAAGAGGAAGCTGTTCATGGGCTACATGAGCTGCCTCACTGGGTCAGCCCAAGGGCCCGTCTGCTTCAGCATTCTGCCACCAACAGTGACTGTTTGCAGCTTACATCAAAATGCAGGAGTCTGAGCAAGCATATTGATTGCTCTAATAACACTGTTTCAGCATTTAGGGTTTTAACAACTAGAGAGGGTGTTTGGGCTGTCATAGTTAATAACTACTGAGAAATTCATCCTTCTAGACTTTATCTAATCTTTTTTGAAGCTACTTACTCTTTTAGCTTCCATAATATGCTATGGCATTGAGCCTGACAAAGCAATTATATAACCTTCGAAGCACTTCTTGTCTTTGTTTTTCTTAAGCCTGCTTAAATGCATAAAGTCACTGTGTGATTTTCTGTTTATACTATGAAAAGAGCTGTTAATCATGTCTTTATTGAGCTCCATATCCTTTATGACTTTGTAGGATTGAGTCACATCTCCTGGTGTGCCTGTTTGAATCCACACCATCTTCCTCTTGTTTAGTCCCTGATCCTCCATATCTCTGTACTGCAGAGCTTTTCTGGGGCGTCACAACCCTCACATATTGTAGATCCTGTAGAATACATATATTCAATTTATCAACAAGTGTGAGCTCATTTTTACTTAATTTCTTCCTTCTTCACTTTGATGAATGGTGATGCTCCAATATTCCCACTGAAGGTCTTTTGGGACCCATTTTGAAATTTTAAAGAAGTAGTTCTTACTTACTTCCTCTTAGTATATTTCATTTGTGGCATAGGTATTTACGCACATGAATTTACATTTGCTTATAAAAAATTACTTTGCTTTTTGGTCTGGAATAATGAAACATGAAAACAAAAAGACTATGGAACAGAGAGTAAAGGTCCTTCCACCCATTCACTTTGGGATGGTTGAAACAGGGATGGAGTTCATGAAGAGATTAGGGTAAATCTCAGTATTCACTTGAAGTACTTACATTATACCTAGATTTCTAGCCAGTGGAGATCTGCTCAACAGAAGCAAACAATTCAGATATCTCTGATGTAGACATCTACCAGATCCTTGTAGGATCTGGCTGGAATGATTGTTAACCTGGAGCTCAATCCTGTCTCTTTTCATGAGATATCTTGTTTTCTAAGGGAGAAAGACACAAGCACACAGTTCGTTTTTCAACTGTCTCACAGTCCTGCCTATGCACGGGCCCTTGATTTCAGTGGATCAATTGGAGTTTCAAGCAAATCTGAGTTCACTCTGGGCTACTCATTCTTAAGCAGTCCTAAATTCTGCTGCAAAACTCTCTTCTCAACAATCTGCTATAGAGTTAGTTGCTCTTACACTCTTACAGGTATCCCATTGCCTCTGATTTTTATAAAGCTCTCCACCTATTTCTCATTAGTAGAACAGATGCTGAATATTAGGTGCTTGAATTAATTAAGTCTATTTGAAGAAAAAGGCCAAGGATAAATTTAGCAAAATTACTTTCAAAATGCTGGAGTAATTGCAGTTTTAGTTTGGTATTTTTTTCTTTTGTGCAACAGATTCTGTATTGTGTTCCCTCTCTTGCTAAAAAAAAAGTATTATTGTCACAGTTTGCTTAAAAAGATGAATGTTTGAAAAACGTGCCATTTCAAAAAGGCTTTTTTTCCTTTGCATAGTTCAGATTTGGATTGAATTGGCAGTTCTGGGCTGAGTGGAAGATTACTGCATGATTCCTTGCCTGCTGTAGAACAGGCAGTCAGTCTTAACTATGGAATTCACTATGGAACTCTTGTTAATAGAAATCTTCCTTTTACCTTGTGAAGTTTTTTTTTGGTCTGGTTTGGGGTTTTTATTTGTTTGATTTTTGTTGCTTTGATGTTTGGTTTTTTGTGTGTTTTTAATCCAAATTAGGATGATCTAATAGGAAACTTTAAATATAAATTTAAAAAAAAAGGAAAAATAATTTTTGGTGTAAACAAGTCACTCACAAATCTGTGCATAACTCACGGGTGCAGAGAAGATTATATGTTTGTATGGCATACAGGGCAAAGTTTACTGTAATTCACAATAACCTATTTCCACAATTTTTAATATTTCACTCAATTTCAGTTCTATACTACCTCTATCCCAGGATCTGTACATGGACTTGCTTCAAATGCTGGTGTTTTTAAAGTGTTGCCAATTGTATATATGAAACAATTTGAAATTGAAGCAAATATTAACAAAAAATGTGAACAGTATTTTTTAGCTTGCAATATAATCTGGGGTGTCTTCTACTTTTAATTCTGATGTCTAGTGTATTAAATTAGGAATATTAGATAAGTCTGCTACAATTATGGGGAGGTCATAAAATACAAAATACCAATTTCCTTATATTTTCTTCTTTCTGTTGGAGATGTCTTTGAGGCTTTTTAAATATAACTGCAAGCATAAGGAAGGCATTATTAAGACGTCGTGGAATTGTGGCAAACAGGACCTGTAAGGGAAAAGGTTTGCAGAAGCTGCTTTCTGTTAATAGAAGCAGGTTTATGGCTAAAACACTTTGTGTAGAAGCTAGCAATTGGAAGTAATCAGTGCTTGATACAAGGATAGCAGCTGTGACAAGGACTTGAGGACATTGAGCAAGGCAAAATAAATTTGAGGAATTTAAATAAATGTGACAATTCAGAAAAAAATTTCCAGACCCTTGCCAGTTTGTTTTTCCACTTATTCTAAGAAGCCTATAATTCAGCTTCTTAGGAATTCAATATATCAGCTCTCAAATAGTGATCTGAGGGCTGCTGGTGTTATATGAACTGTCCACAAAACTCCATTAAACATTTAATGATGGCCTCATTAGGTCTGTGGATTAAAAGCTGAGAAGTGTGAGCTGTGTATAGTTGTTAGCATTATCATGTTCAGGACTTGTGTGGTTCCATGGCTGCTGTGTGGTCTACAACAATTCTGAGAATCAAAAGTGGTAAAACTGATGTGAAAATTGTCAGCTAGTAATTGAGAGATAATAGCCACAGGTTAATTATCCAGCTGCATCCAACTAGAAAAAGATGAAGACACATTTAAAAACTGTTTTAAAGTGGTATTTTCTGTCCCAAGAGAGAGGAAAACAGTTCATTTCAACTTGTTTTCCTTTTTGTAAGGTTATGTTTTTCCACTGTTTAAATTGTAGCAATGATAACTGACTTACTCTGAAGTTTCTTTCTGTTTTTATAACAGAACCAGTGAAAACTTAAGAATCAATTCCTAGCCCACTGTGACAATAAAGTGGTTCTACCTAAAACTAAACCATAAAAATTTAACACACATATTTAATTGTGATCATTGAAATTTGAAGGCCAAATCAGTCTGACTGTCTTAGTAAATCCTGATTTTTTTTCCTTGTGGTTCAAAACCATTATTTTATCTAGTTTGATACTAGTTTAGGTTGAAGAAATCACACCCAAATGTAACATTATAATGACCTATCTTGTAATGTAAGCAAGGGAAGATCATTATGTGATGAAGAACCAGGTTGCTTGTTGTAATTCATATTTTTTCAAAGGGTTTTAAACATATTTTCCTCCTCATAAAAGGATAAACTTCTTTATTACACTTCAGTTGAATGGCTTCTTGTAAAATGCTCATATCTATATAATTAGTTAAAACATTACTTTGTTTTGCATTGCTTCATAAAGTTATTTTATGTACTACGTAAAAGATGTACATTGCTTTGGAAGAATCCGTGTTTACATGAACTCTATAATAATACAAGATTTAAAGTTTTCCTTGTGCATAGCTATCTTTGACAAGTCTTTATTTTCAAATGTTTATGCTGAGCTTAATTATTTTGCTGTTTTAAATATAAATTAAACAAATGTATAGTTCCAAGATACTAATTTGTTTCAATTTACCTTGTATTTTTAGTTAACTTAAATAATTTTCTTTTTCTTTTATTGTTGTGATCTGTTGTCTGTTTTGTCTGTTGCATGTCCAGGGTTCTAAGGTTAGTATTGCTGCTGTAAGTTTCAGTTTTTTGCATTTTCAAAAATACCTTATTTTTGATCATTTGATATTTTGGCTTTTTTTACTATTATTATTCTTACTATTATTTTCCTATATAATACAGTGGGATGTGAATAGGAGTATATTAGGTGCAGTAATTCTTTGTCCTCTTTATGAAGATGATCATTGTATGGGAGACTTTGTACTGCTCTTAAATTATATTGAGTAGTTAGGGAATGGTGATCAGCACACTTTTCAATGAGTTTTAGAGACACCCTATCTAAAATATCAGTGATACTAGAAGGCAGCTTGATCAATATTGGAATATATTTTAGACACTATTACAATACCAATGTGCTGTATTTAACAGGTAGAAGTGATAGTAAGTTTGGTGTTAAAAAACCTGTCAGCCTATTTTTTTCTCCATGTAGCAGAATTTTAGGGAGATTTGTAAAAAAACAAAAAAAAAAATTAAATTCAAAGCTTCCTAAAATATTGCTAAAATGGACTAAAGTCTTATATTAAATGAATGTACTAGATAACTTGCAAAAATAAAAAAGCAATAGATATTCTGAGAGGTTTAAGACTGTGACTGGTATAATACAGTTGAAACTTGATAAAAATCAACATAAGGCAGTCAACCCTCTGCAATCAAGCCTGATGTTATTTCAAGCACGAGTTCAAAGTTCGTTTCCATAAGCACATATGAGCTTTTCTAGCAGACTGTTATGGCTATAGATTTTTGCAAATGTATTTTCTTTGGGTGAGTGCTTTCAAAAAATCTTCTTCCAGTCTGTTATAAAAAATCCAGCAACCTATTTTTCTAAAACGTAGGAACACAGCACAAACTAAACAGGGGAGCCCTGGCGAAAGAAGACAGGAGATAGGCTAAAAATCTTTCTTCTGAGAGTTGTCATTTTACTATTTTTCTAATATGATTGGGCAGTTCAGACAGATGACAGCCCTTCCCAAATGACTCATGTGGTACATCCTTAAGAGAAATTAAATGAAGGGCTATCTATCATTATGGTGACACATGCCGCTTTGTATATTTCATCTTTCAAAACAATTGTTTCCTTAAGACTGTTTGGCAGTTTGCACTTTTATAATAATTGATGTAAAAATATTCTTAAAAGTAAGCCATGAATGAGGCTAATAATGTTTTAGGAGTATGGAAATAAATGAATTTTTTGTTTTCTGTATCTTTTATTTCCTTTGGAAGGAAATTACCTTAAGATCAGAATAGATATACTTTTTTTTATAAATACTTCTAAGCAAATTAATAAAAGTAGAGAAGCACAATGAAAGTACTTTTCAAAGGGCCTAAGCTGTCTGCTCAAAAAGTCTTGCAACTGGAAAGCTTGTTGGCAACCAGTAAGAATCGGCCACCTTTAAACAAATTTTAAAATAGTATTTAGGCATATAAGTCTGGATGCAGACAAGTATCACACATTCCTGTTTTCAAATTGCCGAACTCCAGAGGTAAAAGTGTTTAAACAGATACTTATTTTTTGGATTAAGCTGACTGTTTCATCACTTTTCTGCACTGTTAAATACCTCAAGGCATTTGAAAACATGACTCTAGACATCTAAGTGTCCTTTTGGAGAAAAACATTTTATCTTTCAGAAATATTGAACTCACTCAGAAATTTTCTGCTGATTCCCAATAAGAGTGGTCCAACAATATGTTAGGAAAGAACGAGAAACTCTCCGGGACATGCGAGCTGCATGTCATGTCACTTGTCCCTTTTACTTTGCCTCTGTTGTTGTCATGAGGTAGCAAACATAATTGGAGAATTGGACTCTGTCAGAATTCTATATGCTGTAAAGATTCCAGGGAAAATCAGTTCATGGAGACAGAATGTGAAACTGTATGGGTTTTTTTTCCCACTCTGCTCTTCACATTTGCGTGTTTATCTAAAGGAACATTAAAAAGTAAAAGCTCTACACTGAGTAACTCCTTTAATCTGTTACCTGTTGCATAGCCTATGGAAGAACGTAAGAATATGTTGCACCCTTTTACACCATGCATTGTTTTATTATCTGCCCTTACTTTGTCTTTAAGTAATTGCAAATAACTTTCTCATTTATATTAGACTTTTTCTCATCTATTACAGCATGTAAATGTAAATAATTTTCTCACTCTTCATTCTGCCTTACTTTGAATTTCACTCATAGCTTGTGTTAATGATGTCAGTAGGAGATTTTAGAATAACTTTTTCAATCTATCTGCCATTAAGCATAACAATTTAGATTTCTATGTGTATGTGCTGTCTTTATATTTCAGTTGTGTTCAAACTGTTTAATTCAATTATCTCCTTTTAAAGACTGAATTGGAAAATATTGAAGTGACACAAGGAATGTCAGCAGAGACAGCAGTAACGTTTCTCAGCCGTCTGATGGCAATGGTTGATGTACTAGTATTTGCCAGTTCTCTAAATTTTAGTGAGATTGAAGCTGAAAAAAACATGTCTTCTGGAGGTCTAATGCGACAGTGCCTAAGGCTTGGTAAGTCAGCAGACAGGATGTATTAAGTAGTTACTTACAGATCAATGAGTTGAGATGGATCAAATAGTGACATGTGTAGGAAAGGACCTTGTAAGTAGGGTTTGATGTGATAAAGTGAAAAATCCCATTTATTATTGATTTGATACGTTTTTAAGGCTGATTCAGTTTAGTCACGAGAAAGACATGTCTGAAAGTGTTCTTCCTTATGTATTTCAAGTTATATCTATTCAGGGAGAGTAAAAATATTAAATTTAAGTTAGTAAACAGATGATTTTTTTTCTTAAAACTGCTTTGCTACATCCATGTTGCAGTTTTTCTTATCCAATTCTTCATGGATTTGTAGGACTATAGGCTATGTAAAATAAAAAAGAGTGGGATACTTGTGCAAGCACTGTAAACCTCAATATATTTTGTAACAATATGGCATTTATCTTCACTGTTTACTATTATTCGTACCACTTATTACATTACTGATAATATTACTGCTCCTAGTATAGAATTTGTGAGTTATTCCCAATTCTCAAATTTTTAATGAAATTTTCAATTACTGCCTACTAGTAATGAGTGCTAATTGATGTTCTAAATATAATATTGAAAAAATATTCTAATTTGTGGCATTTTCATTTCTTCTTTTAGTTTGTTGTGTAGCTGTGAGGAACTGCTTGGAATGCCGGCAGAGGCAAAGGGAGAGAGTAAACAAGACGTCATTAATTGGTGGTAAAACTCAAGATGCTCTTCAGGGTGTAACAGCATCAGCAGCAACCAAGGTAACTGAGCCTTAAGTAACCAACAGCAATGATGACAAGTCTGAAACACTGCTTTTTAGGATCAGAAAATAATTGTAACTGCCTTCTCAAATATTTGGCGAAGGCTTAGGTTTTTCCTGTTAACTGGTTTATGGTAAAAGTGTGTGAGGAGGTTTATTTGAAAGATGAAAACCTTGATGCAGGAGTATGACTGGAGCAATTCTAACTAGCTTTTGCACTCTTGCTTGGCCTACTTGAAAGAACAAGTCCCCTTACTCACCTCTGCCATATATACCTGCATAGATTTCTTATTCCATCAGGGTACTCTCCAGTTTTGATGAAATTCTGCAATCACATCTCTGTTGGTGGAATATCTGAGTTCCAATAGCTTCAACAGACTTTGAATGCATATTAGGCATCATTTGCTATCTCTTTTAGAAGTGAATTTTATTGGATATTCAGTTATCTCTTAGTTTTTTCAAGTGTCATTAATTTTTTTTTTTTTTTTTAACTTGTTCACAGCTTTAAGACTTCGGGGATAATTTGGCAGAGTCTGTTACTAAAATACAGGACACTGCATGATGTAAAGGATCCCTTCTTATTTACTATCATATTTTCATTACTAAATCAGTGTTTTTCCTTCTCTTAAGACTTTTTCAAATAGCCTTTACAAAGTTAGCTCCTTTCTTTATCAAGTCTCACAAAGACATTACATTTTTCAATATTTTCACGTTCACTGCAAAGAAAATCCCTATAAGGAGACTTTTAAGTGTTTAGCTCTCACATTTAATACATTTTATTTTTTAAAGAAAGCATGCTATTTTATGTTTTTTAAATAGCAGCAGTTATTTTATAAGTAGCCTGTAATAAGTCTCAGTAAAATTAACATTTTTTTATATTTCTGTTCAGCATTTTCAAACATAACATGCATATCAGAAATAATTTATTGTTCTGCTATGAAGCAACTGTAATCTGAAACAAATTTGTGTGTGAAAGTTATTATCTTAACTCTGTCTAGAGATACAGTTGTTCCAAGCTACTGGAAAGATGTAACAATTTATATCTAAATAGTATTAAGACAATAATTCAAAGTGTCACTTTTTTTCTAGAGCCCTTATCTGAGTATTATGTGGAATGTCATCTAAGATTGCTGTAATAGCTAAAAAAATTATCTCAAATAAAGGTTATAACAGAAATGCTTTGATATTTGGAGGGAACAAAAAAATCTCAATACTTTTTATTTTTAGACTCCTCTTGAAAATGTCCCTGGAAATCTTTCTCCCATAAAAGACCCCGATAGACTTCTTCAGGATGTTGATATTAATCGTCTACGAGCAGTTGTTTTCCGTGATGTGGTGAGTAATATATGCTGTAATTCTTTCTTCTGCAAAATCATCAGTTATGTTTTGAGAGAGATCTTAATTGTACCCAAATTAAAAATATCCTTCATGTGTAGCACTTCATATATTACCTGCAAACTATCTGCTTGTGACTGTAACTACCAGCCACCTTCTGCGCTTAAAAATTATATTAAGTTATTTGAGATTAGTAGTTAACTGTGTTTAACACTCAGCCTTAATCTTATACTAGCCAAATAGTCACAGCCAAGATAAATCAGTTATGACTTAGGTTGATTAGAATTGTATTACTAAAGGCATCAACTATTTGTCCAGCCAGGGTAGAAAGAAGAACTAGTATATATGTTACAGAAATGCAGCAAATCAGTTTGTAAACACTATTCTCACTTCTGCTGAACATATTTATGTATGTAAATATATATAAAAATGTTTTTCATTTTTTTCTGCAATGTTTTTTAGCACTAAACTGGACCACAATGTACTCGGTTTTGAATGTAGTGCAATACGAATTATTACTGTATACCTGCAAGTACATATGTTACATTTAAATTCTCCAACCTGAGTTCAAAGTGGCAACAAGTCTGTCACTTATTCTTTTCTTAACTAATGGAGAAAAGAATACAAGAAAACATGTTTCTGGAACTGCTGTAAAAGAAATTAATAAGATAATTTCCAGTTATTTTAAGACTTGCAAAAACATGCAGCCAGGTTAAATATTACCCAAAACCCATGGAAATCAAGCACTGGATTTGTAATAGAAAGTCATACTTGTGGAATCAAGAAAAGATGAAACCACTGTAGGAGTAGATATAAACTAAAGTTTTAATTTTATCATGTTAAGTTTTACATGATAATAATTAAAGACATTTCAGTTGAACTAGAGCAATTTAATTTCAATCAGGAAAATATCTAAGCCATAGATGGCAGTTTCCCTTGAACAGCAAATTACAGGGGATGAGAAGAAGAGAGACAGCTAAGTCCTGGCTTTCACTTAAATCAGTCCTGGAAGGATTGCTGCTGACTTCTCCTGTGGAAGGAGAAATCAGAATGTACAAGCTGGAATTTATTTCTAGAAGAAAAACAGTGGTGCATTCTCCCTGCTTTTATATGTTACCAGAAGCTAATATGTCTGCTTGTGCATCCAGCATCAGCTAGAGAAACATCAGTGAGCTTAGATTTTCGTCTCAGCAATTGTACTCTTTACCTCCTTCACAATCTCATCCTTGGGGCAGCAGAGCACAGTTGCCCTTGCTGCCAGGAAGCCTTTAAAGCACTCTCAGAGTAGAATTAGGCCTCTGTTTTGAAAAGTCCATTGACTCCACAGACCCTGAGTTTTGTGTAGCTGCTGAATTACCTCCAAAATTCAGTACTTAATATGTGCTGTGTGTGTGAACTAAAATCCACTCAGCTTTCTGCGTGATCCATTTGCTGCTATACTGGCAGAAGCAGCATTTCAGAAAGGTATTACCTACTGAGCCTTGTGATGATCTTGTATGAAAATTCTATGAAAATATTCAATATTCTAGATGCGTTTCCTTTTCCCTGGCACAGGATGACAGCAAACAAGCTCAGTTCCTAGCTTTGGCAGTAGTTTACTTCATCTCTGTCCTGATGGTCTCCAAGTACCGCGACATCCTGGAACCACAGCGAGAAACTGCAAGGTCTGGGAGCCAGGCAGGTAGAAATATCAGACAAGAAATAAATTCACCAACAAGTACAGGTAAATTTGTTTTCTTCAAATGTTATGTGATTAATTTTTTTTAGAACTTTAATTATTTTACTACAAAGTATTTTTAGTGAGTAGCTTAAGATCCTAATAGGAAATATATACTACTTTCTTCCAGTATAATAACTTCAGGTTTTAAAATACATTGGCATATTTCAGGTATTCTCTATATTTCCTTATAGGGTATTACTAGTTTTGATTAGTATGTTTTTTATGTTTTTATTTTTCTTTAATTTGAAAATAATTTTCGAAAACCAGGGTTCCTGCTGGAGTTAAAGCTGTAAATTACAAGGTAGTTTCCAAAAATCTTCCAGAATCTGTTATGTGATAGGAAGAACAGATATCTTTATAGCATGAAATGAATAAACAGAGAACACAGCTGCTTGCCCACATGAGCTCCTTTTGTTTGAGTGAGGAGGTTTGTGAAGGGGTAGTAGTGGAGGACTGAGTACTTTCTTCGAACCCTGCTGGATTGGTGCCTACATGTAAAAGCCTATGGTAGCAATAGAATAAAAAGAAAACATTACTATTGCCTTGACTGAGCTGTTTGTGATTTGTTTTAGTAGTAGTGGTTTTACTGGCATATGTTCTTCAGCCCGAAAGGAGGGAGTCTGATAGGTCTCAGAGCCTGTTAGAAATGAGGGATGCAAACCTTACCCCACTTTGTTTCAAATATTTTGCACTCAGTCCAGTATTTTTTTTTTCAAGTCTGATTGGATTGATTATAACTGTACCTTCTGTGCTAAAAGAGTTGAAAACAGGAGCTGCATTTGTCCATGAAATTTTTTGTGTATGTTTTTGTTCTTGTATTGATCTTTAATTGCTTTCTTCATTTATGGAGTTGCTAATTTTCATTCTTCATAGAATTTTTCTTCCAATTTGTATCATATTCACATTTAGTCATTATTTTATGATTCATTGTGATGTTTTAATTTGCTAAGCTTATGTAATTTTCTGAAGTCAATGTGCTTGTAGGCTTTCCATTTTAAAAACACAACATGAATTTAGCCAGTAAAGAGAAATTATAATTCTTTTTGCCTTCCTGATTTAATGTTATGGTTCTGAACTAAGAAACTGCTACTTTCACCCATGATTGTCTTGCCTATTTGCTTGTATATATCTATCTATCTTTCTGTGTCTCCTTTCCCTGTAAATGTTGCTCTTGAAGTGCCCAAATAATAGGTATGCTGTTTCCTATCTCTTGATACAGAAGTTGTTTTTTTTTTTTTTTATTTTAGAAATGCCTTTGTTGTTTTGGATTTATTTTTTTGTTGGTAATACCATATTTGCATGTTTCAATGAGATAGGATATCTGTCATGGATCCACAGTGGACCAGGCCACACATGAATACTAGCTGGCTCACATTTGATTCCATGATTTTCTCCACAGTTGTGGTCATACCATCTATCCCTCACCCAAGTTTGAACCATGGATTCCTTGCCAAGTTAATTCCTGAGCAGAGCTTTGCCCACTCATTTTACAAAGGTAATATTAACATCATCTCCTAACCTGTTTGGGTGTTCTTATTTAATGTAATGCACTTCAAGAACTAAATGTGATGTTACTGTTGATAAATAAGTATACGCCTCAGGTTACATGGAGATCAGACCTGATGATACCTTTAAAACTTCAACTCCTGCCTACATTTTTCTAGAAAATCTCTCTCCCAGTTTTACTACAATTTATTATCTTTAATTATTATAAAGTAAAAGGAAACAATAAAAAAACACCAAAAAAAGTCAGGAGAAGGGAACATATATAGGAAAATTTAAATGCTTTTGGTCTGTGGTTATTTTGCTACAATATTAGGTCCATAAAGATAAAATCAGGCCTGTTTAGAAAATATTGCATACCACATGAAGTATAATGTAGTTTTGTAGTATTCCCTTTCCCTGTATCTTTTCTTGTTCTTTTGCCTTCCTTTCTTGCTTTTTTCCTTGCCTTCCTGATGGTATGTAAGCCTCTGATATTGTATGTGAATTATTTTATGCCTGTTAGTTAATGTGCTGTGCTGTGTTTCTCTTTAAGGAAACCAATTTTTCTACCAAAGCAACTATTATATGTTTTGGGCCTGATTTGTTTTGTTTTGTTTGTTTGTATGTTTTAATAGATACTCTATAAGGTAGGAACATGGGGAGTTTTTGTCTTTTCTTGAAAAAAGAGGGTTACCTGAATGTAACTTTAGCCAAGTTTGCATGTACATTTCCACAATTATTTGTATGCACTGTGCTGTAAACACAGAATGCAAAAGAATTTTAAAAATTTAATCTGATGAAAATATCTTTGGTATAATACTGTAAAATCTTGCTGAGTAAAAAGACCAATTTATAAAAAGCGTAAGTGATTTAGAATGCATCCAGTTTATAAAGAACAGAATAGTTAACATCCTACTTCAGTAATAAGGTGACTTATGCTTTTCATATGTCACTTCTGGGAGTATTATGTTAAAATACTTATTACATCAACTTAAACTATCACTATGTTAATCTGGCATTTCTTGAGCTTTGATGTGTGCATGTATATATATTATAAATTGCTTTAATTTCTAACAGTGTGTAAGCCAGGGTTTGTGATTTTCGCTCATAAGATTGTCTGCGGTACAAAAAAAGAAAATATTTTGTATTGCTCAATATTATATTAATATATAATATAATATTATCTATTGTACTTGTTTTACCTTGAGTTCAAGTAAATTAGTTTTCGTTTTGAAATAGTTAATACAGCTACATTGAAAGCATGAGTAGGTTAGAAAGAAAAGTGGTTTGGCTTTAAAAATTAGTTATTCAGTAAAGGAAATGTTATCTGTGCTTGGTTATTTTATTTGTTGATATCATCAGATCCTTAAGGGTTTTAACTGTCTCAGGTCTCAGTTTCCTATTCTTTACAGCTTCACCCATTGGAGGAAAAGTAATTCCACTTTTTATATTGTGAATACAGTTCCTCAGTTTTGAACATCAGCAAAAAGTTAAATGAAAAAAAATTGCAAATGCCATCAGAAAAGGCCAGAAGTCAAAACATATTTTGTCATTTCAAAAGAAGCTTTCATTCCAGTGGATAAGCCAATTGTTTACTTTTTAGGAACCTGACTTGCTTTCAGATGTTGGCAACAAATTTAATTTTTTAATATAATTTTAAATTTTAAGGTATTTTTACTTAATACAGACTGATTTAATTAATATAGCCTTTAAAATTAGTAACACATTTTTAAAGCAAAATTCTCCATATTAAAAATTTGATAGAAATTTAGTAGTTATCTGGAAGTGAAGACATATTTTATTCATTCCATATGACACTAGATGGATATAAAGAATTTATTCCTTGTTTATCAACAAATTGTGTCATAATTGTTAGAACTGTACAGGAAAACATCTCTATGAATGCAGGAAGAGGGATTGACTCCTTAAAAGAAAACTTTCTCCATTTTTAGTAGAATCTAATTATGTTACCAGGAAACTTACCAGGGAAAAGTGTAAGATACAATTAGGTATATTACCAGTATTTAAGATAATGATTTTATTCTTAGTGATACTCTTAATTTTTTTTTTCCTTTACATGGGGCAATATCTTCAGTTAAAGTCTATTTAAATCTGTGTGAGACCCTACTTGTCTCAGGTACATTACAGTATGTGATCAGCAAATGCTTCCTATGAGTAATTGCAGCTGGTGTCAAGTGTGGGTTATAAGAATTTTAACATCATTTTATTTGATATTAAACTCTTCCATTATCATAATAAAAAATATTAGACTTTGCCTTCTTTGTTGATATTACTGTATATGAATAAAAGTATACTGTATATGAAAAAAAGACCTTAAAATATATTTTGCAGGGAAATATATTCTACCCTTGCTTAAAAATGTTTGTAGATGGCAAAATAATGTTTCTTTTACTATTATTCAGATACTGCTCATAAGCTAGGTATTACCTTGTGGTGCTTGAACAGAAAAGGTCATACTCAGGAAGGAAAAATTATTACAGTAATGTCCATGGCTACCATTTAACAATAAAAATATTTATTTCTTTATAACATTCTATACCTCTGTATATTTTTTCTTTGTAACCTGATCCATGGGAAGAGAAAAATATGTCTGTATCTGTAGATTTGCTCTTACCATAAGTTTGTTGAAAGTGCTTATGTCTCTCCTTGTTTTCAATAACTTTAAAGGGTCTTCAGTACTTCTAAATCAGTCAGTGTGTTGTCAGACAAAGCAGATCTTGCAAAATTAAGAGAGAATTCACTCCCTTCAATTTAGATCATATATAGCATTACACTTTGAAGTAATTCATTATCAGAGTCTCAAGGGATATGGCAGATCAGAACTTTTCTCTTCCATCTGAAAGATGTCTGAGAAACACAGGATTTACTACAAAGGAAATGCTGCAGACTTGCTTCTTCCTGTTCATAATACCAAAGAATTATTGAATTAATGATTATTAAATTAAAATTTAATTAATTAAATAAAATAGGGAGATTTCGTGAAGATGAGACTAGCATTAAAAATTATTACCAAAACCTCTGTACTGAATTTTCTGGGTTTTGTCTCAAAATTTTTAGTCATGCATAAGTTCTACTTTCTGGAAAATATTAGTAGGGAATCAGTATTTCAGCTAGTCATCTTCATCTCCCTTAAAAATAGGTGTAGAGAGTTAAGCATGTTTAGGGTACAGTTCATCTGACCTGCTTTGAGATCTACTGGTCACTAGAAATGCCTTTCTTCATTAATTGTATCTGTCATTGTAGACCTCTCTCTTGGTGAGATCAATCCTGACTCCTGTGATATGGCTTCACCAAACTCCAGGCACAAACAGTGGTTTACAATACAAGCTGGAATCAAACTCTTTGATGTCAGGCACTTAATCCAATAATGACATCATATGTCTTAGTAATATCCCCCATCTATAATTTTTTTACATATATGTTCATAGATATAACTGTGTTGGTCACGACATCATTAATGTCCATTTATGGGTTAGCAAGAACTACCCATGTGAACTTAGAATAAAATGACAAAATTTTCACTTCTGAAATGGGAACAATTGGAATAGCTTAGAAAAATACTGGCTTGTTCTCTGTTGATTTCTCTGCTTAGATATTTTCCCAAAATTGGTATGAAAACATCTCTGTTATGTCTGGAAGATGTGGAACTAGAGACAGAAAAACTGAGCAGCCATTTCTTTTACCAGGCAGAGGGTAATCAGTCCATATTTTGAGACAGAAATGCCTCATTATTTCATCAGAATAAGAGGACAGATAGTGGAGCATGGTATCTTCTGCTAATAACAGCTAATAAGCCTTACCATGTAAAACCGAGTAACCTCTTCAAATTACAGCTACCAATTTCAAGTAGCTTTAGCTATAGTGATCAGGATCACTTGAAATGAGTTTTTTTACTTCTGGTTGCTGTTGAAGCTGTCCTTGCTTACCTGGAAAGTTTATTGGACTGTTCCTCTCAACAGTGTTTCCACATCTCTAACAGCAAAAAATGGGATTTATTGTTTTTTCCTTTTTTACACTTCAGCTGTCATCCTATTAATTACTGTGAACACAATTAATGCTAAACAAGTGATGAATAGATATTTTCAGTTGAAAATTGATGTTTCCATTTGCATTATTCAGGAGTGTTTCAGAAATGAAAGCTTGGCAAACGTGCAATTCAGTTTATAATATATTGTATGAAGCAAATCAGTATGTAGGTTATCAGTAACTTCTATCAAAAATTGATCAGTTTTTCCACTCCCTTGCTATCACTGCCTGTAATTTTCCCAAAGCACTGTAAATTAATAGATTTCTTAAAGGTATGTTGTGAAGATAGACTGGAAGCTATTGATTTATTTTTCTCGCTTTTTCATTTTTCAGAATGAACTATATAAAAAGGTTGTAGAAACATTTTTCTTTTTAAAGACAAGTATCTAGTTTTTCAGGTCTCCTAGGTATATAGTACTCTGGGAATTACGTTGCTGCACTGTTATTTGTATTTATAATGTAGTAGCATAGAGATTTCCAGACCATTTTTTAACTTTTTTGCATAAGGATAACAGCCTAAGTGTGCAAAGTGGGCTAAAGGAATAATTTCCATTGTCTGTGAAAATATTTTTTGCCTCAGGAAGTGCTAAAAAAACTCATGTCTCCATCTCCTCAAAATATAGTTGTATATATGTTACCAGGAAGGGAGAATGCAATAAGGAACATGGGTAATAATCACGATTATCATAAAATTCCGATTCTATTGAATTTCTGCCTGCTGCTCAAAGTAATCATACTGCTCTTCTGATGAAACATATGCTCCTTATTCCAACTACATCAGGAAAGACATGCATTTGAAGATCATGAGATAGTAATGAATACATCTTAATTTATTATTTATTGCCCTTTACCAGCTACTTAAGGCATCATAGATGTTTGCACATATATTTCATTATTACTTATCAGTCATTATGTATACATGAAGGAGTTGTAATAGGGATTTTTGTAACTATCATCAGTATTTACTTTCATTTGTTTGTACAAATTACAGATGTTTTAAAAGTTTTTAAAAATCTTTTAGTTGTTTAAAAAGTAGTGCTTAAACCAAAATGTTTTAATATAAGTTTCATTGTCTATATGGAATATACTCTGTGCTCCACTGTTAACTTTTGTTGCTGGATGCTGTAACTTATGTGAGAGATTTTTTTTCATTTCTTTTCTAAGATATGGCATATTACAAAACCACCCTCTTTCTCAGCATGCGTCAGAAATATCAGATATTATCATAGGTACCTCTAAAATAATTTGTTTTTTAAATTTTGTGGGTTTGAGTTTACACAATACAAAATAAGTGAATAAAAATATAAAATTTAAAAACTAGGGAAATTCACCTATGGAAAAAAACCATATTACCATATTGTTCCTAATTTATATTTGGGTTTTGTTTCAAAATGTAAGTGCCTGGTTTACTCTAAAGCTAATATTTCTTTAATATGACTTCTCATTGTCTTCTTTTTTAATTGTTTTTTTTAGTATCTTTTAGTTAAAATCTTGGTAATGCTTTGGTTTTAGACTGCTGACATTTTGTTTGGCAGCCAGGTAATTAATCAGACTGATGTCTTATCCATCAAACACTGAGTGAAAGACCTTTGATTAGTAAAGAAGAATTAAGACATTCTAAATATAAAAAGAAGATTAAATTTATAGAGAGGATTAAAGACATTGCCTAAACAGGTGACGAGGTTGTGTCTGCCATAAACAGTTCTTTCAGTGTCCTTTCTGTGGTCAAGGTAGAAAGAACTGCCCTGTGTGCCTGCCTCAGTGACTGCAGGGAAAGAAACCAATGATAAGACTTTTGAGGAATTTGAACACAGAAAAGAAATTTCCAGTGAACAAAAAGAGAAGACATGCACTTACACGTGTCCATCTGTGAACAGGGGCTGATGATAACTGTCCTCTTTAATCACTTCTCAGTCTTGACTTCCCCACTCTAAGTCTCTCCTGCTCTATTCCTCTCCCATTTCAGTGCCTCTCTGCTTTTTCTGGGTGACAGCTGCATCCCTTTTCTTTACAAATCCTCTCTGGCTAAATGGAAAATTCCCAACTTTCTGTCTTAAATCTCCTGTACCAAGATCTGTGCCCTTCCAATTGCCACCTCACCCCAGAATATTTCCTATCTGACCTTCCTGAATCCCCTCATTTTCAGCTGTGTTCCTTCTGCCCTCAGCCTCACATATCAGAGCCCTGAGGTATCCTAGTTGTGGCTTTTCTTCTTGCCAGCCAGAGGCTGCCATGGCATGTTCTCTGCTTCCACCTCTTCTTGTGCACATGTGGCTGCATGCTGGCATGCTGTTAGACAACTGAATCTGCACTGTTGCATTGCTGTCCTTGTGGGAGGAAAGGGACAGTGTTTGGTCTGGCAGGAATTTCAGAAATCTGGATCAATGTGTTAGCTAAATAACAGATGCAGGCTAAATGCAGGCTGCATTTATCAAATGTTTTTGTAGATAAAAGACTGATAGTGAAAGAATGGAAAATTGTAACCTTAAGCCAGGCTCTTTTCCCTCATATTTTAGTAATACAATTTACAAAGAAACTTGTTTAAATGTATTGTAGAACAGCAAATGAGTTCTGTTGTCAGTGTTCATGTTGCTTTGCCTAACATAACATGCCTAACATGTTCTAATAACAGAACCTCATGAAGTCTGTTAGTGGGACATGACCAAATTTGCCTATTAATGCATAGTTACATGAAGATTAATACCAGCCAAGCTGCCAAAATGAGTAGAGTCTACATGGTTGGGCCATGATCAGGATCACTATAAAGGAAATTTTTACTTTGGTCTGTGTATAACTTTCACAGATAAATAGAAAAGCCAACAGAAGAGAAGGTCCCAAGCACCAGCAATCTTAATGCTTCTTTTAGGGGGATTCTTCTCCCTGTTGTGCCTCAGCCTCCAGCGAAGTTTCTGTTGCAAGTCCATGCTTGCTTCTCTCAATGTACTTTTCAGACCCTTATTACTCTTCGATTCTGTTCCCATACTTAAGTCTCTCATCTCAGTTTAATTGTGCTGCTTCTTACACATGAAAATTAGAGGACTGATGTTGTGGGAGAGAATTTTTCCACACCATCTTTATGGCCTAGAGTTTAGGAATTTGATTAGTTGACTCTTCCACCTATAGAGGAAGCTGTAATATCACTGCCTACTTGGAATGAAAGCATTTTCAGCTTGTAGGGTGCTATTTCTGAAAGTCTGTAGAAATCTAAAAAGGATTTATGAAAGGCAGCTATTAACGTTATCACCAGTGCTTTAAGATGGCTGTGCAGAGAACAACTCATAAATTTTTCAGTGCAAATGCAGACAAAAGCGGTGGCAAGTCCTCTGTCAAGAGTGCCCGAATCCTTCCACTGCCAAATGTTTCTCTGTTGTTTACAGCAGAAATTTGACAATGAATTGGGGTAGTATTACTTCCCAATATTTTTTCAGCCATATTGTGAGCAATTAAGAAAAAATCATTTTCATTCATCTTACTTTTGAAAAATTTCAGCACATTTTTATCTGGAAGTGAGGTTTAATAAGACAAAAAACACAAGAAGATCACAATTAAGTTTTCCAGCTTTTAAAAGTAAATAAATATTACAAGTGTGATTTGTACCATCATTTTTTATGATGGCAAAATTGTGTGTATTTATCTTACATATGAAATGGCTCATTATTAGGTTAATATACAGGGGGAGTGCGGGTTGTATTTTTTAGCCATATGGAAGCAGTGCAAGAGCTATTTAGGTAACTCAGTAGGTTAAAACAATTATAATACACTTCATAAATCACAAGCAAACAAGATATTTTAGGGAAGGAGCGTGACGGATGAGGTCACCAGATATACAATATGTCATTTAGTTAACTTAGGCCCATATTTTTCCCATAATGTAGTAGATGAACTCATTAGTTAGAATGAAAAACAGTAAGAAGGAGGCATCTGGCTTCCAACTGCCTGTTTCTGACAGGGTTAAGATCACTAGAGCTAGTAATGATTCTGCTTTGTCTACTGACATGGCCTTGTGCTGTAGAAAACTGATGAGGTTTGCTGAAAATTTAGTGTCTTACTGTCACAGTGTTAGAACGTGGACAGATGCAATCAGTTGCAGCTTTGCTTCTGTTCATGTTTACCATTTTGCTCACTTGCTTTAAGTACTTGGGATTTTTATAAAATAATAGGCATTCAGGTTTAAGATTTTTCTAAATCACTTTATGGGCAGTATTTATTTCTGCATACAGAAGGCAACAGAAATGCTAGGACATGGTGTAAAAGAATATGGAACAAACTTATGGATATGCAGTTTTATAAATAAAACTGGTCAGGTTTTGTGACATATGCTAAGAAGTTTATAATTTACCTGAAATAATGCTAGTAATAATAATGCTGATCAAGAAGGTCTTATAATACATCTTTTCAGCCATATTTATGTGGATTTTACATATCCCAATTTGCTAGGATTCGTATCTGAAAGGAAGTTAAGAATCTTATCAGTTCTGAATTTATTTTTTCTTAAGACAAAAAGTAAGTTGAACCTTTTAAACCCTTATTCGTTTACCTTGTTTGATGTTTTAAAAATTAGAGTTAATGCACTCGAATTAGTAGTTTTTAGATATTGTTATTCATAGTGATAAATCAGACTGAGCTGAATTGGCTTAGTGCAGCATATTTGTATTAGCTATTGGAAACTCAGCAAGAAGAGTAAAGCTACAAATCTGATTTTTGTGGAAATCAAGTATCCATACAATTGCCCGAATATAGAATAACTCTACTTGATGTTTTTGCCCTAAAACCTTTGAATTAGCATTATACTTTATAGTATGTCATATTGAAATTTTATGTCCACAAATTTTATTTCTATTTTTAGTGTCAAATGATGCAGGCCTCCCAGCATTTTATTTTCATTTGGGAACAAAGGTTTGCAAGTCACCTGCTGAGTAATTAAGTACAGTCCTATTTATAGCATCTCAAAATTAGTTACATGTTTCAACCTGCTACACTGATTGGAAAGCTTTTCCATAACCTTAATTACATATTGATGACTGTCACTTTCCAAAGTAAAATTTGTTCATGGTGAGTTTGCACTGTTTTTCATGCCAACCCTGCCATTCCCTTTTTTTTTTTTTTTTTTTTTTTTTTTGGGTTTTCATCTAAAGCTTGTGATAGCTGTTGTATAACTTCTCAGTATTAGTTTGGCCAGACTATGTCAAACTCTTTTTTGCAACAGAAGATCACTGCGTATCTTCATAGTGGCACTTCAACATTTCTCAAATATAAATGCCTACACATCATTTCATAATGAATCCTTCCAGAGTCTTCTCTAATGCTGTTAATGTTTAGCTGTTGCAGGAACTACTTATTCAGTAAAGTTTGGAACCACATTAGCCTTTTCCATGAGAGTATTATATGGGTAACCAAATAGTTACCCAGTCATTGATGTGATCAACTCCTTCTCTTCAGTCATTTGCAAAGATGAATTCCAGTTATAATGGGAAGCTCTGTAATCTTCACTAGATACAAAGCTTTTCACAATTAAATGTAACTTTCAGTTCTGCCATATACAGATGGCATTACAGTTATAATTGTGCTTCTGTGACCGTCAGCTGTACCTCTTAATTTTGTCATCAGCAAATTTCACCACAAATCTTTATTAAATTTTGAACAACAAAATGGTAGTTTCTCTCATTCTGATGGGTTTTTCTTTTCTTTTGAGAGTAATGATGGCTCCTTCTTAGACAGTTTCTTTTCCCACATTCTAATTATTTCCAAGGTCTCATGACAAAATTACAATCTATTGTAACAACCCCAGCTTTACTGAGTTTACTACATTGAGCCTTACTTTCTCTGAACTACAAGTATTTAAAAAGGTCTTTTAAGAATGACATTTTTTAATCTATCTCCTTGTGTTCCATTACTGTTCTTTACTCCAAAATAAATCCTGAAATCTTGCTTTCTGATGAAGGTTTGCAGTTGTCCAGATTTTTTTTTTCCTATCTCTTAAAAAGAAAAACCTTGTATGTTTTTCTCCAGTGATGTGTTACTATCTCCAGTCATCTGTTCAGCAAAAGTGCCTGCAACTAGACCAGTAATATCATGGATGTTTCTTTCACAATTGGCTTGGAGTCAGTTTGTTATCTCAGATTTTAATGTGTTAAAATCTTTCTTCTGGTTTACTCAAAGTAGTTAACTTTCCACAACTGTATGTCTATCAGGTTTTCTGTCTTTAGTTTTCTGTTCAGCATTGTTGACCTTAATGAAAATTGAGGTTGGGTGTAACCTAACTTCTCTCTGTAGTGGGCCATCATCTTTTTTCAGTGCCCTCTTTTCATTTACATAATAATGGAGCCTTATGCCATTTTATTCACCATACATTTCATGGGCAATAACCTGCTTTACTGGCTGTCCAGTACTAGTCTTCCCTTCTCCTGTTCCCTTAAAGAGACAAGCAGAAAATTCATTAGCATCATTCTGTGGATCAGATGTCTTTCTGTGCCAAATATAGGCAGTACTAAGTAGATACGGATCTTTCTGTTTCCTGACCTGGCAGATGCTAAATGCATTTGATGCAGCTCATAAATCCAGTTTCTACTTCCTGCTTCTCAAAGAAGAGCTCATATCTATTTGATAAGATGTGTTTAAGGCACTTAAGAGAAAAAGGAGGAGGAAGTGGCTTCAGTGTTTATGGTTGTTAAAAGAAGAAAACAATGCTCCATTATAATGGGTGATTCTGCTTCATCTTTTTAAAAGCCTCTTCTGTTCTTTCTTAATACTTGTACATATGCAGAGGTTTACATGACCATTAGTTCAAACACATAAATAATCTCTTACAGATTTTTATGTGCACACATGCATGTACCCACATTTATGCCCATATGCTAAATAGTTTTTTTTACGTGAATGCGCCAAAAAATCGATAGTGAGTTATGAGGTTGTTATTAAAGTTACGTTTCAGAAGCATATTATTTTTTTATAACAGACCTTCATTCAAATGCATTATAAAATATTTCTAATAATATCTAAACCACTCTATCAGAGCCATTAAAAGAGTGGTCTTATTTCATACATAGGACAGCTAAATTTTATAATCAAGACAATTTAATGAAAATAATGTAGTTTTAAAGTAAACTATAAAAGCATTTTGTCAATAAAAACAGCCTCAGTTTGTTTTTCTATAACCAAAGGATGAGTACATAAGCTACTCACAACTCTAGCTGACTTTTGTTTATGCTAGCAAATTGTTCTTATTTAATGAAGATTTTGCATGTTTCACTGAAGTAATTAATATAGGTATGGTCTTCTCGGTTACAAGATGTTGTAGAATCATTTTCAATCTGGAAATGTTCCAAACTCAACAGATTTCACTTGCCTGTCTCTGTGAAGCTGTATTTATTTTGTTCATTAATTTTTCCTGAATTACAGAATTTTACCTTTTGTGGGAAAAGAAGTGGTATCTAAAAAATCAGGAATAACATTTCTTTTTTTCCTTCATGTATAAATTAATCTGTATTCAGTGCAATGATATGTGTGTAGAAATGTGTGTAATTCACATTTTAAACAAAGCAGACAAATTATCTAGCAGTTTTCTTTTGAATGCAATCTTAATATTTGATGACAGCAATACAAAAGACTAAATTTTACAGTAATCCGAAGGTATAAGTGATTGCAATTTTCCCTTCTAGTTGGCTCAAGGATAATACAGTTCTGCAGTTGACAGGTTATAATTTTTAAAGTAGTTTTTGCTGGCAGTGTTTTGCTGATTACTGTATGAGTAGTGGACTGTAGTTTCTAAATGCCACTGAGTTTGTATAATGCAATTTTGGGCTCACTCTTCCAAGTCTGTCTGTATGCCAAACAGCTGTTGAAGGTAAAATGTTTTGTATGCAGAATGAGTTTTTAAGGTTTAAAATACCATTATTTTGGTCTTTCTAACACATTTCTGTAATATAAAACTTTATGATCATCTTTTTAGAGGAAAATATCAAACTAAATTTTGTTCATAATCTCTATCTCACTGCAGAGACACCAACTGTATTTCCAGAAAATATCAAAGATAAAGAAACACCAACACCTGTTGAAGATATTCAGCTGGAAAGTTCTATTCCTCATACAGATTCTGGAATTGGAGATGAACAGATGCCCAATATTTTGAATGGGACAGACTTGGAGACTAGTACAGGTCCTGATGCTATGAGTGAGCTGTTGTCTACTTTGTCTTCAGAAGTGAAGAAATCTCAGGAGAGCTTAACAGAAAGCCCCAGTGAAATCCTGAAACCTGCATCATCAATATCCAGTATCAGCCAAAGTAAAGGAATCAATGTCAAAGAAATACTGAAAAGTCTTGTGGCAGCCCCTGTTGAAATTGCAGAATGTGGCCCGGATCCAATCCCTTACCCAGATCCTGCACTGAAGAGAGAAGCTCAGGCTATTCTTCCCATGCAGTTTCACTCATTTGACAGGTACATGGTTGGGCTCATTATTTTATATTGATGTAATTCAGAAGTTTGAAGGGCTTTTATTTCTTCAAGAAAGTTATTCTACTATCGGTTTGTATTAGAGTATGTTAAAAACAGCTGCACTGTGTCTCCCTTTCTGCATTACCAGCAGACCTTGTAATATAGACAAAAGTAATTCACCTTGCTTTTCTCTGTTAGCAGTGAATAAAACTCTATGAAGTACTTGGAAAACAAGCCTGTTGCAAAGAAATATATGTGCACTAAAACCTTTTTTTTCTTTAAAATGGCATTTTAGTGAGAGGGAGGAGGGGTAATATCTGCTGATATAGAACAGATTGTGCACAAATTCAGTGGAATATTCTTTCAAAGACTTAAATCTTAATTGGATCCATCATTGAACTGTTTTCTGGTACTGAAATGCTTTGACCATGGCAAATTGTTTGCTTGGTCATGGTAGAAACCAGTTTCCTTTTAGGTCTTTAAGCAACAGAAGTTGTTAAAGCTCAGAAGTTAGTGCTTGAAACTAAACTAAACTCAACTCATGAACATTTCCACAGAGTCCTTTGTTTTTCTTCTTGGGCTGTATCTTCTAGTTTCTAATTAATATACTTGCCTTTAAATGTCCAGTCCCTCTCAGTTATGCTGAATAAAGAAATTGTGCTGTTGTGCAATTCTCAGCATCCTTCCAGAAGTGTAGTCCCATCCATTGTGAGTTTAGACCTAAGCTTTGTGAGTGTTGATGTGGTTGTATTTTCCATCCTTTCAGTTTCTTCATAAAAATGTTTTTAAACTGTTAAAAATAGAATCAAGACTTAAAGATAATTTAAGACATGCCTCGAAAACTTAAAACTATATTAGTTTATCAGGCAGGGACAGGAAGTATAATACTGAAGGAAATTTAAAAATTAAGGCAGAAAAGAGTTACATTGTGATTTATGAAGGAAAAAAAAAATCTGTATTTACTAAAAACCTCAAAAAATATTGTATATTCATTAAGTCTTAAGAAAAATAATATGCAATGTTTTCAACATAACATAAACAGTAAAGTGCAAGAAGATATGTCAGAATTTTAGAATAAAAATTGGAAGCTTTTTCATTTGGAGACTAATAGAAAGATCTGATGTCTTTTTGTCTCTCTATATATAAGTACTAAGGCTGCTTTTCTGAAATAATTCAGTTAACAATCAGATAGTGCCTGTTGTAAGAAAGATGGTTTTATCAAGATAGGAAAAGTGAAATGTACTTTCGAAGCAGTAAATAGATCCCTATTTCTAATAATATTTTAGGTCTTAAGACTCTTCTAGAGAAAGCTCATTTAAGAGCTTTTTCATTGAGTTTTTTTTTAGTTCATCAATCTGCATATTTTTATTTTTGATTGATTGTAATACGAGAGGAAAAATATTTTTTCCTTCCTATACAGTTAGGAATTTCTTCTTATTCTCTGTGAGGAACCACCATATTCCAGAATGCATTCTTATACATTAGGCAGTATAAAACATCATGCTACAAGTAGAAATAATCACACCTTAACTGTAATCACCAAAAAGGTTACTTTATCTAAATTTCTGCCTGGGCTAATAAGAAGACTATTTCATCCTGAGAGCTGTGGTTGATTCACAAAATGCCAGACACCTAAATTAAAGAGAAGCATATCACCTTATGAGATGTCTTTGTCAATGTTAGAGGGAACTTGACATCAAGGTGATTGAAGACATGAATTTTAGTGTGTGCTTCTAAATTATAGCTCTATAAGAAAGCTTTAAAAACTTCAAGGGCTTGCAGTTGGTTGGCCATAACCTTTATTTAATGCAAGCACCTCCATTTAATTGTTCTTGCAAAAATGTGATTGCTTATACCTTTTGAACATCATGAGTAGTAGTAGATATTATAAAATTATGGAGTTTTTTAAGGAGGTGCCTCATGTCTAGAGCTTACAAGTTTAGATAGATATTTCATACTTAATAAGTGTAGTAACCAGTGAGTTTAGTGGTTTGTTTTTTCCCTGACTTGTTACCCTGCTGATGAAACTTCACGATTTCCTGTGCAATGTGCACTGCTGTGTTTGTATCTTGGTAGCATACATTGTACATGTCAGCCTTTGGAATTGTTCATTTCTTAAAAAAAAAAAAAAAAAAGATAATGGGTGAAATTTAGGCAAAATAATTCACTTTTACATCATTTTTGGTATTTGTTTTTTGTTTGGTTTTTTTTCTCTTAAATAAATGTTCCTGCTGTCTGATTTTAGTGAGTGAAATAGATGATGATTTGATTTTTGGTTTAACAGCTATGAAAGGAAAAATGACAGGTTCAGGGAAGTCCGGCAGATTGGGAAATGCTACATTCTTTTATCCAACTAAACAAATGTTTTTGAACTATGGACATCTTGATGAAAATACAGATGTTCTTAGCCCATGGGACTTCACCTGACTGGTTCCACTCATGGCTGCATTATTGAATGATGCTCTCAGTTCAAACAAGTATTCCTCTGTGCAGATTTTTCATATTGCCAGAGTACTTACTTGTTACCACTGTCACAATCTTTGGAGGCAAAATATGGCTGGTGATGGTGTCACTTTTCCAAATTACAAAGATAGAGCAGATTCAGATCCTGACTCTATAACTTTTCATGGGGGATGAAACAAAGGTTAGGGGCAAAAAACCTTGAATAGTATATTGAAATAATAACAGAACAAATTAAAGTATTAATGTAGAGAGCAGCATGAAGTTTACCTAGTGGTGATTTCTGAACATTTTATTTCCTGTAGTATCTCAATAAGTATTGAAAAACTGGGAAAAAAAATTACAGCAGGATTGTCTTTCCTTACTTGCTCATGTAAATGAAATTGTGAAAATAATATAAAATAACAGTTAAATAAATAAGATAAACTGGTTTTTTGGGGGGAGGAGAAGTTAAGCTAAAACTATGCCTGTAAACCATATTTCTGTACTATCTTTTGTTGCTGTAGTTTATGCAGGTTTTGGTACTTCACTGAGCAATATGGCTATTGGTCATCTTTATTGTCCCTGGGGAGAATCATGAGCAATGAAGTATATTGTTTTGTCAGGTTCTATTCGTTTCAGGTTTTATAAAATAAACACAGTGATTCCATATTTATAAGCAAATCTAGGTTAGAGAAGTGTATTTCTCAATTAATCTGAAGATATTCCTTGTGAGGCTAGATTTTTTTTCCTTTTGTTTTTTACATTTGGATATCTGAGTGCCTAGCAAAAGAACAGTTGAGATAATTTTCTTTAATTATGATCATGGATGAAGGTAAACACCATATAAAGTAAACTCCTGTAAATAGAATTGAAATTGAGGACTACATTTTAGCATTTAATACAATGTGTTTTGCTCTGCACGTTCTTTTAATTGTACATTGCTAATGTGACTGTATCAGGCTACCGCGCATTCTCCCGTGGAATTTGCGCAGTCGTAAGTGAAACATAAAAGCAGAAAAAGTGCCCAGCATGTTTTATCAAATGGGAGCTGTGTGTAGCTAATGTATGCAGCAGTTCAAGTGCTATCAAATGTAAATGATGAGGTGATATTGATGAAAGGAGGGGATTGAGGTCTCGGGGGGCGCTGATGACGGATTGAACAGAAGCGGCCTTGCGCCGCACGTAACTCAAGTCTGTCGTCTTCACCACTCAAAGCCGTAATGGGAGGTGGCAGTCTGAAATGAGTTGCCACGGCAAAGAGTATTATTTTTGAAATGCTTTCACACAAATCACTAGGCCCTGCATACAACTTAGTTTCATGCTTTAATGTCATCAGGAGGCACAAATTGGTGTGTCTAATTGTTTGCCACCTGCCAGCAAAATGAGCTGCCAGGCAGCCAGACGGGTTTGATTGTCTGTCAGCTCTTCAATAGATTGAGAGTGACAACATCAAAAATTTCACTTCAAACTCTGAAGCTTTGAGCAGCTTTTCAGAGACCTCTTCCCCACAAGTGCTTCTGGACAACTGCATTTTTCAATTAGTTTTCAATATATTGCTGCCTTCTGCCTCATCTGTCTTAAGGTAGCTGTAATTACATTATGAGCTATATAAACAGATTTCTGGGACACAGGAGCCTGGATCCTCAAAGTTATGACATGTCTTTTAACGTCAGACTGAATTTCTTGAAAATGGCATCCAGGTTGACATTTTTAGAAGCAAACACAAAGGGTTATTTCACCAAGATTTGCGACTAATGGAGCATAACTCACCAATAATTTCTTTTTGCCTTCTCATCTTTTGTCCGACAAAATTCAGTCCCTCTTATTGATTTTTAGGATTTGGGGATTTCTTGTTTCTTTTTTTTTTTTTTAATTTGGTCAATTTGCATTGGTTCCACTAGATGCAACCTAGATCATGATGGTTTTTGAATTTGTTTGTGATTCTACTCAGTATTGCATTGCATTTTGTTCCTTTCTACTTTTTCTAGTAGAAATTTCTTAGATGGGTCTTGTTATTGAAATTGAGAGTACTTGTGTTTTTATGTCTTATTTGTTATGTTTTCAAGCTGAGGTAATTTATATCTCTTTTCTGTTCTTAGAATTATTTCAATGGGAAGAATGCTTGTATATGCAGAAAATTATGAGTTCCTAGAAATGAAAAGATCAGGTTTTTTTGCTGTTATTAAAGATGTGATTTCGTTTTAATCCATTATCATTTCATAAATTGGAAGATTATGGGTTTGCTTAGTTTACATACTCAGTGAAGTCTTTAGGAACATATTTGAGAATATTTTCAAGAACACATCTTTGAAGTATTTTAGTTTTGACTTTTGCAGTTGTTGTTTTTTGGGTTTTCTCCCTGACAGAAGGACCTTGGGGCCAGTTTTAAAGGTGCTAGAAAAGTGGACAACTTGTGAGGTCCAGTTAGGTCTCATACATGTCCCCTTTACTTTGGGTGTCACAGTAGTGTATGAATGTATGAATGAAATACCTAATCAGTAGTGTGGGAATTAAAGCACTCCTCTGGTTCTGGTTCAGTCAAGGTAATTTTCAGTATCTTTGTGCAGCAGAGACTGGCCTAAAGAAAATACTTGACAGCTTCTCTAGAATATATTTTTCTAAGGTAGCAGTAAAACTACACTCCAGAGAATGAGGTATGCTTTCAGATCCTGTTAGAGAAGAGGGCTGAAGTTGCATTGTCTGTATTCCTGGAGAGTGCCTTAGTCACTCATTTAGTAAATATAATGAAAGACAAAGGGAAAGCTCATTGCCACCTCAGCTGTTTGTTTAGGAAAAAAAAAAAATCATCCTAAATTTATAAATAGATTCAAGTCAACCAAAATTTGGTATATTAACCCTAAATTTATTTTCTTCAGGATGTAATCCACATTCCCCATGTCTATCATTTAGTAATCTATACTTAGGTTTCAAAACTCCTCTTATCACCTGTGTAATAT
Source organism: Sturnus vulgaris (assembly GCF_052056855.1). Taxonomy (NCBI): domain Eukaryota; kingdom Metazoa; phylum Chordata; class Aves; order Passeriformes; family Sturnidae; genus Sturnus; species Sturnus vulgaris. The sequence goes on from NC_142244.1 coordinate 53,494,598, forward strand.
GAGTCTTTTGTTATTCATGTGCATGAAACTGTAGGTATGTCTGGGCTGAGGCTGATTAGGAGAAACCAGCATCTCCCTACTCTCTAATATAATTCACTAGCTATATAGATGAAAACTGTACTGCATTTTTGTCTTGCTGTTTACCCTGCCTCTTTAACAGGATTAATTGCAGCTTTGTAGCCTTTCTTTCTTTTTTCAACATATATACAGTATTAGGTTCCTCACCCACACTCATTTAAATCTCATATTGATTGTTTCTTCAGTTTTTTTTCTATATTTGATGATGTTCCTGACATTTAATACATCACATGTTCACTTAGATTCTATTCGCTTTCTTCAAACTTTTTAAGCTTCCAGTATTTCTCATTTCTCTGTTTAGCCAAGACCATTAATCTTTCTTGATAATTAGCTTTTTTAAGTTTTCCTTTAGATCATTTTAGATGCTTCAGGTAATTTATCCTGGATGCAAAGGATAGAATTTCTTTGTGAATAAATACTTACTCTTCTTCGTGATCCAAGAGTGAGGAACAATGCTCTTCATGTCCTTGTCCTAAAACCACACCTGAGATGATTCGCTTTCTTCTAGTTAGAAACAAACAATTTCTGTTTAGTAGATAAGAATCATTTCATGTACTTGAAGATTTGAAGGTTTTGGTGCATGTGTGGTACCCAGTGATTGAAAGAATCCCTAATACATGGATATTCAGAGCTAATATTTCATTTCAGTAAGTCCCAACAATTATATCCTTCTGTGAGCCTTCCATATCTTTTCTACAACTCATGTGTATACCTCACAAATTTTTAATCCCCTTTTTTTCTCCATGGCTGTTTACTCTGAGTTAAACCTTTCCTCCTTAGTATCAGATATATCTTACCTTGATGAAGTCAGCCTAATAGAAGGTTGTTTAAAGAAGGATTCAGAATGTGTTGTTAGTACATAATAACTTTGCAGGCTCAGGTCTTAGAGTCAGGGGGTGAAATCAGAAATAACGGCGGTAAACAACAGTATAAATGTTTCAGAAAGGACTAGATATGTACAGAGATATGGCCAATATAAATAGCCTTCAGAGAAGAAATATTAAGCTTTCTTTTCAGAGATTAAGTTAATCTAGCTGTAGGAACAAGGTAGCGTGTAATATAGCAGACAAATTGCCACCCCCTTTCTAATGTGATTTCTTCTGAAACCTCTGAAGTTGCTGTTTGACACAGAGCTATTCTATGAAAAATTTGCCTGAAGTCTGTGCTGCCTTTTGAAGAGAGCTTGAAAAATCCTCATGCTTTCTGCTGCTGTGGGGGAGGAGAGGAGGAGCAAGAATATTAATTCAGCCTTAAGAGATTTCACATATCCCACAAGAGAGTAAAGTGATTCTAATTTAATTGCTGCTGCTCAGATAGGTAGCTCAAGACATCCAGTATTGAAGGCTTATCTCTGACCTTTATGTTGACCACAGTGATTAAGTTGGAAAGCCTTTAAATTTTAAAATGGAGAAGAGATACAGAATGTGAATTGCAGAGAAAGAGAAAGTGTAGAGCTGCATAACCTAATTTGTCTATTACCAGCACTGTGTAGCTAAATATTTAAGTAAAGTCAGTTGAGGAAGTGGTGGGGTTTTCTTAATTTGCATTTTCTCTTTTTGGATTTCAATGCATTAATGACATTATTTTCTATCTAGTTATTTCATGCAAATTTCTAAACCCCAGAAGAATCCTGTAGCTATTTGCTGAGGTTATTTAATGAACCAGCAGTGCATAAGTAGTTTGGGGGTTGAACCAACAACACTCATCTTAAGCATGATATGAATTACGATGACTTCAGGCTCAGGTTTAAAACTAGTAAAGGACACTCAGAGTAAAGGAGCAGTGATTAGGAGCCACAGGTGTATTTAGAATTGTGAACCACCCAACAAACTCAGAAATAAAATCAGTTGCTACAGACAATTACTACTAAGTTTTTGCTGACTAAATAATTGGGAATAATTTGAGACCATGATGTGATTCAGACAACTGTGGGCCAGTTTGGAACATTTAGGGATTCTGAAATATGTTTTACAAAACAAGGCCTAAAATGAAATACAGAAATGTATATAACCTTTTCTTCTAGTCTGTAGATTTCTGTTCATGAAAGAAAAACCTGAATGCCTGCCATATACATGTAGGCATCTATCACAGTAAATTCATTCCTCAAATCATATTATGCTCAATTATAATACTTCTTTCCTAAGTCCGATTTTTTTTATTTGCCTGTTTTCACTGTGTGTGCTGTTGGAGTGGTTAGATTGGTTAAAAGAAGACTTTCTTTACTTGAAGGACAGTCATTCTCTTTCACCTTTCATAATCTGCTGTCCCTCTTATTGTTTTGCACATTTTTTACCACTGTTGTATTGTTCACACAGTTTTTCTGTCTGATTCATCTAGATGTCATTCTGTATTCACTCACTGTATTTTGTTTTATCAGAAGGAATGAGACATTTTGACAAGGTCACCATGTATGTCATGTCAGAAAGCTGCATTTTCTTTCAGTCTGGGATGATGTCATCTCACTGATTTTCCCTATTCTTATGGTAGAGAGGTTTCTCTTGATATCTCTTGATAATTTATTATTTAAAAGCACCTGATCTATCCCAATGTGGTGATTAAGACATACAAAACAATGCCAACTATGTGTAGAGCATTATATCTGTGGGATTTGGGAAGGATTGTTCTTCTTGCTATAGAAGATGTATTTCAGTCCTAAATGACACTCATTAGGGGTCCCTTCCAAATCAAACTGATCCTGTTACATCCATGAAATAAATCTGACATATGTGGTCTTTGCTATGAAAGCTAGGTGATCTTTTGGACACTCTGAAAAACCACTGAACTGTTTAAATATGAGGAGGAAGACCTTGAATTTAGCTTCATCTTTAGAAAAGTAGCAGGAAAATAGGAAATACTTCCACAGTGATTGTATTGCCAATTTAGCAGATACTAATACTAGACTTTATATGAGGGGAAAATTGTTTTTCTTAAAATAAAATGTCTTTCACTCAGTGTCTCACATTTGGAAACAATGGAATGAATGGATGTATAAGGAGACTTTTCAGCAGTCAGGCATCCTTCCTGCTTGCATCCAGATAAGAGGCCCAGGATCAGCTCTAGTGGCATGGAGAGCATAGGATGACAGCTGTCAAATCTTCCTCACATCTCCTGTGTCCTTTATATGTTGGCCACTCTTTCCAGGTCTTGAATATTACTTTTTTACCTTTATGGACCTGCCAACAGTCTCTCTGTTCTTCCCAAGCTCTTTGCGTCATCACCCTTCACAGTTTTTGGCTGCAAGGTCATATGGTTAAGCTACACGTTTGCCTTTGGTCTTGGTGTCCTGATAATCCATGTGCCATTAGAACAGGCCAGTCTAAGATGCCTTTTCCTCCTGTCTCTTTTCTTCTTGTGCTCCAGCATAAAAATACTCCCATTCATTCTTCCTATTGCAATTCTCCACAAAGGTAGAGGGTGATGACAGTAGTTTCCTTTTGAAATTAATATAATTGGGAAACACTCCCACTTCAGAAACGTCCTAATTTCTTCTTATGTTTTTATGACACTACAGAGACTTTGCTTTTGAATTCAGTATTATAACCCAAATCCAAATATTTGATTGAGGTATTAATTGAAATAGAGATCTTTGCACGTAGACTCGGGCTAACTTTAGGACATTTCATGGTGTTATGGAGGAGATTAATCTAACCCCTGTAGACCCAGCTTTGTTCAGCTGTAGCTGCTGCTATGTAAACACTTCATATGAGCAGTGATTGTAAGATTATTAACTACAGACAAAAGCAATTATTTTAGGGTCACTTATCTTAATCAATAGCTATTGCATTGTTCAGACTCTTCTCATCCTAATATAAATGGACTGAGACAGAAACCCACTGACATGCCTGGACTTACCTCTCTAACAGTACGTGCTTCAGGGCAGGGGTAAACTGTTGTTCAGAATGCAGAGGCTTCAACTGCCAGCCCTCTAAAGAAAGTGAGGAAAAAAATGCTTCTGGATTGTTTTATACACTGTTACCACCTCTTTAAAATCCAGGGAGATAGAGGATTTAGACATATAAGAACAAAGTACATTACCGTAAAACATTGTGCCACACCTTATGATTTATTATATGCCATCATATTTACACAAAAGTGTAACAAAACAGTTACTGAAGGAAGTTCTTGACCAAAATGTGGCCTCATCACTCTAAATATTTGCCTTTGTAATCACAATGATTAAATTTTAAATCAGAGCGTATCTGCTTAAACAGAAAATGTACATGATGGTGAAAATATATTGTTCAATATTATACAAATATGATTTCTTTCAGGTTTGCCACTGAAATGGACTTTTAAGGAAAAGGGGGTTTTATAGATAAACAGAAATACTCAAAAGGAAAATGTAAATATAATTGCTTCCACTATGAGAGCAGCCCAATATTGAAAAAATACTGTCTCCAAAGAGCAAGTTTTTTGATCTTCGCACTTGAAAAACCCCTAAGTTTGATTTCAAATTAGGTTAAAAAGTGTTTGTTTGAATGCAATGTTGTCTGCTTACATTCAATATTATGTTGGATTTCTTGTATGAAAGCCCTGTTCTCTTCTTAAAAGCTTCATGTTCTCAAGACTGCTTTTTAAACCTCAGCAATATCAATACTGTAAAAGCGTGTATTTATTGTGTTGCATTTTTGCTGTTCAATGTTCATCATGTGCTATTGATTTAGATTAAGATGAAAGAAAGCTGAATCTAAAATTGTTTCTTAGTCATCTCTGTGAAAGACTGATATGCTCATGGTACTAAGGAGTAACCTACTGCATTCAAATGTGCAGATGAAAAGCAAAAATATTGTTATCCTCCTTAGGATCAACAAATCCAGAACACATTCAGTGTTATACTGTTGATAGCAGTGTTCTCAACATACTGAGATGGTGGAGTCTTTCCATTTTGTGGGTGTTGGAAGACAAATTAGCTTTTTCAGAGCCACCATGAAGCTGCAGAATAAGGATAGGAGTGTGGTTTGAGGACCTTTTAACAGAGTTTAACCCTATTTCAGGAAGGTTGAGAAAGTTTACAATATTACGTATTTCTCAAAAATGGCACCATACAACAGCCTAAACCCATCACAATCAAAAACTCTTCCTGGCTCTGTTGTGCAATTTTAGTAATCTGTTGTTTCTTTTTCCACAGGAGTGTGGTTGTACCAGTGAAGAAGCCCCCTCCAGGCAGCCTGGCTGTTACCACTGTAGGAGCTGCCACAGCTGGGAGCGGACTGCCACCGGGTAGTACACCTAATATATTTGCTGCAACAGGAGCTACACCAAAAAGTATGATTAATACAACAGGTATTGTCCTTAAATATTCTTGTGACCCTCATTTTGTCTTCGTTTTTTGTTTTGTTGCCTTTAGTGGTGTTTTGTTTTTTAATCATCTTTGTGTTGCTGTTTTTGTAGTTCCAAAATTAGTATTTGTAGTTCTCTTGGTCTTTATTTATAATCTTTGATAATGCACACTGGACTTGCACAGCCTTAAATAAGTTAATAAATAGCCTCAATATTGTTTTATAAGTGTAGTTTAAAATTGAAATGAGCTAACTTTTCTAGTGCTGTGCAGTAAAGGATGCTTATGTAATACATACCAATTAATCCCTCCTTACATCCTGAAGAGAGATGTGGCTACTTAAATAAACATATTGTAGAGGGTGAATATTTTTGACTATTACTATTTGGCAGTGGAAATTATGCTCTTTTTGGAAGGTCTTTTAGTAAGAAATTACTGAATTGAACTGAATTCGTGCCTTATCACTGCTTGTTTCAAATGACCTATAGAAAGAGGACCTTCTTTTTAAATTATTTTTAATAGTAGTAGTGGCATTCTCGATCATGAAGGAGCCTGTTGACAATGGAGACTGGTTTCCATTGAGACATGAACCCTTACTGAGAGCAACTGATATTTAAACTCCTTTGAAATATCTTTTTTCTTTCTAAAAAAAGCAAAAGCACTTGAGAGAAGAGCTCACTTCAAGGATATCACAACTTCAGTCAAGGGTTGAGAATGTGAAGATCTCTCTGGGGTTGCAGCAAATAGAGGGAAATGCTTTGGCAACATTCTGCTTTATGGAGTAATAGGAACTCTTTTGTTTTTCTTTCGTTTTGCAGATTACCTTTAATACCTTGCAATAGAACTTTGATTTTTCTAAGGATAAAAAAAACCCCAAAACTTAAAGTCTAATTTTCCTTAGGCAGATGGAAGGAGTGAATACTCTGAATAATGTTATTGCTTCTCTCAACAGTTCCATTTGCATAGACACTTCTGTTAATTTTGAATGGATTTCCTTTTAGGTATCCTTATGTCGTGCAAAAATTATCCTGCACTGGAAACCTTGTTTTCTAAATGATACTGAATAGTAATAAGCTTTTCAGTCTTCTTACTGATTAAATATCTGAACTGTTTTGGCTGGAATGTAGTAGCTCTCGTTTGTAAGTAATTGCATTTTAAGATCATTCATTTCCCCAGTACTTCTCTTAGTAGAGGGCAGTATTGCAGGAGCCATGGCACATTCACTGTGGATTAAAGGCTCCTTTTTTTGAGAGATCCTGCAGTTTCTTTTTTTTTTTTTTTTAATGAAATTGTTTTTGATCCTAATCTACGGATTAGCTTCATTAAAAGAAAAATACTGATTGAATGGAATTTCAATAAGTATGAGGTTTAATTAGAACTATTTATGTACTGATTTCTATAGTAAAACATTATATAAAGATTTGAATTTTTGAAGATTTAAGTTTTATATTAACTTTTTAGAAATGCTAAACATATTGACAGTTAAAAAAAAGTAGTATCCCATTGAAAATACATAAGTTAATATTAGACTAAAATGTTAATTTCACAATTTTTAATTAAGCTACGCCTATGATAGTCAAAACAGTGACTCGTATGTCAGTTTTTGAGACGCAGAATATATAAAAACTTTCTGGTTTATATACTTTTAATCTGTGAAATATCTATGTTATCAATTATTTTAAAGTAGTGTATAGAATTTAATTGAACAGCACTTTTTTTTTTTTTGTTATGATAAAGAGGAAACAGAATGCAATTTTTTAGAAACACTAGATGTCCCCCCAAACCTATTTACAGTTGTTTTTACAGTATGTCACAGATACTCTAGAAATACAGTTATATCTATGTGATGGGTAGCACAATCTATAAGGTATATTCTGTGCTGGACTTATGTCAAAGGTGGTTTTCTTCAGTTATTCATGGGTTATAGTTGGTGTTCACATTCCATCTGCCATCATTGTCAAAGTCAATGTCATGTCATGACTTAATGAAATGTGTGTTACTTAAGTCCTTTAGTGCTGCAAATGCATCTTTGGGAAGATAGATTTTCCTCCTTCATCTTTTTATGTAAGAAACTGGGTTTATAGTTTCTTAGACTGGATTTCTGTAATTCATATCCTGATTCTTACTTCTATGTTGATCCAATAGTTCTAGGACTGTTTGATTTTTTTGGAAGCCTAGCTGGTTTAAGAATTTAGCAACTACATTTTTAAACAACCTCAATGAAGAAAAGTTCATTTTGGAAGAAAAAGGGAATAAACAATAAAAATATGTATTCCTTATGTATATATGAATAAAAATAAGTTAATAAATGCACAAATGCACATATATATATATATATGAAGGCTTAATCTTTCTTAGGATATCTTATTCTCAGTTAAGTTGCTGTGATTCCTAGGTTGGGAGAGATAACCTACCTTATATTTTTATGTTTCTCCATGTGTTCGGGTATATTTTGAATTTGTATTTAATCCAAGTCAGAACACACAGTGTAAGTCACAATCCATCTCCAAATCCCATTATTAAAAAACCTGTCTAAATCAGTTCCTAGTCTAAATCCTGAACCTCACCAGCTACTTTAGTGTCAGCAAGCCCAGTAAATCCTGCTTGCATTTTGATAGTTTTTTGAATGTAAATGTTCTTAAATTATCTAGTCAAAATTCCAATCTTTACCTTCTTTTATCAATACAAATATCTAAAGGCAAATTAAACAAAAAGAAAAATCATTCCTGCTGCCAGAGTATTTTTCACACTTACCAGCATTTAACCTCTACTTCATTGCTGGCTGGCTGCTTAAGCAGTTAAGAAACCATAAATGCTTTGTAGATCTCTGCAGGACACTGAAAAATAATATATATCTGTGTAATGCAAAGGACAGTGATATATAAACTGCCAAAATTGACCACAGACGAGGAGTTAACAATTACCATTTTTGAAAACGACCAGAATAATGTCACTGATCTCTCAACTGGAGTTCTTCACCCTCCATTGCTAACTTGGATAAATCTTGTTGCCTGTCAGCCTCTTCTCTGGTAGCATTGCAGTCCCTCAGGCTCTGAGCTCCAAGTACAAGACTGTTTGTAGCTACCTCTCGCAGTGATGTGTTGCAGAAGGACTGTGCAGAACAGGGACAGCATTTATCACAGCTCTCTCACTGTTCATGGCCTCTCTGAGCCTTTGCTGGTTTGCTTCAGAGAGGCTGAACTCACAGCACCATTTCAGCAAACATGATAGATTGGCATTTAGAGTCTAAGTTTAGCTCTCAGCTCTGACCCAGATCACTTAAAGCATAAATGTATGCTCTGTGTGCATCTTTTTTTCTGGGCAGCTGTTCACAACCCATTGAAATGATACCCCCACTGCCCTCCTTACTTTTAAGATCTTACAATTCTCCTTGACTCAAGGAAGGAAGCAGAAAAATTGTAATTAGAGTCTTAATATCCTCAGACACCAATTTCCCCCATTACTTCCTGAAGTGATGTACATTTTCTATCTTCCCTGTCATTTTTAAAAGTCAAATTTAGTTTCTGCCTGTAATTGCAACTGGGCAGCCAAGTGTGCATATATGAATATATTTTAAGAAATATTTAAAATTTTATTCTGCACTCAAGCTCATCTTAAGTGCACATTTATTTTTGAATGATCTTGCTCTGCACTGTGATGTAAAATTATTTTCCACTTTGGAATATTATTTGGGAATATTGAAAATTAGGTAAGAATTTATTTTGCCTGATTTTCAATAGATTTCAAGCTTATTTTTATACTAGCAAAGTTAAAGTATTAATTTTTTGATAACCGCATGGAAAGATTTTCACTATTTTAGAATAAATAACATTATTTCCATACTTACAAGTAGATTAATAATACAAGGACTATTTTAGAAGTTTTGTTTCTTAAGACTGAATTAAGGTTTGTGTTTTTTGGGGGACAGGTGCAGTAGACTCAGGATCTTCTTCCTCTTCGTCATCCAGCTTTGTGAATGGTGCTACCAGCAAAAATTTGCCAGCTGTCCAAACTGTTGCTCCAATGCCAGAGGATTCAGCTGAAAACATGAGGTACACAAGTCCTATCTGTTAATTTAATTATAATTTCTCTTTCGAAATTAATGTAAAAAAAAAAACCCCTCATTTAATGTGCTTTACTGTAGTTATACGTGTGCTACAATGTGTATACTTTTTGGGTCCCAAGGATGTGCATACTAAAATAACACTTCACTGAAAAGTCTGAGCTTTTCAGCTGAAGAGTCTAACTTGTTCAAACTATGGCAGACGCTAAAACTTCATTAAAGTAATTTTTCAGCTGGCAGGTTTATTTTCTTTATTCAAGTACATATTGGAAAGTAAGCATTTTGGTAGTGGAGCACTAGGAAGTGGAAGGAGACACAACCTCTCCTAAGCAAACAAAGGCCTGCAATAAACTGGACAGGACAAAATTAGACCTGTATTTGAAAATGATAATAAAAATTTTACTTGTTCTGGAGTACTCTACAAATACTATGGAATTTACGAGTCTGACACACTGCTGACTCTGACATGACATTTCTATTTACTTAAAGCCATTTAAAAACTGTAAAGTTTAATCAAATTATGATCATCCTCTTTTCTTAAGAAGCTTACAGAAACTTTTAAAAACAGGTGTGATTTGGCATCATTTAACTTCTGTTGTGAAGTGTTTTAATGGTCTCTGCTTCTTTCACAGTATCACTGCAAAGCTTGAAAGAGCTTTAGAAAAAGTGGCCCCTCTCCTGAGAGAAATCTTTGTTGATTTTGCCCCTTTCCTATCTCGAACGTTATTGGGTAGCCATGGACAAGAGCTGTTGATTGAAGGTACTGTTCTCTTATGACATTATATTATTTTAGCTATTATTCATTTGATATGAACTTTTTTTTTATTTTCACTAAACTTTATATATATTTTTGATAAATGAATTAATAATTTGTTAATACCTTGTGATTTTACTTCTTAGCATTTAATTTCATTCAAGGAAGTTAAAAGTTATAGCTTTTGTACCCTTCTTTTCCTTTGAGATGCTGTGTAATGATACATTCTGTCACAAAATACTCTCTACAGTTTGCCTTTCTCTCCTCAGAATAATTCAGTGCTTCAGCCTGACTTTAAGAAACTAGTGAAAATACAATTAAAAAGTGTAAACTACTCCCACAAAAGAAAGTAAAAAGAAGACAATGTTCCAACATTATTGATGCCTGTATCTGTATTTGGTAGGGCTGTTTATTCCTCAGGCAGGTCAGTTGGATTCACACAGGCACATGAAGAGCTGTCCCTAGAGGGGGAATAAAACCTGATAAATTTTAAAGAAAAATATCCTTGACCACTTTCATGGATTTTTATGTGCTGTCCTTACTACTTCATAGTTAGAAAATTTGCCTCATAAATGAGGAAGGAATTAATGCAGAAGTTATGCAGAACATGCCAATGTGGCAAGCTCATGAAGAAAATGAATCAGTACTAATGCAGCTAAAATTGTGAAGGAGGAATTTGCATGAGCATGCACTGCTCCTAGGTTATGTATTCAGAGGAATATATTCAGCCAAGTAAACTTTTTCCTTCCAGGATTGTTCTGACACAGAGTATTGCTGTTCATTGAGAGGAAAAAGTCTCATTCTGACAAGGCTTATAGTATGTAATGATCTACAAAGAAAAAAAACAGCTTTGGGTTCAAATTCCAAACCTCTTTCTATTATACATGCTTTACCTAAATGTTAGTGTATAATTTTTCTATGGTAATTCCATAATTGCATCTCACAGTGTCGGCTCCTGTTACTAGAAATATTTACATCTTGTAACTGAAATTTTATAGAACTTTTTCTTCTTTCATCTTTCTATTGTTTAATAATATTATTGTTTAGTAATACCAAGGAATGGTATAGTAGCTTAGTGATACTCAGAAGCTTCAGGTATTTGTTATTGTTAGTTTTATAGCTTGTAAGTTGCACTTCCCACTTAATGACACCTAAATGAATTGTCTGAGGTTCATATTGAGATGGCTGAAAGATAATTTATGGGTTACATTCTTAACTCTCTTATTTCAGTGAAGTTGATTGCAAGATTTGTACTAGTATTATCCTTTTCCATTTGGCAATTGATTGTTGCACTGTAGGTTTTATAAAATATGACTAAAGTTTTACCTGAGTTCTTTCACTGATTAAAAAAGTTCTTCATTGATGTCATTCTGATTTTTTTTGTCAGATCCATAGCATGAACAGTTCCCAGGATACTGAAATGCTAGAGGTCGCATGAATCTCCAACTGTACAGCAGTATTTAATCTCACTGCTTATCCAGAGAGAAAAGTGTTTTGTTGGATTGTTTCTGGTGTGTAGCATGTTTCTGATAGCTGCTTGGAGTGTCATTCCATATTTTACCCCATCTATGACTTAGCCACCCAATTCAGAATCAGAAAACATTGTTCACAAACCAAACACTGAGTTCCAAAACAAGTAATGTCCTTTCAATCGTTTTTCTTTAACTTTAAGTCTAACCTTCTCTTCAATCACTCTCTAATTCCTGATTTCTAAAAACCAGTCCTTTCTTCCCAAGGTATTGAAATAGCAATCTGGGAAGTAAAAATATCCGAGCATACCATAGATTTTTATACTGTGGGATTTGAGTTTTTCTTTGCCATGTCTAAAATACTTGGGCTTTTTTTCTTCTTAACAGAGGATTCAGAGTGGCTTTTATAGTCGTGTACTTCTGATCTTTTCTTTCTTCATTGCCTCTACGAGACCCCTTTTCTCAACTAAACTGAATTCTTGACTAGTTAAGTTGCCTTTGAAAGAGAATTCCAAATTCTCTCTTATTCTGATACCTGATTTATTTTGAGAAATTTTCTATCATTCCTTACTAGTGGTAGTCTTGAAGTATTTGAAAGTGCTTTCCAGGTAATGACTCTAAAAAGAGGGATTTAATTGTGTTATTCAGCATATGAGAGTGTATAGAATTCCTATGAGGCTTTGATAATTGAAATTTGACTTTTTTTTTTTTTTAACTGGCAAGCAGTAATTAACTTGACACTTTTATATGCAATGGTTTAATTTGTTACTCTATATGTAAAGGTTTTAGTTATAAGAATCAAAAAGGAGCAAATAAACTTTCTTTAATTAAGTCTTAGGACACTTGTCTGTTTTCCAAATTGATCACCATTAAAGTATCTGTGGCATTCTATGAAGCATGTACTTTCAAGCTTGACATAATAATACCTTTCCTTCTTTGCTGTTTTTCAAAACCTCCTTATGGTATGAATTTTTTCTCCTATCACATTTTGCTAAAATCGGAATACTGTCAGACATCCTTGATGCCATGTGCTTTTTCCTGAGGATCTTTCTAGTGCTCTTTTGGATATGTGTGTGTAAGAAATGCTAAATCATTTTCAGATTTGAGAAGAATGTACACAGTCTTGTAGATGACTGCATACTGAAAAGTACAAAATAAAAGGAAGCAGAAAACAAAATTAATTTTTAAACTTCTAATACAGGTTAATTATGCAAATTTTCTAAAATATTTGGTGCTTTATGATAGCTGTCATTGATATATTTTTGGAAAAGTGCATACAACTTAGTTATGATTTCACCTTTTTGTAGTAGTTCAGCTGCCTCAAACCTTTGGTGAAAAAAATCTTCAAGTCAAATCCTTTTACATCACACTTTATCATCATTCTGTCCCATGGAAGACTGGCTCATCTATTGTTTGAGTAAATTATACTTAATGTCTTAGTGCCTTCTTAACTTTTTATTGTAGTTCAAATGAACAGGCTGCAATGATCTTGTCAGTCTAGACCAAAAACATAGGCCACTAATACTTTAAATTGTTCATTTTTCTTGTTCTGCTAAATTACCAAATGTGGCTGGTAACAGAGGAACCCTACCAGGTAGTAATTTGACATTGCAGAATATATTTATTGGTAAAATTCCTCATCTGTTTACTCTACTTAAATTTCTAATTACTGAAATAGTTACTTGCTCCTTTTTCTACAACCAATTCTTTCTTCAAAGGTATCTTACACTCAACTGAATTTCAAACGTTTCATCAACTTCTCAGAATATTTTATAAGTAGAAAATATTGTCAGTGATGGGTTAAAAGGGACCTTTTTGCATTTGAATGCAAATAGCTTCAAACAGAGCATACCAGAACCAGCCCAACACTGCTGTGGTTCGTCAACTGAGGTTCTTCCAATGCCTCAGAGAACAGAAGTTGCAAAGGTTAAAATCGTCCGTAGAGAATCTAATTGGAAACAAACATGCAATATGTGTAGGTCACATATTTGAGCTTAGCTGAGCTCATTGTGGAGTTCCATTTAACACTTGCACAGATATGTTTTCGCTAACTAGTTTCCATATGGTCTGCAAATTCCCTCCATGTAAAGTGCATGACAACATTCTAGCTTTTAGGTGAAAATGTTACAGGCGAGTGTAATCTGATCTGTAGCCGAAAGAAAAGCTATATCCTCTTTTTGTCAAGCACAGATGGGTAAAAGTATTTCTACTACAGCTATTCTTAGAGTGTCTGGAGCTGTAAGAATAGGTCCATGATTGAAACCTAGTCACATAGAATACTCCCCCTTCTCTTGAGTGAGGTACTAAAGATACTTCACTGATGCTTTTACTTTGCTGTATCATTAGCTGGGTAGAAGGTCAGCCAGGTAGCCCTTCTCCAAAGGATCTCTGATGAATTCCTTGCTGTACATTTGATATGCTTCTGATACAGGCACAATTAAAGTCAGATGACGGAGAGAATGTTTTTGTGCTGATAGGAGTAGGATCTGTTTCTCCTCATTAACTCACCACATGGCCCTATGAAAATATTCAGTAGAGGTGGTGATGGACTAGCTTTGTATCATGTTTGACAGGAGGCTTCTTGAAACAATTGAAAAATTGCCCAAAACATTCCTTTGGAAACCACAGATAGAACTTGGGTGCTAAATGACACTACTCTAAAAGCTCCCCAAGACCTCAAGTGTGACATCACTGTGGCATCTACCAATACTGGCACAATTAATTTCTGATCTTCTTGAAGAATACTGTATTTTCTATTAGGAAAAGCAGGACAGCCATTTATTTTCCTTTAGATGCTATGGTAATCCAGAAATCCCTTATACTTTCTGGGGAAATTTTACTTTTTTGGAGCTTAACATGCCCCCTGTGTTTCTCTTAGAAACGTTTCAGAATCTTTGTATTACTGTGTTCAGGAGCACAGATGCTGTAAAGTAGAAAAATGCATGTTCTTGCAGAACCTTTTCCCCCTGTACATATTGTTCTCTCATTATTTTATCTTACTCTGCCACATCCAAAACATTTTAGATTGTGTGTCCAGGCATGCTTTCTTCCAACTAACTAAAAATATGGTAATTGCCCTACCAGCTTGTAGCACAGCATGTAGCCAACATTTTAAACAAAATAATTTAATTAATTAATATTAGCAAGTAATTTAAATTAATTTATATTATTATAAGATATTATTAATATTAATATATTATATTGAAATATATTAAAATATTAATATAAAATATTATTATTAATATAAATTTATTATTTTAAAATTTGTATTAACTCAAATTAACAGTGTCTAAATAAACCTTAAGCTATTCATGGTGCTGAGATTTCCGTAATCCAATTTTTCATTCTATTTTCCTTTTTTTATTAATTTTATAGTGTTTAATTGTTCCTAAGTGCTTAGGTGAATGAGAAACAAAGGCATTGCATTGGAGAGATATGTTGAATCATTTTCTGGACTAACCAAAACTCAAGAAAAAGCCAGATTTCAATACCGCCAGATGCTGAGTCCAACTTCTAGGAGCAAAGAACAGAGACTCAGATCCATCCTAAGGATCCTAAGATATGAGGGACAAAGCCACACAAAGAATGGAGGGACTGCCAAAATAATTGGGATGCTTGGCTCCCTTAGTTCACTGCTGAGGCAACAAAGACTTGTCCAGTGCCTTGGCAGAACAGATGAGGGGGTGATTTAATTTCTGAGCACAAATTTGGTTAAACTCCCTTTATCTCGTTCTGTAGTCAGCACTTCAAGAATGATGCACACACTGTAGAGGTATGAAGTAATGTGTAAAGAGCTTGATATGTTCAATGTATCAAAAAGACATAAAAAGTTAAATACTACAAGATGCCTTAGCTTTTCCATCAACAGAATGCCTAGTGAGGGGAAATATGACTGGAAAACTTTAATAGGGCTTACTCTCAATTACTGCAATTGATGTTACTCGTAGTCACTATGATTATTTTAAAAATTCTTTCTAAACATAATCTTCAATCCAGCTTCTCAAGAGGAAAACTGTCATGTATTTTCTGGATGAATTTGGAGTTTCTTTGTGACTTTTGAGCATGTGAATCATCATTTTCTCTGTGCTGCATTGTGGAAAGAATGATAGTCTGCATTAACCTTAATTTGCTTTAACATTGTCATGACTGCATTTGTTCACATGGTGATAGACCAGTGTACTTCGATGCCAGCTAGCCACCTGCAGAAATCAGTAAAAAAACAGTGGGTTTTCTCCTTGTTCTGAAGCTGACTGCATCTTAACTGTAGATGCAGTCAAGAAGATATCATTTTTTCCTTGAGCATCAAAAATGGTCAGTGTTTATGTCATTTTATGAAATAAGCCTTTCTTCTGATTTTTATATGTGTGATTGTGTGCATATATATATAAAATGATTTCCATTTTTTTTTATATAGGAAGTTCTTTAATAATTACCTTGATGCTCATTTTAGTATGAGACTTTTCTCTGCATAATGCATTCGTCTTTTCAGAGAAGCCTCATGTAAGTCTCATGCCAGCTATGTTTTGGTCTCAGATTTCAGAGAGCTCTTGCAATTATATGACTGAATAGCCATTTATGTAGTGTAATCTGATTTTTTTTGAGAACATGAAACTTATGTGATTGTACTGGGTGAAGAGAACCAGCCTTTTAGTCCCTTGATAACTTTTCAATGTGTTGTCTGGTTTCAGCCAGCTTAACAGAGGTTGCCTAAAAGATGTTAATTTTTACTCAGTATTCCCAAATATAAACATCTGTTTAGAAAAAATATACCCTATCTTGGATTAGGATGTGTTTCTTCTCATCTTCAATATTTTCTCTGCACTATTATTTGAGGTATGCCATCATTGTTTAGTAAAGGAATGGAAAACTGAATAGTAAGTCAAAATAATTGCACCTGATTAATTTGTAATATGCTGCGTGATAAACTGTGTTGGTACATTACTGTGGGTATTGCAGAATAAGGAGCAGGAAAGCAATTGATAAAGCAGGACTGTGGGAGCCTTATTAGACATCAGGGAATCCCTGTTAGAAACCAAGGTGATTGCTAAAACTTTCTGTGGAGAGGTCAGGCCAGTGTCATTTGCAATAGGTGTCTCACTGGACATGATTACTCTGTTCAGTAAGGATGAGGAATCTTATGGATTATTTGGTCTGTACTGGGTCAGGAACTCTGAATTGATTTTCAAGGCTAAGTTCATAATGTACTTTGCTGTGCCACATCCCACTCCTCCCTTTCCATGTGCCCTGTTTAATTTACCTGCTTCTCTGTATAGGAAGAGGTGATGCTGTATGTTTAGCACAGTGCAGTTAAATCCAGTGCATTTCCTGACCCAGTACTCCAGACATTTTCCTAAATTTGTCTTAGTAGGATTCCTATTAAGAGATTCCTTTTTATCTTCACCATAAAGACTTGCAAAGAGATCCCAGAAAAATTGCACTACTGTCTGAATTTAATCCCTTTTGAGATGAGGTTGGAATAATAATGATTTACAGAAATGCTTTTTTTCAGTAAATTAAAGTTTGTGTTTTCCTTTTTTACTTTAAGAATTTCTGCAAGCAATTTGCAAGATTAGGTTTTTACCATGAAGAAAACCATACGTCATTTTGAAACAGGGCATGAAATCCTCCAATAGATATAATTTAAAATACTGCTGCTGATTGAAAACCTGCCTGCACACATTGTAATCATTCATAAGCAGGAAAAAGAGAAAGTTCATGAATTTCAAACTGACATGCTATTTATAGGCATGTTAGAAATTTGTTTTAAGAAATTGTCTATAGTTGGCATGATTACCTCCTAGTATCTGACTGAAAGGCTCCAGTGTGCTCATGTTTCTGCACACACTTTGGGACTGGTCATGGATTTTACTAAAAAACATCAATAAGTCAGGCACACATGAAGACAGAAAGCAACACCAGTTTTCCAGAAGACTGTATGGCAGGAACAAAGAAATGCTGAAGGGCTAGATGTACATTCAAATCTGCCTATTTATTTACACCTACTCTAGAGAGTCAAGGTTCAAAGCTTTGCAACTTCCAAAGATTTTTTAGAGTAGACTACTAATAGCAAGACAGATGCCAATTCAGACAACTGAAGAGCAGGTGCCACAAAAGTCTCTATTTTTTTATCCACATTGAAATCTTCAAACTCTAATGATCCCAACACAAGTTACAGAACATTTTTCTTTCACATAATATTCCTTTATGACATCTTTAAAGGAATATCATTACGAACACCAGAAAGAGGATACACGTTCATTCAATTTTGATTTAACTCTTGATTTACTGAAGTTCCTGTGTGCAGAAGTATGTTCTGAACAGATGTTTAACATGGCAGGAAACATTATAGATCAGAGATCCAGATAGCAACTAGGAAATGCATAGCATCTGGCACCTTTTTGAAAGTAAACCTGCCAATAATTAATTACACATATGAGCCACTCTATCCCTGTCTAATGAGTTGGACACTTACTAAGATATATTAGACTATGGAACAGAGGTTAACTGCTCATGGCCTCTCCTGTCTCTGACTTGTGTGGTCCCAGTGTAACTTAATGGTAGAAATTGTTGTTGGCACTCAGATTTTATGTCGTTGATTATATTATCATTATTACATTGATTAATAATCAAGATGTCTTTACAATCCAAAAAGTAGAGATTTCCCATTAGACAGAAATTGGGGTTCTTCTGTTGCTTTGACAATGGAGAAAAAAAAAGATTGAAATTGTGAGACTAATTGTAAAGTTTAGTTAGGAGAGTGCAGATGTAAATCAATAATAAATACATGCCTTCAGGAAAGCAAAAGCTGGTAACAGTGTAAAGTAGTCAGGTTTGCTGGAAAGAATCTCTGAAAATTATCCTTGAAAACACAGAAGCCACTAGATGTTTGAAGTTAATAAATTACTGTTGAAAGTTCTCTATTATAACACTTTTATTATTAGGAACCAAAGAGTACCAATTACTCTTCTTTTAAAGCACATAAGGAAATGCACAAAATACTGGAGCCTTTATAGAGTAAGAAAAGAAGTTAGTTGTTTGTGATCCTTGGGTCCTATTTACTTCAGCAGTATTAGCCACTTTCTCATAAATTTCTTTTTCAAGCTAGTAGCCTGTATTTCAGTTGCAAGCCAAAAGGTCTAGAAAGGACTGGTCTTTTTGACTTAAAATTCTAGAAAAATGCCTTCCCTGATTTCTATCTCCTTGTTAACCTCTTTGATAGTCCATCTTTTTATTAATTCAGTTTATTTCTTTATGCTTTAACTTTCAGCTTTACTGGAAAATATTTTTAAGTGAGTTTTCCTACTAACCTACTACCAAAGGGGAAAAAAAAGTATCAAGAGAGCTATTTAAAGTTATTTCAAGGCAACAATTTTTAAAAGATCCTAGAGAAAGTTCTTAACGTGCAGGCGCTACTGTAGCACAACCTGTAGGTGGACTCCTCATATCAGGTATACAGCAGTGCTGAACGGTAACACTGGACTAAGTGGTACAATATTTTTATTTTTTTTTAGAACAGCCACCTTTTCCCCCCTTATTATTTTCTCCTCTACTGTCCAGGTCCAAAGAAAAACGAGGTGGTATGCCAAAATGGTATTCAGTATCTACAGGATGTTCATGCTGTGACTGAAGCTCTCCACAGGCAGAGGTTCTCTGGTTCTTATTCCACTTAATTCATCATTCAGAACTCAGCAGGGGACTCTGCCTGATTTTGGACTTGAAACACTTAGGCTGGTATTTGCCCCAGCCCTTGTCCTCTGAAGGCTTAAAAATGGAATCAATCTACTTTATTACACCGGCAGTGTTTTCCAGAGAACTACCTAACTCTGGTAATCTATAGGGTGCAAATAACATCTCTGTATCAGGTATTGCCCTGAAAGATGTCATGAGACATAGTAAAATAATCCTTTTCCATGTAGTCTGATTTCTAAGATATGGTTCTTTACAAAATTAATCTCATTTAGGGCTGGTCACAGTTTTTCCATATATATTCCTTAACTTTCTGTCTACTTATCACCTGTTCTTATGACCCAGGCTGAAACATTTTAATTAGTGACCAAATTTGCCAAGTTTCCTTACTGGTCCTGATGAATTAAAGGCACTTCTTCAGTTCATCCTGTTGGATATGGATTTGCTTGTTTCCATGCTTCCAAGAACTATAGACTAAATTAACTTGAAAAACTACTGTGCTTGAATTTTAAAAATATACCTGTTTATAGAGCCTTTTTTGATGGGAAAAAATGCGATAGTATAAACATTAATAAACCATCTATCTTCATTTACCTAGATATTAACAGACTCCTTACATACCTGGGATTATTTTTGCAAGGACTATGATACTATATCTTTACTGTGTTCAGTGCAACTTTATGTTAAATTCTACCTTCTTCAAAAAAAGATCCTCAGATCTGCTAAACACTTATTCTCTTATATTTTTGTCTGGTGGTGGGTGGAATTTTATGATTCAGTCCTTTTATACTTCTTATCTGTGGAGATTTTCTTGCAATGAGAAAATCTCATGCTGGAAGAACTTGTCAGACAACAGAGACAGTTGTGATATGTCAAATTAAGATGGCAAAAGTGATGTCAAAGCAGGTCTAGAGAGAGCCCATAACAATGTTACTGTCAAGTAAATAAAGAAAACTGAAACACATGAAATACAAGTTATTTCAAGAGATCTATGACTGTGGAAGGTTTTTTGTGTTTTGAAAGACACTGTTTCAGAATGATTACCATTTGTCAGTAGGGCTTTAGGATAGAAGCAAGATCTGATGGCTGCCAACTAAGGTCAGCAAATTTCAACTTGGAGATTTTTATTTTCCTTTTCTTGTTATCAGATTCTCAGGAAACGTTTACATTTATACAAAAATTAGTTTTGCTACTCAGGAGATCACATCTACTTTAAGAGTCATCTTGACCTTAGAAATTTAGGAAGCTGCATGAGCTCTGAGGTTTTGTTATACTCCCTATTTATAGCTGTGCTGGTTCACTCAGTGTGGCCCCAATGTTGCTAAAAAGAAGAAATATAAGGAAGTAAGGAGGATCAGCAAGAGTAAGTGGTTTTATTGCTGTGCAGCTTAACCTTTTCTCACCATCCCTTTTTGTCATTCACCAGGCACATATTTCAGTTTTGTCATGCCGTGATGATAATTCTCCTCCTAATAATAGGAAAGAATGTAACAAAGAACTAGAAGGAAATAATAGAAAGAAGAAAACAAAAAGTGATTCCTATGTTTACCATAAGAGGAGAGAAACAGTAAGGAATAAGCTCATAAAATAGGGCATCAAATAGGAATAAGTTATAGACTGAAGCTAAGAAAAAGTTGATAAACATCAGGAGTAAAAATAAAACATCAAACCTAAGGAAAATAGAACATTGAGTAATGCCTTTCAGGGAAATCCTGTTATTCTAGAGGCTGTTATTTGGGGCCATTCTTATGATGTATCTTTTCCAGGATGTCCCTTTTGACAACCTTAGAAAGACTTGGAAAAGGTTCTTGAGATGAGCAGAAAGCACCATTATTGTAGTGAAGGTATAAGCTTCTACTTGTCTTAGTGAGTGAGACTGTCTTTATTTCTGCTTGTATATTCTTCGAAAATAATTCACTACTGAGGTAATACTTCCAAAATATATTTCCTCCAGCTCAGATTTGTGAGGAGTTGAAAAACTGAGAAAAAAGGAGAAAGGAGAGGTAGATGTTTCTTCGTTTAAATAAGAAAATCTTTTTTTCCATGTATTAAATATGTGGCAATTTCTTTGGTATCGTTTGTTTTCATTTAGTATTTTTTCTACAAATTTAACCACAAAATTGGCAACATTTTCAGGAAAAGAATGACAGAAAAATACCACATGATAAAACTTCAAAAATATTTTAAATTGTCACATTTTAGATTAATTTTTAAATGTCTTTATCAATTAATGTTTTTCGTCTTCCATTGAAACAAAATTTCCCTGGAAGCAGCTGTGGTGGAAATTTATTGACAGTTCTGAGCCACTTACTTAAATAATATCTTAGTATAAAGAGGGAAATCAGAAGACTTTTGGGATATTATTTGAATTCTCACGATGGACTATTTGGTTTTGGAAGAAAAAACTGGAATTCTTTTAATTGAGATTCTTTCTAGATAAATTAAGAATTTGGTATTTTCTAGAACCTGTAATTGTAGGTGTTTTCCAGGCTTCTGTTGAAAAAAAAATGCTTATAACTTATTCATACCTGCGTAAAAATGAAATATATTTTTACAGAAAAGCAGTAATTCCATTTTACATACCTTTTCAAGATGAGAAATACATTAGAAGTACATTTAATTTACAAAGAAATTCCAGTAAATATGTGTCATGCTATTAAAAAAATTGCTTCACTTAAATTTAACAGGGAATTGTTTTATTATAATTAATATTTGTGTTGAATTCTTTTATATAAAAAAGAATATTTTTGTGTTTTTGTTTTTGTGTTGTTAATTCTGATTAGAACAATTTCTCAGTCGATACATGATAGATTGATGTAAATTTTAGATCCGTTCTGTTATAGAAGTTGGATAAGCAAATTATTTCATTATGCCACAATATTTAGAAAGGTTTGGAAGATATTTGGAAAGAGTTGTGTCCAAAGAAATACTGTTTTAAGAGAATGACAGTGAAACACAAATGCATATATTGAGTAAATCCCAGTGGAGCACTGGCCAAATAAAAAATTACCACAGGCATTAAATGAAAAACTGAATCAGTCTTGAAAATCTTCTGTGGTATATTAAACTGAACAATGGTAGTGGATTTTATTTTATAGATTAAGTGGTCTCCTTTTCATTTGATGAATGAGAATTTATGCATCCCATTACACAAAAGGAAAATTGTCAGAAAATCCACAGGTTAGCATAAGGCTGGACTCTTCAGAGTAGCGTGGCACTAGCGTCAGTTTTGTCAATATCATTACAGCTCATGGGATTACTGTATGAAAGTCTGTAATTTTAAAAACTAAATCATGTATGCATTGTAATAAATCCCCTCTCTGTGGGTACACTCTCAAGGGTTTTTGCCATTCTGTGATTCCATCTGGATGTTTTCCAGTCTGTATTTAGATTCCTTTTTAGTAACTGCAGTGGTGGAGAAGTTTAGGTTTTCTCACTTAAACAAAATAATTCAAGAGACTATTACATACCATTCTTACTCTTTTGAATATTGTCCCAATATTAAGGCCTGTTTATTTTACAAATCTGACTAAAAGGGCTGATCCATGTGAGTTGGGTTTGGATTAAAATCTGGGGGGTTTCTTGACCTATCACTGTTTATTTGTGGTGTTTATTCTAAGATGACTGTTCTAAAGATTTATGATAAAATTTTAACGGTATTCCATTTAATAACCTGAATGATACCTTTCCTAGATTTCCAGGTACCAGATAAAAAGAATATTGGTTATATTGTGCAGTGTTTTTCACCATAACAAACAAAAAAAATCCTTTAAAAATTGGAACTGTTTTGATCAACTGAAAAACATTGAGTCGAATTCGCACTCACTGTATTTTTCTGTGTCACCCTTCTGTTCTGTAAAGGAGATTTGCCCATACAAAGAGTGGTCTGGAGTACTAATACAGCCATCCTTCACGGTCCCTAGAGCTGGTGGTAATGTCAGTCAAGGCTGCTGAAGGGATTGTTAAAACCATAACCCTGACTTTGTTATTCTAGTGAGTTAACATTCTTTGGAAGAGTGTTTTCTTTCATCTAGTAAAAGCAAAGTTATAATTATTTTGCAACACGGCTGTGATTTCCATCCACAGACTTTCTGCAAATCCTGAATATTTCCCAGCCTTTGCTTTTCGTAAATTAAGATCATTAATGTAATTTAAATGCCTACAAAATATGTGACATATGTATGGCTCTGAAACCAATGTTGAGTATATTCTTGCAAAACTGCATTCTGTTTAATACATATCTACCCCTCCCTCCCCCCAGACCTCCAATAATTTCTTGGTTTGGAATAAGAACATCTGTTGTTTCAGTTTAAGTTTTGCATACTTAGCATTTACTTTCAAATTTTTCACCTATCTTCTATTTTCTCTCCATACTGTCTCCTTTCAGATCTGTAGGGAGCTCCCTAGTAACTTGATAATTCATGGAAAACATTAATTTCAGTCTAATTTTCTCTGAGTGACAGCCTATGGAAGAGAGAGAATAATGTAGACTTAAATTATCCAAATTTTTTTTAGTCAAAAAAGGAGTCCTCAGGTTATTTTTTTGATTATAAATTGTACTTAGAAATATATTTCAAGAAATCGTATGCCAGATTTTGCTGGCAGAATAAAGAGGGTTAGAAAGAACAAATAAATTTTAAGGAAAACTCACATTTCCAACCAAAATATCACCATCACTTTTTTCCTAGTAGTGTCACAGCAAAAATGTGCTTTAGTTTTTGTGCCCAGTGAGAAATGTCCTTGAAACTTTGTTGTGCCATTCCTAACAAATGCTGAACAAAGTATAAGGGAATAGTCTGTCAAAGATGAAAACCCAATTTGTGAGTGGTAATTACCGGTAGAAAATTCCTACTCTGTCTCATGGCACTGAGGATTATGGGAAGACATATCACAGTATGAATTACCCATAATTATTATGAACAATTTGAAACAATACAGTTTTGTTTAAGGCACATGGAAGACTATATCACTAGGAAATAGAAAAAAGCTTACCTTAGGAAAAAAAAAAGGTACAAAGAAGAATGACAGTGTTTTCTGATTATCTTTTCAGTCTATTTTAGGTCTTTTTGCTCATTTCTAGGTACAATTTACACGCTTTTCACATGTTACTAAAATAATGGATTTAACAGCATGTGTGTATTTTTTCATAAGCGTCTTGTGCTATACAAAGCCCCTGTAGTTTTGATGACATGCTCTGGAGTAATAAAGAACAATTTTTTTCTGTGAACTAAATTAAATGGATTAAACTTTCTCAAACATTTTACCTAGCAATACCTGAGATTTTTCAGATAAGCAGAAGCTATAATTGAGTGAAAGATTTCTGCAGGCTCTAAGGTTTTGTTAATTGCATCTTTTTTTTCCTAAGCTGAACATGAGCTATAAAAACATTTAGTTTTGTTTTTGCTAGTATTACAATTGATTCCAGTTCCAATAAGGGTTTAAGTTGACACAAAGTAAAATCATTGAAAGAAAATGCAGGCAAACCTTGATAAATACCAGATGAAATTGTGTTGGTATTCAGTTAGACTCATACACACATTGTATTAATAATAATAAAAAGAAGTTCAAAACCATGATCTTATTTCATAAGGATTTTTTTCAAAAAATTGATTTTATCAGCCTACATTATATTTCTTCAAAATGGAAATTCACACTGACTAGTTCAGCATGGTGACTTGGAAATTTTGAACCCATGACTTCACTAATGCCACAGGCGTGACTAAAACAGTATAGTTGAAATTAATCTTTTTTTAGACATTAATAAGTCATAGTGAAAAGAAATAATTAGCATATCTTTGGGCCAACGGAAGAACACTGAAAAAGAAGTCAAGTAAACCAGAGCATTTCAAGATAATTGCCTGGCATACATCATTTATTCCAGATTAGCCAAGGTCATGCACTTGATGCTCCCAGTTTTTGCATCCATATATGTGGTCATTGTTGCCATCAAATTGCTGAATTTTGATGGCTATATTTAATGGACTGAGAATAGACCATGAAGAAAAGTACTAAGAACAGCAAATGTAAAAATTGCATACTCCATTCAGTTCAATAGTGACCTTTTTAACCCTGCTGTATGCAGGAAATATCCACTTGTATTTTAGTAATTACATTAGCTTCCTTAATGGCATTTGATACAGATGGTATAGGAGGAACTTATCTGCAGCTGAAGAATGCAGGCAACAGTTTTAGTTTGAGTGGCAAATACTTTTTCTCATTAGAGTTAAGGAGGGGGAAGAGAACTGAAAATAGGTTTATGTGCTCTCTTCAATCAGAGAAGCCATTATTTTTCCAAGCTTGTTATATAATTTTTTCCTCATTATGTTATAACTAATAAAATTTTGCACATACTAAAAACTCTGCAAGATGGTAAAGAGGAAGAAAAAATACAGTTGTTAGCACATTTGGAACTTAGAAAATCAATTGGAAAATTGGTATTTATTCTGATTCATACTACAAATTCTATTTTTAATTTTATGAAGAGACCTCAACTAGTTTATGTCTTCTGCACTGTCTGGAAAATGAGAGAACTTTCCTACCCCTCTTCTAATTTTTGTCTGTCAGGATATAGATTGTGCACTGAGGGAAATTTTTTTTTTGTTCCTGTTCTATGCCAAAAGAAATTATTCAATTCACACAATTCGGACTCCTAGAAGAGAGGAGGGTGCAAATTTAGAAACAGAGAGTAATAAGATTACCTTTTTTTTCTGGTTTATGAAGGAAAAGTTAAATAGGACAGGGATTGTGTTCTTCCTAAACTTGCTCCTGCAGCTTTTGATGATGCAGGATCTTCATAATGCAACCAGAGATAGCATTCTGGCAGTTTTTCCTAACAGGCAGAAATGGATCTGTCCTCCATTAGGTCTGATCTGTTTTTATTATTCTCAACTATTGATTGCAGAACAACTCTGACAGTAGATTTTGATGATTGATTGTATTTTGTGTAACAGGAAAAAAAAAATCTTTATTTATTTCAAATCTTAACTGCTCAATCAGGAAGAAGCAAAAATGGGAAGAAGCACAACAGAGCCCTTGGCAGCTAGGATGGAGGAAATGGAGCATATAATGGAGGGCACACACTTTCCCTCGTGGTTTGAGTGAAAAGAGTCCCTGAAGTAGGATTAGGGGGCTGATAAGTAAGAAATTTATAAAGTGAAATGGTGGCTCTGCTGTAAATGCTTCACATTTCTGTATTCTGATTTGCTTCAAGGAATGTATGATATGAGCACTTAAAGGTGAACCGAAAGTACATCAAGGTGCACAGGATTCCCCATTTTCCGAACCACTCCCAATTCTGCTTATTTATAAGTAGAGAGCTGCACACTTGATTTCTGCAGTAGACTGAGACAAACATCATTGACACAGTGACCTTCTTTAATGAGGCTTTCCTATCTCTCTCAGTATTTTCGTATGAGAGAAGTGCTACAGTCTCTATGATAATTATTTGTTTCTTTTGGACATGGAAACCAGCCTTTTTTAATACTAGTGGTTATGAGAGGTGTTAATGGCTGTTACCAATGGGTTGTTTCATCAGCAGGCAATTAAAGAGCTGGTTATAACTAACGGGCCTGCTGATATGCTAACCAGATGTCAATTCTGTATCCTTCTCGTTCTTTTTCTGATATTCACCAAAATCAGTTTGAGTCTCCTTTCCAGTGCTGGACTGCTTCAAGCTTGCAGCTCATTAGATGTGATGTGTAAAAATTATGAAGTAATGTCCAGAGGAATAGTGAAAAGACATCAGTTTGAGGTCAGATGACCATTTAGAGCCATATCATTATCAAGTTATTAAAAAGTTAGGAAGAGTATATAAAAATTCTTATTGGAAATAGATAATCTGGGTCTATGCAATTATGACCACTTCAAACAGTCCTGTTTTGTCATGTCTGCAGGTTTGTGTTACTAGGACTAGATCATTCTTGTTATCTGGATGATAATCATGAGTACTTATTCTAGCTTTGTGCCATTTTAGGAGTGTTTTTTCAATCCACACTCTAAATTTTTTTCACATTTTTTGAAGCTGCACAGGTAGCATAAGAATACCCAACTGTCTTTGAAAGTTAAGAACTTCTAATTTAATTAAGCCAGAAAATATTCATTATGTGTTTCTCTTCAAAGCACATATTTTATATCAAGTTTTCTTTTTGAAAACCTGGTGAAGACACAAAGACAGTACTGCTGATTCATAATCATTTTTATGTAATTTAGTTGGTTTATTTTTCATAACTGTGTATAATTCTTATTCTGGATACATTTTTCTGTTGATGTAAAATCAGAAGTAAGAACGTTGAAATTTAGAAGACTGTAGCATGGGGATAGGTTTCCAAGAGCATTATTTTGCCTTAGTCGTGTTTCAGTACACCTGAGGTCTGATTTTGAAAGATGATGAGTGTGTGACAGAAAGGGGGTTATTTTGGTTGGGGTTTTTTTGGTTTAGTTGTTTTTTGTGTGGAGGTTTTTTTGTTTTCTTTTTTTTGTTTTTTTAATTTTAGTTTTACAGAATAAGAGGTGAATTCATATTAAACCAGACAACATTCTATGATGAAATACTTGATGTGTCTGTCCTACCTGCATTGGCTTAACTGTAGAGTTCAGTCTTCTGTTTGGATTTTCTTTGTCAGCTTCCAAACCGTGGAGGTAGCCTGCAGGTGATAAGTATCTCATTAATCTTTCTGATCCTCTAGCACTTGAGCATGAGAATAGCTGATCAATTACAGCAATTGTCTCCCTAAATGAGCTTTGCACATCTGCCTCTTATTTCATTAACTGTCTGCCCCTATATCTGATAGAATGGAAGCCTAGTGGCTTCTTACAGCTTGTTCTGTGTTACTGTACAATAAGGATGGGGCTGTTAGCAAAATGGGCACAAAAGGGTATTTATCCACTACCCAAAATAAATATACATGCTACCATGTTAGGAGTGCTTTTGTCTCTAATCACTGTTTGTAGAAACCTTCTTAAAGCACATCAGTTTGCTTTCCAGACACCTATTTAGTTCTTACTTGTAAGCTTATTTGTAAATTTATCCTTTTTATAACATAGCCAAGGTGTTTCCATGCCCTAAAGCACAATATCAACGTCTAGATGGTTTTAGATAACAGAAACTAGCACATGTAAAGTTAACAGTAGAAATGAAATTTCCTTCAAGTGTCCTCACAATGCATCTTTAAAATACTTAGATATGGCATTCTTCTCTCAGAAAGTAAATTTACATTCCCAAAGCTGCAAACAAGTATTTGCAATAGTGACAATGTTATTAGGTATTTATTATTTGAATTAAGTACAAAACAGTGAGTAACAGACTACATAATTCAAGGTTTGTTGCAAGAAATATGTCCTAGAAATTATGGCATTTGATTTTAATAAAAATAGGATTTCACATGAATACTTCTTTCATTAATACTCAAGCTTTCAATTACATGATAATCAATTACCAGATTAAAATTAAAACAATGGCTAAGCAGAGGCTTTATTCTTTACCTGTTATTAACACATCACTTTATTCTTAGGAATTTACATGATCTAATATTCAAAAGCTGTTAACTTATGTTCATCATATATTAAATTGCTTTGAATTATACCAATATTTATTTATTTATTTATTTGTTTAAATGAGTAAGCTAAATGCCAAAAATAATTAGAAGACATTCTGTCCTGAACTGGTCTAGATTATTCCAGATGATTCTTATGAACATTTAAATATCCTTGAATCTGAAATTCTCAGTTAATTGTGCTTGAAACTTGTTTTAGTCTGTTTGAGTTATAAAAAATATACATTTTATATATTTTATGGATCTCTGGAACCATGGAGCTATAATGTCAAAATACCACCACCTTTTAAACTAATTTTTGACTGTTTTAATTGTTTCAGGTCTTGTTTGTATGAAGTCAAGTACTTCAGTGGTTGAACTGGTTATGCTGCTTTGTTCACAGGTAAGACGTCTCTGGTTTTGATTGCATTAATTTGCTTGTGTAATCACTGCCAGCCAAAGAATTGTATCTGGCAGTTTGTTTTATACTTCCATTTCATTACAAAAACAAATACAAATTAGTTTCTTCTGGTAATATAAAAATGGTAATTTTTTTTTTAGATATATATTCTATTGATTTTCTATATTTACAGGGTATACAAGGTATATTTGCATTTATGTTCTAAAAGTGTATGGATGTACATTATGCATTTTCTTTTTGTATGAACTCTCATTCAAGCCTCTTCTTATTTAGAATATGTAAGTAGGACACTGTGGTCATAATTTTATGTTGAAATCTATCGTTGAATAAGTTATTTTTTAAAACTTTACTTTGTGCTGACTTTATTACTTTTGATATACATGACATAACAGTGAATATTTTATGTAGCTATCGGTATATAAAAAGCCAAGAAACATGGATTAGGTAGTCCTCAAGAACTGGTGAAGCAGAACATTTCTATATAAGAATTCTGTGGTTAATTCTTGGGGTTTTAACACAGCAGTAATGGGTTTCACAGAAATCTAAATTAATTAATGTTTTGAAATGCTTCAAAAATAAAATATTGAAAGCTAAACTAGTTTCTCATACTGTTTGGATTATTTATATATCAATTTTCATAGTATTTGTTTTGATGGAACTGTAATTGACTAATATTGTGTATATACCCTTTTACTTTGAACTGCCAGTAAGAAGTTATCAGCAGACATTTTAGAACTTTGTTCACTTTGTAGAATGTAAGAAAAATATGACTTCCCAACAGATGCAATAAACTTTACATGTTTTTTCATATTTCTGTAAAAACTTATAACAGCATTTCATTAATTAAGTTCCCCACAGAACTATAATACCAGTTCAACTCAAAACAAGTTTGTATATAAAATGCCCAGGTTAACTTATTATATAACTATCAAAGAAAATTACTACTTTGTAGCTTTTCTTAAGCATTCACTACTGCACATTGACTGTATACACCAAAAATATACTCTAAACAAAGGCATTTCTAGGGACAATTGAAATGGAGATGTACTTTTGAGAAATCTAACTGAAAATAATAAACATTTACAACTGGTTTTGAGGGAGAGTGTTTCAACTTACCTTGCCTGTCTGTAGGTTGCATTTCTTCAAGCTTGTGTCATAAGGAAATCATTAAATGTTGTTTTCCTTTTTATTTTTTTCTTCTTCCTTTTTTTTGTCTTCCTCTTTTAGAGGGATATCAGTTAGAGAAAAGTAAAAGAAAAATAGATCCCTGGCAGGAATCCTCAGTGGGATTTCAACTTCAAACTTTCTCTAGCAGGGCACTTGAAAAATTTGTTACCTAATGGTGAAGTCCTGGGTTCCAAGAAAATTCCAAAAGATCCATTAAGCCTTTTGAGCTTAATGTTCATGTCATACAACTTTTTTCTTTTCTTTTTAGCAGCTCTTGAAACATTTTTTTCGAGAGAAGGAATAACTTGCAGTCCGTTCTTCCCTAGCCTTTGGTTTTACTGCAGTTCTCAGGAATAAAGTGGAATGTAGCATTAGGGTCTAGTATCTTTGATGGCCTCATCATCTAATCATAGGTTTAACATTACTCATTTGCTGGCTCCAGGAATTCCTGCCATTAAGGGCCCTAGAGATGAAACTTTGCCTCAAATATTGATTGAAAGGAAGAGAGAGAAATTTAAGCTCTTTCTGCAATGCTCTTTCTTTAGACATCTCAGTAAAGCTATCTAACAAATGCAGCAAAAATCAATTTGTTATTTTTATGACTACTATACATGTTGAGTTTTATTTCAAATTATTTTAAAAATAAGGTTCACTTTACACCTGGAATAATGGGAAGAGCCTAATCATTTTGAAGCTTCAAACATTAATTTTTTTTCAGTGTTTGCTTAGAACTCTTTTCCATCTACCTAATTACTTGGGGAAATTGCAAGCTTTTAGTTTTTGTACCTCGTTCGATACTTCAGGGTTGTTTTCTAAATACGGAGGATTTTGTCTCCAGATATCCATTTAATAGGAAGTATTTCAGGAACTAATGCTGTAGTGTTTGTTGGGGGAGTCATGGTAATTGTTTCTACAGGAACTGGTCAACAGGGGGCGGTAGTGGTGCAAATGGCAGTCTCCTCCCCTCACCTTCCTGACCTCTGGAATATTCTTCTGAACGGCAGCATCTCCCCACAACATAGTGGTTAATATCCTGCAGGTGTAAACGAACCAGTCTGTGCTTCTATTCATCTACGGGGAAGATTTTTTATTTTTTTCTTTTTTTGCTATTTACACTTTAAAACTATCTGTCAAAAGAAAGCATGAGATAAATGCTATGAAAATAGTAATACATAAAATAGCTAGAAGAAAATGACAGCCAAATATTATAATCCAGCCTAATGCTAGCAGAATTTGGAATTAGGATCATAGATGTCGTCCACAGCAAATGAGGATAAGTCATCTCTATAGAAAGAAAAGACAGCACTACCTGAGTTTTTCCTTATGACAAATTAAGCAATATGAACTGGAAAGACTGCATAGAGTATGTAGTTTGTGGGTTTTTAATAATTACAGTGTAAATAGGACTTTTCTTCCTAGCATGGGTAAATCCTTCATATTCAAATTGAATGACATTTTACAGATTATGTGGGGAAGTTTGAAATGTGTCACTCAAAAGATAGATGAGGATAATAAAAACCTTTGAAAAGTACAATTTTGTTTGCACAGAACAGAGTAACACTAGACATTGAAAAGGAAAGGGAAATGCAAAGTTTGTTTTCCTTTCATTTGCTACAGCAAATTAGATGCTTTTATGCTTTTTATGTTGGAAATTCCATGTTAACGACTACAGATTAGCAAGGATGTCAGAATTTTTTTTCTTATCTGAGCTCCTGAATAAAATCAACATTGCCAGCGGCTCACATCCAAGGTATGGTCTAAATTTACATGAAATATCACATTACAAATGTCTGAAGGTACATGTCATGGATAATTCAGTTCATATGGGCAGGCTTTTAGGCTCTGAGGGATATGCAATCAAGCCTTTCCCCCAAAGGAATTTGGAGATTCTGTGAAAAATACATTTTAAGTTTTAAAGGAACTCCTGTATGAATGGTACATCATTTGTAGGTTTGGGGAAGAACAAAAAGCCCTAGTCTGTCTTTTCAGAATCTATCTTGTACTGCAGCTTATATTTTTTCCAAGTAACACCTACTACACTAGATTACAATTTTGGTCAATTTGAAGGGTTTCTTTTTTGTATTTCTTATATGAACCATAATCACATCCAAGTACTTAAAAAAAATTCTAGATAATTGATAATAAACATATAATGATTTTCACTTTTCCTAAAATAGACATTTTTATTTGGATTTGGTTTATTTTAACATGAAATGGATGAAGATGTGTTATGTTTGACAAGATCTGTGCTTGATTAGCTGGTCTTTGTTCCTTCAGCCTAGTTGAGCATGTCACAGCTGTGTTGCTATTGGAGTGGCGGATTTCTTCAATAAGCCATGCAGTTTAAGAAAAATGCATCCATTTTTTGCAGTGTAGTTCCTTCTTACATCAGATTTAGATTTCAATTACATTTCTTTTCATATTCTTTTTTTCTTCCCTCCCCCCCCCCAAACCAAAAAGCTACAATAGTTTCTAATTACTTCCAGATCTTTTGTGGACACTTCTCCTTGGGGAGACAGCTTCTGAAGAAATTGAGTAGTTGTGCCCCAAAGGAGTTTTCTCTCATGCTACTTGTATTTTTCTGTATCTTATCTATTAACAAGGGAAATTTATTTTCTTAAAAAGAAAATACTGCCTCATTATTTAAGACATCTTGTTACTCAATCTGTTTAAAAATACAACTATTTTAAAGATAAATGCCTCATTGTTCTAAATGGCAGAAAAAATTTGGAACAATATCAAGAAATAAATCCCACTCTAAGGAGAGGTGTGAAAACAAATGAACAAATACCCCAAAGATGTGCCTGGCTGGTGTAAATACAGAAGGAATCCTCAGAGAGGAAATTTGGTGGTAATTTTATCTCCGAGAATTGAGAAAGACCCATCAACCAGGCACTGCAGGGATTTCAGTAGACACCAGCACACCTAAATGTACATTCTGCCTCAAAGTATGAGATAGGTCTTCAGAAACTGGCAATTGCTCAACACAGAAAACAAGAAAATAAAACTAAAAAAAAAATAAGTTTAAAAAGAAATCTTTTTTTGATCCCTGTAGCTGACTAGAAGCCCTGAAATGAGCAATTCATATACTAGAAGCACAGTGCACAATTCTTGATATTAAACATGCTGTATACAAGGCTTTCTATAAGAGTGTAAGGAGGAATTGTCCAACTCTGCTGTGCAGAAACTTTTTACTTTTCATTACAGATTTTCCTTTTTTGTAATATTTCTTGTCTGTTTGCTCTTGTTGCCAATATGAGATTCAACTTTAATTATACTTTTTCTTCTCCCTCCAGAGGTATTTCTAGAGTTCTCCTAGTCTATAATTTTTTTAAAATAAGTGATAGCCATTTCAGAGTAACTGTGGTAGCAAAACAGTTACGGAAGTGTTTGCTATTTGTCTTTTTGACACCAGCTGCAATAGGAAAGGCTGAAGATAAGTTAAAAATAATTGCTTCCCTTAAATCTAAGGGGAAAAAACCCCTGCAACTTAATCTACTAGGAAATGAAGTTTGATATAACTTCAATGATGAAATTAGGGTTGGTTTTGTAAAATCCTATGAGGATATAATTTTTAATCTCCCTTTTCCTTATCATTGCTAACAAGTTGGACATTGTATTTTTGCTTGCATTTTCCCATTTCTTCTGTTGCATTATCCACTGGCTCTTTGTACTAGTGGAAATAGGAGACAACATTAATATAATATCACTGCAAAAGTCTGAATTAAAATTTGGTTTTATAAAGGGGAATGATGCATAGAAACACATGTGCCAACACACAGAAACTCATTATTTCAATAATTCTTTTTTTCCAGCATATCTTTAAAACATTTATCCTAACAAAGTTCTATATCTGCCACACTGCTTCCATCCTGCAGCTTCTCTGCTAACCTCACTTTCATACCAGTGCTGATATTTACATGATTAACTCACAAACACATGTGAAAACTACTCAAACATTTGTTCCCTGGTTTAGTGGGTTAAGTGAAGAGTCTCATTCAAAAGCCACCAGAGCTACTCAGAGAAAAGGATTCAGGATTGAAAAACTGGGAGCACAGAGGAGAAAAGAGAAAACACAACTCGTGTTTTCATGGCAGCAAGATGTAAGTTCAGATCTCTGCATCTAATAGAATCATATTCTTAGGCTACAGTTTTAGTGGTCAGTTTAGGCTTCTCTCTGGCCAAGATCACACTTGCAGATGGTTCATATCTTCTCCATGCCTAGCTCCATATTGCTGCTGATCCGTTTCATCAGTGTAGGTAATGGTGGAAACAGTCACATCAAACCAAAAATTAACTCTGAGTAAAAAGTTATTTTTAACTAATTATGCTTCTTAGGTAGCTATGAAACCAAGAGCTGATAGCAGGAAGCAGACCGATGGCTGGGGCTCTAGGAAATTCAGGCTGCCTCTGTGACAGTCAAGATACAAGAAAGGAATTTTGGCATTTGATGAGAGAAGTTAGAGCAAGACCAAGAAGTTAAAATGAACAAAAAAAACCTCCACAGATTTACATATGCTGGACAAGGCAGTAGAAATGCATATAAAATTGTCAGCAGTGTCGCTCCAAACTGAAGCTTTGTATCTTCACATTTTACCACAGGTTTCAATTTAAGCTCAATAACTGGAATCCTTGTAGGTGAAGCAAGTACTCTCTATAATATTCTCATCCTATTTGGACTACATAAAGGTCCGTCAAGAGGAAGCAAGATTTCTACTGTGTCCTTTGCAGGATCAAACATGGTACAGCTTAAACACATATTTAGGTTCTAATGTTGGTTTTGGGCTCTTCATAATCCACCACATGGCTTATACACAAATAGGTTGTTATACACACTTAGTGTAATTTCTAAAATGTACTCTAGTACATGCTAAAGGAGAAGCCAAAAAGTTTTCCCTTTTTATGTTTGGGTTTGTCTTTTTTTTTTCTCTAAAATTAAATAGTTTCCTGAGGAGATGGATTTTTGTGGTTTTTTTTTTTTTCGATTTTCCCCCCAGCATTTCCAAAAGGTAATAGTTTTTCATTACCTTTTCCCTTTTTTTTTTTTTAAATATACATATGCTGAAGAGGTATCAGAATTTTCTTGCATTGTCCATGTGTGGAATGTCTTCCAGCCCAATCTGTCTTCATCTCTTGGTCATCTGCTTCTGATAATCTAGCTTTCAAATGGAAACCATTAGTATATTCTTTCCTACTTGTTGAGCGATTTTACTTTCATCATCATACTGTGAGGTGTCCTTACAGATTCCCATACATTCAGAAAATTAATTCTGTGTTCTGCTTTTAGTAATAAGCAGAATGTTTTCTTTTTTATCTTCTACCAGAGTTGTAAAGGAACTTCTGGTCCTTTCTCTTGTCTGTCCTTGTCAGAGTACTTTTGTAAAAAAATATTAAAGAATGCACACCAGTGAGATGCTGATCTGAACAACTTCAGTATTCATGGCAAAACAGGCAGAATCAGAAAACTGTAAGAATCAGCTTCTCCATATTTCATGTGGCAAGGTGTCTTCCCCTGATTTCTCTATAAAGCTGCCTACGCAATTGAGAAGGATCTTAGATCAGGAGGAAATACCTAGAAAGTCAGTGAGTTGGTATTTCTTAAAGAGCTGAGAAAGGATACAAAGCTCATTACTGGAGCCCATCATTATTAATAAATATACCATAGTTTTCAGGGAGTTCACTATAATGGAGACAACATCAGGTGTACTTTTCTGTACATCCGAAGATTGATTGATTGATTGATTGATTGTTTTTGGGAAGACTTCAAATTAGTTATCTATCTCTAACATCAAAGAGTGGTTGAGTAAAAAGTGGACTGGTATTTAGGATTGATTGCCATACATAGCATGCATGTTGTTAATAATAATTTTGGCATCTCTTAATTTTAAAAATATTTTTCCAGTCAGGTTGTAAGCTATAAAAGTTGTGGAGATATATTTATCTTGTAGCACATATCTCCTGTCTGTGTTAGAAAATATGTAGAATTTCTACAAGATGATGAAGGTTAATTTTCTAAATAAATTTGACCATTTCCCTAGTGTAGTTTGAATAATATAAAGGTTTTTGCAATTGTAGATATTTTTTTTCTTTTTTTTTCTTCTAAGATACCAATGAAATGCTCCTCTGGGAATGTTTGACTTCATTTTCAAGATAAATTGGGCAATTACCACAGGTGATCAGAAGGGCAATGGGTCTGTGTGTTTCTAAGAAAGTGAAAAATTAGCATGTTATTTCAAGTCAAGAAAATAGAGGGAAAAAATGAGGCTGTAGTCTTGTGAAACTGTAATCTAAAACTTTCTATTACCTTTGTTTTATTAGATTCATATTCATGTAAATAGTGTTATGAAAGTTTCACATTCTTTTCCTTTTTGAGATTTGGCCAGAGGCCAGGAGTATTCCAATACTTGCAGATTTTCCTTCCAGGAGGATGTCATCAGTCATTCTGCAACTGCCTTATTGTGGGAAATAGCCACTTTTAAAATGGATGACCAATTACAAAAACCTAAAATTGATCCCAAATTTAGTGAAATAGTAGACCAAAAGTACATTTTAGTTATCCTCTATCAGCAGTCAATGTGAGAGAAGTATAGAGGCAATGTTACTGGAATTCTTAGAGCTGATTCTTGTTCCAAACAATAATGCAAGGTTTTCAGACTCTGATATCTTTAAGTAAATTCTAGGACTGGTAGGGACAGTTCTATGATCTTAAAAACAGTATAATCACCTTAAAAATTGATGAAACTGTGTCTTGAAATCAGTTTTCCTGTTTTTACCTGCTTTTCCCTGCTTTTAATAGACATGGTTTTCTGCCATAAAAAAAACCACAAAACATTTTGTACATCGTGTAACATTTATTTTGAATATTTCCTCCTAAATGAAGTAAAGCAAGTTATTGGTGATTTTTGGATAAGAAGTTACTGGTGATTTTAGGAGGTAACTCCACAACATGGAGTTCAAACCTGAGCTAAATTACATGCATGTTGTGAATTGCAAACACATTTTTATAGTTTCCATTTCCTGCTCCAGATGAAAGCTAGCACCTGTTCAGCTCCATACAAGATTTTCCACCAAATATATTCAAGGTTCTCGAAAGAAGAAAGTTGGTATAATAGAATTTCATCTGTCTCAATAAGTTTTAATTACAATGCAGTGATCAAAGAGTTAGGGTGTCGATGGAGTTATCAACATCTTAAACTAGAAAATTCTCTAAATGTTCAGTACAAGAAAAAAATTAACCTCAGATCAATTTAAGAAATGGAGAACAGAGAAGTCCAATAAAGATACAATTAATTGACACTGTAGCACCTGTAGTTCAAATTGTAAGCAAAGATTATTTGGAAAGAAATATAAATTGAAATAAGTTCTTAACATTCCAAGTCTAGTTGTTTCTTTTTCACCCCTCCACTACTTTTTTCCAATGAAAATTTTCTATTATCAGTTTAAGATGCCTGGATAGTCTTTTCCTTTTTACTTTCTTTCTTGTTTTGTATGTATACTGAAGATTGGAGAATTTTAAAGAAATAGGAATTGGAAAATGCACTCAAAAGTAAAAATTGTGATGCTATCAGAGAGTAAATAAATGTACACTATGTTTTATAAGAAAACCAACTGAATTTCAAGTAATATCGGTACTGTGTTATTCGTCTCCTGTCCTCTGCATGAAGAGTTTCATAACAGGTTTCAGTCTGAACCTTCTTTCAAGAGATGGTACTGCTGCAT
This sequence comes from Sturnus vulgaris, assembly GCF_052056855.1. Lineage (NCBI taxonomy): Eukaryota > Metazoa > Chordata > Aves > Passeriformes > Sturnidae > Sturnus > Sturnus vulgaris. Next base: position 53,532,763 of record NC_142244.1, read on the forward strand.
TCTTTATGCACTGACGCTTTTCAAGCAATGACAGAATAGATTAGGAGGGCAAGTTAAGTGGGGGACAGGAAGGTGGCAATTTCCATTATCCTAATAATTGAGTACATTTTTTATTAATAGAATTTACTACAATTTTGCATCATATAAATTATTTACAACAAAGCCATACTGGAAGTAATCAAACTGAATGTCTAAAGTCATAATGTTTAGTGATTATGTTCGAAGACAATTTTTAAATTTATTTATCAATAAAGTTAAAAAACAAATTTTCATTCATTTTCAGCGCAAAGAAACGATGTCATCATTCTTGAACACTGTCAGTGTTAGCCTCTGAGTCTTCTACACCCCACCTTGTTCTGAGTCATCCCCACTGCCTTACCAAGCAGGAGCCCCAAGGAAAGAAAGATCCATGCATTCTTGTATAGAAGTAGTTGTCTCATACATGATACTGTCAAAAGCTTCTGTTACTTCAGCATGTAATTGACACCAGCATTTTTGAGGCACAGAAAAGGCTTCAAGCTCTTGCCCTAATGCTCAGAAGATTCATGATATGAGCTACACCAAAACCACATGAGTCTAGTCATTCAAGCACTTAGCTGCTAATAACCAAATGACCATGTTGTGATTCTACTCGGCTTTAGCATAAATCTTCCAGCTACTGTCCCTGCATCCATTTCATTTGGTGTTTGTTTTTTAGCTTCTTGCACTTTGGGGTTGAGAAAGATTCCTTTGGAATCCAGGAGAATATAAACAAAATTACTCCACATGTTATTCCAGTTCTTAAAGTACATGCAATGACACGAATGGCCATTGCAAAGGCAACGGTAATCTGGCATTGAAAAATGGCAGTTTCAGTCTATTGTTTACATCTTTTAAAAACAAAATGGAAAAAGAAAATCACATATATAGGTCATCTCTCAGGATCAAGAATCCTTTATGTTAATTATGCCTAAAAGTGAGAGGAAATTGTGGCAGTAATGATTTTTCCCTTATTTGTGGATTTATGGAGGATTGAGAGTCTGTAATAAATCTTGTAGTAGATATTTGTAGTGAAACAATGCATGAACCACGCATCCTAGTTTTTTCCTGATTCTGCTTCATTATGTTTTTCACTAGTTTTGGGTAGATAATTGGGCAAGTTTCAAACATTTTTATAATGAATAAAAACTTCAGAGAAATTGATGCAATTTTCCACCTATGGAGATATAAGAGATTTGTTTGCTTCCATGTAGATATCTTCTTAGTGGCTTTTTAGGCTATTTAAGATATCTCACATAAAATCCAGTTAGCCATTTTGGATGTCCTACGGAATCTGAGACATTTGCACTGAGCAGGAAGATCTGACAAAATACTCGCATGAATCTCTTGGGCTTTTGTAGACACAGGTAGACCCTCTGATTATTTTTTAAAAATTAATTAGCATGCTTTCTTCGACCTGACTTAGGAAGTCTTGATTCTTTTATTCTCTCTCTTTTCAAATTATTTCCTGATTTGTAGTCATACCAGTTCTGCCTTCCTAACTGCAAAGTCATAGCAGCTGTGGTGCAGAAAAGCATCTCAAAAGAAAATGCTAATAGTGTTTTAATAGTGTACAGTAAAAGGCTCTGATAAAAAAGAAAATGCTACACTTTGAACATCATCTCTAACCCAAACTTTTGGTTTTTAAAATGTCTCAAGTTGCCTGTGTTTAGTTAATTGAATTCTTTCGTTCTTAGTTTCTCAGAATGATTTTCTACTCTACACAGATGTTTTAATTTCTTCCAAAAGTGATATCATTAGATTCAGTTGCTGGATTTGAAAAATAACAAAATCAACAGCACTGAAGAAAGGACATGCTACAATGGTTTTCTAGCTCATAAGCTCGAGTCTTGAGTGCTGATACTTTGTCTTCTCTAACCCGGAGTTACCTTCTCAGCCAGGGGTCAAGAGTATGTTCGTTATTTGGGTATTTTAGTAGCTTGCCTTTTATAAAACCAATCATGAGTATTAGATTGTTCTTCTTGAGGTTTTTTTGAGATGCGTGAACTGGTCAAATCTGTGAATTTTCATATAATCAGTAAGAAGCAGTTTGCTGATTAGTGACTAGATTTCACAGCTACTCTTTGAGAAAATTTCCTTATCTGTGCAAAGGCATCTTTTTTCACCCATATTAGGAAACAAGAATTGTGAATTTTTGCCTGGTTTTTAACTCTTGGGAAAAAAATTAAAAGTAAATTAAGTAGTTTTGTAACTGTAGCCCTCTACCCATTGACAACATGAAGTCTTAGTCTAGGAAATCTGTGAACTATAATCCAGCTAATGTACTTTGTTTTGTTTTTCATTATGATGCAGAAGAAATCTTTATTGCTTTTTTAAAAAATTGTTAAGGAATTATTTCCAAAGAGAGAGAGAGATCACCCATTTTTCATCGGAAGTATCAGAATTCTTGATGTGATAGAGGCAGTGGGTTGTATGACAAAAGCTATTTATGATGCATTGTGAAACTTCTCTTTAACTTAGTGGTATATGAAGTAAAATCCTGTTAAATTTAATATCAGATGGTTTAAATTGGTTTGAAGTTTCATCTTGGAAATCCATGGTATCAGTAAAGCAATTTAAAAAATTAGTTTGTTATCCTAGGCTGGTTTTGTTTTCACTTATAATTGAAAAGAAGCAAAAATTGAACTCCGGGAGGATGGATTTTGCACTGATTATTTCCTGTCCTTTATAATAAAATGTACAAGGTGTAGCAGTGAAGTAACATGAAGAACATGCTTTCTTCCACTAATGTTCATTGGGCAACTGCATGAACTGGAGAAACAAGATGTGTTTTCATATTCTCTAGACAAGGAAACTAAAGCTTGCTTAAGAGTGAAACAGAAGACATGACCACATAAAATTTATTTGAAAGTCTGAATGAATTAGTTTTTAAATGATCAGATCATTCTTTTGGAGGAGGGGTATTGAGGGAAATTAAGAAGTTCTGCCAAAATTCAATCTCCTTAGGGAGTCACCAGAGTCAGCCTTAAAAATGTGGTTTAAAATCCTTGGGTTTTGATCATGTTATGTTTTATCTTCTTAGGAATGGCAAAATTCTATTCAGAAGAATGCAGGACTTGCATTTATTGAGCTCATCAATGAAGGAAGGTAATGAATTTTAAAGCTTTTGAACAAGTAGTCATTTTGCATTTATTCCATTGGGTGATAATACTTCCTCACCATCTGTTCCAAAAAGATTATGAAAAGGCCACGTTAATTAAGAGATTTATTGTATAGATACTTTATGTAGTAAATATTTAATTTGTGTGTAAATTTTGAAAATTTTGTTTATTGACAGAAGGAAATAGAATTCCCTTGAACTGTGTATAAGTTTAGGGTTATTTGAGAATTGAACCACCATTCTCCAGAGCAGCAAGGTTGTTTTACCCAGACAGTCCAGGGAGCCCAATCTGTAAAACCATCTGCTGCTCCATCTGTTTTAGGAGCACAGCATTCATTTTACAGAGGTATTTCTCTACGCTATCATTTCATGATTATTTTATCTAGAATTCCAGTCCAATTTGAGTCCTGTAAACCACACATGACATTATCTTTATATAAGCTTCCTTGATTTTGAAATTTCTAATGAAATTTTTAATCAATCCTCAAATAATTTTAATTCTATGTGTTCTACTCTGTGCATTGTTTCTCAGTACTTCCAGCCAGCAAGCTGGGAAGCAAAAGGAGACTCTTTGGCACTCTTTTGGTAGGAGAGTACCCAAGATAAACAATACTGCTTGTGCAATGTGTCTGATTTGTATTGGCCAACACATTGAATCTATTTAAATCTATATATTTTGGTATGTGCAGCTAAAAAAAAAAAAAAAGCAATACACCTGTTGAAGAGATGTTATTTTGTGTGATTTCTTTTTCTTCACCAAGGATATCTCATATACCAAAGTGAAGTATCAAGACTCTTTATTGTCTACTTTTTGTCTAGCTGATATTTTGGTGGTTAAATCATGTATTTATTTGGAATGAAATTTAGAAAATGTCAGAGTATAGAAATAAGGTAGGATGAGTATTAAAAAAAAAAAAAATAGGAGTGTGGTATTGACTAGTATTTGGCTGGTGTAAATTCTCCTGGATTCCCTGTGTACACTGAAATTATAGTGCTATATAGCAGTGGGCAATGTAAGTCCCTCCATTGGAAATTCCTCTTGCTATGAAGTGCAAATACGAGTTTTTACACCATAATAGGGCTCACCTGAGTGGGTCATGTACTGCATGTTGTACAAGAAATATTACCTGGCAACAGACTAAATACTTATAGTAAGCTTATGTTCTTGCATAATAATATGCAATGCCATTTGGACCTTTTTTATTTTCTCAGCTGGGATGTTGAGGTGAGATATTATTCCATGCTCACTATTGATAAAATGATTGTTCTGAACAAATCCTATATCTGCATATTTTTAGCAGTCAGGTTTTAAGATACCAGTGGACCTTCTAAATCCCCTGTAACAATGATTTTTCAAGTAGCATTTAATGAACCTTAAATCCAGTCATTGGGGTGTCTAATCAAACTGCCCTTGGACACATGTTCCTCCCTATACTTTTGTCAGCAAGGTGTTTTAGAATAAGTGCGTGTGTATTACTGGAATGCTCTTCTTTGCAATCAGCCTGTTGTTTTTTTTTTAATTTACCCTTTTGGGGACAAAGATAACAATCCTTTAACTGAAAATTGTTATAAATATTTATTCTGCTTAATAGCTAAACTTGTGAATGCAATTCATCAATCATAGCTAGAGAATGCAATTGTGCAGTTGTCAACAATTAACAGGACATAAACAGTTGATGAATGTGCATCTGAATTAAAGTGCTCCCTAGGATAACCTGAAATTATAAACTGGATCATTTAAAGGAATCTAACAAAGGATCTTTATAATTAAAACAAAGCAGGGTTAATGGGATGTAAAATTGCATATAATCGCTGTGCAATAATGATTGAATTTTAAATTATTAAAAGCAGAATGAAGACTAAGAATATTTTGAAGGACTTTCTGGGTAATATTTTGAGAGACCTGGGAAATAAATCAAAAGTTTTGAGAAAGATTTTTCTTTGGAATGTGAATGAAAATATGTATATGTAATGTAGAAGTCCACAGTTTTATTATCTTCAGTTAGACATTTATATTTTAATATATGGATACTATAAGGCATAAGTGCCTTATGGATCTTTGGATGTATTAGGAATGTTCTTATACAAAATGTTTCTGTTTAGGTGTAGTTTAAACAATTATATCTGTATTCCTGTTACTTTAACAAACTGCATTTTCATTTTAAATTGGTTGATTTACTATGTTTCTGGGATTTTCTGGAATAGATGAGGTTTTTTTAGGAAGATCTGAATAACAATTTTTGAATAATAATTTTTGGAATTCAATACAGAAACACTGATACAGCTTTCTAAAAATAGGACTGTTGTGACAGTTTTTAGTGTTACAAGAGATCTGACTACAGATTTAAATTAATTCTTTCAAGGTATGTAATGCACCTGAAAGATTTAGTGACATCCTGGTTATGATCTTGAACTTTATGCTTCTATTTAATCAGTCTCCTGCTATGAATGTGTGATGTTGAGGGTATCACACATGTCAACAGCTTCACTGACAGCAGCTTAATTAGGATTTCAGATTTACATTGGGGTGTACACATAAGCAGGCTTCATAATTTTGGAGCTGGATGTATCTGCAATGTTGGCTGTGAAACGAGACATGAAAAGACTTCTTTAGGAATGATATGTGAGGAAGACTACAGCCCACATTTAAGCAGAGTAGTGATGGATGAAGTCAAAAGAAATTGGCTGCTCGCTGAATAACACGAGAGCTAAGAGCACCCACCTTAAGTAGGTATACAAATGCATACATCTTGGGCAACTAGGAATAGAACATTGCATGACTCCACATGCAATCACAAAGCTCTGACGTCATTGGAAGGAAGGAATAAGATATGGAAGGAATGAATAAGATTTGGTGGGACAGCCTGCACTGCATGATGGAAGTGCTGCAATAAACAGTTTCCTTGGAAAAGGTAGCCAGAGAAAGCAAGGAGGGAGTGTTGCCTTCTCTGTGAAGAAGCAGTTCAGATTTTTGAAGTTCTTCAGTGGGATGGGAGATAGTCTGGTTGATAACATGCAGGATAGGACCAGAGGAAAGCCCAAAGAGTCATGGTGGTGTTAAAGATCACTCATTCAGAGTGAGGGGAAGAAGAAGCATTCTCTAAACATCTTTAAGTATCTAGATCACAAACCCTAGTTCCCCATGAGGATCTTTAACTTCCTGACAAGCTCTGGAAGTGCAACAAGATGGGATGCATGTGGGGAAGACAATTACTAAAGAGTGCTGGGGATGACAGAATGAGACAGCTAAGAGTGACACTCAGCAGGATCTGTTGTTTACCAGTAAGCAAGGATTATTTTTGAATGTGATTAATGGCACCTTTGGCTGTACTTGCCATGAAACAGTGGTGTTCAAGGCCCTGAGGGAAGTGAGGATTGAGAGTAGCCAAATACAGATTCCATGAGTGCTAATTTTAGTCTATTCAGCAAACTGGTAAGTAGGATCCCATGGGAGGCAAATGTGTGAGTCAAGATAGCTGTAAAAGGTGTCAGACTTTTAAATACAGCATTATACTACTGCAGGAACAGGGAAAAATGTATATGTAGCTAGGGAGTGGTTCAGCCAGCAAAATAAATTATGGTAGAGCTCTGATGAAAAAAGAAAGTACACAGGAGGTGGAACTAGAAGCTGACTAGAAAGGAGGAATTCAGAAGCATTAGCACGTAAGAAATATTGTCAGGAAGGCCAGTAGTTAGCTGGAAATGAAACTTGGAAGAGATATTAAGGACAACAAGAGCTTCATTAGTAGGCTGACCAAGGGAAATGTCTTGTTGTTGAATGGGGTGGATGACATAGTCACAGATACGACTGAGATGCTTAATGCCTTATTTGCCTCAGTCTTCATTAAATTTTATTAAGGCTCTGTCTTTAGAGAAAGGGTTCAAGGAGGGCATCTGCCAACAGTGGATAAGGTTTGAGTCAAGAATTCCTTGAAACAACTTGTCCCATCCTAGCCCATGATACCTGATGGAGTACATCTGATGATTGTGAAAGCCTTTGCAGGCTGATCACTGATCCAAGGAGTCAAGGAAATTCGGGCAGGTTACAAGTGGAAAAAAGCATATGTTACCACCCATCTTTAAAACAATCCTCAAAATCCTCGTCATTTTACTTCTGGTTCTTGGAAGATCATAGAGCAAGTCCCTTTGAAACACATTCTGGCTGCTTGAAAGACAAGGTAATTGGGAACAATCAACATGGATTTACAAAAAGCTAGACCATCCATGGCCAACCTGGTTGCTTTCTATGATAAAACACATAATCAGATTTGTGGTCACAGGAGTAATAGTGATCATTTATCTTGACACTGGAAAGGTCCCACAATACTCATGCATCAGTTAGAACTCTACATTCTGAATGGATGGGCAGCTAAATAGATAAAAGGCTTACAATTTAAACAGGGTCCAAGGTTTGTGGTTAATTGGTTGTACCTTAGCTTGATTTTTTTGACAAGCAGAGTATCTCAGGGATCTATCCTGCCTAAGAGATGGATTTTATAGGTCATGATCTGTTCATCTTTCAGAACTGAATTGCATCATCCATTTCCTTTCCTTGCTGTTTTCACAACACTCACCTCTTTAGAGAGATGATCTTGTTCCTTTCATAGAAATATTTTCCTTTTCTTTTTACGTAATTTCTTCATTTTAAATAGAAGTAATCTAATTCTACTATAAATGTAAAGCAACATGAGCCTATATTTAATCTCAGATTTTAAATTGTAAACTTTTTTCCTGTAATTCCATCCCTGTACCTAAAAGGCTAAAGTCTTCTTTCTGCCTTTAGCCATGAAAATATATATTTTAGCATGTCCACTTATGTGGACCTCTGAGTATGCTTAAAATTCACAATAAGCCATTTTCTTCTAAACCTTGTTTTGTTGAAATATTTTGAAAAAAATAACAGAATGTTTAAATAGTCTGCAAATCAGTGTTTCTTTAAATTTCGATGAATTGCTGATTCCTTCTGGAAGGAGGCTCATAAAGACTTGTATTCTTTCCTTGTTACCTCAACTGGGATTGTGGGGTAACTGCATCAGATTTTCTTTTGGACATCCTCTGTTGCGGTTTGGCAGTTCTGATGTTTGGTTTGTGGTAAATTAGTTCACAGCCATTATTCACTGTCTGCAATACTTGGTCTCTTAATAGCTCTCAAAGAACTGATTTAATAGTAGGGTCCAAAATGGATGCTGTACCTTGTTTCGGTTTTGATAATGATCTTGATTACAGGACAGAATGGGGACCTGACCTGAATCATACAAAATGCAAGATATTGGGCCATCAGACCATATGGAGCTCAGGGCTACCAGAACAACTTGCGAAGGATTCTGGTCTGATGTGCAGAATCCAATATATACAAACACAGTCAGAAAACAATACTGGGGAAGCTGTAGCACTTAGAAACCATAAATAAGAGCAAAGATGTTTGATTATCCTGTCTCTGACAGATATAACCAAATTCTGCTGCTTTATTGTCATCTTCACCAAGTGTAACTTTTGATTGGAGGAATCCTTTATTAACTGGCCGTTTCATGGAAATTTATCCTACATGTCATCTTCCTTTAGTGGAGGATTCCTGTCATAAATACCTCTGTAAAAGTGGACACTGGATGTCTATATTACTACTCCAGCTAAAGTGTGAACTTGTTTAGATGTACTTCTTCATAATCTCATATTCCTTACTATAGCTGTCCTTGTCCTACCTCCAGACAAATAGTTTGTATTAGACAAAGTGTACACTGTTATGGTAACCATCTGTGCACTTGTGGGGTCAGTGCACGTACAGTTCTTAGATCTGTTAGAGTGTTTGAGGTATCCTTTCCCCTTCTAGCACTGCCTGACCAGGTCATAGCTCAAAGCAGAGGCTGATCCTGAGATAAAGGCCATCTCAATTGTAACTGCTAGTCATGGGTGTTTACTGGATAGTCACTATTACAAAGAGGCAGATTCCTCTTGATTTAGAAAATTCTGCAAAATAACAAGTCTTTATGAGGAGTGGAACAGATTCTTGTAGTCATCTCTGAGTTTTATTGAATCTGTTTCAGCTTCTGTGACATTTCTGAAACAATTACAGTTATCCTCCATGAAATTTGTCATGTCAATGTGCCTATGTTGTAGTTGAATAGCCAGTGTTTGCATGCTACAATTTCAAACTTTTCTCTGTGGAATTCTTCATCATTACTGTCTTGGAAGAAATGAGACCTCTGTGTTACATTACTATGCAAAGCTTATAGGAATTTACTTTCAAAGTATTCATAGCAGTACTGCATCTTGTGGAACTTCAGACTCTTCAAGTTAGACTAGTTTATGAACTATCCTGTTGCAGATACCAAGTGCAATGATAGGTTTCATTTTTTATGAATGCCATTAAGAGTAATAATTGTCGAAATAACCGTTTGATGAAAACATGGCATGTTTCCAGGCTGTGTTTTTTGTTGTTTTGTTGTTTTGGTTTTTTTAAAATAAAGCTATGGGCATATGATGAAAGTAAGTCAGAGAAACATCTGTTTCCCTGGACATGTGAGTTGGCAGAACTTCAGGAATGAGTAGAGGAAGCAAGACCTTAGCTAAATTATAACAAATGTTCATTTGGTAATCTGTTTTGAAAATTGGGGTTTGGGAATGATCTGGGTTTTTAGTTGTTTTTTTTCAAATAAGGGGAAGACTGGGTAATGTAAGCTCAATCCTTCTGTCTCGCAGCATAAAAGGTATGAGCGCCTTCTCTCTGTGTGAGATTATTACTAGGAACAAATACTGCAGGATAGAAAAGCCAGGTTAGGATAGTTAGTGGGATAAGAAATCTTCAGTTCTAATAGTTGTACAAATAGCCCCTCAATCCACATTTAGATTTGTTGCAAGCATTTAATATTTTTAACAGGTTTCTAATACAGTTTGTGTATAGTCTTATCACCATCGCTATTTCCAAAACTCTAAAAAAGTTCTCTCAGGCACTGGCTATTTATCTGAATGACTTCATGGAATGTGGTACTCCACAATCCAGCCCTGTTAAACTCCATTATCTGTAAAACAGGAGCTTCTGATTGGTTACACATATATTTTCACAACTTCCTTTGACCTGTAAGCACTCTGGAATGCTAAAGTAACTTTGCTGAGGATAGAATTCTGGAAAGCTAGATACATGGATTTAAAATAACTTCTTACCAACTCCCAAACAATATTTTTAAATAACTCATATTTATGAATAGTCAAGTCCTGAAACTTTCTCTCTGGTCTTGCTCATAGGTCTGAGATTCTTCCATTTTTAGGTTAAGGAGACCTAACCATTTATTCCTACAGATATTTAAGCCTTGTCATGCTTACTATGAAGTGCCAGCCTATTTTAATTAGAGATTTTCCATATCTTCAGCTGAAAACTCCACAATTATCTGAAGAGAAATCTCATTTCTCTGTAGAAGGATTTGATGCACAAGTAATTTCAGACTGCTTTGTTGATGGATTTCCTATTGGAATTCTTTTGATTCAGTCCAAAACCAAGTCAAACGTGTTTCCTAGTAAAAGAACTTTAACAGTGGTTTGTAAATTTGTGGGCATTGATATAAATCAAGCTTGTCTGGGTGAAGAGAAACCATAAGTTAGGTCATGTTTGATCTCTACCTTATGCATTAAGGATTGCCACACAGAGAGGAGATAAGATTTTTTGCTGGTCATCAGTTCTTGGTTGAGATCAGCTCATCTGGCAAACACAGTGGTCTTCAATACTGGTAGGAGTTTCAGTGGTGCAACTGAAGAAATGGTCACACAGGATAAAGCCAATCATTTTTCAAGGTCAATTTTTTACTTTTCTACTCAAGACTTTTTTTTTTTTTTTTTTTTTTTTGGTAAATATGAGTTACTGGAAATGAAAATAAAAAGTACAGCAAGCCTGTGATGGACCTTTTCATAAACTCGTTAACCCTTTGGAAGTACTACTTATGTAGAAATTTATAATTATGACCAGAAGGCCTGATTCCTAATTGTCTCAACATTATTGCAGCTACTTAGGTCTGTGAGGGTGGTGCTTGCTAAGACAGGATGAGGATTTCCAAGGGTGAATGAGAGCAGTGGGTATAACTCAGCCACTGTGCTAAGGAGATCTAAAGAACATGGTTTTTTCTAAAAGAGAGTAAAAATTGGAAGGCACGCAAAGTTTTGATCACCCCTTTGTATAGAAAGTATACATGCATTTTTGTGCCTCAAGGTCCTTCTCAGTGGGATTGGTCACTCCAGTACAGGATGATGGTTAGGGAAAGATGCAGGGAATAGACATTTCCCCAAAAAGAGAATGCTCTGTAAAGAACTGTGGATGGGAAACCTAGTTGGACAGGTGACAGAAATATCAATCAGAATATACTGGATGGGTTTCAACCTTCGTTAATATAAATGTAATGTGTAATGTACTATATAAATATTTTATAATGTAACAGTACATGGAGTTGAAAATATATGCAAGAAAATACATGCATCTTTTGGAAATATCTGAGGAGTAAAAAAAACAATCTATCACTGAAATTTTCTTGTACGAAATCACAAACTATAGGGCTAAGAAAAAGGGAAAAACAATTCTATAATTGCATCAGAAAGGATATTTCCATTGAAATAAGGCAGCATAAATGTTGCTATGTAAATAGTGACTAGAATTTAGAATATTGCTGACAGTTTTGGATATGCACTTGAAGAAGAGGTAAAATCAAACTATATTAGTAAAACTCGTCTTACCAACTGTTTTGCCATACAAGAAAAATCAGAGATCTGTTTACTGAGCATAATAAATAGGAATACATTAGAATATCAGAAGATCATCAGAAGGAAGAACTGTGTAAACCTAAGGGCAAGGTTTGTGTAAAATGAGACAGTAAAGACTGCTGAAGAATACATTTGGATTGGAGAAGAAAAGGGTTTTAAGCTTCAGAGAACCTTCCAAAGATGTTTTTCATATACTGAAAACATATTTCATGAAGTAGATTTAATGAAAATGCCTTTCATAAGCTAAAGGCAGTTCATGAAAGATTTTAAGTGATGTAGCTGCCTGTTGCAATAAAGGAGTGCATTTGCTTATCTAGAGATCCTTGTTCTTTTCTCTTACTTGTCGTGTGTGAAGGGAGATTTTAAATTTATTTTTTTTTTATGTACTGGAAGCCTTTAATACTACTAAGTGTAAGGTTTCTCCTGATTTTGGATTCTTTCTGAATAATTTCTTTTTTATTTCCTATGAGAATACAAAAGAAGTTGTAGGCAATTTTTCTCAAGCCAAAAAGGTGGAGGTTTCTTTTTTTTTTAAGTAATCTTATGCCATGCATGTGATTGAATTATTCAGGATTTAGATAAATTGGTTAGTATTCAAAGGATGACAACATTATCATGCTTGTTCATCAGGTATAAACCAGTTAAGACAGTATACTTATATGGATCTGAGATTCAGTTAGTTAGCTGACTCTGATGTAATCCAGTAAACAGTTTTGCCATCTTTTACTTAGTCGGATCATAGTTTGAGAATACATGGTAGCTTTCAGTTAAAACTAAAAACCAATACCAAAAATTCTTTTTAATAGAGCTTTTAAAGTTCAAAAAGGAAGTTTCCTTTAACAAGTAGAGCAAGCACAGAAGCAAGTACCTTTGCAAAAACCTTTGTAAGACATTGCTTCTGCAACCTTGTAGTTGCTCCCTCTCAGTGATGACACATTTAACTGCTTTAATTTATTATGCTTCTGTTTTCAACCCTGCATTCTTGCACTTGCAAATCAAAACATCCAGGTCAAGGCTTCTTTTGTAGCCACACAAGATTTTTAAATGATGGCCTGGATTTTCACCCTTCCTTTTTCCAAAGTCTGTCTTTTTGTCAAGTGATTTTAGGACTAGCATGATTATTAATGGTCTTCTAGATGGAAAAATATAGTTTACTAGTCTTTGAAATTCTACCTTAGGTGCGTACAAGTACCTAAGGTAAGTGAATCACAGTGTATCCCTTATTACCACACATTGATACCATATTATTTAATAGATGAAATACTTTTAATAGGCTGTAGCCTCATTTTTGTGATAGTCCTAATATGTTAATGATCATGCGAACAGTTTTTCATCTTTTTCTTGGAGAAGTCATAATCATTGATGTATATGTGAGAGTGCATCAAGCAACTGACAAAACACAGTTGAAGTAAGACTGAGATATCCCAGGTTGCACAGGATTATGTCCAGATGGCTTTTGAATTTCTCCAGAACAGGAGACTCCACAACCTCTTTGGGCACCTTGTTGCAGTGCTCTATCACCCACAAAGTAAATATATTTTTTCCTCATATTCAGCTGTGATCCACTTTGTGCCCACTGCCCCTTGTCTTGTTGCTGGGCACCACGGAAGGATCTGTTCCCATCTTCTTGACATCCACTAATATTCATTCCTAAACCATATCTGAGGACAGTCCTACACTTACATCTTAACAATAAAAATCCAAACACTTAAGAGTAATAAAATACTGAAACATATCTTCCAGCAGGGTAGATTAAAAAATAACGCTAAATTTTGAAGACTGCAGTGTAGGCAACTTTAGTTTTTCAGCTTATGATTGGCAAAAGACTTTTTGTTTTAAAAATAGCAGAGGGTTAGATATAATAAAAAGGGTTATTAAAAGCATGACTATCCATTGTGAGACCTTGATCCAAGTTTTTTTGTCTTCATCTCTAAAACAGAGGCCCCCACATTTATGGTTTCCCTTGCCATGCACACATATTAAATATTAGCTCAGGGTTAGTGATTTCCTTCCTTCACAGATGGTAGAACACACCAAAGGAGGCAAGAATAGAGTTCAGATCTTTCCATCTTAGAGGTGTAAGGTCTAATAATAATGATGTTAATTTCTAATAATAATGAATTTTACTTGTGGTGCTTCTAACACCAAACACCAGCTTAGGGTTGGATTTGCTAGAAATTTCACAGCCTTAATATAAGACACTCTGAAATTCTTTCCCTGGCGCTGCAAGAAGGAAAATCCCAGACCATGTTCCACTTTCTCAGAAAAAGAAATGACTCTTCCTGATCCTAAACAGACCTGTCAGATCATTGCATCCTGAAAGAGATTTCCTCCCTGCTGATAAGAAGAACAAAGCAATTTTTAATATAATGGCCAATTCTAGATATGGACTGTAGGGACAAGAAAGCAGTTGGTTCCATTCTTGCTGCCCAAAAGCTTGTGAGCATTTTTAACAGCAGTGTTGTTTATGTGGCAATTTTGTTATTCACCTCATGATATTTTGTGGTCTTTACAGAAGTCTAAAGTTAATGTGGCTGCCTGACATCCTCAGTCTCACTCCACTCCTAATCTGCTTTTTTTCCTCCTTTTGGAGTAAAATGTATCTATTTCTGAAACCTTGAAAACATGGAAAAGTGATGCACTTTTCACTCTAGTGTTTGAAGAAATATGTGAGAGATATTGATATTATTTTTCAATTTTAATAAAATTTTAAAATCTTCAGTAATGATTTTTTTAAGCCTGAAATTAGAATACATCTATTTAGTGGTTTTAATGGTGCAAATAAGAGTTTAAGCAATTTTCTAGACTTTTTTAACTGACAGTGCAGTATTTATATTGAGACTGCTGTTAAAAGCATACTCAAAATATATGCTTCCTTAAAGAACTTTTGCCTTCAATAATAAATGGAAAACTTTTTATTCAATTTAATGTGATTTCTTTGTGCTTTCACAATACAGAAAAATTTGGATTTTTTTTATTTCAACTAATTTGAAAATTTAATTACAGAAGTTTCATTGACTTTTCCATTGTGAGTAAATCTGCTGAAATAGTTTATTTGAAGTACATCAAATAAAAAGGCTTATTGTGATTTTTCTTATTTTAGATTATTGTGTCATGCAATGAAAGACCATATAGTGCGTGTTGCAAATGAAGCAGAATTTATTTTAAACCGACAAAGAGCTGAAGATGTCCACAAGCACGCTGAGTTTGAGGTAAGCCTGAGAGCTGGTGCATTTTTGGTTCTGTTTTCACTCAGTTGTCGCCTAGACTGTAACTCCATGCAATAAAGATTTTTTTTTTTTTTTTCTTCCAAGGAAGAAATTTACATTGAAAGCATTTCAAAACTGGTTTTAAAAAGCTTTGGTAAATGTCAAACACAAGGAATGGGTTTAATTTCTCATCTTGTCACTGAAATTCATAAAAGCATTTACGGCTTGAAGAAATGCCTTAATCAGAATGTCTAATCTGATATGGTAGACCCTTTGGTTCACAAAGAACTTTTCTGATTTATTGAAAATAGTAATGCAAATCACCTTATTAATTATTTTTTTAGTTATTTACAACAATATGTATGAGTTCAGTAAAAGAGAAAAGCGATTATACACTAAAGGTGCGTCACAAAAAAATAAGAAATATAAATGTTTTGCTGAACAGATTTAATATTTTAAGGTAATTTTCTTCAATCATTTTGAATTATGGAGCACTTTGAACACTTTTTAAGTAGTGAAATACGATACTGCATATCTTTCTTACTAGTTAGGAATCATTAACTATTGACAGTAAGATTCAGTATTAGAAGATGCAACAGAGCAGCTGTCTTCCATAACTTTTAAATGTCTATAATTCTTATTCTGAAAATGAGTCAACACTCAATTGCTTTTTCATCAATGAGTGGTAGAGTAGACAATTTAAATTATGTTGCTTGAAAGTGATCCAAATGTTCATTTCCCTGTTTTTAAAATGTTTTCAGTTTAACAAGTTTTCAGTTGTTTATACAGGATTAATTTTGTTCCTATTAAAAAAAAACATGCAAAAGTAATGGAGTAAATTAAAAACTTCATTTTTGACATGACTTTATCAAATATAAGTTTGCATTTTTATGGTGTTTCATAGATTTCATCACTGTTTTTTATAATTTCTGATCCTGCCTTGCATTTGTATACATTTGTGTAGATGTAGGTGTATATATATGCAGTCGTATATTTTCACATCTTTTACTGCTCAAGTGACTTAGCATTAGGATTGAGATAGACACACTTAGTATTGATGATAATAAATAGCTATATCAATTCATTAATCTGTCAGAAAATGTCAACAAGCTCCTGGTGGCTAGAAATAGGATCCAGTAATCTTAGTTTTGATGAGGTTTTTATCTCCTTGAAACAGCTCTCTTAAATGTGCACTTTGATGTACTAGTTTTTGTGCTCCTTGACCTAGCTGAGAACTGTGAGACACAGAGATATCTGTTGTCATTTTGAATACACATAACCTTTACTTCATTTTGTCAGAGCAGACAGCAGACACTTGTCATATGGGATTGCAACAACTTTATTACCAAGCTTATACTGGATATTTTGAACGTAGATAAAATTGCATTTACAATTAAGTGTATGTCAGAGTGAAGTTTCATATTGCCTCTACAATAAATAACATTTGATATCTATCAGAGCATCATGCAGTAACCTAAGATGACAATGGAAGATTGAGTTATCTGTTTTTTGAAGAATACATTGAGGTATAAGATCTGTCAGAACTCTAGACAAAATGAGAATATTCAATTAACTTCCAGCTTCTGTTAGCAAATAGGATTTAGAATATTAACTAAATTCCCTAAAGGAGTAGCTTCAAGTCTCTTTTATTGTCTGGTAAAGAAACCAACACATTTTTCATATATGAAAATTCTCATTACATTTGTTGTAGGAAAAGACTGAGGTACACATGTTAGGCGAGTAAGTTTAAATCTGCAAACCATAAAAGAAAATTGTAAAATGTAGACTGTTTTAATGTGAAATTCACAAGTATTTAAATAAGGTGATGGTTAAAGTCTGAAAGAATGCTTTATATATTGTCTTTAATAATGGTGGGAGTATAACTGAATATTTTATTATTCGTCCTACTTGAAAGCAGTAGGGACAAAGAGATTTCTGGTAGTTTTCACCTACATGATTGTATATCTGTCATTTTGTTTTAATAAACTGTATAAGTATACATTCTGAAGTTTAGTACATGTTAATCATTGCTCTCATCTAGAGAAGTGCATGACTATTTTATTTTATTTCTGCCCTTTAAACTTTAATTGAATCATTATGGGTGAAATTATTTGTTCCAAGCTGCACCAAGTTACAATCTCCTGCACAGACCATGGACCAGCATCTAAATTTTATTCTGTGACTCCAGTTGCAGTCACAGCCTAGAAAATTTCCCCCAGAATGGGTATTTCACAGTTAACTTTCATTTTGTTAACCTTTGTAATTGTTCAGGAAGAAAAATGAAAATTTAATTTTACTGTCCAATGAGCTGGTGAAATATTAACCTCATTACTAAGGCAGATCATTGTACTAATTGGTGCCTCCCTGTACAAGAAGATAAATTGGAAAATGAATTAACCCTTTATGAATTAGTGTAACCATTGTTCTTTCCCAGATAGATTATTTGAACTTATGTCTGTAAACACAATAGAAAGACCACTGTTAAAATCTTACTGAATGCTAATGTGGTCTATACTAAAAAGGTTGCATGCAGAAATATTAAGAATAAACTATAAACTATGAGGTTAACTGAATTTTAATTGCTCTTTTGAATACTAGAAAATTGGTTTCTATTCAGCAGTGTTACAGCATCGAGTGTTGGTTAAATGTTCTGAAATTGTGCACAAAAACTGTAAGTGTAAAAAAATGTGTCATAAAATGCATTTTTTAAATTAGCTATTCAGAGACTATTTTAGCCTTTGTAATTTATACCTAGAAAATTATCCTTTTAGTGGATTTATTTTGATTACTCTGGCTACATTTCCTTTCTTTAGACATTTTAAAAAAAATTTTAAGAGGAGTTGAACTTAACATGATTTTGAGTTAAGAAATGGAAAAATCTTGTCTTTATACATAAAGAATGGATTTATCAAAACAAAAATACACTATAGCATTCTAGCAGTTTAGAAACAAATTCACATCGAGACCAAAAACCACAGCATTTTTTTAGAAGTGGTTTTCTCTCAAGGGACACATGATGAAAATATTAGATCTTTTTCAGTTTAAAAGATGAATGTTTTTTTTATCCATTGAGTTTTTAGAATTGGTAGTATGTTATCAAAATTTTCCATGTTGTGATATGAAATAGAAAATAAACTCCCTATTTTTTTAGTTTAGCATCTGTAGAAATAAAATAATCAAATGATTTTTAATTTTAGATGTTATTATAATTTAAAAATCAAAATCAGTGTACATAATTTTTTCTTGTATATTATCCTATGTATGTTAGAGGTGTATTTTTTACCTGAGAACACATGAAACATTTACAAAAGAAAGGCTAACTTTTAAGGCATCTCCATGGCCACACATATACACACACCCAGATGTATGGCTTAATGTTTTTAATTAGAATTCTGTTGTCTTTGCCCTTGATATTTCATTTTTTACATGTTCTAACTGAGGGCTTTTTCCTGGATGATATATAGTAGTAGAACATTTCAATTGAATGGCATCATGATTTAGAAATAGTACTACAGAAGAACTCAGTGTCCTCACCTAGACTCTCCTAAACCAGACACTGTTTGATCACTTCCCCGCCCCTTCCATGGTGGTGATGAGAACTGGAGGCATAGGAGGTGAAAATCAGGAGTTGAGATAAGGACAATTTACTAGAAACAGCAATGAGATAAGAAAGAGAACAGTAACAGAAACAATATTAATGATATTAGTAACAAAAGGTATAAGACAAAGAGATGGTTTACAGAGTAAGTAAAACAATACTGGACCTTTTTGCCTGCCACACTTTCTCCCATACCAGAGAGAGAGTCTCCCTTACTTCTGCCCCGGCAAGTGACATGAGATGGTATCAAATAACACTTGGGTTTGGACATGCTTCCCTCCCAGCTACTGTAAAAAATTAACCCAGACCTGGATGAAACTGGGACAAACGGCCTGTCCTGTTCTTCTGAAAAGTATTTTAATGAGTTCTTTTCATATTCAGAGGGTTTAATAAATAATAATTTTAGGGCGATCATAAGTAGCCTGTCTTTAATGAAGTGGATGTTCTTCCATTCCCAGTCGCAGTGTGCTCAGTATGCTGCCGACAGGAGGGAGGAGGAGAAGATGTGTGATCACCTCATCAGTGCTGCTAAGCATCGCGATCATGTCACGGCCAACCAGCTGAAACAGAAGATACTCAATATACTGACGAATAAACACGGTGCCTGGGGAGCTGTTTCTCACAGGTAAGCTGAAAATGTAGAAAGTGTGAGGCTTTAAACGTTACTTGCAAAGTTTGAGAGAAGCAGGCTTTGTGTAACTGAAATATGATTTTACTAGGGGTTTAAATGTACTTAAATGTATATGCATATACAAAGCATATGCATATGCAAAGCTGAACAAAGTGCAGCTCGATTAAGCAGGTATTCTTGTTAAAAAAATTAATTTTAAAGATATCTAAAATACATAATTTCTTCTGTAGTATTTGAGGTCTTATTCAGAGCTGTATTGAGTACTGGTTTTAAAAGTTAATTCTCTTCAACATAGCAGTAAAATTTAATGTTTTCATACATCATGCCAAAAAGAAGAGCCTTGCTCTTCTGAATCACAAAAATAGCCAGTGGTTAAAGTGCTGACCCTCATGTGGAATACTTGAGCTGAAATTGCTCCTTTCCTTCATTCAGAGCAAGGTCTTGAACCTGGGTCTATCATGTGAGGGCCCTGTCTGTGAAAGCAGAGTCTGCCAAGACTCTCTCTTGTTTGTGCATTCTAGCCACAAGTACTTGATTATTTATTCAGAGTGAAACAACTCAAACAAAAGAAATCAAGAAAGTCGTGCTCCCTGATAACCAAAATTTTACAGCTTTATTTTCTGTTTAAATTTCTATTTGTCTGCTCTGAATCACGCAGAGAAGAACAGAAAGCTCCATTTTAGTTCTGATAAACATTTTCAGGAAAAACAAAGTTGAGATGGATAATACAAAACCTTTTTTTCTAGATAAATATTCTTTAGGAAAATATATTTGCATTTATGTTGACTGCATAGTTAGGGTTTAAGCCTTTAGAAAAGTTGCCAAGTATTAAATTTGACATGTCAGCAATAAGGTTTCAGAAATAGCACATACGCTCTTCATTCTTTTTGTAATTCTATCTAGTTGATTCTTGCAGTTATACCATATTTAAAACAAAAATGAAATTTTCCATGTTCATTATCCATGTTTCTCCTAAAGAAATTACTCTCTCCTGGGTGATGATGGAGATGTATTTATTTTTCAAGATGGTAGAAATTGTGGAAATTCAGTCTTACAGAAGCTCAGTTATCTAACACCAGAAACGTTCTGGTGGAAATTACAAAAATGACAAGTAGAAAACTGTCATGTGGTTAATTCAAGACAGGCTTACTCCATAAGGGATGCTCATCTTATCTCTAGTTGAGGCCTTAAAGCTGTATGTCAGGAGACTTGAATATGCTGAAAATAAATGCAATTTGCACTCCTTTTAATGTATTTGTATAATGAATAACAAATTTTGAATAATATTGTTGCTCAACTTTGTGAATAGCTACAGAGACTTTGCAGACTTAAATCAGTTCCTGGTGACTACCTTTTCCAGGAAACTGTCTTCTTAGGGCTAAATAACTTTTATCTCATGGATTGTTGATGGCCTCCTAAATGGCAACAGTCCATTGCTGTAGCTTTTTTCTCTTGAGTCCATGATAGTTTCTGATGGGCCATAAAGTAGCTTGACACCTGTGACAAACCTATGAAATTTATTGCACTGAACAAAAGAAATACTTATTTTATCCCTGTAGTGCAACTTGTCCAGTTCACAACTGTCTGCTTTGCAATTACTGGCAGAGCTGCTTTCCCCTTTCGGTGCTTGCAGTGCTAGGTGCAGCGTTTGGCTTGGTTGTGTTTTAGCCACAGGCAGTGCCTTAACCTGGAGAAGGGGTGATCTGTGTGACATGGTGACAGTACAAGGTCTCCACGTGGGGTCCTCCATTTGCAGAAGCCAGTTGGGAAATGGCCTTGCACTGCAGGTTTGGCTGTGTGTGCTGTGGTAGCTTTGTGACCCAGCACACAAGCACACCTTCTGTCATGGGACTAGTGGACTGTGAATGGGAAGGACTGGAATGGCAGCAGGGAGAGGGAGGTGCCCTGTGGAAGAGCCTCTGAGCCTTGTTAGAGACCAGTGTCACTCAGTGGGCAGGTCTGAAAGGCTTTAAGGGCAGAAAATGGAGAGGGGTCTCATTAAACTCCTCAGCCACAGAATGCAAAAACTGTTGTTAAGTAGACACTCCAATACTTTTTATATGATGAAAATCGAGATGACTTCCAAAACCATACACACCTCTGGTTTTGGCTGGCACAAAACACAACAGGACTCAAGTCCCTGTAACTCCTGACAAGCATTACAGTCAGTGTGACTACTGACAGCATTAGCAATCTCTTTATAAACTCATGTTTCTCCATGCCATGAGAGATACAGCCTGACTGGAATACAGAGTTACTTTAAAAACACACAAAAACCACGTATTCACTCTAGACCTCTACACTTCTGTAGTGATTTTAAAATTTCCACTGGGAAAATGTTCCCATTTCCTGAAGACACACTGCTGGTCTCCTGTTCAACTTGAGAGCTGGAGATCCTTCATTGAAATCGTGAATTTATGGAGATCCTTCTCTGACTCAGATGGGACAGGGTAAGAAACAGGCCATCATTTCTGCACAATAAATACTTGGGTAATAGCAATGCCTTTTGACATCCAAAATGGATAAGATAGGTAGGAAAATATTTGGGCAGACATGAGTGTGATTCTTCAAAGCTTCAGTTCTCTATCTGCACAGTGGCACCTACCAATTTACTGTTAGTTGCAGCATAAAGTACAAATATGTATAGGATCATAGAATCATTCAATTGAAAAGAACCTCTAAGATATTGGATCCAACCATTAACCTAACACTGCGAAACCCACCAATAAATGATGTCCCTAAATGCCACATCCACGTGTCATTTACACAATCCCAGGGATGGTGCCTCAACCACCTCCCTGGGTAATTTGTTCCACAGTGTTTCATAACCCTTTTGATTAAATTTTTCCCAATATCCAATCTAAATCTCTCCTGGCCTAACTTGAGGTCATGTCCTCTTGTCCTATCTTGTCCTGTATGATTTTGTTTATCTTTTCTCCAGATAAACAAATACATTTCAAATTCTTTAACACAGGTGCTCACATTACAAAATACTATGGTTTCGTTTTATCAAATATGGCCCAACTTTAGAGAAAAATCTTCCTTGTGTTGGCAGTTCAACACAATGAGCTTCTAAACTTCCCCAGCTTTTATGTCTTTGTGTATCGTCTTTGCAGAAAGCAGCAACCAGCATTTGCTATTTCATCTGTAGGTGCCACAGAGCCTACTCTTTGTTTATTAAGCAACAAAGAGACTATTAAGAACCACAGAAGGTTAGTACTGAGAGGAAAAGCAAGAGGTCTGATGTTTTGATGTATTCTACATTCTATGGTATTGGTAAATTTTGAATTTAAAATATATTATCATAAAATCTTCCCAACATGTCTGAGGAAACAAGAATGAAGTTGAATAGTATGAACCAACAAAATACCATCTGAGACTTTGAATTCTGAAGTTAAATTTTATATATCTATATATAAATAGCTTAACTAAAAATATTATAAATTAATAGGTGACTTGCATTTCAATTCTTTTCCTAATTAGCTATTAATATATGAAGGTAAAATTAATTATAGGCTAGTCTTCCTCAACTTGAATATATGCCTACAAACACAGTTGCACTGTACGACAAATTCCTGTCTGTATGTTAATCAATCAGTGAATGGTCTGAGAATCTCTTTACTATTTCTTCTCCTTCTGACTAAAAATTATAAATGACAGTTTGAGAAAAAACTTTCATTTTTATTGCTTGTCAATGTTAGCTTCTTTCCTCCTTCACAAATGTTTTTCCTTTGTATCTTAAAGTGAAACCCAAAGTTCTTTTTCTCAGTTTCTTCCAAGTGTGAGCATCAAGTCCTCTATAACAAATGGAAATTACTGAATCATCTTATTTTTATCTACGTATCTCAGACAAAGCGTAATAGATTTCAAAATAAATCCCATTCGTTTTTTAGAAATTCTGTTTGTGCCTTTCAACAAAACTAATTCTGTTTCCTGCATTTCGGCAATTTAATACTTTTAGGTATCTTTGTAAATCACTTACCCTGAACATGCTTGGTTTTTTTCCCTTTTTAAATTTCAGCATTATACCAAAATTAAAATTCTGCAGGTTTTTCCCCATTCAGATGAGAAACTGATGAGCTGGTTATTTCCTTGATGCATTGTCACTTGTTCAGAGGGAATCTGCAACATCAGGAAAAATCAAACAGGGTGTTTCACAGCTTAGCGTTCCAAGCTTCTTTAAGCCAGCACTTACCCTCAGCTTTTTTCAGGGTTATAGTTTTCATGTCACAACATATGCTTCCTTCTGCCTTCTCTGTCAGCTTCATATGGTGCCTCTCTTCCTCCCCATCTGTGTCTCACCCCATACACATCTTTCTTTAAAAAAAAAAAAAAGTTTTGTGAATCTTGTCTGTACACACAGTTCAAATTCCTCATCAACCATATGCATGCCTATGTTTTTTACTTCAGCTTCTTGGTTTTATCAGATACCTCAACTTTTCAAAAACTTTTTTTTTGAGAATACTGAATACATATATGGCTACCTTACAGTTTGTGTAGTTTAAAAGCAATTTAGGGCAACAAAAAGAGTTTAGAGTTCCAATTAACGTTCAAAATCGAAATATTAAATACATGTCATAGATATTTTCACATGATCAGCTTTGATACTCATGGGAGGACTACTATAATGAGAAAAATGACACTTAAAAATGAGACTTGGTTCTCTTGCTTTCTGTGATTTAATGAAGGAGGTTCCACCTACATTAAAGCAGCTGTACCAAATAGCAAGTGTACAAGGGCTTTTTCTGTTCAAATCCATCTTTGGTTAAACTAGACACCCATAACAAATTAATCATTCATGGTGGAGGGCAGAGCTGTCAAACTCATTCTGTGGTGAAGACCAAATTCGTCTGGGGAGACAGGCTGGAAATAAAAAGTTTCTTGCCAGACAGCTAGTTTTGTCTCTCTCTGCAGTGTGTGCTTCTGAAGAGATTGGGTTCTGCTGGGGGCCAGAGGGATGAGAACAGAAAGAGAACTCCCTTTCCCAAGCCTATGGGGGTTGGCAGTTAAATGAGTTGATTCTGGAAAAACATTGTTTCTAAACCAAATGTTTCCAGTTTACAGCAAGGGAGACCAGATCACAGGAATTTAGTAAGTTGTTTCCCTTACAGCCATCATTTGGCATTCTCTGAGTCCATCTCTATACTAGCTGCTCTCTAAAGAAATTTGGAGAGGCACAGAACCTATTCTAACCCCCACTGCAAATCAGATTAATCTGGTTTAGCTATTCATTCATTTCTGGCTCATTTTAACTCCTAGGCATAAATTACAAAGGGAGCTTTAGAGCAGTGGAAAAGATGTAGGACCAGATCCTGTCTACTGGATCCAGAAGCGTGTTTGACATGCCCTTTCTTAGAGGACCTCTTAAGTTTCTGCATTTTTTCCGCATATTCTGTAAGAATTATGCATTTTCTGTTTCTGGAATTGGTGGATTTTTTTATTTTTTTTCTCCCAAAATAGTCTCTTCAAAATTGGTCTAATGGAACTGCACACTTTTTAGCTTGTTTATTTGCTATCCTATTAGAAGTTCCAAATATTTAGTTCTGAGATGATTTAATCACAACAACACGTTAAGAAAATGCTTTCCTGTCTTTTGTTGGTTTTATTTTACTGCAGTATTTGAGCAACCTTGAGATCAGCCAATGTGTGAGCAACACATGTTCAGTCCAGTATTAGTTATGCATTTATAGCAGGATTTGAACATGAGTGAGATGAGTTTGTTAATCTGATACTATACTGTAATATTTTGCATTTCAATCCACTTTTTAACTTTCTTACTGTGCTTTCAACTGCATGGCTGCTCCACCCATTGCATGCCCTCTTTCTTTTTTCCTCCCTGACTGCTTACCACTGTGGTGGAAGACAGACTATTTGAAATCTCAGACTATTTGAAGACTCGTGCTAATGGAGCTGAGAATTTTGACAAGCATGATGGAAAAAGGGGGATGGAAGAATTCTGCATTCTTTTTTAATGATAGGTGTATGGTGATATTTACACTATAGAGAAATCTGCCAAGAAAGGAGCATTGTATAACCAGAGATGGGCTGTAGAACAACTAGTGTGTAGAATACACAATTTGCAAATGTGGGATTTATTCAGTTCTGTATTTGTGCAAGGTTGCTCAGTTGTTTTGAGCTGTGGCACTCACTGTTCTATGGATTTTTTCCCACAGCTGGAAAAAACCTCATAAGAAAATATTTTTTTTGGAAAGAGGTAGTGTTTTCATATGTTAAGAAACAAGTGGTACTCAAGAAAGACTTGTTCAACTCTACAGAGAGAGACTTGTTTTTCTCTAGGAAGTACAGTCCATTTAATTTCATTATAAAGAAGGAAGTCTTCTGCACTTTCACGTTATGATTTCTGCATTAAGAGGTTTTTTATCTTCTTTCCTCTGTTGGTTTTTCTGCTTAAATTTGAGGTTCTCCTAAAAAAAAAAAAAAAAAGAGAAGGAAAGCTTTGTAAATTTTGTTTTTATTTAAGACTTAGGGGCAACAGATCATTAGATGTCAGTAGTTTCTTTAACTGGAACAGTAATCAGAATACAAATCCAGTCAATTTGTATATTTATTGTAGGACTATACATATATTAGGAGGAAGACCGCCCTTGGCAAACTGAGGGGGACTTCTGCTCCTCCTTAAGTCTGGCCATGGATTTAGTATGTGCATGCACATGCAGGCATTCAGCTTCCAGGATACCAGCCACAAGAGCAGCCATAAAGGTTCAGACCTGTGGTTCATCCAGCCCTGTAACCTTCAACTGTAACTGAATGAGTAGGGAACAGAAAGATAGGACTAGTAGACATGATGGATCCATCTAATACTCACTCAGACTTCTTGAATTTACAACTCAGGATTTCCTGAGGAAACTCAAATTCAGTCAGTCTTCATTTTGAATTTTTCATATCTCAGTAGGGCTTCAAAGTACCTTCTGCCTTCATGTTTTCTTCCTAGTTCCTGCAGCAGAAACAAACTCTGCAGTGATAATCAGCAGACTGGACTAACAATTGCTGATATTAGACAATGTTCCTAGCACCTGTTCTCCTTCTTTTCCTGACTCCAATTTAGAAAGAACTAGAAACTCAGTAGAAACCATGAGGGAAGAATTTCTCATTGCTAGATACCACTTTGCCCACTTTTCCTCACGCCTGTGCAATAAATCAGTCGATTTCCCATCTTCCCCATATAAAAGAATAGAAAGCAAAGAATAAAAAAGGAGCAAAAGCTATAGATCTGAAGATTCTGAATAACAAAATTTTATGTTTCTAAGAAGGCCGTATTTTCTTAGAAATTAAAATTCTGTGACATATTTTTCATTTTCTGACGTAAAATGGGTAAGAGCCTATTTTTAAGTCTTTTTTAAGTACCATTACAATCCAGAGTTCTTTCCCATGTGATGCTTCAAATATATTGCAGAAGATGAATGCCAAGTTAGATATTAGATTTTTTTTTCCTAAGAGAAAAATCTGTCTTATTTTGGTAGACTTCTCCAGCATTTCTTGTTGTAGACATTAGAAATGCAAAGTTTAACCAGAAATGAGAATCCAGGGGAACAATTTTGATTCCCTTTGTCTCAAAAGCTTAATGTCTTGTACTTTTTTGTTTGAAAGGTATTTGTGTCCAACAATATTATTGTAAAATAATTTCAGAAATTGAGAAGAAAGTTTGGAAAGGAACTGAAGATTAAATCACCTTCAGGCACCGAGGAAGGTGTAGTGTGGTACATCCCAATCATACCCTTTGCATCCCCCTTTCTTTATGGGGTACAAAGTGGAATTGCACAGACACCTCAGAAAACCTATTCCTTGTCTTTGAGAGATTTATAGTTGACTTTGCATGTGCATTATTGGATCATTTTCTTTGCTAAAAATTAGATTAATTATATGTGGTTTTAAACGTAGCTCTTGTCTTCTTAGTTCCTTTTTCCTCGTGGCAATGTGTAATCAGCTAATATACGTAATACACTGATCTGTTTTTCTTGTCTACTCTGTTTTGGGCTTATTTTTCTCCTCCTTTTCTAAAGTGGGGAAAAAAATCAACCCTCGCAATGATTTTTTTTCTCTCATTTTTACTCTCTCTGGTACAACACCTTCCTTATTCAAAATATTTTAGAGCTATCCTGAGCCAATGCTTGGTGCCCTGTCTTGCAGTATTGCTGCAGGGGAGTGATAGGCAGTGCATATGGAGCTCCTGCTCCCAAGTGCCCTGTAAGAAGCCCCGTCTTCAGGAGCAAGAGCATGATTACAGGACACAGAGGCCAGAACCAGAGTCCTGTCCCTTCCCTCTTACCTTTCCATAGTTTAGCAGGAGGTTTCCTTGGGTTTGTTGTTTCTGTATGCATTTTGTGAGTCCAGTCTGTATATTCACTGATACTAAACTACGAAGACCATCCTTATAGACAACTCGCATTTCTGATTTCTGAAAAATATTCCCAGCATATGTCTCTCTTTCAAATGATCCCTTTTGGTTGGGGGTGGGGTTTTTTTGTGGAATTTTTCTTTGGTTGCTTGGTGTGGTTGTTTTTTTGGTTTTTTTTATTGATGAATTTAAATTTTTTAAAACAGTGAAAAAAAATAAGTTTGCACAGATTTACTTTGACTGCTTCAGATGTTTGTCATAGTTGTTACATGACTTGAAAGAGATTGCTGTACTTGATTATACCGCATTCCTCGTTGATCAAATAGATATGGTAATGCACAGTATAATTCTAAAGACTAATTAAATCATTCAGGTTGATATTGAAAGTATTATGTAGGCTTGGTTTTATTATCTGGTTTTACATAGCTTATGTAGATTTGGTACATTTGTTATTATGCATTTACTTTTTCTTTATGACTGCATTTTTACATAACCTGTAAGCTCTGTTTTTTTCCAGTGGTAATATCTGTTCATTCAGAGTTTTGATGTATATTGTAGATCTATTTCTTGTACACTTACAGATCTGAAAGTGACAGATTGCAAGCTTCTTCCAGTATTTGAGCTCCCCAGTATATTGGTATCCATTGTCAATAATATGGACTGTTAGTTAGGTTGTAAAGCTCCATTGCTCAGGAGTGTTATATTTTGAAGTCATCTGTCATGGATGTGTTGTAGAGATAGGAGACTATTTATGTTTATGGCATTTTAAGTAACTCAGTAAGACCCTTTAAAATATACAGAAAAGGCTTGTTTACTGTCATCACTGCTCACTTAATCCTGTGACCTTGACATGATTGTATGCCCATAAAGCTCCCTGCAGGTAGTTCAATAAAACAGATGAAGATGAATAAAACAGAGACCAATGATTGTTTCAGCTTCAGTAGTATACTGTCTTATGCCATAAGTATTTCTTAATCATTCAATAGTGCTGAACCATTTAAAACCCTGATAATGTAGCAAATTATCCAGTTTTCTAGATTATTAGAAAATCCACCAAAAATTCATAAACCACATATATTCTATGTTTAATTTGAGAACATTAACCATTCTTTTGAAAAATAGTCTGTATACACAATGCCAAAATACTATTTAAATTATTTCTTAAAATTAAAGTGTCCTAATTTTTCAGATTCCCATTGGTTTTCTTGGGTTTTTTTTCATTTTTCTCCTGATATCAAATTCTATTTATTGAGTCGGGATGCTTTTGGTTTTGTTGCAGTCACAATCAGAATCTAGGAAATATTCATGTAAAAGAGATTTCTTTAGATGATTTACTAGAAACTATGTTTGCACTTGTGGTAGGAAGCAATAAAAATGTACATAAAGAGGAAGTCAAATTTGATGTCTCTTAGGCTCAATTTATAAAAACTACTGAAGCCTTTGGGACACTTTACCATAAGAGTGCGATAATTTTTATGCATAATATATCTTGGGCTATGTGAAAACGTGGAGGAAAGTCAAATACTGTATATCTGCCTCATGGTGAGTGGAAGTGTTGTTTTAGTATTAAAAAAATGTTCACTTTCATTTTCTTTAATACCTGGACATTAAATTTTCCAATTTCTTTTAGGTAACAATGCTTTTTTTTTTTTTTAAGCACCTAAGTCTTTTACACTGAATATTGTCCTAACCACTTCTACAGCCTTGAATAAAATGTGAAGTTTTCAAAGTTGATGACAGTTTAATAGTAGAGGAAATTTATTTAGTGAACTTCAGACAGTATTTTCAGTGGTAGAGTTTTATACTGAACTGTTGAGCTAAAAATTGAGTGAAACCTGTCAAAAAAGAAGAGCAGCCAGAAGCAAGTTTTATTATGTATCTCCTAAATTAAAATGGACTCTACTGTCCTTTATGATTTAATCTAAATTAAGAACAATTGAGAAGAATGAGAGAAAATAAAAAGCTGCCACACTTTTTTTGGCCAAATGCCAAGGTTGAATAAGAAGAAATAATTTTTTTCATAATAGTCTTTTCATGTGAGTTCATCATGTTGAGTTAATTAAAATCTCAGTTCGTATACTTTTAGAGCACCCAGATAAACAAACTTTAATTGTTCCCCAGGTATACACTACCTTTCATTTTGAACAGTTCTGGAATTAAAATTTTGAAAAAAAATGATTGGAAATTTGTGTGGAATGGCCAATTTTTCTGGAAATGTTCTCAAATGAAAACTGTATGGACTGTTACATTTTAAAAAAGCAGGTGATATAAAGGTGTGAAGCCTGATTAAATAAAACCAAAATATTAAAATTAGTATAGATTGGAATTTTCGAACAATTCAGTTATGTTAGAGAAATATTGCCAATTGTCCTTTAAAAAAGGATTATTTTTTTTTACGTAGAAATTATGTTTTACTTTAGGGTAAATTGTCCTTTAGCTTATCAGTACACTGAGGCTTAGTTTTTCACTGGATTTTTTGATATATGATACTGTTTATATTGTTGTTGCTTGGTGAGGAATATATTATTTTTCCTGGAAAGAAACAGACATGTTTCTTCTGTAACACTCACAATAAAATTTGGTATACCTGGCCTCCACTGGGTATTCATTCATTCTCCTTGTGACTGGAGATCCAGTGTAAGCCATGTGCATTTTTTTAGTATGTTTGTTGGAGAAGTTGTATCTACAGGTCAGTGTTGGCTTTTATCCATGGTACTCCCTGTGTAATTGTGTCATTTGATAACCTTTTGCTAAGCTGTGAAAGTGTGTCATTGCCAGCTCAGCAGGGACTTTCAAAAGGTTCTGCTGGACACTACTAAATTTTAAACAGAGGCCTTTTCTTAGGAATGCCCTATTTTGAAAGTACTAGAATAGCTCCTTTATTTCAGTCACACTGACAAATTTCTGAGGGGGGGCACTACCAATGCAATTCTTATTTAGAAGACTTCCCTTCTTTAAAAGTAATCCACAAATTATCAATTTGTGTACACTAAAATTTACAAAAAAAAAGTACTTCTAGAAACTTGTTCTCTATTAGGATTAAGAAAATATATTTACTTTTACATTTTTTTGTTAAATTTAACTTTTCAGAATCCTCACAGTAAAGCTGCAATGCTAGTGTTTTCTAAAAGACAGAAAATCTCTAGGAAAAATCTCAGCTTAAAAATTAAAAGGCCACAATGGACATTCCATAACAAGTAAACATCTATAGACCTCTGTGTCATTCATGGTTTCAGAAACATTTATGAGATGTTAAATCACAGGCAAGTTCTGAGTTATCTCTTAGAAAATATTTTAGTTTCCTGGCCAGTGACATCTCAGGTTCTCCATTGACTCCAATAGTCGGATATTTTTATAGGTTTATCCCCATATTGATCCACATTAGCAATTGTAAAGGCAGGATACGTACCTGCTACTGGTACTCTTTCAACCCTGTTAGAAATTCATAGTTAATATCATCACCAATCTTAGAGAAGCATAAAGGTAGGTCAGGGAATTATATAATTGGTGTACATATAACTCAGTGATTATATCTGCTCCAGAAATTTCAGGCACTTGGACAACAGATGAAGTAAGGTTGAGAAAGTAACATTTTCATGCTACCTAACAAATACTGTCTGACTGAGAAATAGCTGCATTTGTATTACCTTTTGAGCTGAATTTCAATATAGTAGCACATTTTTCACTATTTTGAGAACAGAAAAGAAAGGGGTGAATCTTCACTCTTTCCATAGCTGTGTTCGCCACTATTCACTTTGTTCTCCCTCTGATGGTAAAAAAGGCAATCTGCAACAAAATTAAAAAAAAAAAAAATACTAATCCAACATCAGTGGAGAAACATTGAAGTCCTCTATGAGCTGGAAGAATTTTGGGGAATTCCAGGAAGGACAAATTGCCTTAATAGAAATCCTAAATTCTGATGTATCTTCATATTTTATATTTGAATCAAGATAAGAAGAGGCTTTGGGGTCTTTGTCTGAAGGAAGGAAAGACTGATGGTATATTCCAAGGTTTGCTCTACGTTTACATAACAACTTGCTTTCTTTTTCTTTTTAAACCATCCAGTAATAATGAAGAGGGAACATGGTTTATGGGATTTAATGTCGTGAGGTCTGTGGACTCTTCCTCACTTTTCTGCCTAAACATAATTGTCTGTGCAACTCAATTTAGAGCCCATTATGTGCCTCTGTTTAGAGTACCTAGGTGTTTCTTACCCTCCAAATTTTTTTTCTGTAGATTTGCATCACTGAAAAGTTTTCAAATGATGCCTTACTGAGTGCATTCACAGTTTGTGCTCTCTAGTATATGGAAAAAAGAGGGCATAAAATGACTATTTAATCTGGATATTTCCTATATTGAAATCAAGAATTAAGAGGTAGAAGTCCTACAAAATTCTGTTCCATTTGTGTACTGCATTAAGTGACTGTGCTCATTTGTCCCATAGTATGAATTAAGTTACTGAGTACAGTCTTTAAGATTTTCTTCAGGACGGCCTCTTAATTACTTTTAGTTTTGTGGTGTAATTATTTATTTGCATTTTCAGTCTTAGAAATCATTTTCTTGGGCATATTTCTTAAGCATTCCTGGGTAATGCAGGAATATTTTGCATGTGATTTTGAGGGTGGGTGAGAGTTGTTTATCTGTGGGTCAGGAAAGCAATAGGAGTCAACAAAATGATGTGTTATTTCCATGATCTAAATGTTCTGCAGCAGTAGCAGCAGCTGAGCAGCTCACTGTTATTCAATGCTACATTAACTTTTCCATTAATTCTGGTGCTGTAAAATATGAAGCCCTTAAGCGCTGCGAAGTTGCTGCCTGATTTCTGTTCCCTTACATGGCTGCTGTATATTTGCGTGCTACAGCCATTATGTGGATAATCACCATCATTACTTTTTAGAAGGTCATTTTCTTATTGTACTGAATACTGTTAGCTACAGAAAAGCCTTGATAAAAGAAACGTTCTTTAACCACATTCACTACAGATGCTGGCTTTTTTACTCATTTGTTGCTATTAATAGATGATGGCAGCCCTAGTGTCAAGAGGATATTTTACCTCTGTGTTTTTTGTTTGTTTATTAATTAAATAAAAACAAACTTCAAAATAAACCCCCTCCAAAAAAACCCACCACCACCAAAAAAACCAAACCAAACCAAACAAAAAAAACCCCCAAAAATGAAAACAAAAAACCAAAAACAAAACAAAGCAAACAAACAAACAAAAAACCCCAAACAAACAAACAAACCCAGAGACCAAAAAAGCCTTACATTTTCTGTAAAAAAAAAGCAAATTAAAACTGTTTAGTTTCATTTCCTTCCCTGCTAGGAGAGAAATTATTAAGTACTACTTTGAATGAAGATAAATTTTTGTTATGTCATGAACATAATTCTATTTTGAAAATGCTGGATTTTTTAAAAACTGGATAACATATGGAGATTGGAATTAAAGTTATCCAAATTTCTTGTATTATTTTAAATATTTCTTGAAAATGTATATATTTATGGGAATAGCGGATTTACTAAGTGTCAATAACAAACCAGAGCAGCAATTCATGGTACTTCCAGCCAAGACATACCAACCATTCCATCTATCCTCCTCTCCAGAATTCACAGAACACTTCATATGGGAGAGCAAGACTCTTACTTCAGCTATGAAATCAGTCACTTTACACCCTAAATAATGAAGTTTTATTCCTGGTGGTGCCAGTGAGGTGCCATCTCAATGCTGAATAAGTAATATCAGTCTTTATCTATCTGCTTTGTTTTCCCCATTTGTAACCCGTGAATCATGGTACGCTGCTAACACACTGACTTGAAATCTGTTGATGGAAGAAAAAGCACTAAAAGTAGAGTTTAATAAATATCCTTTCTATTAAGAGAATGGTCTTAAGTATTTAGTACTGTTTGTATTTATTATTTAGTACTGATTTGCTTTATTTTTGAACACGCTTTAGTCATTTAGGTTTTTCTGAGCCTCAGATTCACAGTGTTCACTCTTTTGATGGTTAAGTCATCATCATCTGAACCAGCATCAGCATAACAAGATTTGTGTGATGGCTCATACAGAATCTATTTTAGCTGCATATGCCATTACCATTGCTCTTAAGGTCTGTTTCTGGCATTTTTGGAACAGGATGAAAAGGCACATCTGATTTGACTAGCAAGCTTCTTACTTCTATATTCAGCTGAATGATTCTGATTCTTTTCTGTGGTTTTCTCTCCTACCTCTGTGTCTTACACAGAATTTTTGTGATACTAATTTTTTTAACTTTTTTAAATTCAGGTATTTTGATGTGTGGTATTATTTGATTTCAGGTACATATGGGAAGATGAGTTTAAGATCAAAATGTTAAAGATCATGATATCTTGTATTACATAAATGTGCGCATTATCCATATTGAGTCTTAAGTCTACCCTGGTTTCATTTTACAAAGAAACTTTAGAATTTGTTATATTCTTTACATGATGAAAATATTGCTTTTCAGGAATTTCACTTAGTTTCTAACAATAATTTAGGAACTTTTCACAGTTCTGTTTAGTAAGCGGCAATCTAAATGACATTGTGTTGCCAGCACAAGTTCTGAATATGCGCTTACTAATCTAAACCCTCAATTAATTCTTGCCTAAATCTTGTCCCTGGACTGCATCCTTCCAGCCTAGGATTATGGTTTTTCTCATTTATTTCTCATATACATCTGAAAAAATTACCTTACACTTTTATCCATTGCGTATTTCCTCCTAAAACCTGTTCAGTGTTTTGTCTTTATTGCTGACCTGACTGGATAGTGTGTCAGTATTTACCAGTGCCAGCAATGTGGCACTCAGAAATGTCTTAAACAGCTCATAAGAGGGCTTTTCAGGATTAGGAAAAAAGGGAATCAAGAAAGAAAGAACGTAATTGGTTCAAACTTTTATTTTTATTTTTTTTAATTGAATAGTTACTTGTGATTGATGGAATAATTTGGAATAAGAAAAGCTATATAAGTAGAATTGTTTTACAAAGTTAAACTTTTTTTTTATGAATTCTGTATTTATACCAGTTTGAATGAACTGGCATAAAAATCAATACCTATACATGAGCAAATAACATATAAAAATAATATGCTTTGAATGCTGAGGAAAAACACAGCACAATATGCAGATGAAAACAGCCTGTGAAAATAGCATTGTTGTGTAAATACAGGATAAAGATCTTTGTTTCATTTAATAGCTGTTTCTACTTAGATAATTTGTTTTTTGTTTGGTATCTTAAAAAAAGAAATCATCCCCCTGAAGCATTAAGTGCTTCTAGATTTAGGAAGCAAAATAGTGAATATTTAAACTTGAAGTTTTATTTTGTTCTGGCCATTAAAACTGCTAGGAATCTCAAGATACTTGATGAGTAAACAAAGGGATATATTATGATCTTCTATGGTATGAATCCAGTTAAAGGATTAACAGTGTTAGTCAGACTCTGAAACGGAAAGGCAAAAGGATATTACTCAAAATACATTTTAGCAGTGATTAGCTGTTATCTGGAAAAATAGATTCCACCTCACTCAGTAGAATGCTATATTTTGCTGAGAATCAAAGTTTACAAAATAAATTTCAATTTTTTTTAGTATGGCAGGTGATGAATGTTCTCCTGCAGAGGTTATATCAGAAAATCAATATTTGTAAAATTGAAACAGTATAGGTTTGTATTGATCCATGTGGCTAAATCAAAATGAAAGGCTTTGTAACAGCTTTCTTAGACAGCCTGCTATCCAGTAATGGCAAACTATCAATTTTAGCTTTCCACTGATAAATCAGCTTGAAAATTGGATGTCAAATTTTTTTTTTTTTACTGAAGTAGTGATTTTTTTCTTCCCTCTAACCTTTTTTGATGGGTTAGATTGGTTTATAAGACTAAGCTCTGCCTTTTTGAAAGCAGTTGTCAAACTGACGTTTAGATATATTTTGAAACAAAATCTAAACTCTTGAAGCCTAATTTTGTGTACTAGCTGGCTTGGTGGTAATGTTGTGTGTGCATCTCTGTATAAACAAATATGAATATGTGTTTATGTGTGTAATATTGAAAATGACATTGATTTAATACTTCAGGTATATATGTTTCTCCCTTTTCTGATCTTTTGAGTTCACAAGGTCAAGTCTTCAACTGCAGCTTTTAGAAACTAATGCCTCAGAAACTATTTCAGCTTTCAATGGTTAGGAAGATTGATTTTTCTTTAATTGACTCATTTTCTTTTTTATTTTGTGTTAACTGAGACTTTATGAAATGATAATATGAACGTCAGTTTCAGCTGCAGGTCCTTAAAACCTGCATGGATTTTCTTTGTTTTTAATGACAGAGAAAACAGGATACAGATTTTCTCAGAAAATAGCAAAATCCTTTGCGATGGCGTGGGGAAACCCTTTAATTTGGGTCACATGCAGTAGTTTTCAGTGGAAGTTAACAGTGTCATACTTTCATGTCTGTACAGCAGAATATAAGTTAGCTCGAGTGGGTATTGATTGTGAAGTTTGCTGTTGTATAATTACTTTTGGCTGTAGAAAAATGTGGTGCTTATTGATCTAGATGGAAGCATTTGACTAGCAGTTTCCCTTGGCTAACAGTGAGTGTCATCTTTCAGCCATGATAAATGGTAACACTCTGGGTCAGCATAATTACTTGGTGGTGAAATGAACCTCCTGTATGTTTCTCCTCTCACACCAAGGAACCACCATAATCATCTTTATCTTAAAGCCATGATTTACTGAACTAACCAACCCCTTAACACAGTCCTCTCCTCCCCTTCCCACAGTATGCACCCACATTAAATGTGGCTCTCTCTGTACTATTTTTTAAAAAACTATGATGTTCTGCTCTGAATCCACAAAAATTCAGATTACAGTATTCAGTATATATGTATGTTGCATTACAAGTATGATTAATTTTTAACCTACTCCCTGTCAGTTGACCTGGAGCTGCAGGAGGCCAGCTCCTTCAACTATCTTTTAATCTTAATGTTTAGTATTCATGTTAAAAAAAAAAAAAAAAAGGACAAATATTAAGGTGTTCATCGTTTTGACACAGTGCTTTTTAAGCCTTGGAACCAAATGTTATTAATGCACTGTTAAATTATTAGTGTACTGCAATGAAAAGTGCCATATGAATTTATTGTCAGTAGCTCTTTAATTTTATAGAGTAATGTACACTCTGGATGTGCTGTCTTTAGAGAACAGATGATGATATTTTGTCACTACATGCTGCTAGAACAGTTTCATTTAAAAATAATTTTGACATCTCAACAGCAGTTTTAAATGTAAGTTGTTTTTTTTTTTATGCAGTAGTCGTATTTCTCTTTATATGTATCTCTAATAGGTGATAAATATGTTATCAGAAATAGGAAAATAGTATTTATTGCTGTAACACAAAACTGAGATGATTTGTATGGTTTGGCACCTTTTTAAATAGGTAGTTTTCAATTTGTTATCAATATTTCATTAAAACTTCATATCATGTTGTTTAAAATGGATTTGTGTTTACTTGCCAGTAGTATAATATGGCCCTGGGGTAATGACTTTTTGTTAAGTAATGTTAGTTAAAGAAAATCTGGCAATAGTTTTAGATCATTTTAAGACAGCTGTGAAGGGTTTGGATAAAGGTCATTTTCAGTGATTGTGCTTAGTTAAATAAATGTGAAGGGTTTCACAATGGGAATCTTGCTTTTCAGTATGGTGTCATAAATTTCCCCTTAACACATCTGGGAATAAGAAGTAAAATGTAGTTGTTTCTGCCTTGAAGGCAATGTATTTTATATTTTCCTTGCTTTGTTTGTTTTCCCCTTATAATGCTGTTTATTCACATAACTAGAGTTCAAAGGTTTTACTTTGTCATAAATTAAATCTTCTATTCTCTGACAGTTTGTGGGACCCGCTGGATATAATTTTCAAGTGGTTGTAACTCGAAGATTTTTTTTTGCTGAGATTTAGTCGTTAAAAGTGTTAAATTTTCTGACAACTCAGCCTCTATTGTGACCCTAGTTCATTGCTTGCTCTCTCCCTTGGCCACAGCTGGCCTCTTGCTGTTCACAGCTGAAAAGTGAAATCAATGCTGGGTCTAACAAAATGCAGATGAAAGCCATTCTGATCATATATAGTCATTTCCCGTAATTTTATCAGCCTTCAGTTTCTTAAATGATCTCTGGAAAACATTGTTTGTTCATGTGAATACAATATCGAGTTTTGTGATAAAATGTCCTTTTTTTCTGAAAAGTAATACTTTTTAAGCAATAGTAGTGTTATAGAGCTCACATTGCCATAGCATGATCTTTTGAAATACCAGTCTGGTCCTTCCCCCTTTCTCTTCTGAAGGGAAGCCCGTGAAAGAGCTGCTGCCTGAATCCTGCCAGCTTTGAGCCTTTGGAATCTTGCGAATTGAGGTTTTTATGTTCTACAAGGCTCAGAGCTGGAAAGTAAGAACTCTTACCATGTGTCAATCCACATTCCCATTGATCTTGCATCCTTTTTATTTTTATTTGAGCAAGATTGGTAGGAAAGCTATGTTGCAGTTAGAGGTGGCAGCGTATGATGTAGCTTAATGCTCCAGAGGTCACAGAACTACAATGAGTTTGATGGAAAACAGCCTTTCTCCTTATTTTAAGTGGTTCCTGCTTTGATTACAGGCATTTATTATAATTATCAAGAGATTAGTCTGTTGTTATAGAATCCTTGTAATGGAACCATTTAAAAGGAATATAATGGCAGTTTATTGGATTTTGCAAAGGAAAAGAGAACAGATAAAGTGGTGGGTTTTTAAATGGATCAACTGCTGCCTTAAGCATACTAATTTTTTCCTTTTGTTTAACTTCACATTTCTTTTTGTTTCCAATTTTCAGTTACATACTAATGAAGTTACTTTTCAAATTCTGAAGATATTTTACGTGTAACATTTTCATTGCAATCTAATCCCATGGAGTTTAATTCTTAAAGACATTCTTTCCAAAATGTTCTTACGCTATACGTATCATAGAAAGTGTACTGTCTGACACAGCTGCTTTGTAATTTTGTTCATATCTCCATTTAAAGAATGACAACAAAAAAGAGGTATCTTTTGTAAAAAAATACATATAAGAAATTTTGTGTTCTACATTATATCATTTAAAATGCAGCTAGGTTGATTTCTCTTTTATACAAGCCAAATACCATAATATTGATGAAACCTGATGAATTTCTTTCATGTGTACAATTTCCTCTACTTAACAGTATACAGTTGTATTCACTGCACATAGTCAAAAAGAATAAATTAAGATTAATTAAATTAATTAATTAAATTAAGATTATAAAATAGTCAACTTATTAAAGTGTTACAGAATAATACTTGTAACCGGACTGTGGAAGTAAGAGCTAGATGACATTGGAAAAAATTAAAAGTTCATAAGCTTAGGGAGTTTTATATTAGAACTAGTTTATATTTCAAGACCTATGAATTTTGTAGTATGTGTAAGTATGTCTTATCCTTTGTGTGAAATCTTCTACTAAAGAATAATTACAGAGCCTAAATCCTCTTGCTTAAAATGTTCTGTTCTATGCTCATTAGCTGAGCAATGGCATGAGTTACTTAGTACTGCTGTTAACTGGGAAAGTCAATTGACTCAAACCTAGTTGATGTGGGGCTATTTAATGGCAGTAGGCAATCAGCCCCAAATAACAGTGAAAAACCACGTAACAGTAAACTGCAAGAATAGAATTACAAGTCTGCTGCTCCAATATTTGTTAGCTGCCAGCAGAGGAGGCCTGGGGAGGAGTTTAGTATTTCCCCAGGTGACTTTACCATGATACTCCCCCAGCATATCCGCCCAGCTTTCAGCAAATTGTAGCTCAGGGACTTCCTGAGCCAGAGGTGATATCCTTGAGTTTAATAACTTCTGGTGGGTTTTTTCCCATCTGTGAAAGGAAATGTCTTATCCTTTTAAGAACTCATTTAAACTTCGGCTGACCACAATATCACATACCATTGAATACCCTATATCCCATACCCTTGGGTATGCTGTGTGAGAAATTCACACAAAGTGCACCTTCATTTGTTTTGAACTTGTTGCTTGATAACTCTATGTTCTCTCTAGGTCTTTTCTTATAAGACATAGTGAGTCTTGTTGTCAACTCACTATCTTGGTGCCATTTGTAATATAAAGCATCACTATCATATCCTTCTCAGTTATGTCTCTGTTCTTTAGGTGTGAGGCTCCAAAATGGCCTTTTTCTCCTTCCTGGAGGCTTCCCTAGCAGGCTGTAGCTTATTCTGGAGCAGGTCTCTGTTAATCCTTCCAGCTGGAGCTATTTTACTTTGTGTAATAGTGAGTGAGAAGAGAATGATACACATATGAACTTGTTTTTGTCTCATTCCCACCCACCCACCCTTCTTCCTGCAACTGTAATGTGCCAGCCAGGTTGTGGCTTTATTGCAAAAAGAAAGCCAACTGGGAATGACTAAACCTTCCTCAATATTTTCAAAAGGGGAAAAACAAAGAATTGGAACAATGTTGTAGGAAATGACTCTGTGTCTGAGCCAGATTTTAATTCTATGGTTGTAGCCATTTCATTCCCCATTCCAATTAATGTATTACTAGATTAAAATGAGCTAGCATTGTCAGAAAAGGCTGACAGTGTTCTGTTTCAGAAAACTGGTGATTCATGGAGGAAGCATGCTCTGTCCACCATAGCTCTTCTTGTATGATTGTATTTCCTCTCCGATAGAATCAGCTATAGGGGTCTAGACACAAATATTTGTGCCTGTGTTTCAGAGAGAAGCACTTTGTTGGCAAAGCCTGTAAAAAATCATTTTGATTCGTTGTCACAGGCTTTGAGAGTGTTGCCAGACCATTGCAGGCGTAATGTTATATAGTGAATGGCATTCTCATGCCTTTGGAAGTTGGCATTTAGGGTGTACCTGTAATTCACAGTGGTGAATGGTGGTTCCTTTATTTTTTTAGATGTGCAAATTAAAAAGTACTTTGCTTGCAGATATTATTTGAAAATAAGGGAGAGTGGACATGATTCTCTCCTCATGCATACACCTTGAGCACTCTTGGGCAAAAAAAATAATCTAGCAGGTAAGACTTCTCAAAGCAAAGATAGATTCCTCTTTGTCTTCCTACAAATTTCCATATCTTCCTAGTGCCTGCTGGTGCTCTAGACGTATTAAGACTGTATTACACTTTTTTTTCTTTTTTTTCCTTTTTTTGATCTCACACAAGAGAAGTATTTAATATCAGAAAGAGCAATGATCTGACCTGATTGCTTTCTTCCTGCTTAATTTCAAAAGCCTGTTGCAGGCAGGAGATGTTCACTAAACAATTTTTATAAACATTTATAAACATTTGTAGTGAAAACACTAAGTATTATAAATAAAAGAGCTATTAGAAGGGTGTATTACTATGAGTCAGTACTGGGCTTCATATTTGCTCGAATGTGAGATTTTTAATGTACTTCTTTTCTACTATGTTAGCCATGCTGATGCCTGTGCAGATATTTATGTTATCAGCAAAGAGGGTTTTGTTGTGCAAGGACCAACACTCCTGCTGCTGGTTAAAGGCTGGTCAGAAAGCACCAAGGCTCTATCAAGTAAATAAATTTTGGCAACCGATATGGTTACTGATATGGTATTAATTTTGAATCATACTGTCTTCTTGCTGCTTACTAAATCACTACAGTCAGAGACACACTGGAGTTGTTAAGGGTGTTTTTTAAAATTATTAATCTGTTGAGCTATACAGCTTGTTTGGGTTCCTCTCAAGAATTAATTCATAGCACAGTAGCAAGTGGGGTGGAAGGTAAAGCCAGAGTTTTTTCATAGCATTTTACATAGATATCATGGTAGAGTGTCATTTTGGTGCATGTGTTTTTTTACCCCCCAAAACCACACAAGAAACTTTAGACAGATTAAATGTTCAACTAGAAGGAGGTGTTGGTCCATAATTGAGCTTTAGTGCTCCATGAGAGGATATTGCTCTTAGAATAATAGTAGATCTGATATATTTTGTACCTTAGTTTGTATATGCAGTTTGGACTCACATCGCTAACTGCAGAATAGCTACAGAAAGACAAGGATGCTTCAAGTCAATGATAATATGACTAAAGCAAATTAATTTAGATGGTTTGGAAAAGCTCGTGGAAGGTCATGTTCTATAATTATCCATCAACAGAACAATGTAGAGTAAAGAATTGAACTATTTTGTCTTCTGCTGATAGGACGAGGAGCCTTTTGCAAGGTCACTTATGCATTAGAAAAAAAATAGCATAGCTATTGGGCAATACAGGTACAGGCCTGTCATGTGTATTAACCAACCTGGTCACAGGTTGCTTTGCTTTCTTAAATAAAGTTTGATATAAGGAAAAAGGTATTCTAGAACTGTGTAAGACTTATGAATTTAATTAAGAGTCCTTTAAGTCAGGAGATGAGAATAAACTCTACATTTATTTTCTGTAAAAAAGATTAATAATCTTTCAGAGTGATTTAGCAGCTCTTCACACTGGTGTCAATGCAATCAATTTCTTACTAGGCATCTTGGAAGCTTGTCACTGTTTGTCTTTTGTGTTTGGTAATTTGCTTCTTAAAAAAGAGAAAGGAAAAATTTAAAATAACCTCAACTAAAGTCCTATTTTAATGTAATAAACAGCAATTTCTATATATCTTTGCCAATCACTTTTCAATCTGTGGTATAGAAAAGTGCATTGATATTCTACCATCAGCATAAAACATTTTGTCAGATTTTGGTGATATTAAGCCCCTAGAATAGGTTCTTGAAACATGTCTAATTTTAAATAGGTTGTTGAGTTTAATGGCATTTCATATAGGCATATACTTAACAGACTCATTCTTCTTTTTATAATTGGGTCTAAAAAATTGTATTTCTTCCACAAAAATTTTTATACACTACCCCAGGGATTCAGCCTCTCCAAAATAATAATTTTATTTTGAATTATACATAATAAAGAGTACTCTGCCTTTAAGCGTTTAACTGTTAGACTTTCTCAATTGCTTTAATATTATAGTCTGATTTTTGAGTGTCAGCCTTTTTTTTTTTTTGCTTGAATTTCTATAGCTGTTTTTTCCTGAATTTCTATT
Source organism: Sturnus vulgaris (assembly GCF_052056855.1). Lineage (NCBI taxonomy): Eukaryota > Metazoa > Chordata > Aves > Passeriformes > Sturnidae > Sturnus > Sturnus vulgaris. The sequence goes on from NC_142244.1 coordinate 53,575,520, forward strand.
ATTTATGTTCGTTATTTGGTATCCGTTCAAATAAGGAATTTGCAATCTGAATCTGGGGGTTTTGAATGCTGAGCCTCTGGTTCTCCATTTCCATTTTTAGGAATAAAATGATAAGCCCATTCTTCAGAAGTGGAATTTTGTATAATTTTTTTATTCATTCATACAGAGAAGATGATTTCTGTAGCTTCTGCCTATTTTATCTTTCAGGATTCCCTTTATCATATTAATCAGATGATGAAAAGATACCTCCATGTTACTTTTACTTGTAGTAGTAAGACTGGGACAAGTCAGTAGACCACATTCTCCATTTCTCTCATTTAACAGGATTCTATATACAGCATTATATAGCCTACAATTCTACATTTTCTGAACCCTACCTCTTGGATTTCACTTAGTCACGTGAGATCTCTGACATGATCCTTCCCTTGACAATTCACACAGGTCTTAGATGGCAGATTTTTTCATGAGAAACTCAGGTTTTTACTTTCTGTAGTGTAGAGACCTTGGTTACTTGATACAAGAGCACTAGGATTCCTATCCTATCACCCAACTTTTCCCAAGGCAAAACTAGTTCTCTCCATTGCCTGCAGAATGGACCTAGGTTGATTAGTTGAATGTCAATAATGTTGACATCTTAAGTTAGATAAAAGAAACTCAACTCAGCTATCATTTGGCATAATTTGACAACCTTAATCTTCCAGTAAATTGCAACTCTTAATTGCTGGTATTAACTTCCCAGTAATTGAACTGTGTCTCCCAGATTGCAAGAAAGGAAAACAGATTTTGTGAGGTCACAGGCAATTTGGTCCCTGTAGAAAAAGCAGTTTTCAAAAATAAGGTGATTGTCAGCTTCTCAGCATCTTCAAACACAATGTCTATTGAGCTACACAGGGGGGATCTGGAGCACCTAAATTAATCGAGAGGTTACAAAAGAATGAAAGTGGGGAAGAGCAAAGAGAGTAAACTGTACTTTTGCCCAAGTTGGTCATCAGAAGTTGGAGAATCTCTGAGGATGAAATGACCTGTGCTGTGGTTCTTAAGCCATATGAGACTTTAGAGCTCTTAAAAATCCACTCTTTCCAAGGACATACGTCACCAGAGTTTTGGCACAAAATATTCATATTTATCCAGATTTACATCTTAGAGAAAGTAAACCAAAAAATGCCACCACCAAATTACCTTCAAACCCAAGTATAGACTGCATCCAGCTCCATTTTGTCCCCCTTTGTCCCATTTTTGAGCTACTCTTAGAATTTTGTCTTTTCTCAGCTCATAGTTTGCATTTAACAGTTGTGTGAAGTTTTTAATTTTTGCTTTCTTGGATCAGGAAATTTGGCTACCCATGCTCTGAAGGGAGAGCAGCACAACCATCTGTTTCCAGGTCTATGATTCCTCCCCCCATCAATTGCTTAATTCAGGATTGAATCAGTAAGCTTTCCTTTCTGCCCTAATAATAGATGGGTTTTAATTACTTTCTCATTTTCCATCTACCACACAAACTTCCATAATAAAGTCTCAAAAACCCCCTCCAAGCCAACAACCTGCAGTGAGCATGTAAAGTATAAAATCTGCTTAATTAGCAAGGTTGAAGATTGTAATTCCTTATGGTGGTTCTACACAGAAAAGTGAGGGAGGGTTGTATAAATTTATTAAACTGCTGCTGCTGATTTTTCTTTAACTGTGGTATTCATTTAAGGACATACACCCAAATACAGCCAAATACACATTCTGTAATATATTTGTAAAGCATATCCCTGTAGGGATGTAGGGAGTCATGCTTACTATAGAACAGCAACTGAACTGTAAATGTGCGTGAAAAATGCAGAGGATACACATGGTCACATCACAGATTTGTGCTAGAAAGCAAAAGCTCCTGATCTGAATCAGGATCTGAATCAGGTATCTCCTGATTGCCACACAGAATCGTGTAACAGGTTAAGTAGGTAAAAGGAAGAAAAATATTAAAAAGTATATCCAGAGTAATAGATTGCCAAATACTTCACATGCAAAACTTCTTTGGAGTATATCCTACTTGTTTTTCAGAACCTTCAAAAATAGCAATTTATTTCAAGACTGAAAACAAAGAAGTTATAATTTGGTGTCATTTTTTTTCTTTTTTTTTTTTCCCAATGTCACGTCTGCTTCTTCTCGTACAGTATTTTCAGAGCCCAAAATAAATCATTAGGTCATGCTGATGTATTTTGGGATGTTTTATAGAAGACTGTTTCTATACTTCTGAAGAACCTCTTGACTGTCAAAAATAAAGTATAAATAGAAAAGTTTTGATTTACTTGCCAAGCTGGCTTTTTAGCTCTCACAAAAATTCCCAGGAACAAAAAAGATCAAAGTTAAGATTACTTCAGTATTTATTTGATTGTATTATAAACATGGTCTCTATTAAAAATTCTATAGCATTCAGAGCCATGCCCCTTGGAAAATGTTTATTTCATCAATACCAGCTATATTTGGGAATAGGAAAAATTGTTTATTCACCAGACAAGGCATACCCACTGATTGGGCTGTTGTGTCTTTGTTTCAGTTCTTAAGAACAACTTTAAGTTAAAGCTAGATATATGCTTTTTTTCTTAACTTATGCTGTACTACTGGATGATAGGGGAAAAAATAAATCTCTACCAAAAAACTTGCAGGAGATGTAAAACTACAGGCTTCTATAAATTTTGAATTCAAATAGTTCCAATTACCAAGCTTGGATCGGCATTTTGCAAAAATAATTATTCTTTTAAAATAGTGTATTATTAGACTTGCATTTTAATAACCAGCTCTGCATGATGGAAATTACAACAATTGCCTAGGTAAAACTTTATTATTTATTTATTAGATTTTGATTACTGTTGCTGTCTGTTGTTAGGCCTCAAGGAAGCTAATTATTTCATCTCAATGCCAGGTTAATAAGTTAGCTGTCTTTAAACAGTTGCAACTTGAATAATTTATACAGGTCTGAAACAGTAATTCATTATGTTTTTTTAAGAAATAATATATATATATATATATGTATAATAAAGCTATGTCTCTTAGAATAATGCTTTTAAAATATTTAGATAAAAACTTTTTTCTCTTTTTCCTGATTAAACATTTTGAGAGGCTAAATTTCTGTTCCTGGATTCCATAACCTTCATGCCATGCCTTACGAGCAGGAGTAACTAATGAGATAACAAGTCCTAGCTGTCTATCTCAACCATGCTGTTTCTGTTAAAAGTGCAGCTCTAGATTTTTTGACAAGTCATTGCTGGTTTGTCTTGAAACCGGGCTGTAATTTGTATGCTCAGTAGGTTCTTCAGCAGTTCCTTCACAAGAGATTCAGACACCTTAATCTGTGCATCTGGAATGGAGCAGACGGCTGGGACAGCATCCTCATCAGCAGTCACATGTGTTATCCCTACTTACAAGGCTCAGCCTTTAGTGTTTGACCTTTAAGTAAGCCAATGAGGCACCGAAGTTTTCCAGAGCTTCAGCAAGCTCTTTTACTTTGGATGCCCCCTTGGAAATCCGGGGACTGTTTTTCATTTGTCCAATCACACTAATCCTAACTGTACAAAATTTTAGCTACTATTTAACTCTTCTTGAATTGCAGACAAGTCACAAAGGCTCAGAATTTTTTTGATAAGCTAGGATCCTGCTGTCTCTAGATAAGTGTTTAATATGATACATAAAATCTTGAAATACAGAGTAACTTATTTTTCTTGTAAAAAGTCACTGCTTCATTAGAACATTTGCAAAATCTCAGGACTTCTGCATTGTGCTGATGTAGGCTGCATGGGTATGACATCAAAAACAACCTCCAGCTTTGTTTGCTAGCTTCTTAGTGCAGCGGAATTATTGTCATTCAGAATTCAAGAGGAAAAGAGATCATTCTGTTTTAGGGATTTTCTCAATTTCTCTCCAGAAAAGGTACAAAAAACAACCAAAATAATCTATCTGTATTCATTATACTCAGAACAAACTATCCTATTATCTACATAAGTGGTGGAATTAGTGCTCATGCCGAAGGCAAAGGAGGAGGGTGGCTCTGTGAGATTTGAATAAACTGTTCTTTCAGTCTTCCCTTTTCAGTGCTACAGCTGAACCAAGCAAATAATACTAAAAGACCCCTCATTGGGAAGGGTTGTTTTAGGAGCAAGTTGAGATTTGGGTTTTTTTAATTAATTTCTGTGAAAAAATGGAATCAGACAATAGGAGGCAAAACATAACTTCAAAAAATAATTCTCTTACTCTCCAGTGGTGATAGCACCAGTTCATCTGTTTTTTGTGCAACCATTGTTCACCTTCCCTAGGCAGAATTGAGTCACCATGCTTCCTACTCAAATGCACTTTGATGTTCTTGGCCAAAAAGCTGAACAGAAGTAGGTAACTGTACTATAAGATGAATCCATTCTACAGAATTGTTACTGGAAGAATATTTAATGTTTGAAGCTCAGATTTGAATTGAAAAAAAAACCCTCAAATTTAATTCTGTAAATATCTTAGATATCATAAGAAATAAATACCTTAAATATCATAAGAACAGTGTCTATTAAAGTTAACATTGTTTGAAAAACAGCATCTTTATAGCAAAATAATAGTTGTGCTAAAACTTTTTTCTTTTTATTTAATTTATTAAATCAGCATTTTACTTTGTTAAATTAAGAAAAGTCATTTTCTGAGCTGTTTGTCTAATTTCTTATGGATTATAGCTGTAAAATCACACAGTACTTTCCAGATAATTTTGACAAAAAGTTTTATTATTTCATGAGGTCTCCTGTTTCTGTAGTTAGAGAGTACCCACTTTTATTTTTCTTTTAGTTTGAAAGATTATGTGCTTAACAAGCAAAATATTTTTGCTAACAGTAGGCAATATACAGTAAAAACTGTGGAAGAATTAAATGGAAATTTCATTTTTAAACCCATTTAAATTAGAAAACGTTATTTTGATTAAATCTTCTGGAAAAAAGTTATGATAGCATAAATTCCTTTGAAAATACACGATTTATTTCTTTTTCATTTCTCTTAATTAATAAAAGTCTTCAAATGTTTTTATTTTCATATTTTATTTCCTAAAAGCAGGAGCGTATGTTAATGTCATGGTGACTGTTTCGGATGTGATGTTATAACATGCATGCTAGTCAAAACATAAAACAAATTTTTTTTTGCTTGAAATTCAATGATCATTTGCTAGACTGTTTTATGTCAATTAAATTTTTAGATATTTCTACATTTTGAATGAGAAAATCATCATGCACACTTATCATGGAATACATTTTATTTAATTTTAGCCACCTACAGCATGCTCCTTGTCTAAGCCATTCTGTCTGTCTCTTTTTTTGCAGTCAGTTAAGAAAGACAGAGATGACCCCTAATTCATTCCATCTTGGAGTTTGTTATAATGTGGCTTCATGGCAGTACTTGTGAAATCTTACTAAGTACCCATTGTGCTGAGATAGCATGACATAACAAAATAGGCATTAAAAATAAAAATGTCCTAAACCACTTTAAATTCTTTCAAGGTATCTTCCAAAAGAGAATTCTACCCAAATTTTCCTTTATCTAAAACTATAAAATGGCTTTTTGGGCTTTGGGTATTTTGTTTCCTCTTTGTTTGGAGTGGCAGCAAACCATATTCTGAAATAGTATTAAGGTTCCAAACCAGAAATCTGAGTTAAACCAGAGTATTGTTCCAACAACTTTCTTTTCCTTATTTATTTTTTTTCAAATATAATCTTTTATGTCTTAATTCTAACCCTAAATTTTATTTCATTTTAGTGTTTCTAAGTTTACAATTTATTACCTCTAGGATCTGATGCAATTGAATTTGGTTGTTAGTCCTATTTTGTTACTAAAAAGCCCTTCGTGATTCTGGTGAGTCAAACACTGACAATTTATGTATCTGCTTTGTAAGTTGCTTCAGTTCTTCATTCAATGCCATTGGATTCACTAAAAGGAACCAAGTATATGACTTTAGGAAATTGTATTGTTTCATTTAGCTGTACTACATGAAGTGTCCTACCATTGCCCATTAGTACTTGGATAGATTTGCCAAACTTCTCTCTAACTATTTTAAATTTATATTTTATGTTAAATCTATCCAATAATTTAAAAAAATACTACTTATCTTTAGTTTTACTTTTTATACATTTAGTTATTGCCACTTCCATTGCTATTTTTAAGAGGTATGTGACTTTTTTCTCTCTATTTTTTTCCCTATTTATAGCTTTATGCATGGTTAGTCTTACTTTCCTACAACTGCTTCTTCTTGGTAGAAATTTACTACTATTTAATAATATAGCAGCCATTCCAGAGTGAAGCAACTAATTCTGAAGAATTAAGCTTTATAAAATATCTAGGCAGTAAGTAAACTGTTAGTCCTTGTTTGTTTGTATATTCATGATGAGTTTTTTCCTTCAGACTCTATGCAATACACTAAAATCCATTATCCTGGGATTTTACTGCCTTAGAAGTTTGTGGTTTAAGTAGTGCCATAGCTAAAATTAACATCTCTATTGTCACAGCCTCCCTTTCACATCGACTGACATTATTCTTCTTTCTAACATATCATCTATCTGAAGATTAAATTGAGAGATTTCTGTTTTCAGCTTTTTATGTGTCCTCAGCTTTTTCTCCAAAAATTAAGACACAGAAGTTTCAAGAGTTGGAAATCTTCATTAAGAGTGTGTATTAAATGCTCCTTCTTCTGGTGCCTTAAGAAGAAAATAAAAGCCACATAAATCAGTCCATCCTTTCTGAAAAGGGTGTTACCCTTTAAAACAGTTCTTAGAAAATTCTTCTCCATCAATTTGGTGGACCTTTAATCATTAGTCATCTTCTGATAGTTTTTTCTCTCTTTCTTTTGTAGCAAATTCTCTGTTGTCTCAGCTTTGTCCTTCATTATTAATGCAAGACCATTAGTAACATGATCATAGGAGAGAAACTGTAGGCAGTTCTCTTTCTGCTTTTCAAAGGTGACTCCTCTGCTCCTATTCTGATGATCAGTAGTAGTGTTTGCTGTTAGAGTTTCTCTGTGCTCTATTTCATCCTTATTTCAAACTCCAAATGGAAACCTTTACCCTCTTTTACCGTATTTTCCAATTTTCATGACATTCAGTGTTTCTCAGATTCATTACGTCTTTATTCCCTGTGTTAATATTTCCAGGGTTTAATATTATTTCGAGTTACTGTATCTATTGCAACACCACTTCTGAACCTTATTTGCTTCTTTGTTTTTACAGAAGACTTCTGCTACTTGGATCTTCTGGCAAATAAGTTTATATTTTGGCTTTAACCATTGCAAACATTGCATAAGTGTTTTTGTAGTTTTTGTATTTCAAGTTTTCTTTTACTTACCGTTTGTTTTTTTTTTAAGTCATTCATTTTCTATTCTTTATATTACATTAGAGGAATGCTTTATGCTTTCCCAGTATACATTTTTTCCCTCATTTCTGAAAACACAGTCATAATTTCATGCTGTGAACAGAATAATTTTTGTTTTTCAAAATATGTCACATAAAAGCAACCAGGACTAATTTTTGAAATTATAGATCATCAATTCCTTGCCTTTTCTGGTATTTTCCCAGTATTACAAAGACTATGGATTCTCTGATATCCTTCCAGTTCTGTGACCCACTTCTTTTTCAAAACAACTTTTCCCCCTTCCCCCATGTCTGCGGGCTTGTTCCCCTTCACTAATATATTCAAACTTAATCTCTTCCATCTGGCAGCCCATCCTTTGGGCTGCAGTCTGAGGATCTTTTATGGACATGTGTAATGTTACTCTCCACTGTTCATTTTTACCACTCGTTGCTGTAGCTGTAGGTGCCATGTAGCAAACTGCACCGTGTACACGAACAGGGACTGAGTTTCACAGCCATGCAGCTGTTGTCACAGATGCTGAATGTGCACAGGATGGACAAAGACTTACAGTTTAGGACAGCTGGATTTTCATAAGTCCAAGAAAAAACCTTTCCCAAGCTCTTCATTGCACCTATGGCCATAGGAGTTAACAGAAAATCTTTTTAAAAGTTGTCTTCTAAATGTTCAAGCTATGGAGATGTGAAAAGGCAAGCGAGGGCTTTGCTGTGGAGGCTGACTTGACATTCCTCTTAATTATTTTGCTGGCTGAGCACGCCGCAGTTTCTTGTCTGAGAGGATAATTGAGCTACCTGAAACACTTCAGTCTGTCTCAATAATCTTTGTCCCCATATACGTGGAAGGGATGTGTGGTACGGCAGTAAAGAATATTATGCAGAATTCTGGGTAGATCTGAGTTTTAGAGCAACCTACATTTGTGAGACTTCAAAGCTGTTTGCTCCAACTTATTGATGTTCATCTTGGCTACCAGGGCAGCATAACACCAGTTTGCCTTTCCATCCCATGCTGGCCAGGAAAATGTATTTGAAGTATGAGAATTTTCAGGTCAAACTGTCAAGTGACAAGTGTCAATGGCGACAGTGGCAATGAAACAAAACTTGTAATCCTCCAGTAGGTAGTACAGTAGGGTTTGTTCCATTAAAAAATGTATTTTCCTTGTATTAACTATATGAAATACTGCACATCTGAAATTTGGGATTAAGTTAGAATACCATACCATTCCAAATATTTTTTTTTCATTCTTAGTAGCCTTGTAGTATTACTAGTTTCATTTTAGTTCTCATTATGATGAGAAGGGTTTATACTGGATTATACTGTAGTTTGTAAGGAAGTTATCGTCATGCAGAGTTCTTTGGGTTGTGTATTTTAGGGTACGTTTTAAATAGCTTGAAGGGATATAGATATATTTGTCTTTTCTTAAAAGTCTTTAGAAGTGGCTCATCAATTATGCTACAAACTTTTGGTTCTTAAAAAAAATCATTACATTGTGCTTAATATGCTCTTCTTCATTCAAATAAGCCTGATTCAAAATGTCACTTGACTGGTATAAGATATGGAAGAATGAGAAATTACATGTAATCTGGTTGACTGTGGAAATAAGGATTATTAATAATACACATTATAAGGAAAAGTAAAGCTTATTGAAATGTTGTACAACTTGTCACAGAAATAAATCACTAAAATTACTTGATTTAGTCAAGTCACTTCTAGAAAAAATGCATTGTAGCAGAAAGAGATATGGCCGATTTGCAGATGTGTTTCTCTTCTAGGACTGACTTGTGCCTAGTACAGCATTAGAAAATATAGTTCTGCTTCATTTACAGTCATCTTTTAGAACTACCTAACACTACCTAAATTCCTCAAAAATCTTAAAGCCTGAGTAGTATCCACAGAATTAGAATATAAATATTTCTAAAGTACTGTCATCTATGGGCTAGACAATTTAACACTGATTCAGTCCATAATGCTGGACTTCTAAAGCAGGTTAAATTCTTAGCTGGAACTAGTGCCACAGTCTTTTACTTGCTAGTATCTAACCTAGAGATGTAATAATATAACATTTAAGGAAAATCAAACAAGTTTTTGTTATTCAAGTGATGAACCTTAATCATCCAAAGCTTTCTGTAAGTATAGATTCATCATCTTTTAAAATGTCTGCTTTCTTTCTAACAACAGTGTAAGAAAAGTATCTTGTCTTTTTGCTATTGATGTTACTCAAAGTGTCAAAAATAAATTCTTGATCAACTAGTTCAGGTTCAGAAACCTTTTCTTTGAGGTACCAAATTCCAGTACCTGGAAGCATGTAGTAACAGTGTGAGATAGACTTCTGTAAAAGACTGTAAGAAGAAACTTCAGTTCTGTTTTTAAAAGTCATATAATTTGTGATTAGAAATGATGTTTCTGCTCTTTTTTTCTCAAAAATTTAGGTTTTGCACCATTATTACATGTTTCAAGCTTCAATCCCTGGTGAACTTGTAATGTTTTTTTGGATCTGCAAAATAGACTTAATCTGGTGACAATTTCATCACTTTCTTACTTAACACATCATTAAAATAGTGGCTTTAAAATCTGGTTTACTTTAAATTGAAAATATACAGTAATCTTCAGACTGATTAATCAAAGTAATGAATTACCAGATTAAACACAGAACAAATTAAAAACGTAGTTTTAAAATCTTTGATTATTTCTTAATTTCATGCAGTTTTTTATTCTTACAAAGATCATTCTTCTCAATGAGTGTTTTTTTTTATTGCTGCCAATACACATCATTTCAGAGATCTCCTTTTTTTAAATGGGTTTAATTAATATTTTTACTTCTCTTGTATCATGACTTAGTCTGAAATGGAATTAAAAAGGGAAGCTTTCTTGCCTTTCAAAAAACAACTGAAATTGACTCCTCACTGCTTGTAAATAAGTAAAATGCCTATTCTGCAAAGCAGCAATAAAAGTAGGACCTTCATGCAGACTGAAGAAGCATATAGTGAAAATGCCATTCAGAATGCAAAAAACACCAGCATTGACTAAATATTATGATGTGCTGCTTCTGAAAATTTGTTAGTGGCTAGAAGGTAGGATGCTAGATCCACTCCCTGTGGTGCCTGCCCTCCAGAACTGATCCAGGTCTCATGACAGCAGTTAGTAAAGTTGGACAATAACTAATGAAAGCATTAAAAAAAGTGCTTAAGTGGACTGTAAAGAATGAAAACGTCTGTCCTACGTTAGCATATTTCTACTTTTCCTCTGAAAGTGGCTACCAGCACATAGCTTCTCAAAATGAAGGCAGTATAGAAAACAGTGGCTGAAGTAATAACTAGAAAAATCCAGAAAACACGTAGCCCATACTTATGAGTTGCAAACTTTTTTCTCTTTTTTTTTTTTTTCTTTGTTTTCCTGTGTCTTTTCATCACACACACACATCCAGGGCATTACAGATAGATTGAAAATGACTGGTTTAAAGAAATGGTTCCCTAGTTTGGGTCTGCAAGGTCATGGCCTGCAGAATAATTTTAAGTGTATACTGTGGTCCATTATGATTTTGATGATAACAATGCATCCATAAACATTTTGCATTCTTCCTAGTGATCCAAAAAGCTTTTAAAATGTTGGCTTAGAATGTAGCTTTGCCCAAATAAATTACAAAAAACATGTGGGAGGTTTCTGTTGATAAGGTCAAGAAGTTGTCTGAAAGTGGAGCTGGTCAGTTCTTTAGAGCCAAAGTTGAATAACAGATGATTATATATGTGTACTTTTTGACTTTAGTGTAGATTAACAATGGCTTATACAATTCTACAGGAATTTAATATTCTTTTGAATGTAAAAAGGCAATGTAACACTAAGATGGCCATGGTTGTTAATGGCTTGTATTAGCTGGGAGCTATAAAATCATCCTAGTACTCTGTTAGTGCTGGAATAATAATTTACCAAGACAATTACCACATGGTGGAACTTTTTTGCTGCTCTAATTCAGTGTTATTAATAATGAATAAAATTGCAATTTTCTCAGGTTGCTAGGGGCAGTGGGGAATTATTTCAATGAATATTTCAGCACATTAGTTTAATCATAGTTCCACAAAATTCAAGTGGGCAATATTTTATACTTTTAAGTTTGGTCTGCTAAGGGACCATAGTCATTAAATTGCAAACTATTTGCACTGAGGTCCATTCTATGATTTACAAGCCTTGTTAAAAACACTGTAAAAGAAAGCAAGCTGTGCCATTAATACTTGTAATTTGATGCTGCATTTGTTAATGGGTTCAGTGTGATTAATGTTTTTAGCAGCAGGCAGAACATTTTGAGACAGCCAATGCTGGGGTTTATGATACATAAATGCATGTGAAGAAATGCTAGAATATTATAAGTTTCAGTAATACATGTTTTTACAAGATTGTATTCCAGAAATGGGAAAGGAGGAGTGAAATTATACTGTAATGTATGTAAATACAGTTCAAGCTGAGGCAGATGCTGATGTGTGTGTTCTTTATTTTCCAGCCAACTGCATGACTTCTGGCGCTTGGATTACTGGGAAGATGATTTGCGCCGACGGAGGAGATTTGTTCGCAATGCTTTTGGGTCTACTCATGCTGATGCTCTCCTAAAAGCTGCTGTGGAATATGGTCAGTATTAACTCAGCTTAAAAATACAGCTCATGATGCTTTCTTGATGTCCATGAATGCCTGAGAATCATGTCCCTTCTTTCTCAAGGACAGTGCTGAGATTACTAGGACAACATATTCTTAGAAAAGGAATTCTTTCAATTCTTACACTTTAATGAACCAGAAGACTTGAGCTTGTGAGCTGTTAAATTCCCTGATCCCCAATAGTTTCACATTATACTCCTCTAGCATTCCCAGATGGTAATTCTGAGACACTGGTAAAAACAACCGAACTTGTCTCTCTGGAGTGACAGAATGAAATAGGTCATCAAACTAATGTGTCTTAATAGTTCTATTGGAGACATTTTGTGAATGAAGAATTAAAAAATATCAGAAATTTTATTCTGGCATGCAAATTTCAGCCACAAGTATTTTTTTCTGCAAATCGTGAAATGCATTAGAACTTGTTAACAATAATAATTTTTAAGGATAACTTCTGACTTCAATAGTGAACTGAATACATAAAAGCTTCAGTTTAGAAACTGAAGAATTAGATAATTTTTGATTTTTCATGGAGATGTAGCTGGAGTATAAAAGAGGAATGAGGACGTGTTTACAAATTCCTCTATAACATGTGGAAGTTTCATATATTTGTGACTTCTGTACAGCAGACTGAACATGAATACTAAAAAAATTTAAAGCAAATTTATTTCTCAGGTTTAAGCTGAGATACCTTTCTAGCATATCAAAGACAGAAGTTTTTAAAATAATATTGTGATGGTTTTCTGGTTTGGTTTTTTTTTTGGTTTTTTTTTTGGGTTGGTTGGTTGGTTGTTTTTTTTTCTTCTGGTGCTGAAAAGAAAATACTATGATTCTTTAACATTGAGGAGTAAAAAATTGAAGTAATCATTCACAAAGCAAGTTGAACCTTTCATCTGATATTTAGTCAAAGGCTAAGGTTGCCAAAAGTTATGAATATGATAGATATAAAGCTAACTCTGTATGACCTACACTTTTCACCAACTTTGCGGTTCTTGAGGCAGATAGCTGGGATCCAAACAAGATTAGACATATGAATTAATATCTGTGTGTGCAGTTACACTAGAAAGTGTAATATAATCCTTACTTGAAGGTGAAGGCTATCACGTGCAAGACTTCAAGTCATAAACTTTCCTTAAGCTGGGTTAAAGAAGACATTTCACCCATTTGTATATGGTATTTCATATTTGACAAAGGGTTATTTTCTCCATGTTCTTCCAAAACGTCAGGATAGAGATTTTATGAGAGTCGAGTACAAAACTGCTAATTCCTGTGTTGCTTTTGAAAGGCAAATAATGACTAAAACTATGGACTTTGTATGTACATAACACCTGTTAGTGCATTCACCATACAGGAAAATTAAAACTCAGGTTTGTACACAGATGGTGCACATCAAACTCAGTGGTTACATAAAAGTTAACAACAGACTGAAATTTTCAGAATTTAAAAAATAATTCTAGCTTTTCATATATATATTTAAATGAACATGAAATTTTAAACCAGCACGCATTCAAGTATTCATAGATTCTATCTACATGTATTTACTTTCCAGAGGCTTAAGCCTTTGGATTTTAATACTGAAACTTTTAGCTGACCTTTCTCTGTAAGAAAACATCCTTAACACTGATGTTATTTTTATGCCTCTTGGTGTTACTAATGAGTTGAATAATTTATGAGGTTGTCATGTGAAAAGGATTTGGTGCAGTTTGATGTACTTCTAGCCTCTGGTGTTGGAATGTGATTAATAAAGAGCTAGAGGCAGATTTTTTTTCCATAGGGCTTAACTTTCATTGTAGTTGGTTTTTGGTTTTTTTTATTGGCTTTGTTTTGATAATTTTTTTGGAACAGTTTGATAGTAAAAACGCCCTAGCTTCCAAAACTGAGCCTGACATCACACTACAGAAAGAATTTAAAGCATTAAAAAAAACCCATCAGACTGCAGTTTTCCAATACCAGATTTTATTTCCTGACCTCAGATACTTTGTTTTTGAGAAGTAAAGTATTCATCAAAGCAAAATTTCTTGGGTTTTTGTTTCAATTTTTCATCTTGACTGATACCTCTAGTGCAAGTAAAGTTGTTTTGAGCATCAGTAAAATAGTGGGAAAATCTTACAAGTTTTTGTTATCTACATTGACTGTCCGTTATAATTTAGGATTCTGTGCATAAATATTGCAATGGAGGAATGTTTAGTCAAAGCCTAAGTCAGCAAGCTCCTCAGTGTCTGCGATCAAAGGCATCAACTTAAATAGGTCTGATCAGGCATTGCAGAAGAGGGCAGCCAGTTTCAGCTGAGCAAAAATCACAGAGCAAAGATGACAAAATTAATCAGTCATTTCTTTGGCAGTAAATAATAAGATATGCTGAGGATTGCAGATGAGTGAATTATCAGATTCCTTGGAGATGTGCCTGCTTAACACCTGATTTATCTGAGCTTGTGCAGCCATCAAGATATGACCTTGACAGATAAAAAAGTGCTTTACAGCTACTCTAGTATTAAATCATATTTAATGTTGGATGTATGGATACTGTAATTATATTTGCAGTCATTAAGGAAAGAGTCTTGGAAATTAAAACTATGTCTATGATCTATATGTTTGTTTTAGAGAAGTAAAACAAATGTTAAATTCTACCTCGAAGACCAAAAAAGAGAAGTTTTAATTTTACAAAATAGTGACTTCCTCCTGTAGGAAACATTCAGTGTTGTACTACTGGGAAATAATATTTTCTCAAAAAAGTATGTCACAATGAGGTTTCTATTTAACTACAGTCCATTAATCAGCTCTTATATGCCTGTTTGGATTTCCATTTTTCATAAAATATGCATACGTATATGTATGTGAGTGTGCATATGTATACATATGAATATATGTTCAAAGTACCTGACAAGTAAAAAACATTGCAGTGAGAAATTATAATATATTTCTATACCTATATAAAACTGTGTGAAAAATTATAGCAGATTCCTATGGCTATATACTTAGCTATCCCTTGAGACTCTTCACATCTCAATCATAGCAGCATTTACAGGAGATTGACTAGAAAATTTTTCCTTTTAGATTAGTCTCCTCCATTTCTAAGATTTTAATATTAGGCATTAGATTTGTTTGTATCTGTTAAATTTTCTTTCGTACCCAGATTTAAAATGCAAGCATAATTATTTCAGCCTTGTATCTACTATGTCTGCTGTGCCCTTTTGTTTTAATTAAATTCTTACTTGAATCAAAATAGAGATTCACTTCTCTCTTTTGTGTAGCTGAAGGGATGCTACTTTCTGCAGTATCAAAGTGCAAGCTATAATGGAGTTTGAATTACCTAGAACTTTTTTAGTAGAATTTTAATTTTATAATGTCAGTAACTTAAACAATTATTATTCTAAGTTTAGATGGAATTTCAGTGTAAATAAGTAACTGAAAAGAAAGAAAGAAAAAAGATTGAATAAATTATTATACACCCTACTTTTCTTCCCCAAATTTTACTATGATGGATATGCGAAATATGCAGATATGACCCAATTCACAGGGATTCTGTACATGTGGTGAAAGAACTGTCTCTTCTAGTTAATCACCTTAACAGTTTATAGTCATTGGAGATTAGAGGAGACACAACTGTACCACCCTGCCAGTGAGACAGAATACTGGTCCACAAAGGTCAACCCAAGACTAAAACAGTTCCTTTATTAAGATTTGGTCTTTCAGCCTTTAAAGATTGTGGTCCACAAACAATTTGTACATAGAGGGAGTACAAGAAAGGGTACATTTTGTAATCTACACTGAAGTAAAGGAGCATGAATTCAGTGCCCACATTCTAAACATACATGTGTAAGCTGGTCAAATATATCTAGGGTATGTGCTCAAGAATATTTAGCCTGTTAAGCTGATTAGCATGACAGATCCTAAATGCTTAGAATGAACAAGGAAAGAAAAAGAAAAAAAGAAAAATGCCTTCATAATGTAATATGTTCAGATTTTGAAACAAAGCCGTAGATATATGTGCAATATAGCCACATGTGGCTTTTGTACTTGCATATGTGTTTGCATATCTAATTAGCAACTTTATTTCAAGGGCATTTCTAGCTGAAGCAGACTGTGGCTCCTTCTGGGACTTGTTGTTAGTGCTCTAAGTTTCACCAAATACTATGTTTATTCATCACTAGAAATACATTTTTATTAAACACAATTAAAAAGCACCAGGTTTGGAAATCTGGAATGTTGAAATCTGAAATCTCTTTTCATGACAGCACATGAATTTTGATGGACCTTCAAAGACTGGCAGGAAGGATTCCTTCAGGGTGCTGAAGGACCAGACTATTTAGCAAGCAAGAGCAATCTTAGAAGCAAGGCTGTGTGCATTCCTGCTATGAAACAGAGGGTCTGAAGTCCATAGGAACACAAACAAGGGACTATCTTCAGAATGGGGCGTTTGGGTGTCCCAGAGACCCTAAAGGAGGATTCAGTTTCTTCAGGGTCCTCAATGTTTGAGAAATACCTCAAGATGAAATTTCAGAAACTCTAGCTCTAGTGCAATCCCATGGTGCTGAGAAGTCTAAAGTGCTTGATTTCCACAGCTCTTGAGTTCCATCTCATGAGCTGCTGAGCTCCCTGCCTTCTGCAGGCAGTGTTAGAGCAAGGTAGAGAGAGGAGTGTCCAGAGAAACTGGCAAGAAGCTATGCACCAAATGTTGTTCTAGAAAGCTAAGCCAGTGTTTTGGAAACTTACCTGACATTTTCAAGTAATAAGACATATGAAGAAATCAGACTGTCCCATGAACTGGAGATGCTCAAGTTCATCATCTCTGTTCAGAAGCTTTGCTGTAAAATCAAGTGCCCTATTCTAAGAAGTCTGAATGTGCACCTAAAAGCTAGTCTTCATTTTCATTCTGCATTTCAGGTTCTGCACTTTCATATATTAATTGTTGATAGTAATGACATTGCTAAAAACGTAAAGATGGCTTTTGTTGGTGAGAATACTACCTTTTTTGCAACAAATTCAGGACTGTCTGTCAAAGTTACCACATATACCATGTATATCTAAGAGTTAATTTACTTTTTCTCAACTTCATAAGGTTCTCACACTTCACTATCCTTTAACTTACCATTTTTGCTGTACATATTGAAAATGCCTAGTGTATTTCCAGAAAAGTTTCACTAACACTGGTTTCAGAACCAACCGTAAGAAAAACTGTGTTTTTCAGTAACTGGTCCGAAACTGAAAGCAAGTCAAGTGATAGTGAATCATTGCTTATCAGTTTTGCTAGCAGGCCAACTGGCTGCATAAAACTCAGTTATTTTCCTAGGTGTATCAGCAGTGAGAGCATTACATATGTACCATGTAAGAGATTAAAGATCAGATTATGCTTTCTTATACTATATGTTGAACAGCTTTGTTGTCAGGGTTGAGTTTTTTAGATCCTTTTGTTGTTTTTTTTTTCACATTTTCTTTTACTTCTAAACTGATCTAGACATCTGTTGGTTGCCAGTAACAGGCAGCATGAACAAAATATTTTTTTACTTTCATGGTGGTCAAACAATGGACAGGTTATCCAGAGAAGTGTTGTCTCCATCCTTGGAAATACTTAAAACCAAAAAGTAGTTATACACAACTATGTGGCCCCCTTGAGTCTTCCCTCCTCAAGAGAAACAAAGAAAACCTATAGAATATCTGGATCAATTTAGTAGTAAAAGTAAATATAAAATAATATCTATGTCTCTGTTGTACTGGGGAGACCAGAACTGGATGCAGAAATTCAGGTGTGACCTCACACCTAAGGCTAAGCAGGGGAGAAGGATTACCTTCCCCAATATTTTGCCAATTGCAGCCCAGGATAACATTTCCCGTTGTTGCAAGGGCACACTGCCAGCTCCTGCTGAAGCTGGTGTCCCTCAGCACTCCCAGCTCCATTTTTGCAGAGCTGCTTTCCAGCCGTGTGACTCCCAGCAGGTACTGGAGCCTGGCTTTGTTCCTCCCCTGATGCAGGACTTAGCACTTCTTGTGGAACTTCATGAGGTTCCTGTCATCCCACTCCAGCCTGCTGGGGCACCTCTGGCATACCAGTCACTCCTCCCAGTTTCTTGTCATGTGCAAACTTGCTGAGGGAACTCCGTCTCATCATTAATGAAGATGTGAACAGGTATAAAATGTTTCTAATATCAAATTGCTCCTGTTCAGTATAATAGTTATTACTACTGAAATTGAGTTTGTTGTGATTGCATAAATCAAGATGATATTTTTGATTCTTCCCCCCCCCCCCCCCCCCCCCCCCCCCCCGGTTAATAAGCTATCCTAAAAATTAGTCACACACACCGTTACAATTTCATAAAATATGTTGTTCTGGGGAAATACAGGATGGCCCTTATCTAAGATAATTTCCCAAACTGATATTTATTTAAGTAATGCCTTAAATAAGAATACATAAAAGCAATTGAAGAACGCAAGCCCTTTTCTAAAAAGAAACCTTGTTCCCTTCCCCATTTTGTGCACACAATTTTAGTCTGTAAGTAAAGTCAAGATGACCATTAATTGTGAGCAGATTTAAGAAATAGAATCGACTTTGTGGGCAGCAAAACACACATACTTGACGTTCAGTGTATGCATATTCTTCACTTTAAGAATATGCACACAGTCATTAAATTAATCTATAACAATTCTTCTATGTGGCAACTAAGTCCTCTTTGCTCTTTAGCCTAAATGGGATCATCCTGCATGTGAAACAAGCATGTAAACATTTCTGCTTCAGTTGAAGCACCTAAAATAATACTTCTGTTACAAAACTTCCTTTCAGTACATGAACTAACTTCCAAATTGATTGTGAAATCTCCAATGTACTCTGAATGAGTTTATATCTGAATTGTGTGCCTGAAGGAGTCACAAAAATCTTTTTTTAAGCACAGCAATTTAAGATTTTCATCTATAGCCTTATAATTGTAGCCCAACAGTGCCATCCACTGCTTCACCAAATAAACTTCCAAATATTTCACCCTCACAGGATTTTAGGGAAAATATTACATGATAGTTTTGTTCTTTTAATATTTTATATGGTAATTGCAAGATACGGTTTTGTCTAAAGAAAAAGCTTACATTAGGAAAAAGCTTACATTGGTTACTAATTGAAGGATCTGCAAAGTAAAATCTTAATAGTGAGAATAATTTAATCTAAAATACTAGATTTAACTTGGTCTTCTTTATAACATTTCCTACTCTACTGCCCCAATCATAAATATGTTCTCATTAAATATATACCATAAATATATCTACCATTATGGTGATCTTTTTTTTCTTAAAACCCACTGTAACGTAATGAAAGGCACCTTCAAGATGTAAATGGTAATGGAATTTGCTTAGGTAGAGTACTGAACACTGCTGTGTTGAATTGTACTGAACACTCAGTGTCTGAGCTTCTGCTCACTGACTAGGTCATGGAAATGAGTTGCAATTGCATCCTAAATATCTTCTGCATGTTGTATGTTATTCCTAGCATAGGAATTTTTATGGCAGCCTTATAATAAGTTTTAAGTACAGATTCAATAAGCAGTCATTTTTTTCTATTTCCTCAACTCTTGAATGTTAGAAGCACTCTCTTGACTCTAATTCAAGATTTTCACAGAGCTAAATAGGATATAAAAACTTTTCCCTCTAAACCTCTGTGCTGGGTTTCAAATGCCTTTCCTCTGAGATTTTGAGGTTATCCAACATGACCTGGGTTTTAGCTGCTGTTATAGGTCTGAGCTAATAGATTTTACTGCAGAACTTGCTGGCTTTTTACCAGCGGTTAACATAACTACCTCTTTCTTCATCTGAAAGTGTATGACCCCAGAATGTTCTTGAAGTCATGAAATTGGCCTGCAAACCCATTCCTAATATCTAAAAATTGCAACCATTGTCATTCTTAGAATTCTAGCTGTATTTTTCTCCCTTCCGCAGTTAAATTTTCATGTACAAAGAGTACACAATATCTCTCTGTTCTGCCAAATAAAAGTGAATTATTTACCAAACCCAGTAAATTGCTATGATGAGAAATGTTTTCAAACCCATGTGAACATTGTATTTTTTTCTACTTATTCATTTCTATATCTATTTGACAAAGAAATAAAAGTTCTTGACCCATGAATATTCAGTGAATCACATGGAAACATTTCAGAAGAACATTCTGTCAGTGAAAGTCTAATAATAGTTCTTCAGAGTCCTTCAAAGCTGGGTAAATGCAGGTCTTGGGAATCAGGTTTTAACATGCACTTTTCTAATTTCCTATTTTCTGTGCTTTAGAACTCTGTGTTGAGGAGTAACAGTATTTTTAAAATCTCTTTGGCAACAGTTAAAAACACAAAACACTCCTTTTCTAAATTTTCTCCACTCTTCTTATTCTTAATGTCTTCACTGCAGGATTCCATTCTCCACTTTGTATGTAAGTGGGAATACGTATCATTTGTGTTTTCTGAAGACCTGGCAAGGACAGCCTGTCAAGCACATGACTAGAATGGAGGGGCATTATTTCAGCTGTGCTGCAACTTTTGCATAAGGATAATTAGGAGATCATAATGTAGATCTAAAAAGACTTTACTGTCCCACTCTTTCTGATGGTCAGTGAGAGACATGACAGGCTTTTAGGCAATGGGCTCAGATTTCTGTGAACCTCTGGGCTACTTCCAAGGGTTAAATCAACAGAAGAAGAGTGTAGAAATCTCTTCAGTATAGGTAATTCCTTGTCCTTCCCAGAGAAAAGGAAACTAGTATACATAGATTTTGAAAATAAATGAATTAATTTTCAGAGACAGTATATATTCTAAGATGCCTAAGTATTTTTACTCATATTTTTTACATAGCACTACTTAACATTTATCACAAAAAATCTATCTCTATTATATCATGTGAAAATACTTGTAGACATTTTATGTATAGAGTAAGATTTGTACACAAGAAAAGAAGATTTAGGTATATATGCAATGGCATTCCATAGCTTTAGAAGTAGAGTGAATTCTTCAATACCACTTATTTTGTGTGTTTCATTATTTTATAGTGTTAATTTAGAAATACACACAAAAAGTACCAGTGTAATGAAATAAACTGGATTTTCTCGTGAGTTTCAGTGTGGTGCAAGTTACAGACAGGGATGATGGTGCACCTTGTGAAAGAAAACCAAATACATTTAATGGAAAAGTTCTCAAATACAGTACTAACCAGCATAAGTAAGGAAAAACCCTTGTTAAGAGTTCTATCAGCCAGCATATTATGCATGTTTCCAGTTGTTTAAATTTCTTTTTCATATCACGTGCATTACATAATGACATGAGTTTTTTCTTATCTTTACGGTGTGCCTAAAGAGTCCATCTCCTGGTGTGTTTGCTTAACACACTGAACATCATCTACAACAGATATACTTCCACAACTGAGTGAACTATGTATAATACTCAAAAAGTCTTCTCTTCATGTCCCTTTTGCTGAATAGCACAAATCATTCAATCCTATGCCTTTAAAAAGCTGATCACATTGTCTAAATGGCATCTTAGGTCTCATCTAAATTGAAGATAATGTTGCTAGTGCTTGCAAATATAACATAAGCATAGAAATTTTGCAAGTATCCCTGCAGTTGCATTCAAGGTTTGTGCTCTCTTGTAATATTTGTGAAACAGAATGAAAGGTGTCACAGACCCGACGTGGCAGCTTAATGGAAAGTGAAATAAAATAGGGGTCTCCTTTTTTCTTTACTGCTGACTGCTGCTAAGATTTCTGTGGGTTAGCTCTTAATACACACTCAGGCCTTCTACCTGGGACAGTTTACCCATTTCAATTATCTCATTGAGCTTTTTTAATTATAGACCCTCCGAATCTGCTCTATCTCTCATGTCTGGTGTACCAGTACTCTTTCACTCTTCATCCGCTGGTCTGTGTGAAAAAAAGATGTTCTATACCTGCAGCTATTTTTGATTAAAAAAAAAAAAATAAAAAGAAGTAATAATTAAAAAAGAAAAACAGCAAACACATAAAGTGTAGAGCAAAATTCTGTTCCAAATCAAGAAAATAGCAAAGCTTTGATTTTATTTGATAAACAATTGCTATCTAGATAGATAACTTTGATAGATAACTGCTATTGATAGATAACTTCTAGCTTAGATGAGCTTATATATTTACAGCAGCCTGGCCCAAACAGAAGGCGTGTGGTCCCTTAGCAGCTCTAAGATCTAAACACAAATATCCCAGTGTTAGAGCCACAATGAAGCCTCACAAATGTGCATATCCTGTAGGTGCTGCCCTTTGTCTGGTGTTGCTATAGGCATTGATCTATGCTGACATAGAAACAATTCTTCCCACCAGTTACTTAGCTGCTGGGTGAAAATATGTAAACCACTTCTGAAGATGTGTGGTCTGTGTGAGGAAAAAATTGCATCTGGACAGATAAAAACGACAGTGCAGCACACTGAACCAGTGGGAATCTAGAAAGTAAATCTAAATGTTCTAATGACATTTTTATATTGACAAATTTAGTATTTATATATAACATCGACAGTACTTTAAAGAAACATTATGTTATGTGACATTATGTCATGTTTAGGAAATTTTGTCTGCATAAAGACTGCATAAGATGATTTTTCTGTATGCCTCAGAAGAGAAGTTTCACTTGAAAAGATTACCATTCCAGAAAGATAAAGTAATTTCAGATATGGTGGCAAATGGGCCTCTCAAAGCACTGATCATGAGCTGTTGAAGCTTAGTTCTGTAAATAAGTAGTCTTGATAGAAATTGAAATGATTGCATAACTGCTGAAATTACGATAGCTATGATAAAAAAAAATTAAACTTATTTCCTACACATTCATTACCTACACTAGAGAATTTTTTTTTTAGCTGTCCTATTACATCTCTGTGCAGTGGTGTTTCCAAAGAGTCAATATCTGTTGGATCTGAGAGCAAAAGCTTAAGTGATGAGGATAAAAATTGCCTTCTAGCAAAGACATAATCACTCATGGCCAAAGAAAAGGAGAATTAAAAACTTGCAGATTTCTAGTATCCATTTTCTTTTTAAAAATATTCAGGTTTGGACTAGTGACATGGTTTGAAGACTCTAATTTTTAAATATTAGGTAAGGGTTAGAAATGTTGGAGTAGAATACCCTGGTTTGGGAGGGTATTTCATAGAATAAGGGAGTGGCTTGAGTAGAAAGGGATCTTAAAAATAATGTAGTTCCAAACCCCTGTCATAGAGAGGGTTGCCACTTTATTTTCATGTAATTTCATGAAATGCCATGCCATTTCTTCCATGTCACTGCATTATCAAGTGTTTGTGTTTCCAAAGAGCATTTCATTTCTTTCCAAGACTTTATCGTTGTTAGCCTTTTCAATTAGAATTTTTTTCTTGTGAAATGGAAGCAAAATTAAGGCCAGCATATGTGGGTGCAGTTCCTCAGTATGGAGTGTGCCAGTTTAGATGTCTGACAGCATTGAGCCGGGCTTTAGGGTCTGCAGGCAGATAGTCAGAACATGTTTTTTCCTAGGGAGTGTGTGCTTAGGAGCTAATCTAAAACTTTCCAGACATAATCCAGGCCTCAACATTAAGATATGACATAGGCATATTTTTCACTTTTATGTCATCTTAAAAAGGTTTTATCAGATGCTATGTCAAAATCATTGAATGCCTCATTTAGTAAATTTATTTCATTGTTTCATTATCATGTCATACATATTGAAATTCAATAACCTTTTGTTTCTTGCCTTATTAATTAAATGTTTTTATTGGAATAGTTTGGTTACCCTCTTCTTACCTGTCTTAAGGAACCTTCGCTTACACGTGAATATCTTGAATTAAGAATAAATGAAATTCCTTTTTGCTGTCAAAACCAAATTGTGAAAACACATTGCATGGCTTTGAAAATCAGTACACTCTATTAGCAGACCTGTCAATATAAAAAGTGCATTCCATTTCCACCTCTTGCTCTAATAACCTTTTCTATGTTACTCAGAGGCAGTGCACATAATCAGAGTATATTGTCAGCTTACTGGAGTTGGGGAAGCATGAAATGAAAATCGCGTTAATATTGATCCAATTCTCTTACTTGCAAGTGTCCTTGATGTCCTTTCCACTGAGCAATAACTGTTGGTGTGATGTAGATATTTTCCTCTCAGTTGTTACAGTAATTTTTAAAAAAATGGCTAGAAGCACATCTAGGAAAATTTTATTGCTCTTAATTATTTTTCTTGTGTATAGTCTTTGCACAGGAGAATTATCCACAGAAGAATTTGATTTCTTTCTGCAATTTATCAAACTACAGTATATGTCAAAATGCTGCCCTTCAAACTATGAGGGATTTGTAAAGGTTGTCAGTCATGAAATATGAATCCATTCCTCTGTGTACAAGTTACAGTGGCAAACTACGTCTTAATCCAAATATAAACATTTGACTGTTGTTAGTTCCATTAGAGGGACTTCCTCTGGTTCCAGTCCGAACGGGAACTGCCTTTCAGGAGCCTGAAATGCGTTGGGACATTTGCTGGATTGGGAATATCGGACTCTGTCACCCGCTGGCTGTTTACGGTCAGTGCTGAATCAGTGCAGGATCCCTCTCATACGCTCAGAAATCCTGAAATCTCAAGTACATGTAATGACAACCTTGACAGCATCTAAAAATAAATTTCACAACCACTCTGAATCTCAGTTTTCCTATCTGGGAACCAAAAAAACCAAGAGTCCTCAACATGGTACTTCAACCTTTATTTTTATGAGGGACCCTTTTTATTAATATAAACCATTTTGACTACAAGTATTTATTTTTTAAAAAGCCCTCAGTTTCATCTGAGGAATGTTTATTTTGGCCTTGCCTGTATTCTCAATCTCCTCATTATTATAGTCTGTGTCAGTCTCATTTTACAGTGCAAATCTGAGAATATGAAAAAGAAAAACATATAAAGCAGTTAAGTATTTATTTACAAATTACTTATATGAAGATGATCATTTGGTCAGATATTAGTTATAAAAATTTGAGAAAAAAGGATGGAATATCCATGATTAAATTTTCAGGTATTTATGCATTATAGAAAACCAAAATCTGATTTGGGTTTACTTTTGGTGGAAGTAATTTCCAATACAAATATATGCAATTTTTAATTTCTATGCAATTTTCATAGTTTTTCTTCCTCATTTCTTCAAAGATCCCTAATAATGAAAATGTGATTTAGATTTCTCTGGTTTTTATTAAATCTATTAAAACCAGCCTTCCTTTATCAACAGTCACTTCTCTGATTCTCCGGGGAAACTAAATTATATGCCAGTCAAAGCTGCCCGTTCCAGAAACACATTGCAATTTAAATAACAACCCCAGCAGGCACGGGTGGGGACAGCTTGTTGGAGTTGGCTGTGATGTGGCAGCACTGGGCTGCTACACAAAGCCAAAAATTCTGTCTCCAGAGCAGACCCAGAGATAGCCCGTGCAGGTTTCCCATGGAGTGAGCACAGCCCGAGGAAGGCTGGCTCCCTAGTCCTGCAGAAAGACACCAGGCTGAGATAGAGTGGTCACCATGTCGATGATTTAATCTTACTGGGTTTTGTAGAGGTCAGTTTACAGACTCCCAGGCAGCTGCTCTCCATAACTGTGACCGCTGCGAGGGTACCGGTGCCTAATCAAGTTACTGAAGATTAGCAATGAAAGCTTTATGTATGTTAGAATACATAAAGCAGGAAGATAGATTATCTAGCAAATCTTTGTTTCTACGTATTTTCAACTATTATTAATGTTGAATATACAAAAAATGTTGATAATAATGGTACATTTTAATTTTGTCCATAAATAGGCTTGGTTCTTCCTGTAGAAGTTAATTTGTGCAATAAAGAATAAAATCTCTCTCAAGAAAATGCTTTGGTCTTCCAAACTGTTGATAAATTATATTTCACCTGTGATACAATTTCATGAATTCACATCATGAACTGTCAGATAGCCTTCTGTGAGGAACTAATTCTGAATTTCTTTATTTAATAAAGTAGTGGAAACTACCTTATACAATGAAAATTCGGCTTGAAAATCAGTGTTCTACAGAGCAGTACATACTGTAAGATCTGTAAGGAGGAAAAAGCAAGTTTACCCTTGAAACTTTCTGAGAAGAGCTAAGCTTCACAGAAACTCTACTATAGCCACTATAAAAGAGAGTTTTTAATTAAATGCAGCATTTTACTGTAAAGAGAACAGGCTTTACTTATGTCAAATGCTCCTTTAGAAGCCACATAAAACTGTAAAAGACAGTATATGAAAAAGGTTTCTTATAGAAAAGAAGAACACCATCCCATGAAGCAGATTTCCAGATGTTTGGAAACATTAGAATTTCCTGTCAGTATATTTAGGTAACATTAAAATGAGGTTAACTTTCCATTCTGCCATCTCTCTTCAAAGATCAAAGAGCACTCACTACATAAATTGCCTTATCGGTAATTCGTTGAAGTAAACTATGGAAACAACTTTATAAGAAGCAGTAGTCTCCTTTTGTTGGCTACAGTATTACCTAGCAAACTTTTCTTAAAAATAACCATATTTTAACATCATTTTTTACTAAATGCAGAAAGAAAAAATATAAAATGTTATCTTTGGATATATAGTAAATTAATAGAAGAGAGAAATAGAAACTTCCTTGCTGTGTTCAACTAAATCATAGTAATTAGTTTATTTTTTAATGAAATAAGTACGTAAACATAAATTAAATCAATAATATACTGGGTTTCTACTGCTAATTTTCAAATGTTATTTAGGGACGGGTTTTGTGGATCTGGACCCTTACAGTGTCTTTGAAATGTAGATTGCATCCCTAGAACCTGTTGTGACCTACAGAACCCAGTAGGGAATTAATTTATTTAGTTGAAAATAGAGACTCAAAAATTCAGGCAACACAATAAAAACATGCACCCCACCCACCTCTGTTTCATGAAGTATTGCCTATATTAAATACTTCTAGTTGATTAAGCTGAAAATTAACATGATATTCTCCAGTTCTTATTAGGGAAATTATGAGGTTTTGGGGGGTTGTGGTAATGGTTTTTGTGGTTCTTTTGTTTTTTTGTTTGGGTTTTTTGTTGGGGTTTGGGGTTTTTTTATTTGTTTGTTTAGGGTTTTTAACTGCTTAATAGTTTCTGTTTAAGGAAAAGTAATGCTACTAGAAGAGAGATTAGTACATTCTGGGCAATACTGTGTTTTGTTTGCTGTGAAGCTCATACAATCTTTCAGACATATAAAATACATGCCTTCCTATGGATATTGAGGTTTTGTAGAGGAATGTTGCTTGCTTTCTTTAATTTCTTTTAAAGGTGAACTGTTTTCAGTTATCCTGAAATTACTGTAGAAAGACAGCTTGTAACATGCACATTTACAAAAATAATCAAACAAGTGTAATGAAAGAAGGATTTTTTTAACAGCTTATCTAGTCCTCTGCGTACATTATTTTGAAATATGTTTAAAACAGAGCCTTTAAGTTTCAAGAAAGTAAGTCACCAAATTCAGCTGGACTTCGGTGTAATTTGAGTGACTCATTGCCTTCAAAATCTTTGCAAAATGTAATTTCAAGAAATACTTAGCTGCTTGCTTCAAGGCTACTTTCCAAATCCCAGTCTATCCCTTAAGTCTATCCTTAAAATATCTCTTAAGAAGGAATTTGATAAGGACAAGAACTGATAGCATCTGCCAATTCTAGGTCTGTGCCCTCCAGTATCACGACATTGGCGTCTTGAAATGACATCTAGTTTTGTTTTATTTTTTCTTGTTTTAATGGATTTGAAACCTATTCTAATTAGACTTAATACAATTTCACTTTGTGTCTTTAAAACACAGGCTCCTTGTGTGCTTAAAATTTTGAAATTAAATGTCTGGCCATAGATTTATTTTCATAGTAATTTTCTTGAAGCTTTGAAAAAAAAAATCGAGTTTTTATTTTTTTTCCCAACACACTGAAATATCAAATATTTACTTATTCATTTCTCCTCTTCATATCACTGTTAACAATAATAGACATTGTTTTATGTCATATAATTTTTTATTCAGTTTGTTGTCTGATTTTAAAGAGACAAGTTGTTTTTCTTCTTACCCTTATTTGGAGAGTTTCTCTAGTTTTAAAACCTTTTTGAAGTCATCTTGAAATATAAAAATAGAGCATCTGTGACAGATCTGTTTTGAACATATTTCACATTTCAGGATCCAAGGAGATCTGGTGGTCTGTGGTATTAGCTTGTTAATTTCTTGATGAATGGGTAGAAAGGCCACGAAGTGCACTCAGTACAGCACGTCTTCCGAAGATAGATGATCTCAAATAAATTCTATTCCCAATCAGTTTTTGATTTGTTAGGTGTTAAACCATTTCTTTGTAAGGACAGTGTTTACAAGCCTTGTAATGAGACAGCCCTGTGAGACCTTACTCTTCTTGCTGTAATTTTGATAAATGGAACTCTAATTCATAAAGGATATAGTGATTGAAGGGCAACTCCAGGTCCTGTACACTTTCATTTAGATAGATGTTTGGTACAGTATAGCAAAACTAAGGTGCACTCAACAGAGTGATAAATTTTAACAACAGCCAAACCAGAGGGATTTTTTTCCATCCGGACAGAGGACTATTTATTATATTTTGTAGAAATAAATGTATTTTTAATATTATAAACCAGAATGGATTTTATATTTTTTTTCTTGTTGCTATGCTCCAAATTTGCCAAACTAATTTAATGCTTTTTACTTACTCTACCATGTTTCTTACACCTGTGTCTGGCAATATTTCTGTAATCTGGTACACTCATCACAAGAGATTTAAAATACCCTGAATTTCAAGTTCTTTGGATGTAGTCTAAATGCTAGTAATAATTTGGAGCCTGGGACTTTCTTCCTGGTAATTTTAAAATTTCATGTTTTTTTCGTGGTATTTTCATCCATTAATAATTTTATAGAATTGTCATTAATCAGTTACTGTAGAAAGGATTGACTCTTACTGCAGATTAGTGCTTTTCAGTTAGTTAATTTGAAGATTACCACATTTTATAAAGCTCAGAAACTTATAAAAAAGCTGATTAGACCTACCAAAAAGGAGGAGAACGATGTTTTGATGCTTTCTTCCTCCATCATGTTAGTTCATCTAAAGCTTGGTCTCCTCTGGTGTCACATGCTTCACAACAGGAGTTATTATTTGTGTCAAATGATGCTCATCTCCCTTGCTGTAAACAGAAGTGTATCAAGATCCTGACCTACTGATTAAATATGCAGAACAATTCTCATGTAATGCAACTGAAAGTCTGTTACAGCTCGTTACTTTTTTGTGTTTTTTTCCTGACTTCTACCATTCTAGCTTCTTTTTGTGAATAAGGAAGAAAAAAAAAAAAACACAAACCAACCAAACAAAAAAAATCCAAAACTTGTACTAATACTAGAAACTTTTCCAACAATGAATTAATTGAACCAGTTTTAAATTGGGCAAACAATTCTAGTTAGTTGAATTAAGTAAAAAGCTATGGAAGTAAGGTAATGATCACAGCCTAATGACCGAACACAGCAAAAGAAGCATATTAAAATACAGCAGCTCTGTCTTAATCGCTATTAGAATGGTCCTAATGGAGACAACAGCAAACAAATCCCTAACTTTGAGCTTGATGAAAAAAATGGGGTTTTGCTTACTTCTCTTCACCTTTTCAGAGTTTCAGAATGTAGTTTCAGAAATAGCAATTGAGATAATAGCAATAGTATCCAAAAGGTTAATGTTAGGCCATGTAAAACATGAGTTCTTTCAACCTGTGATGAAGTGGCATGTTAGCAGTGATCTTCAAACAGAGTAAACACACCCACAGAAAGATATGCCTCTCTGTGTGACTCTCCTGTGCACAAGCTAATTAAAAGACTAACTAATTATAAGAGCAGGAGGTAAAATCATAACATCTTCCCAACTGCTTGTAATAAAAAAACTGCCTGATACATCCATTCCATCCCATTTATCTATCTTCACTACCTGTCTTCTTACTACATTCCTCCTCATTGTCCTGTATTAATAGGGGGCCATGAGTCTTACTGGAATTTACCTCAACGTTTTACATCTGCCATAATAGTTTTCATCCTGTTTAAGTTCAGGCATCGTGGAAGACAAACAAAATACACATAGTTTTGCCTATTTTCATACTCATTCTGTAGCTTGGTAGGAAGCAAATTTCCTAATTATCCTACAAAAAAAAGGGAGATAGTTTTAGGGGGTTTATTTATTGATTGACTGAAATAAAGATGCCCAGGCCTTGTATGGTCCAAGGAGAAGATACAGGGTTTTCTGTTTAAGAAAAACGATAGAAATCTTTCTTGCCTGGGGCTACTGTAAGCCCATAGTACTGAAAATAAAACGTATGACCTCTTCCCAGCTAAGAAAGAAATACTATGAGGAGGTCGCAACAGTAACACAAAAGGTATTTATGATGTAAAACCTAAATATGATTTTGTCATCTGACCACACTATGATTTATTTTTTACATCATAAGAATAAAATCGGGCAAGTTCCCGTAAGATATTCCCAAAATGCAATAAGATAAATCTCCTGCCATAAGAAACTATCAGGCTGAATAGAAAAAGCCAACTGTAGTCAAGAAAAATAAATATTATCCATGAAAACCTTTAGGTAATTGGCACATATCCATGTACCACCATTTTTATTGTGTTGCTCAAAAACACACACACATATGTGCACCAAAGTTCCCTCACCATGCTTATCTTTCTTTCAGTCTATTTTTCAGTCTTTTCTGGATCTCTGCATAGCCTACCTTGTTGTTACTGTGTATCAGAGATAAAC
The DNA here is from genome assembly GCF_052056855.1 of Sturnus vulgaris. Taxonomy (NCBI): domain Eukaryota; kingdom Metazoa; phylum Chordata; class Aves; order Passeriformes; family Sturnidae; genus Sturnus; species Sturnus vulgaris. The sequence continues at coordinate 53,606,274 of NC_142244.1, forward strand.
CAATTCCTATTTCGCCATTCTGTCCCTCCTATCTGAAAAGACAAAAATCCTGAGCGATTTTGATTCCTGAAAGCAGCTTCTTTATTTAGAGTAGATGGCTCATGCTCTCAGGTCAGTCAGAGTCAGAGCACCAGGACCCCAAAAGAAATTCCTTCTGAATTTGTTGCAGGTGGAAAACTAATGGAACAACACTGAACACAAAGTAAATAGCAATTATTAAAACCAGGAGAGTCTTTGTGGAAAAGTTTGTAGTTTATTCGGGACAGGACAGAAAACAGAATAGGATAGCATATTTTGTTATCCTTGGTAAAGTTTATAAAAATGCTCCTTCTTTTTTTTTTTTTTTTAAGATGGTTTATACTGTAATGCTTTTACTGTTTGACTGTCATTGTTTTATATTTAAAATATTATTCAGCTAAATTCACAACTTTTTTTTTAGGCACTGAAGAGGATGTAGTGAAGTCAAAGAAAACTTTCCGAAGTCAAGCTGTGGTAAATCAGAATGCAGAAACAGAGCTTATGCTGGAAGGAGACGATGATGCTGTTAGCCTGCTCCAAGAAAAGGAGATTGATAACCTTGCAGGTAATTATACTTTTCATTAGAACTAAGATAAGAGTCAAAAGGCTCTTTTAAGCTTGTTAGTTCTTAATCTTTGTGGTTAATGTCTTAATATGGACAGCTAAGCATACAATTGCAGTATGAATAGATTCTTTGTATTTCAGATTTTATTGCTTCCTCTCTGCTTCCTTGAGGTACGGGCAGTGATTACAGAGCATTTGCCCGTTGCACAATCTTTGAGCAGAGATGTTAGAAACAGCAATACCTCAGGTGGTTTTATTAGTGAGGGTGACTTGTTGAAAAGTCTGTAAATACCAATGTGAAACCTTTTTCCTTTTTTCTTTTCTTCGTGTTAAAATGTAAATGCGGACTCAATCCACAAGTCAGGGTTTTGTAAGTCAGAGTGTGCTTGTTCCTGATCCCAAGTGCCACGCGGCTTGTGCAGAGACACCTGCCCTCCTGCTGGTGGCACCCAGTTCTCTCAGTGATGGAGTTAAGGGGGATCTGCAATATCTCAACCCATCTGTCACTGCGAGAGAAAAAGTTGCCTGTTTTAAGCAAGGATTAAGAGAGAATGAAGCTATGAACTTCTGGAGTTAGCATATGAGCTGGGAATGAACCCTCCATAAATATGCACGAGAGAGCCCTTCTGGTCCTCTCCTGGGTGAAGGAATGCAGTGAGATTTGTTTCATCTGTCTTATAGCAGGTTCTGTTACAGCTCTGTCTTAGAGGTGATACTACCTTTCCCAGGAAGTAGTCTGGAAAAAAAGGGCATGTTGAAAGTTAAAAATGCACTCTCCTGTCAGATGGGATAAAACTGAGAAATATGAAATGCAGTATTAAACTTTTTAGATTCATTTAGGAGTGTCTTTATTCAACTACTCTACTAAAAGAGAGTTTTGTGATGTCAATATTTTTTCTGCATAACTGAATTTCTAAAATAGCTATCTTTGCTCATATATTTTCTTCTGATACCATAGTGAAAATCTGTAGCAAAGATCATAAATAGATTATTAAAAAAATAAAAATACAACCAAAGCAAAACAAACAAACAGAAAAAAACCCCCAAAAAATTAAAAGGCAAAAACCCCCAGCAACCGCCTACATGGAAATTAGTCTTGTACTTTAGAACTAGAGCAGAGGGGGAAATAGATGCTTTTATTTGGAAGCGAGCATCAGTATATGATTATCACAGTTAATATGTCACTCTGCTTGCTTTCTCAATCTGCAGCTAACTGCTACTGAGACACTGTTGTCTAAAGTCAATAAAATAGTGCATCAAGCAGGACCATGAGTGGGATAATTTGATCATTGTCCCTTTCTCTTTTAGAAGGAAAACTCAGTACTGCTTTGGTTAAGTTCGTGTATCTAAGAACAGTGCTTCCAAGTAAATATGCATACAGTAGTTTAAAAGGTTGTTTGGAGGCTGAAATATGCATTTGAATTGAAATGCTGATAAAAACTGCAAAGTGGGCATGAAAAATTCTTATCCAGTCTGGAAAATCTCAGTCAGATAGGAAGTTCTTCTTTATGCTACAACATTTTGTTCAAACACACTGATGCAATACTATTCCTATAGCTACATCTCTCTGCAAAAACCCAGTATTTCAATGTGTCCTTAAGAATTAATGTGCAATTTACCCTTTTACTCAAGATTGCTGTTGGATGGCATCCCCTGCTCCCTGAGAACATGGCACAGTCATTCCAGTCCATTGCTTGTACTGTTCATAAAACTGAGAGATATTGTCAGTATTGCAAAAGCAGAGATAATAATTTTTAAAAAATTAAAAAAAACAACAACAACAAAACCAACCAAACAAAAAAACCCTTTTGAAATGTTGTCAGAACACCCTTGTGTTCCCTATCAATGCTAACAGAGCAAGCAAACTGCTTCCAAGTGTGGTGAGGTGATGTGATAATGGTGCCATATGGTACCAAAACCTGTGAGCTTCTCAAAAAGAGCCCACACTCTACTATCTCAGTTTTACTATTAGATTAACTGCAGCCTCTGCTACTCAACTCTCACTCATCTTTGGAGCTGATGTTGAGAGTTTATGGTCACACACAGTATCATACATGTCTTCTGTAAATTTTGCATTGGTAAAAAAAACCCTGAATCCCACGATACTCTCTTCTCAGCTGCTGATTTTGCATGATTTTGCATACAATTATATCACTGTTTTCCCCAGTTTTCAGTATATAGAATGTGGCTTTGAAACTTGAGTCCAATAACTGAAATCAAGAAAAGCAGTAGGCAAAGAAGGTGGGGTTTTTGCCTAAGAAGGTTTGAACAATCTCTGACAGCTCTGAAGAGCAGGTCCCAATAAAGCCACACTGTCTGTTCTTGTCTAATTCTAAAGACTTATGTACATTTAGTGTATGTGATCTGGAAATCTTTGAGATCTGTCTGGTTATGGTATAGCACAGCATCATTTTTATCTAGTTACTGCTCACAGTGAAATGACACATAGGAATTTCTATACTCAGATATGCCTCCAATTTAACTTTAAAGCTTAAATCAATTCAAACCTGATTTACAATGATTTGGATTGTCTCAGTAAGAGATAGGAATTAAATGAAATCTTTATAAACCAGGTTTCAATTGATTTAAGGTTGTCCACATTTAACTAAAACAATTTAGCATTGTTTATTCCATGAAACTAAGGCACATTTTAAACAGATGAAGCCTTGGGTTTTAGAAATTTTTTTAAGTAAGAGGATATAAATAATAAAATATTTTGATTTGTGAACTTAAAACTGAAAAAACAAGGAAAGTTTGAAACAGATTGAGATTGTTCAAGCAAAGTTATCTGTACATACCTTTTGTTCCAGAGACTCTTTATAGTTTTTCATCAGCCATGTGGCACAAATCAATGTAAAGTTTGCTTTGATAAATTGCATATGGGATGGAGAATTTTAAAATAATTATAGCCTGAATATTTTATTATATAATCTTAGTATTCCATATGTTGCAATTGCAGTTGGTCAGATTTCATTATATTAAGTAACATTTTAATAAAATATGAAAATCTGATTCCATGTTATTATGGTCTTAGGATTATGACTTATAAGTTTGAATCACAATTTTTAACAAAAGAAGTATTGGAACTGTCTTACAGTATGAGTTAGCGAAAGACGTTGCTCTTGTTTTAGCATTTATGTATTAAAATATTTTACATGTTTCTGTTTCAGTTTTAGCTCCTTTTCTTCCCAGACTGTTCACTTCAAGAGGCAAGTCACATCTCTGTTAGAACTAATAATTGAGATAGCCTAGTCAACTTTAACAGTTTCCTAATACATTTTGAATCTCCCAGTAATGCAATCAAATCCACTGTAGTGACTTGATATTACTAACTCTTGTCCTTTTCTTTTCCTTTTATATTTCTGAATACTGCAGTAGGGCTCTTAAATACTTACCTTTTCTCTTAAGATCCTGAGAATGTAAATTTGCTAACAGTTGTCTCCTGCTTAGTAGGTGATTTTTTCAAAATTAAAAATATGTGGGTGTGTTCTAATATTATAAGCTTTCATTTCTACAGGGAGATACGGTCTAGTAGATATGCAGTTTTCTTTTAAGAAAGTTTGATGTTTGGGTTGGGTGGGTTTTTTTTAGAGCACTGATCTTGCATTAAAAGAGGTCATTAATAAAATAAAATAAATATTTATCTACTCAGGTTTTATGAATTTTGTATTTTAGGAAGATGTTCTCTTTGTTGTGAAGATGCATTTCACTTGCTGAGACTTGTTTGTGTGCGTTTGAGAGCAGAATTTAGCCTTAATGACATTTTTGAAAGATAGACAGTTTTTAACTGGAGCACATTTCATCTATTTTATCATAGAGCTGGCCACAGCAACAAATATGCCCCAGCCAAGCAAGGGATCCTTGATGGAATCTTTTGCTACTTTCCAAAAGATTATTTTCTAGAAAGAAAGAAAGGAAATAAAAAATAGGAGGATATGATGCTTTGAGTTATTTTAGGAAGACAAAGGGCTTTTGGCAGGCATCTGGTTACTTGCGTGGGCTCAATCAACTCAGAAGCTGACTTCCTCATCAGCCACGGTGAATTACAGCCTCACAACACTCTTGCAAGAATACATACATGTTATTTGCTCTGTTATATGAGCAGATTGAGCAACTCATCCAAATAAACACAAGGAAAGCCACTAATTGCCTTGAATGAATTTTAGTCTTATTGTATCATAACCTTCACTACAGAATCTTCCTTTCTTCTTGGACATCTGTCTCGAGGTGGGAAAGAGCTTCCCCCCAGTGCAAATGGGCCAGGAATTTTGAGACAGATGCAGCATCCCAGCACTGCCATAACTTTTAGCAACTCTGAACTTCAGAGTAGAAGTATTTCTAGAAAGCAGTGCTATTACTGATAAACAAGAGCTGATCTTCCATCTGAGCCAGCACAAGTAGCAAGTCCACACTGGCCTGAGGACTAAATGTGAAAAGCCTTCTCTCCAGAATTCTTGGGAGTGTGCTGAGTGTATTGACTTACTGCCCTGTGCTAAGGAACACACCAGGTCAGGGAAATTTGACAGCTTGTATTATTATTAATGAGACCTTTCACTTCCAGGTCATCTGTTTGAAGTCCAGACAAAACTGGAGGTAACCAAACATTATCAACATCTGTTTTGTGGCCTATGCAATATAAGCCTTTTGTCTCATTTCAGACAAACTAACAGAAATCATCATAATTTTGACCAATTTCCAAATGAAAAATATTTGATGCTGTCATTAGAGGAAATTGTAATAATGACAGAAGTTGTACTAAATAGAGTTGTAATTAAAGTTGTAGAGTAGTACAAAAGAGATTTTTTTTAAAAAATAAATAATTTAGCCCATGGGGAAATTTTCAATTCCAGATTTTAACAAACAGTCCATTTACATTTCTGAAATTATTTTGAAGTCTCGCATAGAACCCAATGCAGCAATAAAAACACTAACACATCAAGGAACTGCATCTAAAGCCACAAAAAACTTGCAAAATAAGTATTTTTTTAATGAAAACTTAGATTTTTTTTAACTCATCTTTAGATGCATAATATGCATTTCATATTTATACACATATATTTTGAGTTATGGTAACATTTCTTTTGACCAAAGTCTGACATGGAATTTACTTTACAAGAGGTGACCAGTGTAGACAATCTCCAGTAAGAAAAGCTCTTTGAAACTTTCTTACCTATTCCTAAGGAATAAAGGAGTTTTCTTGAGTTTTCTTCTGTTGCCATTCTCAAGATGTAAATAATATATGTAGTATTATTTATATTGTTTTTGTTAATGGACAAACCACTTAAACAGTAGATTCTCTTACTAAAATAAACAAATAAATAAATAAATAACACCACAAACTTGAGCCTCTACTGAATAGGTGGATTTTCAAATTATTAGATTTTTCAGGCATATAAAAATAATTTAAGGCCAACCAGAGAAATTTTTGTTGCATTATCTGCTGTTAGAGTTACGGGTTGAAAGAATGGACCAAATAGCATTGCTATTGTCTCCAGCAGTGACCACAGCCTACTCAGGAGGTTTAGGGTTAGAGGAAAGGAATGATCTTCATCCTTCTCACTCCTGGAGAACAAAGCATGACAGTGGTTCCAAGGGTGATCTCATCTTCTCTTTCCAACCCTTCTCCTCCTGCCCTGGTGTGTCCTCTCCCATGGGGCTGGGAGAGCTCTGTTGTCCATCACATCCTCCCCTTCTCCTGCAGCAGTTGCCATCCACACACCAGTGGCTCTGATGGTCTGGTGTGGCCCAGAGGGCAGAAAGCAGCAACCATAAGGGAAACCCAGCAAGGACTGTAGCAAGTATAAAGTGGTGCTTCTCTCTTAGCCTCTAATAGCTTGTACCTCTGATACTTAGACAGCCAGAGGTAGTCATTATTTCCTTCCTTCCTTCCTTCCTTCCTTCCTTCCTTCCTTCCTTCCTTCCTTCCTTCCTTCCTTCCTTCCTTCCTTCCTTCCTTCCTTCCTTCCTTCCTTCCTTCCTTCCTTCCTTCCTTCCTTCCTTCCTTCCTTCCTTCCTTCCTTCCTTCCTTCCTTCCTTCCTTCCTTCCTTCCTTCCTTCCTTCCTTCCTTCCTTCCTTCCTTCCTTCCTTCCTTCCTTCCTTCCTTCCCTCCCTCCCTCCCTCCCTCCCTCCCTCCCTCCCTCCCTCCCTCCCTTCCTTCCTTCCTTCCTTCCTTCCTTCCTTCCTTCCTTCCTTCCTTCCTTCCTTCCTTCCTTCCTTCCTTCCTTCCCTCCCTCCCTCCCTCCCTCCCTCTCTCCCTCCCTCCCTCCCTCCCTCCCTCCCTCCCTTCTTTTCTTCCTTCTTTCCTTCCAATTTTATGTCTCTCTTACACTTCATTTTTTTTTCTCTCCGTCTGGAGGTGACTAAGGTACCTTCAGCTTCCCATACTTTGTTTTTTTTGTCAAAAAAATAGGTATGTGTATGTGCACATACAAATAAGTCAGTTAAGTAACAAATATAAAAGTTTCAATAAAAAATACAAGAAAATCCTAATATTTCTCCTAGTTTTTCAAGCTTCCCAATGGAAACATCACTGAATTCAGCGAGCACTTCTAAGTAGTTTTTTTTTTCCTTTCAAACTTCATTATTATTGCAAATTAGCATTCAAGATAAGAATTTCATTGGGGCAATTGCTCGTCTGGGAAAGTGACAAGAATGTGGAAGAAGAGTCATTCCATTTCCAATTCTATGATAGATACGTAACCACATAAGCCTTTTACTTCCAAACATGGAAATTTAATTCAGCAAGATTTCTGTAGTTTCTGGTTTTTATGTATTCCGATTTTCATCCTCAAGTCTAAGTATAAAAAAAAAGAAAAATATATTTGTATGAGTTTAATTTGGAGTATAGATTCAGGCATAAACTGAAAACAATTATACTTTTGATATGTAGTTGGCTTTCACACTGAAAAAGAAAAAGGCCCATAGTTTCTATAACATACTATTTTTAGACAGCTCAGTGTTTATTCTAATCATTTTTTCCATATTACTATCCAAAATAGCTTAATATTTTATAAGGTGGTTGTCAGTCACATATGATAGTGCTCCCAAGTACAGCTTTGAAGAGCTCTTCTCTTTGTACCTTAGTACACCCACTTCAAGTCTGAGCATCTTCAGCTTTTAAAATGGCAGCCAGATTTCCTGTTTTCCAGGCTTTAAAATTAAATCAGTTCAAACTCTTTTGGATTGTATTTATAAGTGGCTCTGAGTGTGCTTCGTGTGTTGTTACTGTCCACTGATACTGGTCTATTTAATTATTTTTCCATAACTTGCAAAACTCTTTTAATTTGAAATTTCTAAGGCTGCAAAATTAGACTACAGTGGAGCCTATGATTTCACAGGTCTAGCTTCTCTCTTTTCTGAGATGCCATACCTTGGATGGAACTGGTTAATTCATATAAGTTCAAGCTGATGAGCTACCTGATATATAGGAGACTGCAGAAAGACAGGCCTAGACATAAGGAAACTCCATCATTTTGTGTCATATTTCATCTTCACTCTGCAAAGGTTGCCATGCAAAAATCAATTTATTCTTCATAGGAATGTATTGGGACTGACCCACCATAGATTAGTTGAAGGAATGTATCCAGAACTGTATTGACAGTATCTGTGTTTAAACTAAGCTCTTTCATTGACCTTTGGACAGGATGGTTTTTTGCCTTTCTTTTTCCCCTCGGGTGTTACAGAAGCAAATGAAAAGATCAGTCAAGAAGACATTTTGGTTAGTCTTGGTTTAATTAATCAGAAATTGTACCAGAGGCAGCCTCATCCCATGCTTTTAGCTTGGCTTTCTAAAGAAACAAGGTTTATGTAAGTACCCTCTGTTAGTCCCTATCTTTGTAACTTCTGAACCTGGAAGACATTTTGAACAAACTTTTAAACGGGAGTAAAGACTTGAGAAGCAATAAAATTCCAGCAATGGAATCAGGTTGTTAAGAAAAAAAGCCTGAATGACAGAGCCTGCCACATCATTTCTCCTTTCAGAAAGTACCAGAGAATCTTTGTGGAAGAGTCTTCTGAATTACCCTAACTGTGGGGGTGCAATTCATGCAGTCAACTAGTAGACACAGTTGCACTAGAGTTGTTTCTGGTGTTGTTTACAGATACTTATATTTTCAGAAAATTTTGAAGTTAACAACTGTTGCATCTCAGGTGATTTTTCCAAACATACCTGTCAAGTTATATGCTGATCCAACAACTTATGTCTTTATTTCCACACAGATATAAGAGTTACTATCCATATAAGTGAACTTTAAAATATCACGAGCTATCAGAACCTCATATTTCTGTTCACTATGGTCTCAAGAAATACAGGACTTACTTATCTGAAGAGCTTTTCCATAATGGAGACTGGAAGGAATGAAAGCTGAAGGGCTTATTTCTTTAAATTTCTAATCAATTGAGCCCTATGGGCATGACAAGGTACACAAACTGGACTATATAAGATACCTGTCAGGTCTGGTTTGCTCAGACAGGCATCTGGGATTTGATCCCTTGTGTTCCTGACTCATTAGCTTTGAGTTCCTGTTTCAGTGGTATACCCTTTTAGCAAGATTCTGTCTGCTTTCTCCTTTCTTCTTTAAATGAACATTGAACATGTTCTTTTGAACATTAAATATGCTTTTATAAGGTGTATTTATTCTGTTACATTTTGATTAAATAGCTTGCTATAGTGACTCAGAGAAAAAAGTTGTTACTTATGTGGGCATGTTCAGCATCACTTAAGGTTTTCTAGGTTGAAAAAAATCTTATTTTACCTGAGAATGAGGAGGGAGCTAGTGCAGGTCCTACTGCATCAGTCTAGAATACTGACATCTGGATGCACTGCTTAACAATTAAGTTCTTAAGTTTCTAAGCCATCTTACTTTACTCAGTCTTCTCAAGGTATAGCTTCAGGCAGAGCATACTGTATTAATCTAATTTTGAAGTGGCAAAGGTGTGCATTGCAGTAGTGAGGTCCCTATCCCAAATATTTACATTTCTGGACAGGTGTAAATCATTAAGGGGAGTCTTGACTATTAATACCTGATCATCTGGCAGGTTGGCACTTGGACACATCCTGGAAAAATGCTAAAACCATGTAAGCCATTTGGAATGTCAGCACAGTTCAAAAGTTCTCATGCGTGCCACAGAGTAAATCTGACTACCTGCAAAAGGGGGGAAACGTTGCTTTTCTGAGTTACTTTAGGCTGTTAGACACACAGCTAATTGTTCCATGAGACCTTCAGTGGTTCAGTAAGATTGACTTTGGTTTCGTGTTTTGTCTTTGCATATTCTCTAACTGTTCTATTAAGTGGTTGCTTTCTATCACACTTGGAACAACATAAAGAAATAGTTATTCCTAGGAACATTAGGAGGCATGTTTTCCCTCAGGAAGAAGTACTATCTTATATTTTTCTTTTAATGAGACCAGGAAGATATAGAATTAAAATAATTATAGTTTTTCCTGTGAAAGTGCATATGTCACTTAATTCAAATATGTGAGTATGTATATGTTTGAGATAAAATTACTTTTTTTCTTCTCAAGCAACCCTATTTTCACAATCTCATCAAAACTGTGTAATTCGTTCTTATTATTTTGTTCACAGTTACAATATGCCAGATTGTTTTTATTTACATTTTCTTTTTAATCAAACACATTTGCTTGCTGTTATGGCAACCACTTAAGAGAATTGGGTTGCTTTAATTGTTTAGTCATTGTTGTTGAAAAAGACCATTTAAGTTGATCTTTGAAGTTAGTAGTAGTAGTGCTACATGCTTTATGGAGGAAAGGGGGGAAAAGTGGGGAAAATCTTGAATATCAGGGCCTATCCACACTGGCAATGAAATTTAAACAAACAAAGAAAAAATCCTTCCCTCTCTCACAATATGAAACATATGATTGTGCAGGAGTAAAAAGCCAACAAAACAAGCTTGGATATCTCTGAAAAGAGGGGAAATTCATTTGGGATATTATTCAGTGGTTGAAGAGAAAATCAAGTTTATAGTCATATTTAGATTTAGATTCTGGTTTTTGCATTTAAAAAGATGTGCAAATTATCTTTAATGAAACTCTTGAAGGTGATGTGTAAAGGAAGCTATATATGTACATTCTTATAAAGTCTTTGGCTTGAGTGAAGTTACTGCCTTCAAGTATTTGCTATAGCGGACAACAAATTGGGGGCAGCCATCCTCATGTAAGTTCAATATACTTACTGCAAGAATCTTTTTAAAGGGTAGTTTGAATCAGATTTATGATAACAATGGGAACAAAAATAGACTAAATTCTGTGAATTGTTTAGGAATCTTACCTTGTTTACTTGTTTTTTTACTTGGCACTGCATGTGTTATATTAGATGTTAATTGGTTAAAATACTTTTCAGGCTAAAGAGCTTTTCCCAAAGGATTCTGGTACCTATACCTCTTTCTACTTCCATGCTATGTGACTTTCATTTCTAGAAACTGAACTTTTTGTGTGCTTGTTCATGTGATACATCTAAGTTGTTTTTTTAAAGTATACGGATTTTTATATACTTCAAATACAACTCAGTGCCAGATACACCTGGCTTTGTAGTTAAAGTGCTGAGGAAATTTCGCTTGTCTTATTTCAGGTACCTTGTGAGTTATTTTTAGTTATTATTCCTAGTATCTAAAATTCTTAAGTGTCGTATCAAATTACAAAATGCAATTTATGCAAACTATTTTACATAGTAAAAGTATTGGTTTCACTTAATCTATGTTGAATATATGTATATGAAAAAAGATCTATATTTTTTTTCTTTTAAGCCAGCATCAGTTAAAAGTTAAATATGCCAACATCCACCTTTTTTTGAGTAATTACCAGTAGATTGTAAAATTAAATTGGTTGAACTGATAGGATATATTTTTAAAGTACTTGTCCCAGCTAATACCTTTTTCTTTGTGGTTAATTACCAAAATTTTATTTTTAATGTTAGACTTTTAGGCCTGAGGCAGGTAATTTTTTTTTTTTCGTAATTCAGCATATAAAAGCATCCTCATCCTCCTTAAGAGTAATTGTGCGAAATCTTCTTAGCAGATATACCTCCAGTGTAATTTTCAGGCTCATGAATGCAACACATGTTTAACTCTTACAGCTAAAACTACAGTTTATGAAAATGCTTGAAATAATAAATTCAAAATACCATTCTTTAGCAGCTTTCTTTAAGAGGTATAATACTGTATTAGCAGATAGCAAACTTTTATACCTAATAGGACTTTTCACTTGGATTGAACTTGAAAAATACAAGAGCTGAGTTACAAGAAGAGGGAGTGAAGCCTATGTTTAACAAAAATTACGCAGGGGAGCAGGGAAGTTACATTCTGCTTTTATTCTCTGGGACCTTCTAATTTCACAATCATTTACTTTTGGAAAGAAAATATTATTTTAAAAGGTAGATGCCTGGTAGAGTTTATTTTAGCAATGTAAATCACATGTGCTGACCAGGCAAAGGGGAACATTCACCATTTGAACAGATTGCTAGACCTGTGGGTCTGAAGTAATTTCTGGTCTTGTTTTAAGGCCAGAAATTCTCTGGTAGGTCGCTGCTTTTCTGTTGCGGGCGCCTCGGTCTCTTCGGAGAGGTGTGGAAGAGGCAACGAAACGATCCTTAAAGAGAGATGCTTTTGCTTAGAGTCCCAAGAGCTGACAAGCACCCTAGACACGGGTCCCCTCCACAAACGCCAGCTTGTTGGGCGAAGCGAGGCAGCCACAGGTTGGCTTTTGCCCCTCAGCGGGAAGGGAAGCGCCCTCGGTGCCGCCTGCGGTGCCTGCGCTGCGCGGGGAGCGCCCGGCAGCATCCCCGGTGCCGCTGCTGCGGGTGCCTCTCCCCCGGGCATCACAGCCCCGGCCCCGGCCTTCTCCGGGGCCGCAGCCGCGCTGGAAATGAAGATTTACATCTCCTGAAAAAGCGCAGCTAGCCACCGCCGAGGGGCCGGGCGGAGGCTGGAGCCGGAGCTCGTTATCCTTCCCGAATGCGAATGAGCCCGTCCCGCGGCTCTTGGCTCAGGTGTGCTCAGCTTTTGTTTCATTAGATTACCAATTGGGTTTGGGAAGGAGACCCAGAGCTTCCAGATAGCTCGGTACCATATGGAAAATCTGCGCTATTTTGATTATGCTCTATGTAAACATTTTAATATCGGATCCTTAAAATCCAGAGACTATCCCAAAGGGGATTAAAACATAATCCTCTCTCTCTATAGCTGTAGTGGATTAATTTCGTATTCTCTCAGTGGCTGACTTGCTCCCTGAAGGCTACAACAAAAAGACTCAGTGCTCCTTAAACATGCTATGGAATTGCAAGTTGTAATTGGAGATTTCCAAAGGACAAGTGTAAAAATGAAACACTGCTAATACCGATTTTTTTTTTTATTTTGTGCTTTAAGAAGAGAAAAAGTCGGTAAAGATTTTTTTTAAAACTTAGTTTGAACACCCTCTTTCCTGAAATCCCGTAATGTTACTGCTATTTATTTTACTTTCTAGTTTTGTTGGTTTTTTCTTTGTTCGGTTTTTCTTGTTGTTGCTGTTGTTGTTTTTAGGGTTTGTTTTTTCCCCCCCGATACAAAACACACAAGAAAACCTTTTTTCCTATGAAAAGTACCATGATGCTTATTCCCTGTCGCATTGTGATATCTCTGACATGTTTACCTTGCAACAAATCTAGGGTGTCATTCGAGTAGAACGCAGGGCAGATGCCAAGGTACCAGTCTGGGAGGGAGCTCGGAGCCTTTTCTCGGAGGGGTAGAAAGACAGAAATCCCCGATTTCCCCTGCCTTCAGTAACGGGCTAAGAAGTGACTGTTCCCTTTCCCTGCACGTTCACCCCTGCTTTTGCAGCTCTGCCCCCTGCTCCAGTCCGTGAGGGCACATCACCCGCTAACCGGGCTGCACCATTGTCTCTGCCTGAATGGCAGATTATAGGGTTTGGCCTTTTGGCCATTAAATAGCGGTGGCTTTATTTTTATTTTAGCCACACAACACCAGGGAAAAGAGGTAATTGGATTAAATTGATGTTCTTCCTTCTGGGATTCAGCAAAGCCCACAAACGCCTTCTTAAAGTGATAGAATATCGGGTCGTTTCCAGGACGCTCTTTTCTTCCCCGCACAAAGGCCCGGGAGCCCGTCACCCTGCGCCGGGCCAAGTGTGCCCGAGAAGGGCCAGAGGAGGGGCAGGGCGCTCTGCTTGAGAGGGCAAGTGTTTCTGCAGGGCAGGCAACTGCCGGCTGCCCAGACCCCCCTTCTGTAAACACAAAGAAAGGGGGCCTGGGGAATAGAAACCCAAATCCACTTGTAATCGTACAAGAGAATCGGGCGTAATTACTTGAGCAACCTAGATGAAGATTGATGAGGCTTTAAAGCGGCGTTTCGGATCGATCACCCTGCCCTTTGGAGCCTGCAGCCGGGCTTCCCCGGCTCGGATCGGCTCCTTTCCCACCGCCAAGGGAGGGAGAGAAGATGGAGGCGAGACTAGGAGAGCAGCAAGGCAAGCCCAGCGCATGTGATTCCGATCAGCTGACTGGGGTCAAGAGGCTACCTCGGTTTATTAGGAGATGGAAAACAATAAAATGAAAGAAAATAGAGTTTGTATCAATATTATCCCGTCCGCCACGCTGGGCTGCTGAAAGCTGTCACTGAAACTGTGTGTTCTAGCTTCCCCCTGTACGCACAGCAATCCCTGCCTTCTTCTTTATTTATTTTGCAACGTAAATGACAAAATATTGTGCAATAAGGGCTCAAATTGGGTGTTACAGTAAAGTAAAGCATTAACATGACAGTTAGATGCGCCGATACAGGAGTAATTTGGGCTAAGTGAGTAATTTGAAGAGCTGCTTGCAAGAGCTGGTAGTGAAGAGTACGTGCAGTGCTGGGGGAGGAGGAGAGGGCGCATCCGAGGCGTTGGCCCCGGTGCGAGCCGCAGCCCCGGGCTCGGCTCGGCCGCGCCAGCGCTCGCACGGCTCGCACGGCTGGAGGGGCGAGCGGCCGGGCAAGGCAGCGGGGGGCTCACGGCTCTCTGCCCTCTGAGTTGGGGTCCCCTTATTGCAACGGAGATTTTTTAGCTGCGTAAAACAACCAAACCCTGTTTAGTACCTCCTGATACGAGGTTTGCCAGTTTCTAAAAGGTGTATCAGTCAGGTGTTGTACCTAGCTTCTCAATACTGGAGTGTTATTATTTATGTGCCAGATGCGTGTTTGTACATCGATGTGGCTGTGTGTTTATGTATGTGTATGCAAGTTATCCCACAGGCTTTCGTGGTTAAATCTAGAAGAATATTTTATATGTAATATTTTCTTCGAAGCACGTAAGCTTCCTAAACACGACCGCTGTCATCTTTAGCAGAAGATTGCACTGATATTGAAGATATGATAGTGAAAGAGCGATTCTCTTGTGTTTTGGATTAAAGAAGGGTTGTTTTGATTTTTGTTTTCCTGGATTAAAACCTAACAGTTTGTGTGGAGAAGGCTGCCTTTTAGGTTTTCCCCATCTCATCTTTTCAATGCCTGTGAAAGCGTCTCGGTAAGGAATATATTTGAGTGAGGTATTGTTACGTTAATTTTAAAAGGATAAGCTGCAGCGAGTTGAAACAAAAAATATCTTGCCGTAAATGTATTTAACGATGCTAGCCTTTGTGTGCGTGGGGTATTGAAATAAGTAAAAAAAGAAGAAAAAAAAATAAACGTAAACAAAAACCTCCCGACATTTGGCGTTACTTGTCCGAGTTGAGGTCTGGAACCAGAGTTAAAAATAATGCCCCCAGGCCTCTCAGGGTCAGCGTGGCGGGCAGGGGCTGCGGGCTGCCCTGCCCTGCGCCCCCGGCCCGGCCCGGCCGCCGCGGGGACCCTGGGCTGCCAGACCGAAGCGGCATGGAACGAGCCGCCGCTATCGCACATAAACAGTGATAGTGTTAACGAGGAGCAAAAGGGCATGAAAAGAGAGGGGACCTTCTTCTAAGAGGCAGCATTTTTCACCCTAACCCCTCTGAATTTCGTTGCTATGATTTATCTCGCAACCCCGGAGCTCACCAACTCGCTTGTGCCCCGGCCGCGGAGTTCAAAGCGCTGGCCGCGGGCAGGAGGGGGATGAACACGGCGTTTACAAACTGGGTTTACGAGGGGCTCGCCGGGCGCTGGCTCGGCGGAGGGAAGGGCCACCGGGGATGGGCCGGCCGGGCGCCTCCAACCTGACGCCGCTGCCCTTGCCTTGCAGGCCCCGTGGTCCTCAGCACGCCGGCACAGCTCATCGCCCCCGTGGTGGTGGCCAAGGGGACGCTCTCCATCACCACCACAGAGATCTACTTCGAGGTGGATGAAGATGATTCGGCCTTCAAGAAGATCGACCCCAAGGTGAGTGCGGCGGGCGGGCGGGCGCGGTCCCGGTTCCCGGTCCCCTGTCCCGGCACACGTGCGCCGGGGCCGCCCCCTCATTCCAAACTCCGCTCCTGTCTGCCGCCTTTCGCTGCATTAAAAAAAAAAAAAAAAAAAAAAAAAAAGAAAAAGAAAAAAAAAAAAAAAAGAAAAAAAATAAAAAGAGCGCAACGTATTAATGATGTTAAATCCTCTATTACGGCAGCGTGCGCGTTTTCCAGCAGCCTTTCGCGCGGTGCCTTTGTATGAACGTGGTCAGATTTAGTAGTTAAGCCAATTGCTCTGAAATCCCTGGAGGGAGCAGCAGTCCTAGCCCGCAGCCTTCCCGAGACACAGTGGAGGGTTTTACGCCTTCCGAGGTTATCGGAGAATCCCGTTATTTCAAAAACGTTAGTTTCCACGTGAGAAAATACGGCGCATTTTGTAAACACTTTGTAACTGCTAAAATGAAAGTTAATGCTTGTTTTCTGTGGGAAAAAAAGAAGATGTGGGGGGGGGGGGGGGGGGGGATGGAGTACAGACATGTACCGAAGACTTAGTTCCTGGGAAAGCTCTGGTTTTTTTCTGAAGTCATTTACTACTACCAATTCCCCAGCGCCGCCCCCCTTCCCCCTCCCTTCCGTGAAAGCCTCCAGCCCAGCCGCAACAGAGCAGGGGTGCGTGACTTGAGCGGAAACCTTTGCGTGGCTTTCTCCTCGCGGGAACGGCGCGGGGGATGCCACGCAGGGGAGGAGGGGGCAGACGGAAGGGACGTGTCTAACAGAGCGCTCCTCTCGTCTGCATCTCTTTTTGTTCTTACCGCTCTTGCATTATTTCTTTGCTATTGCTCTGGAAAATGTTGGAAGAGAGGAAATAGGGGAGGTACTTCTACAAAGACCTTGGGGTTTGGGGTTTTTCATGCAAAAATATTATAGATAATTTCCAAGAAATCTCCTTGTCTGAATACGTTTGCAATGAAGTGATTTCTCTTTGGCGAATAATTTGTCAAACTCGGAACTTTCTTCGCAGTTCTGGGGTAAAAAGTTTCTGTCAGAATCTCTGGGTATAACAGTTTCGTTAAAGTGCACCCGCTGGAAATAGTTGCTAGGGGCTGTCACACAGGAGATCGGCCTCTTTCAGCACTTGTTGACTGTTAGGACCCTAATCAAAATCCGCGTTGTTAATTTGCGTTTTGGTTTAAAAGGCATTTTAAAGAAATGCATCCTGAGAGGGACCAGGCAGAGCGGTACCAGCCGCGCGGGAGGGGCGGCTTTGGATTGCGTGGTTTTGTAAGCACACACATGTTATTCCCTCTGTTTGCCCTGGGAGCTCATGGGCTTGATTTCTGGGAGTGCAACTGGCAATCTTAGCACATTCGTAACGGATTTGTAGGTCAGAAGTAATATTGTTGTTCACTTTATTGGTGCTGGCTCTCACCTATAAATTTTATTTTCTGCTTTATTAGTACCTGCACCAAATTGCTAGTTTTATCAGGATCACTGCTTACTCAAAACACTGCTTCACAGATACGTCGTGTTTCCTCACCTTTGTTCAAAAGCCAGCAGAAACACAACAGCACCGTATAATAAACCCTTCAAAACAGACTTCTTTCCTGACTGCTGGAAAAGTGTAACTGTGTTAATAAGTACGCTAGTGTCTAACAGTTGCTGCTGGTGATCTGGAGCTAAATTCCAATATTGTTGTACAACCAATATTTCCCTATTCTACAAAACTATTCAAAATGAAAAGTCAGAAGTCTGCCCTTAAGTTTTCTGCTTTACAGGATTTTAGCAACTATGCACAGAAAGGCAAAATCCACAAAACATAGCTGCCTCTGTTTTTTCAAGTGGAAAACTTGATCTGATATTGAAACACTTACCCATAAGTATTTTACTTCATTTATTAGCTTGTAATTAAATAAATCAGCAACAGAAATTAAAATCTAAATCACAAAAAGTAATTATCCAGTGTATTTCAAGTGCATTTTCAAATATATAATTCCAATATTCAAGCGTTATTATATAAGCAGAATCCAAATTTCTTTTGAATATATTTAAATAACATTTCAAGTATATTTATGGAATGTTAGAAATAGAACAAGCAATATATATGAAACGAAAAATGTAAACTTGTTAAGTTCAGACACTTCAAAAGACCATTAACAAAAGTACCGTGATAAAATCTACCTTTTAAAATGGTATCTTCTTTTTAGCAGAAAATGTCCTTGAAGTATCCAAAATGGCAATTTAACTTCTGTTCACCAAATCACAAAACACCAACATCCACAATTTCAAAGACAATGTGAGATCACAATATTTGATACAAATTAAAAGGTACATTAGGGTTTGTTCAGGTGGCATATCCAAATAGCTTTTACTCACAGAAGGTTTACATAAAAATACCGGGGTTTATTATAATCCGTTGGTACCGTTTTTTAGGCAGAGTGGTCACAATCAAATTACGGCAAATTTTCCTTTCCAGGTAGCACATTTTCCTTTTATTCTTTTTTCTTTCTTTCTTTCTTTCTTTTTTTTTTTTTCTTTTTTTTTTGTTTTTCCCCCACGGGGAACTGCAAAACTGTGACGAAGAGGAACGATGCTTGCTGTTCTCATTTGCTTTTCTTTATGAAGAGCCTAAGCTATATTCCTTTTTTAAAAGAGAATATTATTTGCATTGTCAAGTGGAAATATATGACTTTTTAAACAGGCATCTTAAACTTCATCGGGAAATTAGCAGATTTATCGGTCAGGCCGGTTTTATAGTTACCCTCTAAAGTTTCTCCAAACTTTTCGGGTTGGTAAGTATTTCCCTAGCCAGTCGCCACGTTTGTTTGGCCGCGTTTTCCAGGGCCGAGTGAGGTTTGCCCTGAAAGAGGTCTAAGTTGGGCAAGAAGTAGTGCGGGCACCTCCTGCACTGGAGGCACGAGATGAGCTGCAGTAAAATCCCGTTGAGCCGGTCCCCCAGGCACGACTCGTCCCAGTCCGATTCGCGGGGATGCTTTTCGCATTCGTAGGAAACCAGAGTCTTCATGTGATAATTATTCAGGGGCTGGCCCGGCAGCTCCAGGTGACGGTCCCGTAAGGTTTTGAGGATGGAGAGGCATTTCTTCCTGCAGCCGCCCATCTGCAGTCTGTTCTCAGCTTCCGCGAACTGCAGCACCCAGGCATCGCTCTCGGCCGAGCTCTGCTTGCCGGCCAGAGAGTGGCACTCCTTGGACAAGAGGTTGAAGCCTTCCGCCTTGACCTCCGCCACCCGGTTGGGTCCCGGCCAGGGGATGTGGGGAAGCGGCCAGTGTGCAGCACTCCGCGGCCAGATCCCCGTGCACTTGAACGCTGGAGTGATCTGCACGACGTACCGATCCCTGATCCTCAGCTTCACTTCGCTGGTGTCCGCCACCATCTTTACCACGTCTCTGTAACTGCACTTATCCACGGCTTGAGCCACCAGAGTCTGGAATCTGGACCGGATTTTGCGAGCGGAGAGGTAGCCAGACGCCGTGATGAACTCCACCCAGAGGGACATGCTCCTCTTGCGCCCGTCGCTTAACTTTAACACAGCGCAGCCCGGCAAGGAGCCGTCGTCCACGAAGTTGAAAACCCCCATTTGGTTCAGATACAGCACGACTTCAAACTCCGTGGGGGAGATGACTTCCAGCCCCTCGTAGCGATTGTCCATCTCGTTCAAGGAACTGATGAAGCGAGGCTCCTGCACCTCCACTTCCTTCAGCACGTCCGACACCACTTTGCAGACTTCTCGGATCGTTTTGGCGATTGCAGCTTTCCTGGCTTGGCATTTCTCATTGTAGTATTTATTCAAATGATACACCAGCTTGGCCTGGGCCGCGATCATGTTGGGGCAGAGATCCGGATTGTATACCGGAGTCTCGCAATAGGCTGTGGGATCCAATGCGGCTGCTAAGGCTGGAGCCAACTTCAGAGGAGAAACAGGCTGCCGCACTCTGAAATGTAACAAATGTTTTTCAAAATGCGCCGGGGCTGCTGCTCCTCAGATGCTCTCTTCCTGCTTTTTTAGATCAGCCGTCTTGAAGTGTGTGTGGCGGGGGGGGGAAGGGAGGGGGGAGCGGGCGGGGGACTGGAGGGGGCGATATTTTTCCTTCCCCTTTTTTTAAAGGGTCCGTGAGTGAGAGGGAAGCATCGAGAGCAGCACCTTTCCCAGCAGCAAGAAAAAACAAAAGTTGCACTGAGACACAGCGAGGGTTCCAGTAGTCAAAATAATAAAACCTCTTCGTATTTATTTATGTTTTCCCGTAGTAATCACCGTGTGTATGCAGGGCGGTTAATCAGATGGTGGAAAAAAGTGCCGTGTGTGTATGTCAGAAGAAGCTGGCTGTTGGTTTGTATAAGAGCCCAGATGCACTCGTGTGGAAATTATAAAGGCAGGGCCAGGCAGGCGAGCGGCCAATCGCCACTGGGCTCGTCACTGCAGCCTCTTTCAGCTCAAACCCGGCTAATTAATCCCTCTCTAGGAGATAGATATGTATACACAGCCACACGCACACACACACGCAGGCACATATAGAAAGGTAGAAAGGTTACTGGTTAAAAAGCCGCCCCGGTCCTCTGTACACTCGGAAATCAAGAGCAATCGCTCTCCTTTGGGTGTAACTTGAAGGGTATTGACGTTTCGAGAGGACTTGGCAAAACTGTGCCGCTCCGTACTGAATCCCTGCGTGCCTCCTCATGGCCGGGACATGAATGCAGGTGTATTAATGGGCATCCATCAACTAGGGAGCTACAGACCGGGCTCCCTCCGGCAGGAGCACAGGCGTAAATTCATTAACCCCCACTCTGCGTCACATCACGCAGTCCTTTTCCTCCTAATAGTTGTCTGTAACTGCAAGCGAGAAGTAGGTTTGTTTTTTATTTTTTCTCTTGTGAACCGGCTAGTGAACAAGGCAGCGGATTCACGGCAAATTTAGTGCTCTTCGGAATAAAATATTGCTCAGAAGTCCACGATTTGTATTGTTTTAAAGGATCTTCTGACAGGCTCTAATCGATTTTGAGGTTTAATGCATTTCGGCATTGTCTCTGCTTTGCTTTTTTTTATTTGTACCTTATGAAGGGAGAATCAATCGCTAAATATATCTGTCAAGTCTTTTTCACGTTCCTTCCAAAAATCAAGTAGTAGATACAGACGGTAAATCTCCTTTGCCAATTCTTAGCATCGTTTTTATATTTTGTATTGCGCTCCGATATGTTGTGAGGAGTAGATGTTCGGCTGCTTTTCGAGACGCACTAGAAGTACCTATTAATTTCAAACCTGGAGGATTTATCGTACAGCGAGCTGTGCTAGCAAGCTGCGCTTAGTAAATGTGCACACGGGAGGCACGCTAGCGACTGCAAACATGCTGGCTTGCTTGTCTGACAGTTTGGGGTTTCGCCTGTGTGATGTGTAATTAGCAAATTTCGCCTTCGGTACTTTTAAGTGTTGGTAATCGGGACCTTTATCTGCGAATAAACCGGAGTGGTAAGCTCTTCTGCTTCACAGCATTTACTGAGCTTCACTTCAAGAGACCCCTAAATTATATATATATGTATATATATTAAAAAAAATATATAGACTACCAAAGCTTTTAATCGCCTGGAATCTTTAGACTACTGACTGATTACCTTTTCATAACGTAACTGTCACGGGCATATCAGTCGCTGAGGAGAAATCATACCACAAAGAACATTTCACGACATTTATTCAGCGTACGAATGCGACCAACTTTATTGCACATAGCGGAGAATTTGTGACTGTGCTCTTGGCTCCCTCGGTCTAGCGGTTATATGGGTGTTCCCGTGCCGCTCCCGAGGAGGAAGCCGATCGGAATTCTTTCCTGCTCGTGAACTGAGCAGGGCTGCGGCTGTCGCTGAAAAACTGCAGGTGACAGGTCGTTCCCGAAGCAGCTTACCTCTTCTCGGCCGCAGCCCTTGGCCGCCGGGAGAAGGGCGACCACTTTCTGTCTGTTTGGGGCGGAGAGGAGGCAGTTTCCTCCCGGGCTTTCTCCCTCCCTCCTCCGCTTAGTTTCCCGGCCGGGCGCCGGGCGGGACACGCGTGCCTCCCCCCGGCCGCGGCGGGTCCGGCGGCGGCGGCGGCAGCGGCACAGAGCGCCCGGTCCCGGTGCCTCCCGAGCCGCCGCCGAGGAGCGCTGCCGCCGTCCGTCCCTACGCCCGGCCCGGCGCTGCCGCCTCCCTCCCTCTCTACCTCCCTCCCTCCCTCTCTCCTCCCCCGCGGGGCGGTGGCGTGCGCGGCCGCGGGATCCGAGGGCCGGCTGCCCCAGCTTTCCCGGAGCAGGCGCTTCCTTCCAGGAGTTGGGGCTGGCTCCGAGGGGACAGGGGTGCGCCTCTCCGCCGCTCCTACCGGCGGCTGCCCCCGGCTGCGCGGGCAACCTGCTCGGCGGCGGGGGCGGAGGTCGGCCCTCTTCCCTTTTCTCTCTTCCCTTTTCCCTCTTCCCCCTTCCGCGGGGGCCGGCGCACGCAGAGCCGCCTCGGCGGCACCGCCACCGGCCCCGGCGGCGGGCGGGGAGGGGGAGGCACCTCTCCGGCCCGGCACATCCCGCCCCAGTGCCCCCGGATGGGGCCGGCACGACCCAGCCCGCCCCTCGGGGCCGGGGGCGATGCCGGTCGCGCCGTGCCCTCAGAGCCGGCGTGGTGTTCGCCACAGCAGGGCACGGCTGGGCTGAGAAGGGAAGGAAAAGCGGTCAAGTTGGGACTAACTCCGGCGGGCGGGTGCCGGGGACCGACTGGTGCGGGGGAAGGCCCAAGGTCCGGCCCCCGTTCCGCCCCGGCGGCGGCCGCTGGTCCCGGAGCCGCCCGGCTCGAAACTGCCGGCGCTGCCGCGTCGGGGACGGCTTCTTTGGGATGGAAATGTCAAAGAGCCCCTTTCTCGCAGGGTCACAGACCAGCGCCGGGTAAAAGCGAAAGTTACAGCGGGCGGACAAAAGGTTGTCCCTTCCTCCCTTTCCGCCGAGGGAACAGCCCTTTCCTGCGGTGGGGGCACCCCTCCACTTCCCAGAGATGCAGGAGCCTCAGAGCTGCACGTTAGCGATGGGGATGTTCCGAGCCAGGTTTTGCTTCTTTTTGCCCACTAGGTTTTGGTTTGGCAATTGCAGTTGCCAAAGGCAAAAGTGGAAAGGTCGTACCTTTAAGCTGTCAGAAGTCGTAACATTCAAAACGTGGCAAAATTAATTTAAACAAAAATTACGTCTTAGATACTAAATCAGAGTTTTCAATGTGCATGGCTAAGATTAAGCTATGATATCAAGTATGCAGGTTATACGTATTTATTATATCTCGGTGGCCATGAGAAATACTAGATTTAGGCTTGACTGGGTGATATTTAACACTGAAAGTCTCTATTAACTCCACGCCATCATTTCGTTTCACGCACCAAACATTTAATAGTTTGAAAATTTGTATATTTAGGCATCACGGACACCACTGAAATGTGACTGTTGAAGTGACCCAATCGTTTAACAGAACAAGAAGTCAGTTTTGTTTGGGCGTCGAAAATTATTATCTATATGACTATATATGATATAAAAATATAGGCATTTTTCAAAACTTCTGACCATCTACTGCAGTTAATTTTCCTCTGTAGTTATTAGTGCATCCTTGGTAAACTACAAAAGGAATACCTTTTCAGCAATGAATTTTATTTCTACTGGGTTTATTGAGTATTAAGTTGTTTTGGAAAATCGTGATTAAGGTCACTAATTAAAATGATGATTGATCATTTGTCATGATAATGGTACCATATGATTTTGGTGACTTTTACCAAATTGCCGTTTTCCAGATATTTCCTCTAATTAGGGGGTACTATAACAGTATTCGTTGAGCTCTGCTTGTTATTTCAAATGTTTCAAACTACATTGCCTTGTCATGTAGTGCTCATGTTAGCCAAAAAGCCAAATGGTGGTGTTGAAAATCTTTGTATTCACCCACATCTCCAAATTGCAATTTGAGGCGGGGGGGGAAGAGTCACCATACATATAAATTTAATCAATATTTTCTTTTTCATATGGTGAAAAGTGTGAGTTAAAATGCACATGCAGATGCATATCTGCACAAAGGGTTTGCATGGATATCGCTTTATATTTCTTATTGTATAGCAATACTTCTTCCACACACAACTGCTCATGAATTTTAAAGTTTTATTTTTTAATATCTGCCAATTGCACTAGGGAGGTAAGAAGAAAAAAAATGAAGCTGAGTTGATTAAATTATTTATCCTTACTGCTGAAGTGAGTTTGAAGGCTCATTGAATGTATCTGATTTCATGGCTTCTCTTTCTCCCCTTCCCCCCTCAATTCTTCCTGGTTATTTCATCCATATCATCCTGCCAGCAACAATAAATTCACTTTTTTTTTTTTTTTCAAGTAAGAAAACTAAAGACAGATATTTGTGCTGGGTTTGCTATATGTGTCACATTTTATAAAATAGGCAGCATCTTTTTTTGGTGATAGAAGTCAACAGTACCTTCAATTTTCTGTATTCTTATTTTATAGTTTACTTTTTGCCTCTACCTTCAAATTTAGGAACAAATGAAAAACTGAAATGTAAGTTGCTATAATGTTTGCAAAATTGCAATTTTAATAAATTTATACACTTCATTGCTAAGACTTGTGGGTCTTATTTGGTACACAAGCATTTTTCTGTTGTGAACAGTTTTCTGCAATTTTTAATTTTTTTTCAGAAATAATGTCATAGTTCCTTTTACAGTACACAATTAACATTCATTAGGGTTAAACTTAATGTGTATGTATTTTCTTCCTGTTAAAAATTAAAGAAAAACATGAAGATAGTTTGCATTACTGTTGGACTTGGTCATCCTAGGTCTTACGGATGAACTGTTAATGCTTTAAATTCCACTAATCTGCAATCTGTTAAGGCAAAAACTGTAATTGATTTGTTTTCTCTAAAATGTTATGTCTCAAAAGTAAACGTGGAGCTTGCACAACTGTGATTTTGGCTAGAACTGCAGAAACATGTAGGCAGGAAAAAAATGCATTGATTTATTCATTTGGTTCACTTATCCATCAGCTTCTTCAAATCCAGACATTCCTTATAGTACAGCATTTTATTTAAGTAGTCCAACATTGGGTTTTTTGGTTTTTTTTTTTTGTTTTTTTGGGTTTTTTTTGTTTGTTTTTTTAAAAAAGATCTCTAGCTTGGAGAATGTTCTTTTTTACTGAACTGCTAGAGGAGTGCAGAATCAGTGGGGATTAGCGCCTTTTAATCTACTACATCTGTAGTGGGTCATCCAACACTGCAGAACTCTCATTACTCTCTATTGCTGTATATGATTAAGTGACTGAAAATATTGAACATTGCCCTTGAAAATAAAGCTGTATATGTTGGATGAGCAGCTTCTGAAGACTTCATGTCTAAACTAATCTTTCCCCTTGGTAACTTTAGCCATGGAATGCAAGAGAGGACTAGAGTGCTAGAAAATGTAAGTTGAAATTGAAGTATGGGAGCATTTGAAATGCATCATTATATAAATCATGGCATCACACAGTATACTGTGTCTTAGGAGTAACAGCATTTTATTAGCAAAATGGGAGAGTGGTATGTCTTGAACATACTTATTTTTGTGGCTGGTGCTTTTCTGTAAGCTGGTTTCATACTGACTAGCAAACTACAGCATCTTGTGAAGATACTGAAATTAGGAGAAGACATTGCTTAACACCTTTGAACACTGGCCAATAGTAAGTTATAAGTAAGCACCATTTTTTGTGTGTACATTTGGTCATTTAATGTGCTTATTGTTGATTTCTGTGCTGCCAATACTTTGGGCATCTTATGTCCCTCCAACTCAAAATGAAACTTTGCCCTCTCTCTTTACAATTACATGAGTATGGTAAATTACCTATGTAATTCATTTAATCTTGATTTAGCTATGAGAGGACATACCTAACATATTTCAATGCAGACTTCTAGTTTTAATGTAGTGTATAGCTCTCAATATTTTCTCTCCAAATAACGGTGAAGGGAGGAGTTGAGTGAGTTGGTAGTAAGTGATTAATACGTTTCGTTGAACCTTATGAGGGCCCTGATCCTGCAAATAACTGCCCATGCACTTCCCTGTGAGCCTAAAAGCACCCATGACATCATGGGCAGGATCAGGGCCAAAACACTTGGAGGTTAACATTTGAAGAGGATGAGATACAGTGAGGCTGTAAAATATCTAATGTATCAAATGCATGCATTGGTGAGGAAATAGATTTTTGGCTCAAATATCTACACTTCTGTCAAGCAGCACTTCCCTATAATTTCATTGTGCTTTAGCCATAGTGTTAAAATAGCTTCTTGTGAAAGGACATTGCTGTTTTGTCCGTATTTTAACAACACGCTCTCACAAAAATGCCCCCCCAATACACTCTACAACCCTTCTGAGGAGGGTGAGGTTATTCAGAGAAACAAATGAAAGATTATGCTTTCAGAATCTCCGTTAAAACAATATTTTTTATCTACTTTCACATATTCAGGACTATTTCTAAACTCCCTAAAACTGCAGAGTCTTTTAGCAGTTTTAAATATAAGCAACCTACTCGCTAAGAATACTTATTGTTCCTAAAATCATCCTAACTATAACTGCAATATAAACATGACAACCAATTTATTATTTTAGGAAGAAGAGGTGAGATCTTCTCAGGAAAAACATGATACTTAGATCTTTTGGCCTTTAAAATATTTTACCACCATCACTCTGAACTTTTATTTTTTTACTGGTGGAACATTGTCATTGTAGAACACAATATTTTATCTAGGGGGAATTTGAGCCTCTTATTAAAAGCAGAAAAATCATTCCAGTTGCGCCTTACTTGAATTCGAAATTTAACCTACATTACCTACTGTCCTTTCTACTTTTCCCTGCCAGTTTTTTGGCCAGCTCTAGGACACTATATAAAGAAGTGGGTCCTTTGTGGCACAGTACTGGTGTCCCTGAAATGAGAAAGGCTATAGAAATAGCATGTAGTCTTGTAATTTCAAAAATATGCAATCAAATTGTTGAAAGAGAAATATTAGCTTGTGGGAATACCTGTTTATCTGAAAGGAATATTACTCTCCATTTTTTCTTGATAGTTGAAATAGATTTTGCCTTTTAGACAGTTCTCATTTGTAATATATTATTGCCATTGAAAAGAAGATAAAAATTTACAGTATATCTGTTAGGGTAGTGACAGTGTTGTTTCTTGAGATTCCTTAGTTTTAGATGAGAAGATATCTTTATGACTTCACATTTATGAATCTTATTTATTTACTATTTTAGTTGATAAAAAAATAATTATTTTGTTAAACTAAAATAAACTTTCAGGGGAAAAGTTGTGGAGTTTTACTTTTTTTTTAGGGTCAATACTGATTTTAATGAGATTATGCAGTGTGTACAGGCCTACTAAGAGAGAAGTTTCTGTTATCAACATGGTTCTATCTTATTTTCAGTAAATATTTTACCATCTCTATTCCTTGTTTTCTTCTGCAAATTATTTCCAGGAATAAACTGGCTCAAATTTTCACTTCATTTTTTTTTTAAATAACCTTATCAAAAGGAACAATTAATAAGTGCAGAATTCTTACTAGCCCTCTGAAGAACAGACGAGTATATGGCATATGCTAGGCTGTGCCATAATGCTTACCATTTTCACCTACACATCAAGACATTGCTTCTTCAAACAGGTAAAAAATGACAGCAAGTATGTTGGACAACAGCTTTCTCATTATATTCTGTGAGTACATTCATTATGTATTATTAGTCCTCAATTGTAAAGATGAAATAATATAACCATTTATCTTGGCAAGCCCATTATTTATAATCTGTACATTAGAAAACTGCATGGATCTACGTGTATGTTTTTTTCTATATGTATATTCAGATTTTTGACATAGGGGATGAGAAGAAACTTTTTAGGCTAAATCTATGGCTAACCTAATCCACCATTTGTAGGCAAACTGTATCTCAACATGGTAAAAAAAGTCCTCTCTATCCCCACCCCCCAAAATTCAGTTCTTCATTTGTTTTGTTCACCACGCTGCATTAACACAGTTTTCCCTTGTGTGCATCTGCCAGTGTACAATTTAGCCACGGGCATCTGTAGACCTTGTGGTGATCAGCATTGCAGGCAAAAGCCATATGTGTTTAAATAAAAAAAAAATCTCTTTATTTCATTTGCTGTTTTAACTGGATGGATAACTTCTGTGCCTCAAGACAGAGGAAGAGAAAATACAGAAATAATTAATTGCCTCTATTCTTGAGGCAGTTTCATTTTCCCTCTCCAATATGGAATGCTTGTCAGCTTCCCTGATAAATGACTGCATGTATTTGCATAGATTTTACATTAACACAAAAATTAGTTTTATTTGTGAAAAACTATTTTACATAATAATGCAAAATCTAGCATTATAGATTATGTTTCCAAACTTGAAAGACTGTGTAGAAATAAGGCTTTTTTATGTTTGCTTTTTAAAATTTTATTTGTTTTGTGTTAGTTTGTTGTTTTGCTGGGTTTTTGTTTGTTTGTTTCATGTCAAGGTATATTAATTTTTAGTTTTATATTTTGTTTTTGTAGAAGCAACCAAGTCAGAATCTCTTAATGTTTTTAAACCATTTATTCAGTCTTTCAGAGACTGAATTATTGATGGTGGTATGAAAACAACTTTTTTCATAGACTTCTAACTCATTCCATTTATTAAATACACACTTAAATATGAATAAATTTGCAAAATTTAATAGAACTGTTTCGAAAAAAAATTGCATCACATTTAGCTATTAAACACACTATGAGAATATACTTTAAGTTTCTAAAGCTGCTATTGAAATAGTGCACCATCAGGTATTCTTTCAGAGCATTAATGTACTGCATTAGCTTGTATGCCAGTGTAGGATTATTTTTTCCCCCTATATCTAATAACCTGTCTGTTTTAAGCAATTAGGCACTCCTAGCTTGGAGTGACAGTACTATACCTCTAGTTAAAAACTGTGTTTTATGCACTATTTGTCATGTCCATAAATAAAATCTACAAATCAATCAGTCTGAAATATCTCTGAAGGAACATATACTGCCCCAATTTTAAGCCAATTGTAGTTATTTTCAAATGACATGAATTGGATATTTGCTCATAGAATAAACCTGGTGTCTTGTTGTCTAAAGGCAACTGCTAATTGTATATCAGCCAGTTCTCTGTGCTGAAAAAAATAGAGATGCATTCACTGCTGTTATTTCATGCTCTATAACAAGAAGAAAATATTGCTCCTTATGAAACATGCTATACTTGATGGAAACTTAAAGCAAAAGAGTGCCTTTGCCACTTCTTAAATCTGGGACACCCTAGGTGCCAGCTGTCACTGCTCAGCTAATGATGACAAATGCCCCTCTCTATGCAGATTGCAGAGCTTGCAGGCTGCTATGAAAGGCAGTCAGATTACCTTTCTTCAGATAGTAACTTAACCTTTTAAACTCAAGTGTCAGAATGAAATTATTAGCTGGGATAGTTTCAATATCTGTTTCTTTAAAAAGGGGAAAGAATGAAAAGAAAATAAGGCAGTGACTTCAAATAATAGCATAGCACTCGTATTCACAAATCGGTTTTGCTTCTCTGATCTTTTAAAAATAGGAAATTGCTGCCACCGTGCCTGTGAGCACTCTGTGGAGTTTGCTGGTGTTGAATGCATGAATGCTGAGGCTGACCTCTCGGTTGCACTACACAGAAATGGGGCCAAGTGGGACAAATTCTGTCCTTGCTTACATCCACACAGTGTTACTGATGCACAGATCTGACAGATCACAGGTTAATGAATGCTATTTGTAATAGACCTTAATTGATCTTAGGTACTGTGGATATACTCAGCTCTCTCTGTGGCAGTTCATGTTACCACTCCATGAACTTCAGCTAGATTCCACTCTGTCAAAATAACCAGGTATTTGTTTTGTGGGTAAGAGTGGTTTCACAGAACTCAATGTCACATGGCTAGTATTGCTAATTTAAATACATTCTACAGTCAGAGGTTTGGAGCTGCTTCCTGGGTTGTCTAGAAAGTAGCTAACAGATGTGGAGATGTTACATAGTTCTTTAACAGCAGATCAGAAATGTAAGGAAGTACAAGCACTGAATATCCCACCTAAAGGTATAGGGTACTTTTTGAACATGTGCACATACATCTGTCTGTGTTTTTCTGTGAGTCTATTTCCATGTGTTTATATACTGCAATACAAAAGTAAATAGGCATAGGCGCATTCATGGCAGTATGTGCACTATGCATTATCCCACACATGTAGCATCCAAACAATATATATTTCCATGTTTATATTAAAATGCTGACATATATGAGCATGTTTAACTAGAACATTGTATTTGCCATTAAATCAGTCTTTGCAGTGAACTGCATATGAATATAATTGAGTTTTCCTTTGAGCTAGAGCTTATTTTTATTACAGTAAACAAGTACTTACACTAGTATTTTTCAAGAATACATCTCCTCAGCAGTGGGCAATAATATAAAACTACAGAAAAGATGGGAAAAGACTTTTAATGATATGATCAGGAACATTATGCTATATGGATGGAAAGAAATAAATAGTGAGAATAGGAGGAATGTTCCAGACAAAAAAAATTATGATTTGCAGAAAGTGCGGGAGGAAATAAAAAATGTACAAGTTTACAGAGAAAGATGAGATCAATTTTGCAATAATTGCAATGTGGTTGATTCTGTAGTAGTCATTAAAGGAAAGGTAATCTGATTCATGAGCATAATATTAATATTATTTTCTCAAAAAAAATAATAGATCTGAAGAGCTTCAGTATTTACCTCTTTTGGTAATATGATGTGTGAAAGGGAGATAGTGGTTAGTATTATATTAGAAATGTTTCGTGTTGAAGTTTGGGGACCAGTGTTTGTTTGGCCTAAGTATGTTAAATTTAACATCCTGTCTTGTTTTGTTGCACTGTGATTCTTTTCTGTAAGTCATTATGTTCAAAGTATTTAAAATTATACATTTTATTATTTTTAGCAAGTGTAGCACAATCTGGGAAATGAAAAAGACAAAGATCTAGTGTTTCATACTCAGCTTTCTCAGCTTGTTGGTTGAATAGGCATCAAATGAAGTCCAATGCCTATACAAAAGAAATGTTCCTTGTTTGGATTTGCCCCATCTGTGTCATCTGGTGGCTTATGCAATAGGAGGTGTTATCACATGAATCCAAATGCACAAGCCAGTTGTTTTATGGACTCTTTCTGTGCTTGGAGGAGTTTATAAGTTGCCCACTCTATTGTGTGTCACTCCCAGATGACACGTGTGCATTCTGCTGAGCATATTTTGGGGGTAATTATAACTAATGAAGCCTGGTACACAGCTTGTTCACAGAGTGATTTATTCTGCTCCTGTCTGATTCCTGAGAGTTCTGTAAAATGGTTATATTGTGCCCTCCACTTTGGACATGTATGGGAGCATGTGGTATTGAGTCCATCAGAGAAAATTTGCTATTCAGTGTACCACAGACTAATTACAAAGATATTGGTTGCCTACATCTGTTTAAAAATATAGTGTCAGATTAAAATTATAAACGGGATCTGTAACTTTAGGGATATTGACTTTTTTTTATGGCTCTTCCGTAGTCATTTACTCTTTCCAGACTTGAAGTAACCCACTTAGTTGTACTGCTGTTAAATGGCTCAGAGTTTCTCTGAACCCCAAAAGTTAAGGTTAGGTTCCCTTCATGCCTTTTAGCAAAGCAGATTTTATTATGCAATCTGAGTTTTTATAGGTGGTGATATATTATGGACAGATGGATTTAAAAGTTGGAAGAAAATACCTTGTAGCTTTGCAGGTTTCATAAAGCAACAACAAAAAATCATGACTGAAACCTGGGTGTCAACCTTTATTTAACCTTAGATCTATCATTCTCACTCTAATTTATCTTGACTTACCAGTCTCTCAGGCAAGTAAATCCACTGATATTAGTGGTACTCATCTACTATACAAGAAGTATTCATACATTTTTTAGCCAAGACTATTCTAAAGCTCCTTTTTCCAAGATGCTAACATGCCTCTGAAATCACAGAGTAATGGCGTGCACAGAAGCTTCAGGGTTTGTCACTTCATCTACCAGATTCACAGCTACCCAAGGAGGCTGGATGTTTTTATAAGTATCTTGGCATCAGTATTCAGTAATAACAGTCTTCAATTATATCTGCCTTCAGTTATATCAGTTTCTTCCATCTTCACCCTTCCAGATTTGAAAAACTTTTCCATTTTTTTTCAGTACTTCAACAAAATACTCTTTCTTTCTTTCTTTCTTTCTTTCTTTCTTTCTTTCTTTCTTTCTTTCTTTCTTTCTTTCTTTCTTTCTTTCTTTCTTTCTTTCTTTCTTTCTTTCTTTCTTTCTTTCTTTCTTTCTTTCTTTCTTTCTTTCTTTCTTTCTTTCTTTCTTTCTTTCTTTCTTTCTTTCTTTCTTTCTTTCTTTCTTTCTTTCTTTCTTTCTTTCTTTCTTTCTTTCTTTCTTTCTTTCTTTCTTTCTTTCTTTCTTTCTTTCTTTCCTTCCTTCCTTCCTTCCTTCCTTCCTTCCTTCCTTCCTTCCTTCCTTCCTTCCTTCCTTCCTTCCTTCCTTCCTTCCTTCCTTCCTTCCTTCCTTCCTTCCTTCCTTCCTTCCTTCCTTCCTTCCTTCCTTCCTTCCTTCCTTCCTTCCTTCCTTCCTTCCTTCCTTCCTTCCTTCCTTCCTTCCTTCCTTCCTTCCTTCCTTCTTTCTTCCTTCCCTTCCTTCCCTTCTTTCAAAAGGAAAAAAGGGAGATGTTGAAAGTTATAATACTGCTTGTAGGAATGGTAGAAGGGATAAATACTTATTTTGGTAAACATTTAATAAAAAGCATTTTGTAAGGTGGGAAAACAACTGACTAGAAAATACAGTTGAAAATACAGTGGAAAAGTAGAAAATACATATCCTTCTTACTGGCTGCATGAGTAGAAAAAATAGTATTACTGAGAATGAATTACTGTGTTAATCTGTTTTTGTGAAAACAACCTGGGATGTCTCAAGACAACATTAGCAGTACTGGGGATGAGAATTTCTCTAGTTCTGGGGAACAAACAGTGTAAGATAACATTCCTTAGCTATCATGTTAGGTAAGAGGACGTGGTCACTATCAGACCTGAAGTTTACCTGTGTCCTAACCTGTCCTAATAGTGAAGTTTATAGTATTGATAGTGGTTTTCAAAATCAGTAGGATTTTGAATCACTGGGAAAGGAAACAAAATAAAATTTCCACCTAATTTTAATCTGGATAACCATGAAGGTAAAAGTGTCAGAAGATGTGATGATGATTTCCTTTTTTTTTCTAAATTTATGTGGATTGCAGTGTTATGTACCTGAGATAAGAACCATCAGAAGGTAAAAGTGCTCTTTGTATTTGATGAATGTGGCTATACCTGTATATAATATATGTGTTGAAATACATAATTGGGAAACTGGCTGGTTTGCTGAGAACAATTGTATCATAAAGTAGCAGTTACGCTCCACTTGTCTTGAATCAGCAGAATTTGGTTTTGGTCTTTATGCTTTGTTCTAAACTTCCCCCATATACAAAAGTTCTGAGGACAATTTTTACATTATGATTTATAGTGATATAAAATCTGGCCTGGGTTTGGCTTCTCTGATGGTACAGTTGTGATAGGTTTTGACTTTTGGGATGAAGCACATAGTATCTGGGTACCATGCCAGATATTACAAGAGGCATGCTAAATTGTCGTCACATAATTGAAATCCTTAGAGAGGATACATGTCACAGATGAAAACAAGGATTTTGCATGTTTTGTAAGGCTTTCTAAGTTTTTTTGTGTATTCTTTGTTAAAGAATTGTGACAAAGTACAATGACTAGTATATTAGAAAAACCATGCCTAAAATTGTGCAGTTGTTTTCCTTGGAGAAAAATTATCATAAATTTAAAGACTAGTTAACTGGAATTATGGATTTGTGCTGTTCAAATATTGCCATTTTCAGGTGTGGTGTTGCCTGCTAAGTAAACTACTCATGTTTAGTCAGAGTACATCTGTTCTATACAATTTTAGACATTTAATAAAATATTTAAGACTAATGGTCCAAATCAAACACTAGCTAAAATGATGACACTAATTACATCAGATGTAGTTGGGTCAGTGAAACTTAATGTTAGGCATTCTTTTGCACTGATCAAACTTTCAGTGCAGGAACTCACGTCTTAGTTGGCCTCTGGAAGAGTTTGTTTCAGAGCAGAGTGTGCCCTTCCAAAAACTGGGAATTGCACCTGAGTTTCATTCTATTTTGCTTTCTTCTGTAAACAGCATTCATTTTATTTCCATTTTTCTGCTACTTGACATGAATTTTGTGACAGAAATTACTACTTAAGTCACATTGATTCTTGAAACTTCTTTATGTGATGCCATACTGTGGCTAGTGATTATGATATGCTTATCAGGTATGGGTAGATGAAAACAGTTTTTCATATGAGTATTTAGGAAATAGTAGTAAAGTAGTACTCATTTGTACCTGCAGTGATAACTGGCAAAAATTGGAAACAAGAATCTGAGGTGCTTTTTCAGGCTTTAAATTCTTACCTTGTTAATTTCACCAGTGTTAGCAGCAGACTTTTGTTTTTCCTGGTAAGCCATTACCTTCCACTTTCCTTGGTAGTCTCCCAGATTTGTGGGGCCTGGTTGCCTAGTTGGACTGTCTGTTTTCTAGAAATTCTGAAAAATTGCAGAGAAAATAATGTTTTTCATATTCCATATGTGCTGACCACTCACATGGTGGACATGTTGGACTGCTTGTAAAGCAAATGCTGGCCTGTTTGAGTTTACCAAAGGCATAAGGAATTTGAACTCCAGCCTCTCACTGACCCTGTGGTACTGTATGTGTTGTTCAGTCAAAATTACAGTGATTCTATTAAATCCTCAATTTTTATACCACTTTAGTGAAGTTCATACAACTCTGTGGAATAGAAGAAATAAATCACAAGCAAGAACACAAGCAAAAAAAAAAGCTGCGCTTTGGTTAGAAATAAAAAGTGACTGAATGAGCTGAAGATCAGGGCAAAGAGATCAAAGAGAAAGAATTTGAAATGGAAGACATGAAAACTTTTCAGGCAAAATTAATTTTAAAAAGTCTAGTAAAATTTGTTTCATTGAAGGGACTGTACTAAAAAACAATATAAAACTCTAAAAGGGGGAATCAGGACAGAGGACAAATTAGGAAGGAAGAAGTAGTTCTTTGCTTAAAGAATTTTGAAATAAAGTAGAAACTGTAGGGCTTTCTTCATGTAAAGATGAATATAATGCTAAGCAGAAATGCTAACTTTAAAGAGTATCTACCAGTACACCTAATCACAGTTGGTCCATGTGATAACTCTGAGGTGAATATTCTGTTAAATGTCAACATTGTCCAGAATTACTCTTGGCTGTGCTTGAACTGAGCCAGCCTCAATGTAGTTGCTGCTTTAGTGAGCAGAAGTCATTGCTTTGTGAAAGCAAATAAGGTAGTTTTCCAAGAGCTGCTCTCCAGAGCCCCAGACAGTGACAGCAGTCTCTTCATCATCCTTCACTGACCTAAAGGTTAACCTGTCCAGAGGCTTGTGAAGTCTATACAGTAAAAGAAAGCCCTTTTTTTTGTGTGGGAAACAATATATCTGGGAAGGGGGGACAACAGAGAATCCAGAACTTTTGTGGGAACACAGGTAATGAAGTTCATGGCAAACCTTTAGAAGTGTAGATAATTATATTGACACCTTGGCTGGTATTTCTTTACCTTCTAAATCAATGAGAAGGACTGAACAAGACCTTTCTATGTGCACAAACTGCTGAACTTGCTTCTTTTTCATGGTGCTCATGCATGTTCTTAAATAAATGTGACTAAACATGAAAGTTGCATTCAAAGTCTGCATTCAAAGTCCTATGTTATTTGTTGCTGGTCTTGTTTAATATTTATAGAGTGACACACATTTCTGTATTGCCTTAGAGAAATAAAAATTATGTTTTTCTGACCTCATTTTACTGTCTAATTTTGGGAAATGCAAGAAATTGTGAAAGTAAGTAGAAAGGAGACATAGTGGAAAAGGTAAAAGAATCCTAGTACATAGAGATGGCTACTTAATCATGTAGGAGGCTGGTAGATACACTTTTTTTATAGCCAGTATAACATGGCATTTCTAAATGGACAGTGATGTGAGGAAGAAGTTTGGTTTAGGGGTTAGGACTGGGAGAGAAGCATCAGTTGAAAGACAGAGGTAAAAGGTGTGAGAATTAGATTTACATTTGATGTTTTTTCTGAGGCTGCTGAGAATTCCATCAGAGATGTATGAACAAGATGCAGTGGCTGGTACAGGAGGGAATATTTCATTTCCCTGTTCCCAGGTGGATGACTTGAGGACCAAAGGGTAGGCAAGCTGCAATGTAACTGAATCAAACACAAATGGTGTCAAGGTTTCCTAGGAATGCACAGTCCAGTGAATGGACACAATACATTTAGCTGCAAAATTTATATGTATATAAGAACATAGGCTAGATCTTCAGCCCAAGAAAACCCAATAAAAAGTCTTGGCAATCAAGGGCAAGAAGATGATGGCAGTGGTGTAACACGATAATGTTATTTTTTTAGACACGGCTTCAGTAATGCATCATGTCACCTTGTTGCAATATCAAGCCTATAATGGTACTTTCTCATTCTTTTTGATGTACACAGTGCTACTGTGGGTCTTCAGCTTTGAGAGGTGGAGCACTAATGTATCTGAGTCTTCCTTTTGTCCTTTTCTGGACTCATTCATAAAAATTGCCATTTCAGCCAAATACTACCCTTCTAGTGTGGTGTTTCATTGATACTTGATGGTATAGCAGAAAGTTTACTTATATTTTTTCAAGTGTTCAGTGAAAGATTGATTCATCTTTTTACTCTTCAGAGCTCTTCATAAATGTTAGTCTGATAGTCTACCTGGAATACCTCAATACAGAAGCACAGAATCAATTATTTATACTTCTTGTTTAAAGGAAGTGTCTTAAGTATGAATTTTTTCCCTTCAACAGCAAAAGGTATAAGCTTTGAGTAGAAGGTCTAAATATCTAATTACCATAATCAGACATAAGTCCCCACAAAGACTGAAGTACAAAATTTCTGTATGAAAAACAACTGGAATTTAAAGAAGATTAATTTATGGCATAAAAGCTGACTGATTTTATGATTTTTGTGTGACATTAATAATAAAAGCTGACTATTTTATAGTTTTTGTGTGGCCTTAAGCAAAATAATACTTTGCATTGAGGAAGTGGTCAGTTCTGCACAATTTGTTGTTTCAGGTTTTCTGCTTAGCTGGCTCATAATAAAAGCATGCAAACTGGTGGGTGGGTTTTTTCTTTGTTTGGGAGTTCTTTTGTTTGTTTGTTTGTTTGTTTTGTTGTTGTTTTTGGGGTTTTTTTACTATATGAATGAAACAAATAAGATGCAGTGGCTGTAATTCCACTTATTAAACCTATTCCTTTATTAATGGTAATCGTTAGGTGGCTGTTAATCTGGCTAAAAGGACACATACACAAAAATGGTTTTGTGGTAAGAAAGCAGCTTTGTCTCAAATAAGGGACACTGGATGTAGAGCTCTGCACAGTACATCTCCCAGAAGCTCATAGGATCTGTTTACCTGGTTGAAATTCAAATTGTTTTATTATGGTGTCAATTCTTTGGTTTTGGCAGCACTTCTAAAGTGTCTATACACAAAAGGACTACCACAGTGAATGAATGCTAGTGTTGACACCACCTAACAAGCAGGGATTATGTGTTTACAGAAGAAGTAATATGATAGGTCAAGTATAAGAGGCACTTCTCAAGAGCACTTCACCACATAATGAGTGACTGACTAGAAAGTGCGGAGCTGCCACTCTTTGGCTTCGTTTCGGTGTTGATGCCTGCCTCTCTCCTCCAAAGCCCTCTTGATCATGTTCAGCTGCTCTGTTCTCATGTGGTGAATAATAGTAGAGTAAAGCTGCTTTTCTGTCTCATTTTTCTTGCTAATTTACACATTCAAGCCATTTTTTGTTTGCTATCCTTATTTGCTATTCCCTTTTGTCAAGGCACTGTTCTCTTTTTTGCCTCAGGCCTAGGAACTAATTTGAGCTTCTATAATTACTTCATGTTTTACACCTGTCTGCATATCATGCACCCCTTGTCTCCGTGCTTAAGCTGTATATTTCCTTGGAAGGAGAGGAAAAAAAAAAGAAAGGCTAGTTTTCATACACAAGGAATCCCCAAGTTTCTCCTCTCAGTCTTCCTACAGGAGAAACACAATTAAACTGTTGAGATGTTCTCAGCAATGCAGCTGACCTTTTGGGTTCATGAAGGACAAATGAATGCTGTCTGTTCAGACAGTTTGTGTTAAGACATTGTTGAGCAAAGAGCCCTGAGCTTTGTTCCTCTTGAATGAAGCAATGGTTGTAGTCATTTTAAAATCATTAAGGGCCTGAATGCATGGTATCATTCTACAGTGTTTGCTCTACAGCTGCTCTTCTGCTTTAATAGCAGCTTATTAAATTTGGGTCAAGCACACTCTGAAGAGTATCACAATGAAGAAACTGTTCAAAAAGTTACCTGTTTAAAAAAAAAGGCAATTGATTAGATTTTTAACTTAAGTGACAGCTGCAATTCATTGCCTGTTCTTTGTGGTGTCCTGCAGCCAGAGTGGAAGCCTTTTGTAATTTGGTCTTCATTTTGTAAAAGCTTTCTTGAATAATCCAGGGTTGCTTTCCACTCTGAGACCGCCTCAATCCAATTAGGAGTTTAACAAGGGTCAAATTAAGGAGACTTTACACTTCATGTTTGCATCATTAGCCATAAGACTGTTTTGTGTGTGCACGACTGTGTGTCGAGGGAGGAGGGGAGGCTGCAAGATGGGGCAGACACAAAGCTGTCATCCACCATGTGGTGCATCCCGCCGCTGAATGAAGGCACAGCAGGCTAGGAACAACATTTCCAGTTGTCTTTTGGGGCTGTCGTCATGTGGATTTCAGCTGGTACATAGCTGTTTGGGGTTACAGGTGCTAGCTAGAGCCGAGCAAGAAGAGCGCATTCTGTGTCTAGTCTTTTCTCTCCTGGTAGTCTATTGTTATCGGACAAATGGCTGGGAAGAGATGAAGTTAGAAATCTCTTGAGCATTCATTATTTTTGATGAGATGACAACTACCCCAGTTCCTTGTTCTCACTATTCGTGCTGTTTCCTGTTATTTTTCGAAAACATTTTTTTTTTTTTGTGTGTGTGTGTGTTAAGTGTATGATACAGTGTGAACTTTTTTTTTAATATCAGTAGTTGGCAGGCTTTCGATAATCAGATGTGTGTATACAGGACTACAAGCATTTTCTACAAAACAACTAATCTAAAAATGGTGTCGTTTTACTTATGCAATTTTAAACTACGATTATGTTTTCCTAATGAATTATTTATAAAAATTGTCAAAAATTAAAGAGAAAGCCATAAGACACTGTTTTCTATACAAGATTGTTCTTAATGACAAGAAAAATTCTCCTGCTAATCAGTGTTTAGACGTGTGGGATATTGCTGGAGAACTGTTGCAGTGTCTCTTTAGCAAATGCTTTGTGCTGCTACATACAAAGTAACGATTTATCTAAAAATAACACTTTCATTGTTCCTCCCCCCCTAAACCCATTAATAGGTACTTTAGTATCATGCGAGTTTTCATAGTTTAATCCCTTTTCAAAAGCTTTTCAGAATAAAAGCTCTAAATGGTCCTCAGTATTAATTTGATGTGACTTCTGTACAATATGGTTTGAAACTCTCAGAAGCACATTTTTACAGCTTACCCCTTTTCACTAGATCAGTGTGTGTGGAAAATACCAGCTAAATGTTTCATGGAGTCTGTGCTGTAAGCTTTTTTTGTTGTCTTGCAGATGCTATAGCCTTCTGTGATTTTCATTAGCACCATCGTTATTAGATAATACTTAAGCCAGATCAAAAACTCTACATAGATTATTGCCCATTGAATTTAAATTTTAGGAAATGTTCCTTAAAAGATAATTTTTTTAAAAAATTGACCTGTCTCTTGAATCTCATTTGTTGAGAATTTACCTTCAGCAGTAATCTGTGCATTAAAAAACAGTGATTGTATTTAATGTAGTCTGCTTTTGTAGTCAATCAGATATTTGCTTACATTTAGACAGGAATAGCTGGCTATAGGGTTTCGGACACTCATAAATAATTACATTTTTTAAATGCTCAGCTCTCAGTGAAATATTAATATGAGGTGTCTAATGGAACTAACAAGAAATAATTTAAAACTTGCTCTGTCAACCTCTATCAAAATGGGAAACTATTTTCAGTTTGGATTGCAGTGGGCACAATGACTGATGAAATAAAATTCTTGACTATACAATTTTTTTTCATGATGTGTGCTTCCTGTGGTGATTCTGTTTCGTCAAAAAAATCACTGCCTAATTTTGGAATAAGAGGATTCA
This sequence comes from Sturnus vulgaris, assembly GCF_052056855.1. NCBI lineage: Eukaryota > Metazoa > Chordata > Aves > Passeriformes > Sturnidae > Sturnus > Sturnus vulgaris. Next base: position 53,646,667 of record NC_142244.1, read on the forward strand.
AGTAGTAACAAATAGGGTGTGGGCATGTATTTTGTTTAGCTTTGTTTTTTTTCCTTTGTCACCCCATCTAAGGCTTTCGCATAAATTAGTATAATGAATTAAATCAATGGGAATTGTATGATAAAAGCTTATTTGGAGATATTTGGGCTGTTCTGAGCTCTAGATAGCCAAGAGGATCAGGATAATAGGAGATTCCAAATGCCACAGATTTTGGTTCTTTATTACTTGATTTCTTTAGTTCGAGGAGAACCCAGTCACTTGAATATAGAAACATTTATTCCAAGTACTGTATGCCATGCCTGGGTAAAATAGGGTGCCAAAAGATAATTTAATATTAAAGAAAGCTTCTGTCACTGGTTTATAATATGTTGTCTTCCTGACTGACCATTATGTGTATTTGATCAGCACATACCAGTTTATTGTTTTCTTAACCTGGTTATCTTCAGAATGGTATTTAATTTTATAATTTCAGCATCCTGCCTGAAAAGATGTTCTTTACAAAATTTTAACAAACTCAAATGAAGAATCATAGTGTTTATGAAATAATTACATTAATATGAAACCTATTTTATAGACTGATATTTTGTGCTTGACAGGCTGAAAAGTGCTTTATTCCTTCTTCATAATGAAACTAGCGAACACCTTCATCTCTGCTGAGTAAAAGCCCTATTTGGCTTCCTGATATATCCTTTTATTATAGTTTTTCTTATATGCTTTGGAGCATAAGTGGTCTGCAGGGAAAAGGAAAAGATTTCAAAGCTGCAATTACAGAATTCACAGGTTGAAGGAAAAGTGGGTTTATGATTGGTGAACATTACAGTTGTTAGTTCCTATTTATCTTCCAGAAAACATAATGATAGAAAAAAAAATTTTGTTACTTCAGTATGGTGTTTTACAAATGTACATATGGACACTTGTATGTAAAGTGTGCATATGTAAAGTACAGCCTTTGAGCTCTTGGAAAGTTAGCAGAGAAGGCCTTAATATAACAAACCTTCAACCCTCTCCACCTGGATTTATATAGCTGTAAGAGAAAAGACAACAGCATGATTTATGCATCCATGTAAGTTTCCAGGAGATCACCCAGTCACCATTTCATGCCAGTGTCACAGAGATCTGAAGATGTGAATGGTAATCAGGCTGTTCAAGCAAAGCCTAAAAATATCTGTCAGGTTGGAATTTTAGATAAACAGGTTTAAAACTTATATAAAGTCAAGGATTAAATATTTCTTCCTTGGCAGTAAGTCTGTATTCCATAAATTAAAAAAGCAATGAAGCTTTAAGGGCTGCTAATCTAAACTCTGAAATTTCCTGTATCGGTGTGTACATTTTAACTGCTATTTAGTGTTATACAAATGGTTTCCTCATTTTGAAAATTGGATTTTTGACTGTTTCTATGTTGGTGCAAAACATTTCTATCATACGCATCTATCTATATTGAAATATGAAGCTATTTTTCTTGTAACAAATTCACCAAATGCTCTGTTTGTTTTGGTTTTCCTTCTTATTTCTAATGTACAAAACCGGTTACTAAACCTAGTTTTACTGTAAAAGTAACTTCATTATAAAACTGGTTAGATAGTTGTCCAGAGCAGTATCAGAAGCCAGCTTTATTCCTTTTAAAAGGCCTATCTGCACTTTTTATGTATAATGAATTTAGTTCTATTGAAAGATGCTGGATTGACAGCCCTGAAGACCGAAGTCCTTTATTTATGCATGAGCAGCAACAGTTCTGCCTTTCCCACACTGCCCTCCTGATATGCTTCACCCATGACCTAAAGGATCCCCCTTAAGGGTGACAGCTTAGTAGCCTTCTTACCCATTCACTCTCCTGTCCACTGCTGAGAGTGCCAACAAGAATGCCAGGGTGTGGTGCCTTTTTGCTGTGAGCATTTGATAAATGCCTTTCAGGTTGCAGTGAACATCTCATTTTCCATAGATTATTGAAGAGCAGTCTGAGGGTGACAGTTCTCAGTCTCTTTGGGATGATGGCAAAGTAGAGGTCTTCCTTAAGATAATTAAAGGCAAGACCAGGATTTGGTTCAACTATTGTATGTAGACCAGTAAATTAAAGTCTCTAGTCCATTACCAGTTTCCTGATTGAGCTAGTCCTCTAGGACTTTTACAGCACTACTAATGTTTTTCAGACCTTCTTTTTACTCACTGAAGAGAAAGAATGCTTTCTGCAAGCACAGGTCACAAATAGCTCAATTTTCTTCTGCCTTACAAATGCAAAGCATAACTAATTTGATAGTGGACTGTACGAAGTTTAATTTGACTCAAAGGCTTATGTTTTAAATGAGTATGTTTCTGATCTCATTTATGGTAAACTAATTTCAAATTCCATTTGAGTTACGCTAGATACACATGTGGGCCTAAGCATAGGATTTGGTCCCCTGTGTATCTTATGTACTGGATGTAGGTCGTTAGTCCCTTCTGAGACATAGGATACAAATGTATATGTGGAATTATAATGATAAGATGATCTAGTGCTAGCTGAAACTCTTAACTTTTTTTCTGTAATAAATGTATTTCTGATGTTTTGCATATTTATGTTGGAAATATGTGCCTCTGAGTTGCAATTCAGTTGCCCATTCTTGCATGTGTTTTGAGAAAAATGCACAAGGAGTTTGATTTTATATTGCTGGTTTTTCCAGAAAGTAGCACACATGTGTTTAAATAAAAAAACAGCATTAGAAAAAGAAGGAAAAGAGTAACTGTTGACTTCTGCTAAACGTGCATATTTGCACTATTCAGTGGAGCATTGAAATATTCCAAATTCTAGATAAGAATACAAGAGTCTGTGCACATGAAGAGCTCCATATATGAATTTATTTTAGAATCCTTAATGGATAATTTAAATGTTTGCATAAGATAATTCACTTAGATATACACATAAAAATCATTAAGTGAAAACCGTGGTTCTGTATTTCAGAGTATAAGAACCTACATTGTATACACACAGATATATGCAAAGCCCTCATCATTGCTAAAGGTTGTCCATGGCTCTTAGAGGGTAAAAACCTTCAATTTCAGCCTGATTAATTCATATTGTCAAAATTATTGTGTTCTTAAAAACCTCTTTTTAAAACAAGCCAAAGTTAAAAATAAAATTATTTTAAAATAGTTTAATTTGAATTTGGAAAATACCTTTCGTTAATTTAAAATAATTTAAAACAACAGCCATCTCTTTATGAAAAAGTTATTCAGCTAGAGAAAAAGTAGATAAAAAAAAAGTCTCAAAATAATTATCTCAAGGGTTGTCAGCTCCTGAAAAACACATTTCATTTGAAAGCATCACTTCATAAAGCTATTTATAATACTGAATTATTTGTTAAAAAGTGTATAATGGTAAAACAGTAATGAAATCATATGGCAGTATTATAGTGATCATAAGTTATTTTTCTCTCCCCTGTGCTCATTAATAAAAAAAACTAGGGAGATATCTAGGAAAAAATATTCTCCTCAATTTCTGGATTCTGCATTGCAGGAAGGCAATAAATGAGAAAAAAGAGTACATTTTAATTTTATATCAAAGAAACCCTTGAGGTGGAAAGTTAGGAAAAGCTGCATTGGTTTGTAGCACACAAAATGTCGCTTGAATTTTGCTGCTCAGTAGTTTGATATACTCATTTGCTGATGCGAAATGACGAGGGCTTAGAAAGCAGGGTTTTGTTTTTTAGCTGTCTGCAGACCTAGTGGGGCCTTACAGAACCCAGTCAGCAGGTCATTAACTCTGGAGAAAACAGCTTGCATTAATATGCTCTAATCCGGTATAATTAGTCAAATTACTGCACGCCGACCGGCTTGTCATGTGTTGTCAGATTTGGCATGCAGGCAGGATCGCCAGGGTCCCTCTGGAATGCCACCCTGGATCAGGGAGAAGGGCTCGTTTGTAGTAGTGGATTTCTTGATGAGGAAAGCAAATGGAATCAGCAGCCATAGCCTCACAGAAAAGAAAAGAAAGGGGGGGAAAAAACACCGACAATCAAAAAACCTGATCTGTTATAATTTTGTTGAGAAATAGGGAATTCATGTCATGGGAACCATTCACAGTTGATACCCACTGCTAGAAACAGGAGCTGTTCAGTTGCCTCTCGTAACTTCTATGTATCTAACAAAATTGGAGATCCGCTGTACTATATAAGATTAGCATTCATAAAAAGATTTAAAATAAATAATTACAAGAGGATCAGCTACAAATTACCTACCACACTGTGACACAGATTATTGAACTACCAGCGCATGTGGGTGCTGGTGTGTGTATGTGTGTGCTCGTGCGTGTGCATGTGCCCCTTTTTCCAGTAGGGGAGGAGGTTATTAAACTATAAAGGGGCCATATTAGCATAAATTTACAAGAGCTCTTGTTCTGGCGGCATGATAAAAACCTGTGTTACCTTTGCATTAACACTGAATTGCTTGTTGTGCTTTTGGCAATGACAGATAAGTCAGTGTAATTCCCCATCGCAACGGAAATGATGCTCCAGATTCCAAACGCATCCTGAAGATGTCACTGACAATAATCTTCAAAGAACGGCCAGTGAAAGTGGGCTGTATGTTTGCAGGATGATATACTGCAAATGACAGGAAGAATTATGTGAGTGAAGACGAATCTGTAACATATTATTAAGCAATTTCACGAGAATAACAGGGATAAAAGGATAATGGATGAGGGTGTCATTATTACCTTCATGTAGAGGGAAAGCAAAAGCAAAGGTAGAGAGACAAGATTAATTGAGGAAGGGTGAAGCATTCATTGCTCATCAGCTCTTTTGTACTCTCTGCTCCTGAAATTCCAGACAAAAAAAAAAAAAAAATTAAAAAAAATTGCTCAGGGCTGCATTTTAATGCAGCTGGCAAGCCAGAGCTGAAAACTGACAGGGCACTTTTTAGTCACCTCCCTGCTTCCATAAACACACAATGGCTATTACTCCTGGAGCCTTCCTGTGATCAGAGCAGTAAACTGGTGGGATGTTCCTTTTTTTTATCATAGCTACTGTTTTTAATTGTGCTTCCGAGCTCAGCAGTTTTGATGGTGTGGAACTGAACAGGTCGTTCCCTACACGTTGTTTGCATTGCACAGTTGCAAATGGAAGCAGACTGTACATAATAGATGTCAGCAGAGGGGCTTCTTCTGAGCACAAAGGCAAGCTGGGGTGTCCTGTGACATTAGTGACAACATAAAATTATGTCAAAGCATCAAGGTTTTACAGGTTTTAATATACAAGGTGAAGAAACAGGAAGTCATTTGGCAATTGTGCAGTCCAATCCTGCAATGTTAACTCAAGTATAATTCCTGTTAAAGTCAAGATTTGCTTACTCAGAGAGTTGTCACTGGTCAATAATTTCAATTACCATCCTTATTTTCTATACATTGTTCACGTAGCAGCTGATTTTAGCAGCAGAATATAGCTGATTCTGTAGCAGCAGAATATAGTTTTTAAAACATGCCATTTTTTTTCAAAGACTTGATATACACTACAGTTTTAAAAGTCATTATAATATTGTATAGATACAGAATAATTTCACCTGTTAATGACATTATCTCTGGGTACATTTTCATTTAAAAAATGAATGTCAGAGACCTGAATAATTAAGAGCATATTGCTATTTATATTCAGATTATGGATTCTGGGGTTTAAGCCTTCAAAGACCAAAATATTGAGCCTCCTTGATTTTCTTTTCTGTGTTTATATAATAATAGTGGTTTATTGAAGTAAACAGTTGCTATTTGTTTTATTTTTCTTAACTGATTAAAATTACTTCAAAGTTTTGACACCAAAAGAAAAGGAAATAAATTAATTTCTCTTCCGCTGTCTGTTAGGGACCTTTTTGTTGTAAGGGAGACAGAGTAAAACCTCCAGTTTTATAGGAAAGAAAAGAAGGTGGGGTTGGGGAATGTGCCTTGATTGATTGCTGTTTCTAGAAATAAAAATTTGGTGTGATTTCACAAAGTTATGCGTTTCTTAGACTGAAATGTTCCCATATGGTAAAGAGCATATACAGAATTTCAAATAGAATAGCTAAGGTCAACAGCACAGGCCTATTCACTGGCAGAGTCTAGAACTGAGACACTGTGGGAGAAGGATTTTCTTCTGTTACCTCTTGTATAATGGGTTAGGTTGGGAGGAGATTGCCCTGTATTGTAGTAGATTTATCTATCATTGATAAATATGTGTGTGAAAAGTGTAGATAGCAGTTTTGTTCAGCGTTATGCTTTGATATAGTAGCACAAAAAACATGAGTACGTTGTTTCAGAAATGTGACTGTTGTGCTGCCCAGGAATTACATGATGCTGTGGGGATACTCACAGGACCATAGGACTATTCTGGTTCATTACAAAGATTTTTTTCAGTAATGAACAGAATCTCAAGCACAGACCTAGCACAGGATCTATTGCAATAACCTGCTTGAAAAATGTGCCTTGGAAACTGGGTCATCCCACATGCAGAAGACATTTCTGTGCTTGATAGGTCAGATCATGCTCATTTTTGTGGGTTTTACTTTGTCCTGGTGTATAGTACAGTTGCTATATAGAAAAGCCTAAAATCACTGCCATTGTCAATAGATAATTATCAATAGATTATCAGTGATCAGATAACCCTTGTGAATTTTCCTATTCAGTGGTGTTGTTGCTAATGCAAATTCAGACTGCATAATATATCTGACTGGAGATATCAATTTCAGTCTTTTATTTTATATTTTAAGTTTAAATAGTGTTGACCTATTGTAATTAGACCACAGTGGTAGTGGCTAGACAGCTTAACATCAGTGAAGTCTTTTCCCAAAGTACGTAATAAATTTATGGTTCTATAGGAGGACGCAAGGATTCTGTTCCTAGCACCCACCTCTCTTGTCCTGAGGAAGAGAATTCAGTTGGTCCATGCCCTACTTTTCATTTAGCTTGGCCTAGTCTGTTCCAGTATTCAGCAGTGTAATGTCTTGCAATAAACTCCTGGAAAACTGACCAAGAATCATGGAGAAAGTGGGAATCAACTGTGTTTGTCTTGTCCCATCACTGCTTGATGTAATGTTTGTTTGACTTTATTGAGCCTTTATAACAATAAAGGAGAAGGAGGTAGAGAGTGAAAGCATTTGGCCTCCAGAGATTCTAATTTGCTATCATGACTAGCAATGGTCAAAAAAGCACAGTAGAATTCTTCATTACCATATTTAAACTAAGCCATGAAGAAATGTATTTAGCTTTGCAGTAAAAATGCAAACAAAAACACATCTGCATTTTTTTTCCCCTATACTGTTTCACCTACCAGTCTTTTGAAAATCCTGTACACCTCAATTTTACCATGTCAACATGTGGCCTCAGGTGGCTTACTGTCACTGGGGACTTTATGCAATCAGGAAAGCATCCAGTTTGACAAGGAGATTCTCAGATGAGTTTGCTTGACTCATCATTATAAAAGAAATCACATTCTTTTATGCACAAATCTTTCATACATGGGCTGAACTAAGCAGGGTGGAACCCACTGACTCTGTAGAACTGTCTTTATAGAAAGTTTTGGACAAGTATCTGAACTGATGTGTTCATACTAAACTGAAGATTAATTGCCCAGGGAATTCCCTTGTGCAGGCAACCAGAGGGATGTTCTGACAAGACATTGTGATGCCTTCATTGCACGGTATCAACCCTTTTCAGAAATACACCTTTCTGTGTATTTACAGAATGCAGCAATACTGTAGAAGATCAGGATATTATGGTTGTATTTAGTCTATCCAATGGCCTTTTCTTTTATTGCTTAATCATTTGAAGAGAGGGATCTGTTCACTTTGTCTCTCCCTGTTTCATTGTGTTTAGTACTGCTCCCCCCACTTTTTAATTATGTTTCTCCAATCAGAATATCATTTCATCCAAAGCTCCTGAAATCAGTGGAAGGATGTGGAACAACTTCAGTGGGTTTTGGATAAGACACAGTCCTGGTAAAATCAATCAACTCTGCAATTGTCTTCAAACGTTTTGCAGTTCAATGTCCATGAAAACTCTTGGATGTTGGTTGGTTCTGGAGGCATGAATCTACTACCTTCCTCATCAAACAGGGTCATTTATCACTGAAGAAAATTCAGACAGTTAAAGAATACAAATTCCATCTAACTTGAATTGTGCTACTATTATGTTATTGGTTATACTACCAGGAGTTTTATTTGAAGTATTTGTTGAGATATATAATGTTTCAGTTCAATATTTTAATTTCCCACTCCTTGCCCTCTAGTGGACAAAGGAGCTCATTATTGTCATATCCCGACACATCTGGGACAGTAATTGCCCATAAGCAGGTTTTTCTTCTTCAAAAGGGTGATGTTTTCAAGTAAAATATATTTTGGGTTGTTTTACTCTCTAGTTGGGATCTATTTAGTTTGTCTGTACTGAGGTAGGAAAATATTACTTCCTGCTGTTGTTTGCTGTACGCTTCTACTAAATTGGAATGGTTTTAGGAGTATTTTTCTCAGTCTGATAAATAAAGATTTCAGCAGGATCAGACAGACTCTTTCCATATCCTAAATTTTTAACAGTAAGTTTGAAAAGTCATTTCTGCAGATTCATTCCACTATGAAATGGCAAAAAGTATTTGAAGTGTTTGGATTTTTATAGAACTAGTTGACATTGTCCATTGTGAAAAATTTATAGTTTTTCATAAATATTAAAAATACCCAAAGTTTTCCTGCTGGCAGTGAAAGCTGTTCCAATAACAACCAATTGATTTTTGAAAAGCTCTTCCAAGAATAATGCTCTCACTAGATTTTTTTTAGAAATATAGCTTGACTTCCTTATTCTCCATGGTAAATATGCTACGATGTCATGATGCAGGGGACTCATGTCAATGTTTTACAATTGCATTGGAAGGTTGAAATGGCCAAAGGGAAGGTAACTGTTTTCATTCACTGAGGCATTTCACAAATTATTGTGGCCTTGTTTTGTTTATGTTTCAGAGTCTTTTAAATGAATCATACTATGGGCACTTAAAGATAATTGGTTAATACCAAGCAAGAAAAATGCATGTATTATTTTTCCTCCTGAAGCAAAAAGGCTTTTCTTCTCAGCAGTTCCTGATACATTGGGGAAATTTTTGTTTCAGGAACAAGCAAATAAGGTCACTCTATAGGTTCCTGATAGTGGGCACCTGTGTGTCAAAACAAGTTTAGTCTTTATGAAGTACTTCCAGATTCTACTTCAAACTTCCAAAGGTAACAGCTGTTGAGCACTCAGCATTTTTGAAACAAATCAAAAAGCAGCATTAATATTTATAATATTTAATGTGTCTTACTTACATACTGCTTCTGGAATGACAGTATAAAAAATTTCTCATGTATTTTCTGTAGTGTTAAATTTTAAAATTATTTCTAGTAATTTGTGTAAAATGGATTGCTCTGTCAGCAATGCTGACACAGTTCATTCAATTAATTTTGTGGGATGGCATAAAAATAAATGTAGGAAAAAATTTCTTCCAGTCCAGGCTTCCTCTCCCTAATTCTGCTATATCTTCATTTTTCCTAATGACTTTTGGCAGAAGAGGAAGGCAAGCGATTGTGGGAATTTTGCATTGCTCTACATTTTGGAAGTGTGTCCTCAGCCTTGTCTTAGCTTCCTGCTCTGCCTTCAAAGGAGAAGCACATCTTTTAGATAACATTTGAAAGTACAAAATGTAAAAATTTCAAATACACAGAGGAAATAATGCTTTTTCGGGGGGGGGGGGGGGTGGTATGGTTTAGGCATGTACAAAAATGCTCTAGTACTACTACATTCAAAGGATATATAGATTTAAATTACTTCTGTGTGCTTGACAGAGATAGCTAAAAGTGAATATAACATTATCATAAGATGTGGTGATTAACATTAAATTTGGATAGAAGAATGTTGGATGCTTATAATGATAGAAAAAAGGTTAATATTTTAAAGTGAGGCTAAAGGTTGACAGGAGAAAAATTGAGTTAGTTTGCGAAAAAGAAATTTGTTTCTTTAAGTGAAAATTGGGGTCAAGAGGCCAGCACTCTCTGCTTCAACATGAATGAAATAAATTAAATAATACCACCATAAAGCAGCAGTGTATAAGCTAATGATTAAATGGTACATGGTGGTTTTGAGAAAGATGCTGTCTATGAGAAAAAAATCTGTAGGAATGCTCTTTCAAATCAGTGGGTTCGTGTTGTTTATTTGTTTCTATTGTTTTAAAATGTAACATCTTTTTTCAGTTGGATGGTTTAAAATATATGCAGTACCTTTAATTATGAACAAAGGTGGTATGCTGATTTTCAGAGAAAATTAAAATTTTAATCACTTTGTTCTAGCAGAAATTTCTGGCGTTTCATATGGATGTGCTTTTTTTGTAGCACTTCATGGCCCAAATAGTGTGAGAGATTAGATGATATTTCACCATCTTAAATCAACAGGAGTTGACCGTGTTTCTTTGGTCCCTGTATACGTGAATAAAGATAAGATATAATATCAATCTGTAACTAGTCATATACCAAATACAGGAGATAGGAAATCAATCAGTGTCATTTCTCTTCATGTCAATCTATGCCTTTGACAGGCACATCTGTGTAGCCAGTTTACTATCATCATGTCCAGAATGGCTTACCATTCTTTCCCTAATAATAGGCATATTTTTATCCATTCTCTTCTACAAAGTAGTAAAAAAAATCCTAATAAACAAATAAAAAGGTCCTGAACATGGTTCTTTCCTGCTCTCTGAAAGATTTTTGGTGTCTGGATAGCTATGTATCAAAATACAAACAGTTTTCCTGGCAGCACTTGCTTTTACTGTCACACTTTTCATATGTTTAAGATGGATAGGGGATTGTAGGTTCAATTATAGTTACATTTATACCTATGTTCCTTGCAGAAGTGTATTTATATCTAGATTGGTCACAGGAGATATTTCCTATTGTGTGTATGCAGCAACCCTCTTCTATTTGACTTTTTTCTCTCAAATCTGAAGATTGATTATGAATAATGGTCAGTTCTGCTATGTATCCTCCTGCATGAGTTTGCAGATTGAGTCCCTAATGGGGTATTTTAGGCTTTGCTGGAAGGCTGAGAATCACCACTTCTCCCTGGCATTGTCATCTGCATCTGGCATCAACTTTTTTTTTCTTTTTATCAGCTTTAGCTGTAGTCTTTAAATTGTGAAAGAGATTACTCCTTTTTTTTTTTTTTTCCCAGGAAAGTAAGATGATGCCTAGTTGAATACCTAGTACCTCAAAATGGAAAAAAGAAAAAGTCTTATTAGCTCTCAGGTTAAAAAAAGATAATGAATCTTAATGATTTGGCCATCTCATTCATACATAGAGAAACATCAGGGTGGCTGTGCCTTTAGTCAGCATATATTTGGCAGCTGAATCTAGATATTACCCTTCCGTCTGGGGTCATAGTTTGTCTTAAAAGAGTTATGTATGAATTTTCTCTAAATTGTAGCAGAGGGTCATGAATTAGTGTCTAAATGTAGGCTTGACAAGATTATTACAGTCTGTATTTCATGCCAGAAACAAAGATGAATAGAGATAGCAAGCTTTTAAACAGACTTTCTGACATCTATAATGTCAGCAGAGAGTGAATGAATGGCAGGATGTAATAACAAATCTTCATTTTTTATTATTTTATAGGGATTAAATGGACCTATGCTCATTCATAATTTCTTCCTAAAATAATTACTAAGTAGTACATGAATCACTCATTTTCCATCCCAGTTCACTTTCAAATAATGCAAATTGTTTGCTAAGATACACATACACAAAGATACATACACCAAAAGATAAATATACTATGATTTACATTTAGGAGTAGATAGGATACATGTAGTTAATACTTTGCACTTTCATTTTGGCTGGGTGTTCATTTTTGAAGAAAATTTGTGTCTAGTCCTAATAATTTGTTTTAATGCCTTTTGGGGGAACTACTTTTTCAAGTTATTTAAATAATAATTTTCAGCCTCTCTTTCTATGGATTTACTGATTATTAGATTTCTGGAACAGAGATCTATATTAGCAATTTTTGATTATTAAATTTCTGGAGCGGAAATCTGTGTTGGCAATTTTTGAATGAGAAAGACAGGATGCCTACCAGTACACTACTGCCTGTTCATTATAGCCCTTTTGAACATACATGTTCAAGGTTTTCCTTTTTGTTTATTCAAAGCCTGTTCGCAGATAGGAAAGAACCAACTGTGTTGAGGCCAAAGGCTCTAATACTTTTGTTTAAATTTCTATTTTTATTTAGGAATATTCATTCCTGTTTCAGGAACACAAGCAATCTTACTACTTGTACTTTGTTAGTTTTTGCCCAAACAAGAATACAAACCATAGAGTGATGGCTATGAAGATATGACATTAAATGAGCCCAGTTGTTCTGAAATAATAAAAACACATACCATAATTCACACATTTTCATAAATATAGCTCCATGAATGGTTGCAGGTAGATTTATGTCTATATACGTGTTGGAAAAGAGTGTGCATGTAAATGTAGCAAAAATATATCCAGGCGCTGCAAATACCGTCTCGTTTTCACTTTTTTTTGTTTTGTAACTGCTGGCATTAATGTCTGTGTTGATCTTATTTGTGCTGAAAGAAAGACAGAAACAGTACCACTAAAGGAAACCAGCGAGCACTGCTGTAGCGGCTTTAAAAAGTGTTCTGTGTGCCTACTCCCCTTCCCCGTGCCAAAAAAAGGTTTGTAATTGAAACAAAAAGCATTGTTCCGTTCCTATTTTTTTTTTTCCTTCCCTTTAATTTTTTTCCCCCTTTTTTTCTTTTTCCTTGAGCCCATCCTGTCAGGCTGCAAGCGCGGGAGTTATTTTCTGGTGGCGTGATTAGATTGGGGCTGAACTCTCCAGCTGGCAGGCCTGTCTGTGACTGGCGGCGGCCTGTCCCCAGCGCTTGTCATCTCCTGACATGCCTGACAGGATGGGGACAGCAGCCCCAGACAGGTTCATTAGATGGTGTTTTCTACAGCTGGGCTAAAAATAAAAAAAAAAAAAAAATAAATAAAGTGGGGAGGGAAAAAAAAAAATAAAAAGGCCACGCTTTGTCAAGGCCCAAGCTGTGGGGGCCCTTCTTGTTGGTTTAAACCAAGGCCTTGTTTTGACAAATTCTGATCTGTGCGGTTTTTAGATTTTCTGACACATTTTTGTTTTCTTCCCCTTTGGCCTGCGCTCTTTGCACTCTGCCTTGTTGCTGCTTCAAAATCCTAACGCTGCCTTCCCGGGAGAGCAGGGAGAATGCTTGTGGAGGGCTTGGAAGAAAAATAGAGCACTACAGTGAAACAGCAATAAGTGTTCATTTCCATGGTGATCAGCCCAATGGCACAAAAAACAACCTTGGGACTCTCAATAAGCCAATTACAAGAAAGGTTAAGGGGTTTATAGTGCCAGAAACATGCCATCTACATGAGAAAATAGTATCATTACCAGCAATCTATGCTGTTAAATACATTGCTGTCTGGTGCTGCCAGAAACATAAGCTGTTTATGTTATTTTGGGAGTTTTGGGAGCTGCTGGAGTTTTCCAACAGTATTGTTGGGCTTTGGTGCAGAACATAAAAAAATCTACATGGTTAAATTATAAAACAATTAAAACCAGTAATAAAATTATTTGAAAGCATTACACATATTGGATGTCACAGTGTTAACCAGATGGGTTCAGGCTATGAATTTCCTACAGATTTGTATCAGATTTTCACTTTAGATTTTTATCATAAAGACAAAGGATTTGTACAGCATGTATAATTAAAGAAACTTCTATACAATTTTTTAATATAAAAAGATAATACCACATTTTTGTCTACTGTGTAGTTGTGAAATACAATTTGATGCCTTTAATTTATGAACTGCTGACTGCAGATTGACTCTGGGGCTATCTGCCGTTTTTCTTAGGGTGTGTCATTTAATTCTGGGTATTTTAGGTAGCTACAACATGCTGGAATGTAAAACACTACTAGCTATTGGTGGAAAAAAGGAAAATATTTACTATTTTGCTTACTTTGCCCTTCTGCTTAGGAGTGAGGATACTATTACAGCTTTTTATGTTTTCTACATTTAGCTGCTTGCAGTGTGAGCACTGCGGCTGCAAACCAAGCCCTTCATTCATAGAAAACCTACCACTTACCTTTCCTTTGTATTGTTAGTTACTGCTGCTTTGGTTCATGGTCTCTATGACAACTGTTTAAATTGGGATGGGCAACTGTCATCTGGAGTATTACTGAAAGAAAAGTGTTAGTGAGCACACAGTTCCGTAGATAGAGCATTTCAATATAATCCAATTTTAATTGAGCTCCAGAGACTTTGATGTGCTGCCGAAGGTTGGGAGAGAGCTATTCCAGGGAGAAATTAAAGCAGCCCGGCAAGGCTTCACTACTTCAGACTGTCACCATTTTAAATAAGCATTAGCATCAGACTTAACCTTCCCCTATGAAAGATCTCACTTTTTTCCCCCTAGGTTTTTTTTTTTTCCTTCAGTATGTATAAAGGCAAAGACACTTTCATCTTTTTATATACATTTCTATATTCCCTTGATTAAGTTTGAAAAGCATGTACTGGACCTGAGATGCATCTGAGGCTGTCTATTGGACCTTGTATTACAGTTCATAGAAAGAAGTCAAAGCAGAGTGGGGATTATTTTGCAACAGTCAAATGGCATGTGTTGGATTTTCTCTCTAAGACTGCTCTCTAAAAGTACTCTCTAAGAGTAACTCATCATTATACTACAAAGTTGAGTGGGGACTTATTTTAGCTTGGTTTGATCATTAATTCTCTTTAATGTAAATAAAGAAGAGAAAATATTTCACTGTAGATTCTCTGACTGAGAAGATGAGGGTCTTTCTATAGCTACCTATATGTCCACTGGCTGGGTTTCTTTTGCTGTGGTTGCACAGGTTTTTTATGCATAACAGGCAAAAATAATCATATAATAGAATAACAATTAGAATAGAATAACATATAAAATAGAAAAGCATGTAAAATAGACTTAGAATAGAATAACAATTATCAGACTTTTTTTTTGCACAATGAGGGGATTAGAAGGTGACTAAACTTCTGAACTATTGAATTAAAATGTTTGCTTCATTTAACAAAACAGTTACAATCCTTCTGTACTATTTTCTTTTTCTCTTACAAATGCATATACATATAAAAAACTCTAAAAAGAAGGAACTTCATAATAATATGGTAAAACTGAGGATCACTGTGTGTTTTCCAATATATTACTTTACATCGGATAGCATTTTATGTTCAAGAGCTGACACTTTCTTACATGACTAATTTTCCTGGCTTTGAATTCACCCTCCCTCACACTCTATTTTTTTTTTCCTCTTCTCTTTATATCTGACTTCCTTGGCTTTCAGCGAAAGTGAAGCAAATTTGTGACATGCTGAGATCACTTTCTGGACTATCTCAGTACCATCAGCTTCTACTTCAAGCAGTGGCATTTGGGATACTCAGTTGCAAGGAAAAGATGCATCTTGGGAAATTGAGTCTATTAAAGATAGATTGTTACATAGTGTGCTTGTATTCTTTAAAACAAATGAGACATGCATTAAATCCAGACTTAATAGCGGTAGAAATAGAACCAATTACAGTACAGGCAGTAATCTGTCTATACAAGTTGATATGGTTTATTTTCTTCTAAAGTATTTAGCCTGTTTGCCACAAAAAAAAAAGAAAAAAGGGGGGGGAACCCAGTAAGAATCTAGTTTAATAGGAGAATTTGAATAGTTGGCTGTTGTAATCAATTAAAAAATGGAAATATCTAATCTCTTTCTAAAGCTTGAGTTGAATCCCATTTTATTATTTTCTAATTAAATAAAAGTTAAGAAGGAGTAATTGAGGCTATATGAGAGAACCCTTTTTGACTGGGATTGGGCACACCTTTTCATAGTCGCATAGTACCCAGAAGTCCATAAAATTTAAATACCTTCTGTGTCGGAGCAGCTTGTAGTGGATAAAAACTGAGGCACATTCACACAAAGTACCTCTACATGCTGACAGGTGTTGCAGTCATTTCATACTGAGAACCTGGAGTTCACCACAGGAAAGTCGGTGAGTATGCCCAAATTTATGACATGCAGGTTTACATTCCAGTTGGCTAGAAATCCAAAGAGGAGGCAATTGTATATCAAATCTGCTTTGTGCAGACATTGGAAGACTAAATGCGTTCCCCGGAATCCATTTTTACTATCCAGCTGAGTAGATATTCTTAATATTCTTCCCAATTTTCATGAGGACTTTTTGAGTAGGATTAGACCTTCCCAAATATTTTAATTATATATAAATTTGACATTTAAATTGTTGAAATTTAAAAAAATGATGGTTAGGTATGGAATATACAGAATATACAGAATGCACATACAAAATAAAAATGTAAATTTGGCTCCGTTCATTGAAAGAAATATAAAAATAATTTATGGAGTTTATATACACAGCTTACATTTGATACATATCAATATTTGTAGTTTTAATATTTTGTGTGGAGTTATTTAGCAGTGTTTAGTTATGGTATCTGATAAAAATATGTTCTTTAAAACAAGTATACATAAATACTTTTCCTGTAGTATTAAAGCAAAATGAGTATGAAGTGTAAAGTAATTAAGTTATTATTGAGTAACAGCAGGCAGTTTGCAAACACTCTGAGTTGCAATTCTCAGAAGAAACTTTGCTTTTCTTTCGTTGCACAGTAGATAACATTCCATATATAATAGTGAAGAGTACAGCAGAATTTTGTTTGCTATTGGAGCTCTGGATTAGGTTTTTCCCAGTGCTATAATTTCTTGTCTTCTCCAGCAGTGCAAAACAAACTCATCTGAAGGACTTTTTAAGTGGATAAATATAGAATCAGTTGGTATTATAATATATTATGAAGATGAAGATACTTTGATGTATGTTCACCGTTATTCACAGGCTCTGTAATTGTACTTTGGGGGCCTTAGAAGTTGACATAACATAGAGTAACCCTGAATCTACTCTAAATTCACACTCCAAGCTAACCAATTTCCAGGAGCCACTGGTGCTCCATACCCAACACTTCATGGCACAGCTGAGTGTTCTGGGATGATCCTGCTTGAGCAGGGAGATTGGACCTGACAGCCCTCTATGGTCCATTCCAACCTGACTGATTCTGTGATTCTTTGAGCTGTAGAATTTTGAATTTCTTGAGGATCTCGCTTGACTGTTGCAAACTGTATTGCAGAAATTTTGGGGATGGTGAGGATGTATACAATATATATCACAGAGTAAACGAATATATTTCTTTTTGCATATAAAAATTAGTTTTAAATCTATTGCTAAAATTTCAGGAGTGCTCTGAAGCAGCTTTTGTTTTTGAAGTTGAAAACAAAATATTACTGGCTTTTGATCAATCTTATATAGGAAGAGATATTAGGAACATAAAAAAATTAATCCTGGTAGTAGAAAAAAATTGTATTCCATTGACTTTTATAGATCTTAAATCATGTGCATTCTGCACTGACAAGATGCTTCCACATATCTCTTGCATGACATTAATTTCACATTTATAAAAAGAGGGACATATAACTGTCTTTCTACCTTCATTTGGTAGGAAATGGCTAATGTTTAGCAAGACCAAATATTTATACTTTTCCTGAGACCAGTTATAATGCCTTCTGTTATTATAATGGTATTAATTTGTGATATGATACATTTGAGTATTTATGCATTTTTTATTGCATTGCACTTTTGAATAAATATATGAAGGTTCTGGGGAAAAAAACCAAAAAACAATTAAACAAAACACTCAAAGTATTTTATGATGGCTTTATTCTTGGGAAAGAACACATCACATATTTAGGGATACCATACATTCTTTATTCCTCAAAGTATTTCTATGTTTTCTTGCTTCTGCTGCAACTTTTCTCAAATGAAACTCTCACAAAGTCCGTGAAATCTATCAATAATACAAGTTTAATAAAGCTGCATTTTTTGTCAAATAACTATTTATTGAATAACTATCCTGCTTTGGTTTCAACTTACAAGCATTTCTTAACACTGTGTTCTCCCTGAATTCGCAAATATTAAAAGTCCTTTCTTTCAATTGTCTTATTTTGCTGAGAAGAATTGACTATTTGAGAGAAAAAGAAACTCTCCATTTTTATTACTTTAAAAAAATGGTCTGATTTTTCTCAAATCATATCAGTTTTATGTCTTTTTTGGCATGCCCACTAAACTGTAATTTGTGCAGTTCTAATTGAATTAATTTGATTGCATTTCACTGCTGGGGCAGAATTGCTCACAGCAATTTGAGCCTGAGATCACCACTCCCCTGTTTGGCTTGATCTTTGAGCACGAAATGTAGAGTGAGAATGGAAACGTAGTTCTGTTAACATTTCTTTCTAGATTTGAGTCTGGCATCCCATTGTTGCCAAAGTCAACAAAAAATCATTTTAAACCTTGTGAGGTAACTGACACGATTTGCTTCAGTCCTGTGGCTACCAGAATTAGTTGTGTGATTTTGCCCCATTACTTCTTTCTTCAACCTCTGTGTTTTGAGTTGGGCTGTGCTCTAGCATGGCTTTATGTGGCACTAGAATATATTTTTCTGCTTCTCCACATGTGCTGTTGCTCCAGCCAGCACCATCGGCTCTGTGGTTTTAAAATTCTTAAATCAGTGGAGCCTCTGCTTAAAACAATAATTGCTGAATATGTTTGAAAGTAGAGCTGAAAAAAGGCCTCTGCCTGCCTTTACTAAGGTGATAATGTCTAAATCTTTTACCTCCTCCTGATGCTGTTCTTCCCAAGAATGTCAGTCTATTGCTGGCATTTCAGGAGTTGCCTAAATTGAGAATCTGTTTTCATGTTGCATAAAAAGGAAACTGTGCAAAAGCACAGAGATCAAAATTATAAAATAAGTATTATTCAGAATTTTGTTTGCACTTATATTTAAAACTTTGCACTGGTGTTTCACAAATGCAGTGTTAGAAATGGTCCATTTAGAATACATAAGATATTGAAGTAGGGTTTGGTTTTTTTACTCTAATTACTTTGCTGCAACTACTCAAAAAATTCCAATATCCTTTCCATTCCTTGCCTGAAACACAGAATCATAACATGTGAAACCATTTTGCTTAAGAAAAGAGGAAAATGGCCTTCAAGTGGACCAACTTCAAATAATTTTTTCAGATGATTGCAAATGAATGTGGGAATAAGAGCATCTGTTGCTTTAAGCTGAGTGGGCATTGTTTTAATGGATAATGAAGAGGGTATGCTGACCAGAGAAATCAAATTTAGAAAAGGTTTGGATGAACAGAACCTCATGTTTCAAGACAAGGGGCCTCTTGAAAGCTTAAAAAAACATTGGAAGTAGAAGTATAAGCTGAGAATATTTGGCAAGGAAATAAAGTCCAAAACCACAAAAATAATATCTGCATTTTTTAGATCCCTGAAGAGGAGGGGAAAAATGAAACAAGAGTGCCAATATTTATTTTAAAAAAAAAAAAAGTCTAAGAAAGATTTTTAAAACTGATGTGAATTGAGAAATTATAATGGCACATAATACTCAGCTCATCCTGCACAGCATAACATTAGAAGAGCTACTTAGAGGAAAGCTTTTAAGGCTTACAAATAAAGAAATATTTTACACAGAAGCATGTTATAAAGAAGGGGAAAAGAAACCTTAATGAAGAGGGAAAGTGAGAATATTTTACCAGACCAAAATGTGCAAAAAAAAAAAAAAAAAAAGACAACAGTATTTTGGTGAGATTTTTGAAGTATTTAATATGATTATGGGAATTGAGGCGAAGAAGATGTTCTTAATGCCACCTAAATGTATAGAAAAGTAGTAAGAAGTCAATGAAACATTAGGACATTAAATTCATTTGAATTGTCCTTTCTATCTGCATTCTCTGATTCCCATTTTAGAAAAACAAAATACAATGTGCTTCATTATTTGAACTTACCTGATTTTTGAAGTTTCTTAATAGATATAGCTTCTTTTTATGCTTGTCTGTCTTGAGATGATATATCTCTTCTTGTAGTCTATACTTATTTTTCCTGCTAAATCTAAAAATGGGTCATACTCAGTACTTCATCAAACATTCTGCAATTATAAAATGCTCACTCAATATAGTATTTCATAAACCCTAGGAGTGGGATTCCATGCCATCAATGTCTGTCATCTCAATCTGTATTTAGAGTGCATGAAGCAATCATGCAGTCTGCCATGTACTTACAGTGAACTCTGTGTTGTTAGATTGTTCTGGAGAAGAAAGTTTGCTGTGTGTTCATAGGAGCCATTTTTCTTAACCCACGAGGACCTGTATTCAGAATTTCATATTTTCCTTGCAGCAAATTGCAATGCTAGACAGCTCCTGAAAAAGGGAAATCCAAATCCCTGACATGACAGAATGATTTTCAGTAACCAATTTCATGCATTTCTAATCTCTAAAAGCATACAGTGATGCCAAGCTATTTTCTAAATGGCTATTTTGTACCTGGGCCAGGTGCAGAACCACACTTCTGTGGCTGGCTGTAGATGGCACACTGTTGAAATAACGAAAAACTGTGATTTGTTTTTGTGAAGTCCTCCATGTTTTTTCCACCATGGAGCGTGTTCAGCGAAGGGCAACAGGGCTTGTGAAAGGATTAGAGAACATTTCTTGTGGGAAACAGCTGAGGGAGCTGGGGGTGTTTAGCCTGGAGTAAAGGAGCCTCAGAGGAGCCTCCCCACTCTCCACAACTCCCTGAAAGGAAGGTGTAGTGAGGTGGGGGCCAGTCTTTTCTACCATGCCTACAGGATGGACCAGAGGAAATGTCCTTAACATGAGACAAGGGAAATTCAGATTAGATTTTAGGAAAAGATTTTTCGTGTTTTTTTCACTGCTCATCAAAAAGATTGACAAATATATTGCACGCAAATGATATATGCATTTTGCAATAGATGTAAACAAAACTTGAAAAATGTTACAACTATCAATTGACACTTTCATTGAGAAATCAGGTTAGAATTTAAATACCCTGAATTAGAAATGTGGTTTCAAAAGACAAATTATGAACTTCCGCTGAAAACAGTGGATTCAATTCGCATTCATAGTCGTTAATGAATCACCCCAAAGAGCTATTTTAAAAAAGGAAATATGTAAAAATTCCTTGCAAGAGACAGCAAAAGTGATCGTTCTTACCAAAAGTTAGTGACTGAGAATATATAGGGTTGTACAGGCTGTTTTCCTTGGTTTCTTTATAGCACCTGATTTTGTAATTACTTCAGTTCCAGAAGCAATAATCAAACGAAAAGGGCCAGAATATCCTGCATGCTGTGTCTGGTGCTATGAGATACCAAAAAATAGTATAGAGCAGCAAAAATGAGCCTCAGTACTTAAGTCTTCCTTCTGTGGGGATAATCTACCAGGGATTCAAGCAAAATGGACGCTAGTATTTGTGGTCTTCTGGTTAGTGCAAAATTCCAGCTGTTAATTAACAATTCATTATCAATAATTGAATAACTACTGAAGAATGTTTATGATTAAAAATGCATTGACTCTTAATTGAAAAGAAAAAAAAATCTTGATTACATCAGAAATAAAATTAAAGTAATGGCGCCTTCATATCTGATCCAAGTATGAAAGCACTTCAGTAATGGTTTTGCTTCTCTTCTCTAGAACTTTCCATCTGCTGTTTTATTAACCTAATCTAAATAAGTGTCACCAAGAGATGTTTTTTCATATTACAGAATCTTGAGTTTTAGAGACTTCTCATTCCCTTGTTAGGTGAGAGCTTCATCTTGCTGCAATGAATTCTGGCAAATTGGTATCTTTAAAACATACACATATTCCTAAGTGAAAAAGTTTTACAAGGTGAAATGAGTTTTAAACCAAACAGCTGCAGCTGATATTAAAATGGAAAACTGTGCTTAGTTCAAATGTAGATATTGGCTGGTTGCTTTTATTTTAATAAAAACAGACTATCTGAGATGTGTCAGAATTCTGGGCTTAGTCACGGTTCTTCAACTATTAAAACGTACCTGGGCAGGAAGTCTTAACAAGCCTTTTTAGGAGAAAACCTCATAAAATTATCAAAATAAGAAGTACTGACTCTAAGTATAAACAACAAAGTGTTGGAACTCATGGAAATTTTGCCTTCAGAAAACTTAGTAACATATTTTCAGTCTATTAGCATAGTGAAGTGCTTATTTCCATGTTTTTATGAATAATGAAAGATACAATACATACAGTCTGAAAAATATGTAAAATAGCCAGGATTTCATTCATGTCCTATGAGAAAGTGAAGTGCTAAAAATCATTCTGGAAGGAAAAAAAAAAAAGGTGTATGTGCCTTTTAAAGAGTTCAAATTCAGAAAAATAAAAATTTATTTGGCTGTTATAACAGCAATATGAAAGAATCCTGCTACAATATCAGTAATATCTGCTGTAAATTGTAGATATCTAATAATTGGAGGTTTAATGCATCACATGAAAATGGTGTAAGATGAATGTTATGGAGGATGGCAAAAATGGGTAGTGTATCTTGGACAGGAAAACAGAAATACTGAAATAATTCAGATAATTTGATAATGGCAAGATAATCTGATATTTGTAGGACTAATAGACAGTTAAGAAGAGTGTAATTGAGGACATTAATTGAATTATAGACTCCTTTCTTTCCTCTGATTTCCTATTCCATTCTACTGTTTTACTGGAGTACTATCGTATGTCATTCATTTCATAGTGGGTTGAATGTACCTCTGTGAAGTTGCAATTGTTTTATACTTAATTAAAATGAGGAGGAAGTAAAAGGCAAGCAGTGTATGATTGGTATACAATGTGCTTTTAGTGTTGATCTATAATAACTAAGCTGTGGTATATATCAATAAGTCATAAATGTATTATTGTGAATCCTCTAATATGTAAATATATAGAATATATTTAATAGTAAATATTTCTCTTTACAAAATATAACTAGAAACATTTTTGGTACAAAAAGTAGTTTCCTGAAGCGTGATGCTTTGTCAAGGAGCTAATTTGGCAAACTTCTGTCTGCTGTAGTTCTGATTACAGGTATATACATTTCAAACTCCTCCCTCCAAGAGTCTGTTCTCATATTTTAGTTTTTTAAATGTGAGCAGTTTCCTCAGATTTTCTTCTCTTTAATTTAAAAACCTGTGTATTTACAAAAATTATGTATCAGATAGCAGCAGAATACATTCAAAGAGGGAGAGTGCTTAAATGTTCAGAGACATTGTTCTTATCCACCTGAATTTCACATACATGATAACAGCAGTATCCTAGCATCTGATCTCAATGAAAGAAAACCTAGAAAAACTTGGTTTATTTAGCTTATCAAAGAGAAGGCTAAGCCGTAAGTGGATCTGATCTTCCACAAGTCTGTAATTACCAACACAAGGAAAAGTTACCTGATACTAGAAAGCTCACAGACAAAAGTGTCACAAGATCTATCAAAATAAAAATAAGGTGCAGGTTTTTAACGATTGCAAGAATTTAGTGTATGAGGTGGCATTCCACAGCTGACCTGCGACTGAATGGAGGGAGCACATAGTCTCTTGCATGTGTCTGGGTGAATCAAAGAATCAAGCTCCTTCCCTTCTTCCAAGCTGTGATTAACTAGTGTGGAAAGCTGAGGTGAATGAAACACATCAGCCATTATGCTGGTCTAAGAGTTCTGCCTGTAACTTTCATGTAAACAGCACAGGGAGAGCACTGTGCTCCTCTGACTGGTTTCTGTTGAGGACCAAACTAATATTTGGATGCTTTCCCGTGTACTGAAGCACTTTTGTGTTGTTGCTGTTACTACTATCCTCTCTGAAATAGTCTCATCATGATTATGAGGAAAAAGGTTGTACACCAAGTGCACAAACTTAAATTAGCTTTTTCATATATGGAGATGTGTTACTAACTTGAAGCCCTATCAGTGAAAAGATTGAAGAAATACAATTTCCATTTCCTCAAGCATGAAGGATCACTGACAGCAGCAGCATATGGTCTCCCTAACATTTTCCTGTTCAGAAGCTGGGAGAGGTCATGATTATGGAAAGTAAAGACCTCAGATGAGTGAGTAAAGCACTGCAAGCTGGTGTATGACAGCTTTTGTGTATCTAATGGAGAACAGAGAAATTCAGTCTCTTCAGTCTGAAACATTCTTTTTGCATTCCCTTTAGGGAAGGTATTCACTATATTTCTTTGTTTCACTGAGGCTGCAGTTCTCTCAGTAGCTGCAGCTTAGGTAAAGGCACAGTCTGCAGAGCCTGGGGAATGCAGATGGGTGTGGTGAGGATCCCCATCCCAAAATACTGACTCTTCCTAGGAGTGCCATGGCGGAGTTCACCTGAGCAGAGATGCAGGGCTGAAGGGAGCCTGACAACTGACGAAAAGATTGATGAGAAAAGCTGATGAAAAAAATTGTTCTACAGCTCATGATACAGATGAGACAAGTTAATAAAAATGACATCTAATTAAATTGTGTCTTTTTTGTCTATTTCTTGAATATCCAGAACACCGAAAGAAAAGTGAAAAAGATCATTTGGTATTAATATCTAGTCTTATATTCATACACTCAATTGAGAAAATTTAAAACAAAAAAAAAGAGTGCTAATTTTTAACTATTTTATTTTAAAATATAGTCACATTAATTTTAAAATGTAAAATTAAAATTTTGTCATTAAAGTGGTTTGGGATATTTGATGTATCTAACTTCAGAAAAATTACTACGATAACATAGTGGTTTTGCTAATTTTTCTACTTATTAATGGAATGGGAGGACTCATAATTTATGACCCTGAAGGGGTGTTAATAGAAAATTGTATTATTTTGCTTGTACTTTGCACAAGGCAGCCTCAGAAGTAAATCTAGTATCTGATAGATAACTGACAACTGTCATGCACGCTGTTGGAAGAAGATACAGCTAAACATAATTGCAAGTGTGTCTGCTTCCCTTTGCTTGTTTGTAGAGTTTGGGTTTTTGGTGTTTTTGAGGAAATTTATTTGATGTGACACATGAGAAATAGATCTTAGGAGTATCAGGTTACAGTAATTACTCATATTCTTCTAACAGCAGGTACTTCTTTTTTTGCATTTCTTAAAAACACTCAAGTTCATTTTAAGTCACTGTTTTTAAGTGTTAAAGAGACATGATTAACTTAATTGATGGGTAAAATTTCCTCTGTGTTTATACAATATTTTATAAAAAAATGTCTGCTAATAGCCTTGACTTTCTTCAAAGGTCCTTGCCTATACCGAAGGCCTTCATGGAAAGTGGATGTTCAGTGAGATTCGAGCTGTTTTTTCAAGACGTTATCTTCTCCAGAACACAGCTTTGGAAGTGTTTATGGCAAACAGAAGTAGGTCATACTTTATATTTTTTTGCATAAAATTGTGCTAGTTATTTTGTGTTTTATTTATTAATCTTAATATTAAAACTCTGTGCTTCCTTTGATAAAGTGCTTATGTCTGTTCTATAATGCTTACTCTTGTATGTATTCAGTGCAAATTTTGTTAAAATCAATCACATAAATCAATCTCACTGCTTTCTGTGCAGCATTGAGATTTATTTACAGAAACAGATCATTGCAATTGGTAAATTCTTCAAATGTTGGATAGGAAATTTGCTTCTTCTATTGTCTTAGCCTTCTCCTCAATTGTCTGTAAATATTTTAGTGAAACACATAAAAGAATATTTACTTTTCTAATTATTAAATGTATTCAAGTTTAAAAGTACCAAAGCAGTAAATGGAGCCAGTCAGTTTTCTGTATGTGCTACTCTGAATCACAATTCAGGGGCAGGTGAGGTGTATAAGCATCAGGAGCTCTCATGCAAGTTTTGATTTCAGCTGGAGAAGGAATTAAACAATTCCGTGTTCCTGGGTGTTTTAAGGCACTAGTTAGAAGAGCAAATGCCACGACAACTAATGAACAGCTTCTCAGCCTGATAAGAGATTTAATGGGCTAATAGTAAGGTGTTGTTCCTCAGAAGTAAACAACATTCAGGTCTTCTGCAAAATGGGAGATTTAATGCTAAAATGTTAACCAGCAAATTGTACATAGGTGTGAAGAATGTCAGGAATTTCTGTTTTACCTTGGATTCCCCAGGAGGATAAAAGTGGAACTGACTTTGCTCCCCAAATAAAAACCTGAGCATTTAAAAAATATAGGCAGGTGAAAAAAAAGACTTCTGCAAATGTTTTACTGGTACATATTTTCCTTTCTTCATGTAGCTTCTGTTATGTTTAATTTTCCTGACCAAGCAACAGTGAAGAAAGTTGTGTACAGTTTACCACGTGTTGGAGTTGGAACCAGCTATGGTTTGCCACAAGCCAGGTAATTTAATTAACATATTTTTATAGTTTCTGTTTATTTTATTATACATTTGATTTTTAAAAAATATTAGTGCTAAAACATTATTCCTGTCAAGAAACTAGATTTTCTTAAGGTTAGTATGAAAAACATTACTCTACTTAGTATATGGCCTGTTAGTATATGGAATAGAAGTAAAAGTATTGTAAATTAGATAATTAAATTTTTTCCTTTTTAGTTATAGGAAATAAGCATCTCCCGGTGAAAATACTTGCACCTTATCTCTTCAAAGTCTGGTTTCCAGTCAGGTTTTATAAATGTCTAATCAAATGTTCATCCTTCCTGTGATTGTTATGCAGGATGTGAAACTGAACTTGACTAGTTTTTGTGTTTGCTGAATGTAAGTTAGCTATATGAATGTGTGGGATTTGACTTCATTTCTTATCAGTGTAGTGGCTATTTTGTAATTTCCAAATTTCTTCCATTCATTAGTATAATGCCTTCTTCCTCTTTCCTTTCCAAAATTAAGGAGCATATATATTTTTCAAAGAGCAACTAAGGTTGAGTTTTAGAGATTTTCACATACTATGGACAACTACAGTTTTTTATTTCCTCATTAACATCAAATCAGCCTATGGCCAGAAATAAGGCTGGAAATTGTTAGAATCTATATTATAAAAGAATTCCTATTTCAAGGATAGCTGAAATGACTTTCATGTGTACTTCGCTGTGTTGGAGAGGGGACATTTTTTGTTTGTTTTTCGGTTCAGGATTAACTTCTGGTCAAAATGAGATAAAAATAAAGAAATATAAGAGAGCAGGGAAACAGCATGATATTAACAAAATATGGTGCTTTGGGCTCAGACCCCCATTTGGCTTGATTTGGCCAAAAAGTCAATGAGTTAATCATCAGTGTAGTGTCTGGGATGAGTCTTTCCCTACATAATTTCCTACAAAAAAAACTTCACATTGTCCTTGTTTTATCCTAATGCAAAATGTGGAAATACTCTGAAGTGTCACAGAATTTGTAGAACTGGAGAACTATTTCATTCCCAGATGAACATCATTCCCTGTCATGAGCCCAAGAGTCTCATGATACCTAAGGCTTGATCTCCTGAATATGCTGAAGTCTTTAGCAAACTGCCAAATTTCTCAAGTTTTCATTGAGATCAAGGCGAAGTTAGGACATTTATTTGGAAGGCACATCTTGTTAATATTTGCATTGTTCTTGCATATGCTAAAGTTAGAGGAAATGCTATCTCTAAATAGAAAGTAATAGTATTCTTTTCTGGGATAGAAATGGCCACATGTTCTAGCACAAACAAAATGCAAATTTCTCAATCAGAATTTCATATTTACAGTGACATATTTTACTTTTGAAATTCATATCCTTTGTGCATTATTCAGTGAATAATTGTCTTTGTTGATATATAATTATTTAGAAAAGTTTCAGCTCCAATATAATATGCAGTTATTTCCATACCTTTTTGATTAAAGTTCAGTTTGAATCGAAAATGGGCTTGCTAGCCTTCAGAATATATCTGGCATATGGTAGTGAAGTTATTTTTCTTTCTTTTTTTTTTTTTTTTTTGGTGTAATCATGGTATGATTTATGCACAATAAAGACTCTGTAATCAAGTTTTTTGTTCCTTTTTCCCTTTCTACATACTCTTATTGTCTTCAGTAGGATTACAGTGGAGTAATGGAGGGGAAATCTGGCTCTATAACTGCTCAGCAGTCAATCTTTTGTTGATGTTAGAATATAGTTTTCATTCCTATGAATATGTTGGCTCTGGAATTCGAATTTTTTAAATTATGCATATTTATATAACTAAAATAAGGAGAAATTAAGCTGAGTAACCAAAATGAGCTGCTATACTGCGAAAAAATTATCCTTTATTTTATCATCACAATTTTCCAGATTAAGCTATACCTTAAAATATCTTAACAAGAGAAGGCCTTTCTGGTTGTTTTGCTTAAGTTCTTTAGTTCTATTTATGCGAGTAATATTTCCTCTCTGATACTACTCTGATAAACATCACCTAGAGTTAATTACAGTATTATAAAAGCTTGCATTCATGATGGAAACATTCCAAAGAAGTAAATTACTTTTAATGCAGTACATGGCTTTTAAGTGTATTTCTGTTTCCATGGTAAAATCCTGTAATTAACAAACGTGCAAGGAAGTGGAAGTAAATAGAAATATTTATGATCTAATGGCTCAAAGGATTAGAAGCAGGTGAACCATTATGACTTCCTAAGACTTTACAGACCTGCTGTTCAGAGCCAGTCTTTAGTTTGCCTCTTTGCTGCATTTCCAAGCAGCCTGTTTAATGCTTTGATTCAGCAGAGTTCAAGCCTGTGCTTAATGTTACAAAGAAGTAATTAAATCCTTAAAATCAGTCACATGTTGAAGAGTTCAGTCTGATTTGGTAATCAAATTAGTCTGTCTTTGATAAATGCATTTTCACTGTTCCTGAAACATGTTGCATTGATTGTAGTTTCCTTATGACCTTGCCAAATGATATGACTGGGCAGACAATGCTGAGTCTTTTAACTTCTGCAGCTCCCTATGATTCTACATAGGTAGAGTAATATCCACTTTTTTAGCATGGCATTATCAGACTACTTTTTATGGTTCTAACACCTGAGGTGTAATTTACTGATGTCTTTTTATTGAGGGCAACAGAGCTCAGAAACCAACTGTGAGCTGCCTGATGGTTTTCTAGCATGTAGAGATCAAAGAATTGGTAAAAGATATGGTATCTTCATCATTAAACATACTGACACCTCCCACTGAAATTCTGTGGGCTATTAATGCATTAGAGAAAACAATGGCTTCAGTTTATAAACCAAGAAATTAATTTTTTTTTCTGAAAAACATGTATTTTGACTGTTACAGTAACTATATTCACCATCATTTCAGCTCTGCCATGTCAGCAGCTTGGTGATAGGTTTCCAGATCTCAATACAGCCGGTTGCAGAGGTTGAGTTTTGTGATAGGAGAGAGGTAGAAAAACTAAGATTTGATGCCATCGAAGTATAAAACCCTTTCTAGAACTTTGATTAAAAGTGAATGTTTATGAGTTTCTCACCTTTCCTTGGGAAATTACTTTCCCAAGTCTTTTTTTTTTCTCAGAACAGGAGAAACACAACACATAACATCATGCAGGTACAAGGCACTTAAATATTCTTTGTATGAGATGGCATTGTAGCTAACCAAATTACAAAGGATTGTGAAAGGGGTGTGCCAGATTCCACATATGGAATATATAAGATCCCCTCCTTCAACAAAATGGCACAAATTGTTTTCTAAATACATTTAAATGTATAAAAATTGAAAAATTGGATCATTTTGTTGTACATCAGAGTCTTCTGCAGTTCCAATTTTGAGTAGATATTTCATGGTTCTCTAGAAGCAAAGGAAGTGCATTCATTTATGCATCTTCATATTGGTGATGGCATATTGAAGAAAGAAATGGTTTGATCAAAGTTGGGTGGTTTTAGCAAAACAGAAAACAGTGGGTCTTCCTGTGTTAGCTGAAACAAGCAGTTGTGGAACCAATTTATTGTGCATAATTTCTTCCAGTCTTTGCTAAAAAAAAAGTGAATCTTTCAAACACGGTAGATATGGAGTAAATAAGGACTTTTTAGTATATTTTGATTTTCTGTAGAGTTCACTCAAATCAGTGATTCAAATGCAAAATCTAGCACTCGAGAGTTTATAGATTTTTGAGATTCCCTAGGAGCTTGTGAATAAAGTCTATAAGTAGCTACTAAGCTGTACTGATACATAAATATTGTTTTGTCATGGAACAGAAAGTCTGTGAGAGAAATGCATTGTAAATTTAATGATCTCTTTAGTATTTTTATTTTTCTGTGTTTATTAATTTGTAGCATTAGTCAAAATTACTGGAAACCATATGTCTTTGAGAGTTCTACTGTAAAAATAGTTGTTTTTCTATAAAATGCAGTATTAAGTATGATTACATTTGGATATTTCTTTAGATAAATTGTTTCATAAGCATTATAGAAACAACTTTAAAATATTTGCATTGTCTCCTATGTACTAGTAAAGTGTATTTTATAAACTTTTGGTATCCTATAGTCTACTGTAAAATAAGGCTAGCCAAGCTGACAAGACCTGTTATTTGGGTAAACACACTTGCATGTCATGTATGGGCATACATGGGTTTTATTTGCTCAATTTGTAGGCTGAAATATGGCAGATGTTGACAACTTGCACATTGGCAATTTAGACAAATAATTGTAGTAAGTGTACACTCCACCCACATACCAATACCCACTCACTTTTTCTCTGGAAAAAGTTTAGTGCATCTCTAGGGTTATGTGCATATATCTTGTATATGACTAAGTTTTAAGAAGATACACACCTTCCAGAGTCCAGAAATGACACACAGTGTGCCCAGGATGTAACTGAAAGCTGAAGCATTGGGTGTCCCTATTTAGTCTTGATAAGCTATGTAAATACTACTACGTACATTCTTCACCGAATTCAGACTAGGCATTAGGAATTGTCTTTTTATTGCTGTTCTTTTTAACAGGCATAAACATTTCTCTATTTTAACACATTTCTAAGTTCTAAATTTCTTTCAAAATAGTTATTTGAGGAGATGAATTTATTTTCCTTTAAAAAATTTCCATGTCTTTTTTTTTAGGCAAGAACTGCTTTCTGTAGAAATTAGTTCTGAGCAATGAGACTGCTTCTACCTGTTGCAGATTTTTTTCTTTAATGCATTAGTCTAGATTGACTCTAGTCCTCTATATTTTACCGATCAGGGACAGTATATACAATGGTTAATTTAAGTCTTTGTGCATGGTATTTGGTTATTGTGATGTCAAATTGAATATAGAAGAGTTGAGATTTACTGCTTTTCTCTTCCTTGGCATGTAGTTTGATTCTTTCTCCCTTATCCAGTCATGTAAGTTTCAAAAAATGTGTGGAAATTGAGTATCATAGAAGCTTCTGCTCCTCTTCCAAATTTGAATGAAATGCAATTTAGAAGTCATTATGAAGAGACAGGCAGATGAACATGTGAGCAGATAACTGAGTAAAATTTGTTTCTTTCAGAAACCAGGCTACAAATAGAAACATTCAAGCTTACTGGGATATAGGAAAGAATCATGGGTAGTTGACCATAGAGGAGGTGCACAAATTGAGTAATAAATATAGTGCACCCGTATGATGGAAGTATATGTCACTTTAGTCTATCACTCACTCACATTAGTGAACTTATCTCAATATATCCTTTTGAAACAGGGACATTGTATTCTTCTTTTATTCCTTCTGGACAAGCCTGGCACCAGGAGGTCTGCAGTTTCTTTTAATATCAGTCTTTTAACCAGATTCAGAATAAAATAAACCACAAAATATATTATTCTGATTTATTGCATTGCTGTAGTAGTGATAAAATATAGCTCCTAATTTTAGGCCATTTCTTAAGTAAGGGTAATCATGTCTTCTTGGCTTCATTAAATGAAATAAAAAAGCCTCTTGGAGAATCTGAAATTAATCACACTAAAAATGTTGCCCTACATCTTAACATTTAATGAGACTTAAAAAACCCCATTCTTTAAATGTGTTTCCTAGGAGAATCTCTCTGGCCACACCCCGACAACTTTATAAATCCTCCAACATGACTCAGCGCTGGCAGAGACGGGAGATATCCAACTTTGAATACTTGATGTTCCTCAATACTATAGCAGGTAAGGCTGCTGGCTCTTTAATCCCTCCTAGTATGTTTATGTTTGTCAAGGCCTTAAGCAAGATGACTTGATAGAATACATTTATCCTTCTAAAATTCAGCTACAGCTTTGTGATATATTCTGAAACACACACACATTAAATTTTATCAGAAAATGCACAACCTATCACAGAGACTTTAGATTCATGTATTGCTGTGAAGGCTGTTCTTTGCTCCCCTTCTGCCATTTCCTCTGCTGACAGCTTTGTCTGAAGCTTTATTAGAGTCAACAAACCATTGCCAGAGAGTGTCTGGAAATAATAATGGGAAAATGTAATTTCACTACTTCATCATTCTCAGCAACAGCAACTAGACAGCAGAATAACAACAGTATTCTGCCTAGTACAGATGTCACCTGGATTGTGGTATGATTAGATTACAGCATCTTTTCTCATATAATTCTTTGAGATGAAATATAATATCAGATTAGGTATTTAAAATGAGAAATAACTGCCACAGACATCCATTTGCTATTGGCAAAAGAAGAGCTTTTCTGGCAATTGTCATTAATTAAACATTCAGGAAGATATTATTCCTTTCACCTTTCCCTTTTCTATGTGTTAACTCCAGTGTTAATTTTAAACGTGAAAAGCAGCAGTTTTCTGCATCATATACAGAGATTTCCAGGAGGTTGTCTACTATTATGATTCCTGCCTGTAGCACACATGCTGCTTATGAACCTGCCTGTGGAGAGCCTCATACAGACATTTCACTTCAGTGAGCTTTAATTTGAAACCCAAATAACTCAAATTAAATTCCACCAGGCATCACTTTGTACTCCAGTGTTACAACTCTCATCTTTACTTGGTCTTGACTTTTATGCTCGAGGTTATCCTCAGGCCAGACATAAGACACATGTAAGTGAGAAACCCAAAGGTAGCACTCGTTATGCTGACCAGTCTGGGGACAGTCACTGCGTTCTTCCCAGTAGGGCAGTGGCAGAATTCAGGAGCTGTCAAACTCACTTGCTTTGAACCCTCAGGCTTTGGCCTCGGTGCTTAGATGGCAGTCACTTCCCATGCATTCAGTCTTATGGATGTTAATAAATGTGTCATCAACTTATCCCAGTGTGATACAGAAGTGTTACCGCTGAACAGTTGGAAATCTGAGGGCATGTTTACCTTGTGCAGTGGAGCAAAAAGCAGAATCCCTGAAACTCCTGGAGATCTGGCCTGGAAAGTCCGGATGGTAAAGGCTCACCAGCTTGGTTCCCAAGCATTTTAGCTGCAGTCCCGCAGATCTCTGCTGGAGGAAGGAGCCCTGCTGAGCGTTTATTGCCTCTGGTGCAATGCCAGAATGCTGCTATCCTGCTTCTGGACACTGGCCTGGCTCCAGCTGCTTCGTGCCTCTCACACATCCGCTGCCCTTCTAGTGAGGAGGAAATGCAAGCAGACCCTGGCCGGCTCCCTGCCTGCCTCACCTGAACTTGGAGGATTTACTGGAAAACTGGGACATTAGCCTAGGTCCCCTCAGTCCTTGTCCAATACATTATTGACAGAACTGTCCTTTGCTGGTAATTTCCTTTTTACATATTCATTTCTTCTGTAAGCAGTGAATTTAAGCTCTTTCAATAAGAGTAGACAAGAGATAACCCATTTTTTTACAGGTTTTTTTTTGTTTGTTTGTTTTGGTTTTGGTTTTTTTTTTTTGTTTTTTTTTTTTTTTTAAGCAGTTTAAAACTCCAAGGTTATTATTTTTAGGTACCTCACCAAACCATCCAAACCTAGAAGACAGCATTATGTGTGAAGTCATTTAGAAATGGCAGCTACACTTACACTAAAATATCCATCAGTTAACAAGCTTCAGCCTGAACAGATTACCCCAGAGTATCTCGGAGATCTCAACAAAAATGTATTTTGTATATGTTGTTTGATACTAGTACTGCTGGGCAGGCTTTATAGCTGAACAGTTGGGGTGATTGCACAAGACAGAATTCTCTTAAGGTCATTTGGTGTCACTCATCTGCCTTATAATAGGATGGCTTGATATTAGCATTCCAGGTTCCACCTACTATGACCAAGGTTTGAAGGATTACTAACTATTTGTTATTTTTCGTGTGTGTTCATGAATTTCTGTCCTATTTGAAAAAACTGTTTGGTCACTACCCCTAGGAGTGTCCCTCTCTGACTCAAGGCGTTTAATTTCTGGCAGGTTTTTTGGTATCAATCTCTTACAGGTAAATCTCATTTGGTCATGTAATCTCATTGATTAATTACATAGGATGCCCTGCTCATTTCACAGCATTGTCTACCATCTCATAAAATCTTTCAGTAGTATGTGATGTTTTAAAAAGTTAGAATAAAATTTATCCTTGGTAGCTGAACCTGCCAATGACACACACAAAACCTTTTCTGAAAATAACTTCAGAGAATGAAAGCTGACTGAAACCCAACAGGAAATTTTACACATGACAATAAGCTCTTTATTCCAGTTTGGAACAAAACCTAAAGTTTTCCAAGTTTTTGACAGAAGCAAAAAATCTCCTGAAGTTATTTTTTTTGAAGATCAACTAAGTTTTGTAGTTTTAATGAAGTCTGTACTTCATCTAGAAAGCTCAGTTCCAAAAACTCATTAAGTACTTGGGGGTATTTGCAAAGAATCTCCTCATAAAGTTCCTGGCAAGCCAGAAACCCACCCACAATGGAGTGCACATGAGCTTGAAGTCCAGGCGTAGGGGAAAAAGCTTGGAAAAATAAATATATGTTAGAAAGTCTAGAAGTTCTCACATCCCCAAGCTGATGCTGGCTTCACCATTGCATGGCCTTGTACCACCAGGGCCTGAGATCTGGGCAACTGCAGGGCTCAGAGCTCTGAGTGACACCACTGCTTTTACAGCCATGCCTGTATTTCTCTAAGTCTTTTTGAAAGGTGTTCCTCAAAAATATTTCCCTTGCAACAAATAGGTATTTTCTGATGAAGCACTAACAAAATTAATAACTCTGCCAGAAATACAGTACTGGAAGCAAAGAACCTCTACTAACTTGTTGCCCTGGTTTTGATAACTGCCCAAGTACACCTGTATTACACAGACACAAAATCTCATATGCGCTGTAGAGAAGACCCTCAGCAGTCAGAAGAAAATACAAGACTTTCTATTTTGTACACAAATATAGAGTACTGAATATACTTGTGGCCTCCTTTCATAAGTAAAGATGTATTTTCTTTTCTTTCTTCTTGGAAATCCAATTTCCAATTACAGTCCTAATTATACTCTTTTGTAATGAGATTCCATAAGAAAATTTTCCTTATAAGTTACAACTTCCTTGCCAGTAATTGTTAGTGTCGCAGTAATGACCTAGTTTTAGAATATAACTGTTTATTTAAGCAACATCTTATTCTCTAATGGTATTATTGTGTTCAGCTACTGAGAAATGTATCCATCCTCTTTTTTTATAAAACTCATGTTGCCATTAAGCTCCTAGTGGCTTATTCAGCAAATCTGAGCTGTAATTTAGTCAGAAACATGGAGGTTTGACATTTAAGAATTGTGGATTATCTGCTGGTAAGTAGGTGATAAGGTCGATTCACTGTTTTTTCTGCCCATCCAAATAGAGGTCCACTAACAAAGTGGTTTAGTATATCTTTTGCCAACTCTTTGTAGCTTCCTTTTTTTTTCTTACAATGGTGCTTAATTAGGTCTCTAGCCCTCTACAAAAGAATAAGAAAGCACTCATGTTTTCTTGTGATCCTCCTCTGAAATTATGCAAGAAGCAGTTGCCTTGGAAGAGTGATGTTCAGACGTGAGGGTTCTGACACCAGCTTATTTCTCTCATTGTGACATCATGCAGCTGGGTCCTTTCCCACAAGAAGTCCTCTGCCTGTTTATTAACACTGTTAATTACACAAACTGGTTGGTCTCTATACAACAGAACCACTGAAATAAAGATATATATATCTTCTTAAATCTCTCCTGGTTTGCTGATATATCTGTCCTGAGAAGCATGGCCCCTGGCTGTTCTATATGTCCTTAATATGTGAAGTATCCTTGTGAAAAAAATCCATCATTATATGAAGTTTTCTTTAATTCTTACATCATCCTATTACTCCCTAGAAACATTACCATGCTTCATGCTTAGTTTAATTATTTCTGCTGTGATCTCTGCTCATGACTTAATAACTTTCTACTTCAGCTCTCAAAGATCTCCCTTTCTAGATCATTTCCTATCCAATCCTATGTGTGATTGCTGGCACCTGTGTTGGCCTAATGTCTCATTGCAATTTCAGCTCAAAATCTCTCTCTGTCTTCAAAACTCTCTAAAGCCTTGTTTCAACCTGTTTCTCTGGCCCTCTAGTCAGCTCTTTTCTCACCTCTCTCTTCTGTTTCCAAGCTCTTCACCTCTTTCTTGCCCTCTTTTCTGGCTCGAGCATATTTCATCATGTTTACAGCTCTGGGCTTTCCTCCCAAAGGTAAACACTGCACTCTGCTACTTATCAATCAGTCTCAGTGTTATACTCTCCATGCCCCTGGTTTTTGTCCTGGCTGTGCAGACATAAGCCTTCCTGGTCACCTCTCCCCTCCTCCCTCTACCTGCTTCATTCTCAGGGATCCTTTTGTTTTTCTTATTATTATACTAATTGTCCTCTCTGCATGGAATCGGCATATTTGTCAATTGAGCCCTCTGGGTGATACAGAAAACAAGTAATTTTTACTGTTCTCAAAAGATTATTAAAAAGAGTGCTTAAAAGTAATCCCACTACAGCAAAAGGTATCAAGAGGAGTGGGAACAAGAAGTTGTTTTTTAATATGCAGTGCTCACTGTTTTAGCTGGAAGTCTAGATTTCAAATCTATTTCTCAGTATTTAACTAATTTCTGTTGTTTGATTTCAAATTGCAGTATATTGAATGTGTGCTTGAATTTGTATTTATTGGAATTTTAATTCTTTTAAATCCTACATGCCACTCCTTTTAAAAGAAATTAAGAATAATTACATCCATAACTTTTGTGAGTAATTTCTTGTAGTAAAAAGGGATTCTTTTTAAAGGTTTATGGAAAAAAATGACATCCTCAATTAGGTAATAAATTCAGATGAACTTCTTCTCCCTCAACATTTTTTTTTTGCCTGTTTAGCATTTTCCACTTTTTTACTCTGTGATGTACAAGCCCTCACTGGTTAATTATGTATATATTTAGCTACTGCATGTGTTGGGCTTATTATTGTCATCTAATTAGATGTAACTCGAACTACTTACTTCTAGAAAAATCATTAAAAATTCTTTCCTAATGACCTAGAGATGACAAAATGTCTGTAAAGTGTGAAGAAGCAGACAAGCACAGGAACATCGCTCTTAAAGAGTGTTAATCCAGATGCTGCAATCATCTAATTAAACAATATTTTGCTGTCATTAACATTTTCACCAAGGAATTGCAGTTATAATTTCTTTGTCAGCTGTCTCTAGCTCACTTTACCTTAGAAACTAAAGTGCCATATAAAAACATTAAATTGGATGGTTTAATTAAAAAGTTTTTTTTTTTTTAATGAAGAAACATATCCAATATTTCTGAGATCTCATTTACTATGCCTCATTTTTATTGTTCAAGTAGATTAGTGTCACAGGGCTTGCAATATTTAATATTCAGTCTTTAATATTAATCTCTGTAAGCCTGCTTGAGGGGAAATCTGAAGATTCGGTAAAGGTTTAGGGACTACCAATAGTCATATAAGTTTATGTTCTATATTTATTTAGCTAAAGAAAGGACCAAATAATTCTTGCTAGAAGCACCACACAATTGATAAGATGGCTAAGTATATTCATCTGCTGACTGTACTCTGAAAATAATCAATTGTGAAGCCAGAACAGATCGAGACAGCATTTCTAATAAAGTGAAACCACTAATATTTATGCATGTTTAGAATTAGGGATTTGTAATCCCATTATAGGCCTAGATCACTGTCCTCTGCTCAGATAAGTAGAGATGTGTGGTCTTACCTTGTAGGTTTGGTCTCCTTTTGCAATTTAAATTAGAGTTATCTTCTCACGTCAGTTTTATTTGTTGATATTAAGGAGCAAATTGTTGAATTGAGAAAAATAAATCACGAGCTTTTTATTAAACAAATTAAGAGCTATTATTAGTAGTTATTATCTTCATAAATAAAACATGTTTTATAAAAATGGAAGTAGGAGAGAAGAGAACATTTTAGGTTTTTTTCATAAGATTTATATTTGCCAAATACATAATCTTGAAGGCTTCATTATTTGTAACTTATCCTACCTAAGATGAGAGAAGCTACTTCAAATTATTTCTCACTGTGGGGTAAAAAACTGCACAGAGGAGTTACTGCAGTGTTCTGACATGGAGCTAATGACACATGATAATTTCTTCATGTGTCTATACTATAAGTAACCCCTCAGCAAAAGAGAACTCAATAGACCAGCGAAGCTCAGGATTGCTTTTTCCTTGCCCTATTCATATATTTATTATTTTCCCATATGCAATGGGAACAAACAGTCAAAATCCTGACAATATTGAAATTGAATTGATATGAAATGAATTAAATAAGTATCAAAATTAAATTAAATCACAATATGAAAAAAATTCAATTTCTAAATTAAAAGTAATTGTGTGAATCTACATTTCCTTTCAAAATTTTGTAAAAGGATGTTCTCCCTTTTTAAATGCCTCTATAAAATGGTTACAGTTGAAGATTTTTATTACTATGAGCACTTTTCCATACAAATTTTGATTCTGCAGAATCTTCAATTTTGCTTATGCTTGTAATAGACTGCAGTCCTCTCAGTCATTCTCTTTCTGGGTATCAAAGTTCTTTTAGTCTGCTCTCTGCATAAACACAAATATCTTTCTATTATGGAAGCTTTTGTTAACTTAGTTAAAGATTCTGATGATGAGAAAAACATTTATTGTATGAAGCTGTAGTTTTATAGAGGACATATTTTAAAGCACCCTAAATTTGATAATCTCAAAAAACTTTTCAAGTCATTTGCAATTAAACCCTTGCCAATGAGGAAAATAATATTCTGATTTGATGGATGTATAAAATGGGCAGCATGGTCTTCTTTCAAAAGACATTAAGCTCCCTCCCAAAAGTCTAAAAGAATAAATATTCTAGCAGATAATACCTTTCCTTTTCCTCCCTTACAAGGATAAATTCTGGTCTACTTCTTGATTTAGTAGTTTGATACACTCTTGTTCTGTCCAAGGGTCATTTTGCATTCATTCACTTGTTCATTAATTAATTAATTAATTAATTCATTGTTGATATTAAAGAAGTGGTTCTGGTTCTATCCATCTTTATTTGTGTATGTAGCAGATAGTGCTGGAATTGCTTGTTTGACAAAGTCAGATTTGCACCTTAGGTTTTTTTTTGTTTGTTTGTTTTTTTTATTCTTGTGAACATCTATGTTTTCAGAGTGTAAAAATGAGGACGCACAATTATTAAGAATATGCACTTCTCCTGTATTCAGTGAAACTATATACAAAATAAAAACATGCTTTTAATTCATCGACTTCCGTTGAAAAAATAAGGTGTTTGTAGAGCAATGAAAGTTTCACATTTCATTAAAGGAGAACTAATTTTTGTGGAGAATTGCAACTGCTACTCAGAACAAGGAAGCCTGTGTTTTCCTGTGCAGGGTTTCGTACCCCAGGAATCTGTCCAGAATCTGGAAGGAAGCAGTTAGTGAGACAGGGCTGTAAATCTGCCTCAGGACTGGGAATTGTTAACCTGGATTATTTCAGTCTCCTAATTATATTATATAAATACACACACACATATATATTTATGACCTGATTTTGTTTTTTAAGACTCATGTTGCATATTGTGTGGTTCTCACTATAGCAATAGGATGGACAGTTCTGTACTAACAAATTTCATTTGTCTTATCACTGAAATGTTAGATTCTTCTAAATACTAGACAATACAAAAAAACCGCCTTTCCCAAACACACTTTTCTTTGTGATGAATTCATAATTTTTAATTCATTGCAGTTGCAGATTGTTCTTTTGAAATGGTATCTAAAGATGGTTTTTCCACATTTGAGCTGCTGGGATGACAGCAGTGTTTCTTTCATGATTGAAGGGAGTGGCCTGGGGTAGGCAGCTCTGTCTTTTACACTGGAGAACTGTTTTGTAATTTTCTAAGTGATTAAAAAATAGTGCTACAGAAAATTCATCACTTTGATCACAGTTGTCATGGAATCTCAGAATTTCTTCAGTGAAAAAGAACCATAGGGAATGATGGATTAGCATGGACTATCCTAGGGTAGACCTAGATTTGCAAACCTCAAATTTACCCCCTTGCTGTTTGGAGTTTCATTTTATCTTTGCCAGCTATGATACTTTATATAGTTGCTAGGAAAGTAACTAGAAGTGTCTAGTTCTTTTGAGTTTCTGCATTCATGATATAAAAATATCTTAATGGAAATAAAAAAAAGAAATTTTTTATTGGCATGATGGATTTTAGTTGATCTTAAAAGATACTGTGCTTTTTGTATTATTTCAATTTGTGTGTTGACTTCTGGCATCTAAATGGCTGCTTTTGTCTGGAAGATTTATACCTGAGTCTATCAAAGTGGTGGGAACTGGGAACATGTGATGCATCAAATGTAACCACTAGATTTTTTTTTTTCTAGCTGGACAAGTGGACACTATTTCCTAATTCTTAAAACTTTCCTTTTCAATAGGACGAACATACAATGATCTGAACCAATACCCTGTATTTCCGTGGGTTTTAACAAACTATGAGTCTGAAGAGTTAGATCTGACCCTTCCAGGCAACTTCAGAGATCTTTCAAAGGTATGCTTCATTTTTGTTAAAGAACAGTCAGCCAGCCTTTTTAGAAAGACATTTGTTTTATATTTATAGTTTGGTTAAGTAAGGTCTTTATCTTAAACTCATAAAAGTCTGAAATGGACTTTCTATTTTAGAATTATTTTATACTGAATCTCTACATTATGCTACTTCCATGTCCCTCACTTATCTGGTTCCAAATCTGCAACTCCTCTGTACCTTCTGACTTAGGGAACAGGAGTGCATCAGATCGCTTAATCTCACTTATTATGCCTCTTAGATTATACAAGCTGATCCTTTGGAAATAAAAAGCTTGGACTAATATTTCACTTTTTTTTTGCAGTGATTAGAATAGTAATATAGCATCAGCATCTTATTTTGATTTAATAGTTAGTTAAGGGGTATTTTGTATTTTAGATCCTGGTGTATCTGGTCCTTATTGTTATTTGTTGACTTTTTTTCCATCCAACCTGATTTGGGCACTTAGTGCTTTATAATAAAATAATTCCTAGTATTTTTTTCTCTAATGGCACCACAATGCTATCAATACCCAGCTCTGGTACTCTGGTTGTGTTAACAGACTGCAGAGAAGGTCTGTCCCGGCCAAGCATAGCAGAAACATCTGGAGGGGCTCTACTTTTGGCCAGCTGAAACAAAGACAAAAAAGAGGCCTCAAAACTGTGTTGTGGGATGTATCCTTCCTGATTGCAATCTGGTATCAACTAAGGAAGTGTATGCACTATCTTGCCAGTGAAGGTGGCAAGATAGTGCATAGTCCTGCAACATCCCCAATGTGAGGTTTCTGTTGTCTGGTGTGTCAGCTTTCTTGCATCCTTACCAAAGCTCCTGAGCCAAGAGGGGGAAGCTGCTTGTACAAATTGAGTGAGGCTCAAAACCACAGGAAGCTGTCACTCACTGCCTTTAGGAGTGAGGCTGGAGAGGAGAAAATGACCCCCAGGGCCTGTTCTGCAGTCCTGTGCTGCAGACCCTGCATTCCCTTCTGCTGCTGGGCAGACATGAGTGTTTCTGGGGTTTATGCTTTAAGTCTGGATTTCTTTCCTCCTCTCCCTGCAAGCACACATCCTGGGGAGCAATGGAGACATCCTGCCCTGGATATTTGACAGTTTCATCTCTGCTGGAAAGAGTGTGCTTGCAGTACCTCCAGATGTGTTGTAACCATTCCTGGAAGCCTGCTTTTGTAAGACGTCCAAAATAATTTGAGTAGGACTTGAATTCATAATAGTGGATAGAGACACCTAAGTTTACACTCCCTTTTTTTTTCCTTAGACAAATAAAAAAACAAATAAGCAAATAAACCCCGAATTTACAGTACATTCACAGTATGCCTCAAAAGGAATTAAATTGCTTGATACTTCCGTTAGGTTATGTAAAACTTCTGACCTTTCACAGTATTATAGGTATGTTCCACAAATGTGTTTTTCAGTTCTGTAACACCATTGTAATGTGTGCCAAGAACAATAAAAGATCCACAGATGTGACTTAAAAAAAGACCTGTGATCATTCTGCCCTGGCTTGTTCCTTAGCATGTATAAAAGTATTGCTGGTTTAGAGTTGTTCAGAAAGATAAACCTTTCATTAAGGTGCTTACACTTTTCAAAATCTCTCAAACTCACTTTCTGTAAGTATTAATAGCACTGCATATGGTGAAGCGCAACAAGATTAGACAGTGTCTCACGAGTCCTTTTGCTAGGTATTTAGTTTGGTTCAATCCAGATTTTTACAGCAATCTACTAAAATATGTAATTGCTACAGGAACTAGTGTGATAGCTGAATAGATAGATTTTCTTCATCAGTTAATGAAGACTCACTATAGCATTAGTGCATGTATAGCTTATTAAGTATCACTGTACTGTTATTAGTGCTCTCCCCAAAAGGAAATGTAAAATCAAGTCCATGGCTATTTATTTTTCATCAAGAATCCATGCAATGTGTACCTTTTCTTGCCAATTTGAAAACTTGCCAAAAGCTATCCGTGATTCCCTCTGGAACAGCTAGGGTTTTGACCACTGAAAAGCCTACATAGAACTAGTCAAGGAAAATGATCTTTCCTTTCTGGCAATATCTGGGCTCCATTTATCCCATGGATGTATGAGAAAACACATGTGAAA
The DNA here is from genome assembly GCF_052056855.1 of Sturnus vulgaris. Classification (NCBI taxonomy): domain Eukaryota; kingdom Metazoa; phylum Chordata; class Aves; order Passeriformes; family Sturnidae; genus Sturnus; species Sturnus vulgaris. The sequence goes on from NC_142244.1 coordinate 53,689,561, forward strand.
TCTCTAAAGTGTGGTGGAATACCTCAGGATAAAAGAGTTGTAACTGACAATTTTTTATACTGTTCATTACCATAATATCTGATAGATTTCACTTCACCATGCTTTTAAAAGGAAAAATAATTTAATGATTTATTTTAAAATGTAGTGGCCAGTTAGTATGGAATGCCTGACTTGGGCTGTTAAGTGTTATTTGCATCCTGTTTCAATTTTTTCATTTTCAGTAAAAATCTTAAAAGTTTGAATGTTTCTGACATTACCTTGTCAGTTCTGTTTTATTATTTGATGTTGACCTGTATCTGTGAGTCCCTTCTTTTCTTTTCATGGAGGTGAATCCTGAGTAGCCTGGTGCTTTAAAAGCAGGAGTTAGTGATTTATTGTTAACCATATTGAAGGAGGTTGTGCTATCAAGGCTCAGTCAGACCTCCGGGGCAGGTCCACACAGTATCCTTTCCATGAGGAGCAACTTCCTTGTGTCAGATTTTTGCTCTGAAATGGAGACATGTTCCTGCAGATTTGATGGCAGATCAGAACCTCCAGCTAAACTGTTGATGGATAAAATCTCCTTTGTCAGTTCCTGACCTTCTGTCTCCCTGTAAATTCTGCCTTTCTTAGTTTCAAAAAGCCTCTCTCCTTGATATTTAGCAATTAATAGTCCTCAAACAATCTTTTGAAATTATTTAGAATTCTAACACTATTTCATATATGGTAAAATCCCACAAAACCAATGAAATTAAAAGAGAAGTCACCTACCATGCTTTGTTTTCTTGATTTAAAATAGTTTTTGTAGTTAAATGTAGGTGCTAAATCTAGCTTTTAAAAAATATTTATATAGTCTTGCTCAAAGTCTGTACAATACTCTAGTGTCATTCTGATAATTGACTATACAATTTTTCAAATTTTTAAATCCTTGGCTTCTAAGCTTTCTGTATAGAATATGATACACCACCTTTATGATGTCACAACTCCTAAGTGAACATACATATCAAATGCAATTCATATGTGTTTTGGAGATGAAATTAGAGGTGTTTGTCTTGCTTACAATGTCAGTAATGGATTAAAACATGCGCCTTTTACATTTAGTCCAAACTTAAATATTTACATTCGAGCAAAGTCATCTTGAACGTGTAGCTTGTCCTTTCTTTCCATTCCATTTCATTCTGGTTTTATGTGGCACTCCTTATTGTGGTATTTTTAAATCCAGATGTTAGTTGTTCTCTCAGAACAATTATATTTAAATATTAATCTGAAAATTCCTCTGTCCTTTTTCTTTTAGTTGTTTGGAAATTCTGTTCTCAAAGCTTTTTGTTTTTTTTTTCCTTTTACATACATTTTTAGATTTAAAACCAGGGTTCACAGACATGGAATGTGCCATAGCAGTGGGATATATTGGACCTCTCATTTGATTAGACAGTGTAGGTTCAAATTTTATTCATTACATATACAAGGTTAAAGGTTATATTTATTGTTTGACAGGATCAAAAGCTAATGAAAGAGGCTGTCATAGATACATAGATTATCTTTTCAGTATCAAACCATCAGGTGATCTGCTTATTTTCTTCTTTGTTGAGATTTCCTTTAGCAGAATACTTATGATATTAAACATTAGTCCTGGAAACATGTACACAATCTTTACTACACAGTGATTTTTTGTGAGGTTCACGACACTTAAAATGTGGTATGGTTTGTTTGTATAAAATTGTATGACTTTTACTCCTAAATTATAGTGAATGCACAGTTTTGACATGCTGCATTGTCCCTGCTCATTAAAGTGTAAACGGGAATTTCTCCTCATTTACTTCCAGTCATACATCCTGTTAAATAAAATGATTTCTTCACCAGGCAAAGTAATACTAATATTGACATGTGTATGAAACATCACACACCCATTCATTGAGTGGAAAAAATTATGTTTTGTTAATATAGAAGGTGTTTGACTGATGGGTGGTGATAAGCATAACCACTTTTTCTTATTACTGTGCCATTTCAAGAAAAGGAAGTGATAAAGCCCCAAGGCTTCTAAATGTAATAATGCAAATGAACACATCCAAGTGTGACTATTTCAAGGCAACCACACTTAATACTTCCAAAAAGGTATATGCTATGGAATGGAGTTTATGGGCTTATTAAGAGCCCTTCGTTGGAAAAATGAAATAATTTTCTTTTATTAGTAAAATTAAACTTCTCTCTTCATCATCAGAACTTCTCTCTTTTTCCATTAGAAGAAAAACTACACACAATTAAAGCCACACAATTAAACATGTGTTTTTCTTAAATAAAAATAATTTACTGAGTGAAACTCCGGCACCTATGACTCTGTGAGTGCTCTTATATTTCATTGTGTTGATATCTGGTTTTCATATTAGGATGCTGAAGAAAAATCTGTTTACAAATTTGGATGAAATCGCAATTTATTTTTAAGTTTAAAGTGTCATCCGAAGACATCCTATTTATATGTTGCTCTACAGTGAGTGTTTTTTAATAAAAAAGCAAGCAGTCAGGAAAAGCTCAGTCAGTTTTCAGCTGGAGCCAAATAAATACAGGTTCAATATTCCTTTGTACCCAGCTAAAATTTTGTGTAGTACATCACAAAAAAAACCCAACAAAACAACAACAAAAAACCCAAACCAAAACCAAACCAGATACGGTAGCTGCTGCATGAATTAGAGTCAAGTTAAGCAGACTATTTCAGTGGGTAGATAAATAAGATGCTACATTCAGTTCTGCTCTCAACATGAGAGAATATATTTCTTTTTGGCAAACAAATAGATAATCCAGAACTAGCATAACATGTCCGGTGGATGTAAACACTAGATATAAGGTACATTGGCAACATGTATTGACTTGGTCAAGGGCCAGATATCTAAAGAGATTAGCCAGGTAAAATAAGAAAGACATAGTGGTGTGTTTTTAATGTTAAAGTAAATAATTGCCTTATTTTTAAATGCAAGAAAGAAACATAAAATAAACTGAAGCAGCAGGTCTTAGTACATCAAAAGTGAAGGGGCTGAATAGGCATTGTCATATAGTGACCTGTTCTGTTAGTTTGGAGTGAAAAAAATCTTTTGAAATCATTATATGGGAAGTTAATTCTATTTCACATGAGTTCTTACAGTGGGCTTTTTGCAATAAAAAGATAAATGGTGTGTTTGGAAAAAACATTTTGAAAACATGAGAAGAACTTTAAAAATCATGTTCAGAACAATTTATTTGACTCAAATGCAGTTTCTGTATTTGTCTTATGATTAAGATTATGGACTGGGACTTAGTATATAGATTGAGGTTTGTATTGCTTGGGCAAGTCATTTTAATCAGTGCACACACCAATAGAACCTCAGTCAAATGGAAATAATATTATTTTCTTCCATTACGTGAAGTTACAGGTATTGATCCATAAAGAAAATGTATCTGCATTTTATAGCCATGATATTAGATTAAAACCGAGGTAGTTGACCTTCTGGGCTGAGAATGGCATAGCAAAGCTATGGAAAGTGACCAAAACTCCATATATCCTACACATTTCACAAGAAATGTGAGAGACTACTATTAATGTAGAACTTGTCATCTAATTGGACCTATGTCTCATCAGAGTAAAACTGGGTTAGCTGATAGTTTGTACAACTGAGATTAAGGTTTTTAAAGAAATATCTTTGTTTTCACTGAAGGATGAACTCGTACCACTACCTTGGTTAACAGCATTTTCCTACATGGATGTTAAAATACTGAAGAAGCCAGGGGCAGATCTTGCAGAATTTATTCCCTGCTATTTTATTTATGGAGATTCTTTTGCTTTCAGAAAGTTCCTGGTCTTTTGGTACACTAAAGCTGTTCTATTTAGGGTTCATCAATAAGTTTTAAAATTGAACAGCAGCAGCAACAACAACAACAAAAGAGAGAGATTTGAGCACTTTCCATTAGCATTTTCAATGTGTATGGTTTCCTGAATCTGGAGACAAGTCCTTTACGTGTGCAGAGAGGTGGTTCACATCAGTGTCTCCATGACTGCACAGAGAAGGTGGATCAGATGTTTCTTGCATTTCTTCACTGCAGGCCAGAGATCACTTATGTAAGGCTGAAGTAGATGCTGCAGAATTGTGTAAGCATGAGCAGCTCCCAGCTCTCCTCCCCCGGCAGTGCTGCATTGAGACAGTTGTGCCACTTGTGGGATCCCAGTTGTCATCTCCCCATAAATAGAGCCATGAATGCCCACTACCCCCTCTAGAGTAGCTCAGGGACTTCCAGGTCACCTTCCTAATGCAAGCAATCTCCTTATGGACACTGTAAAGGCTTGTGGAATGAGAGAAATTAACCCATGGTTTCCAAATCCCAGGCTGTCAGACAGATCACTAGTGAGAAGTTGAGGTGAGACTTTCTAGTTGAAGGCAAGCTCGTCCTTCCTTTCTTCCTTCCTTCCTTCCTTCCTTCCTTCCTTCCTTCCTTCCTTCCTTCCTTCCTTCCTTCCTTCCTTCCTTCCTTCCTTCCTTCCTTCCTTCCTTCCTTCCTTCCTTCCTTCCTTCCTTCCTTCCTTCCTTCCTTCCTTCCTTCCTTCCTTCCTTCCTTCCTTCCTTCCTTCCTTCCTTCCTTCCTTCCTTCCTTCCTTCCTTCCTTCCTTCCTTCCTTCCTTCCTTCCTTCCTTCCTTCCTTCCGAAAGGACCGTATAAAGATTCTTCCCAGAGATTTTCCCATGAAAATTGCAGTATCATTCAAAGACAGAAATTACTCTCATTGGTATTTCATTTAAAGACTCCATTATATTTAAACAATGTCTTGTGCATTTCAGGATTTTTCTTCAAATGAATCCTAAAGTAATTGAAAGAAAAAAAATAGATAATGACTCCAAAAAGAATATTGATGAGGATGAAAGTAATCCAGAATACAGCTTTTCAGATTTATCATTTAATACAATTAATCATATATGTTCTGAAGGTAGATTATTTTAGCTACTTGTACAGGCATTTTTATATGAAAATGGGAATACACAATCTTACATCGTTATACCTTTTATCTTTTAAATTGAAGTAACACATCTCATTGAACAACCTAGAAAACATGATGGTATGTTTGCATTAGTATTTTATGTGACTTTAAAAATTATTGTCAAATTCTTGAGAGAAATAGCCTTTTTATTAAATACAACTATATATTATATTAAAACTGTTCTTTAAAGGTACTGATTAAACCATCATTAAAATTTTGCTAGTCTATAGAGTAAAATACCTCGTAATTATTCTGAGCATCAGTTATACCTCACAGGCCTTGTTACTGTAGTCAATTTACAGTGAATAATGAAAACACATCACTTATTTGATGAAATACTTCTAATAAGCATCAACTGTGTTTTGAAAGGCCAGGAGTTTTCCATTTTTTCAGTCTTGTGTTAATCATGATATTCATTCTGCACTGTGCCTTCAAACCTATAAAATGGTGACAGATGACGTCTCTCTCTTCCATAGCCTCAGAATTCACTGCAGCATAGGATAAGATGCACCTTCAGAGTGGAGGGAAGAGATATTCTCAGGGTGTTTCTCCATTACCAAATACAATCTCACCAATTTGTCTGCTATTTTGTGGTCCCTTCTCAGAGGGGGTGAACATTTCATTTTAGCAGACTATGGTGTGAATTACTCCTTTAGCTCTTGAAATGTGCTGTTGGGACTGGAATTTTTTCTGCCAGAGAAGTGGATGCACAGTACCTTAATGAGGGTGGTGTCAGCAGGTTCCATACAGTCCCCAAAGCAACCCAGAGCCTGATATGATTTAGCAAAGTGCACATATATCTGCACAGTTTGTCAGTCTAATGGGAAAAGAATGTCTCTTTCAAGGAAGCTGTTGAACAACCATTTTTATATAATGATAACTTAAAGGCTATAATACTGCCAGTGTGTTTCCTGACACTGGCAGGATGTGTAACAAAACCAAGTATAAGAAAAATGCAAATATTTATTTTTTCCTATTGCCAGTATTTGGGAAATGAGCCTGGAAAGTGTTAGGGAATGGCTCATACTTCTCTTTCAAGAATGTTTTGTGAGGTCTTTCAGTGCAGTCTGCACCAGATAACACCAATCCTTTGGGATTACTCAATCATTTTACACATATTAAAAAACTATTAACATCTCCATGACACAGCAAAATATTAAGCATCCAGAGTGCTTAATGTGAAAAATACTGAAATCATAATGTTTTAAAATGTGTTCACCAAAGACAGCTATTTAAAAACAAGCTCTAAATCAGAAAATATCATGTTCTATGTCAGCCTTGTTACGGCCATCTCAAAAAACATTGCAGTGCTGAAAGAATAAAATACTTGCAGCTTTAAAATTTTTTATTTACATATCTAGTGTAGTGAAACACAGAGATTTGACCTTATACTGGTATTTCCTTTCCAAAGTACTTTGGATTTTAATTCAGTATAAAGATTTTGCAGTGAAATAAAATGCAAAAATACTGTTAGCATTTTGAGAAGGGTCAAAGTCCTTGCCTATGCATTTATTTTCCATACCCTCAGTAATAAAAATTCTAATTAAAATTTGATTAATGCAAATCAAGTAATAATTTCAAACTACAATAAATGTATACCATTATTTGCTGTGGAAGTGTGTTCTCCTCTAAGTATTAAAGTCAGCGTATTTGGTTAGTTTTACTATAAAAGCTAAAATCTGTATTTTCTTTATCCAAGTAACTCTTGCATCACAGAGTAACAAATACATTTTGCAAAAAATTATGAGATAAAGTGGGTTAAAAATCATAAAAAGCTTGTCTTCCCCAAGTAGCCACATCAAAATGAATAGTTCCTTCTATTGCCTTACATCTCTTGTTTTTCACCTAATTTGTATAGATTGTCCTTTTAAGTTTGCTCAGAATGGACTTTGAATTTGTGAATAATTTCCACATTCTGTTGTTTTCAAGTACAAAGCTTGTTTGCTTTGTTCAGTAAAACATGGCTTTGTTCAGTCAGAAAGTGCACCCAGTCCTGAGGACTATGCATGGTTTTTTAAGTATTTCTGCTTAGGATCACCAGACACCATCAGCAGATCCACGTGAAATCTTTTCATCATGAACTGTGCATTACAAAGTATCCTGTGTGAGCAAAAGTCAGTTTTCATTAGCTGTGTGATTATGGTGAATGACAGCAACAGAAATATTAGTTTGGCCTCAATGCATTTTAAATGCAGTTTTAGAAGTCTATTTCCAGAAAAATGTTACTGAACTAATTGGGAAACAACTTATACTTCAAGAAGGTCTTGAAAGTTTGCAGATCTGGATCACTTATATTTGTCAGTTAAAATAAGTAAACTCATAAGACTTTTAGTACACGAAGCCTTTGAAAACAAACTCTAAGCTTACAGCAATCTCAGGGGTTACTACAGCATGGAATGTGTTTGGTTGCAGAGTCTCCCATGCCGTGAATTTTAATGCAGAATTAACCTATGCCATATCAGACATGCTGCCCTTCAGCTGATAATATATTTGACCTTTTATCACTTTACAGCCTATTGGTGCTTTGAACCCAAAGAGAGCTGTCTTCTATGCAGAACGGTATGAGACATGGGAAGATGATCAGACTCCACCTTATCATTACAACACCCACTACTCTACATCTACTTCTACCTTGGCTTGGCTTGTTCGTATTGTAAGTATTTCTGGATCCTGGTTTTCATGAATATCTTTATTTACAGCATCTCTTCTGTCACTTACCATTGTTTTGTTTTGGTTTGGTTTTTTTAAAGCACCCTTCTATTATTCTTCCCTACCTTAAAATCTCAGAAATTCTCTAGAGATACTTTATATACTCATTTGTAGTGATCAGGGGTCTTTCCTAACAAAACAGTCCAAAATTAGTTTAAACATAAAATTGTGGTTGTATAAGGACATATACAATGAGAAAAATGCATCTAAGACTAAATCCACTCCCCAAAAAATATCTCTAGATAATACACAAATCTGATACTGCTCATATTCATTTATTATTTCCAGCAAAATTTAAAAAAAGGCTTTTGTAAGAACATTAAACTGTCACATTGAGAAGGGAATTATATAACCAGTTTTATATTAAAGCAGCATATTTTATGCAAATGAACTATGAACTATGGTTCTAAATTAATGAATATCTCTACAGTTTTCAGAAATGTAAAAATGTGGATTCTAACTTCAAACTGTTATGTCAGTTCATGCTCCTATGACCAAAACCAAATCTAGGGAAGGGGACTAAACTTCAAAGATAGGATGAATCTGAATTCAGTGTATGTGTTATCACAATTATTTACAGAATAAAGAGTGTTGATGAGACACTGAAGGTTTCACAGAGAAACCTGAATTAATGAAAAATTGAGTGACTGTGTAATTACTTAAGTAGTACACTCTACCAATAAAAATCTGTTGCATAAGGTGTATTCTAAGCGTGTTTTGCATACAACAAAGCAAAACAGAGCCTCACAAAGCTTGATATTCGAATTTTCACTCATCTCAGCTTCCCTTAGACATGTTCATTTTTTTCTGATCAGAAGGGGATTCATGTGTCTGTGAGTTCAGGATATATTTCTTAAACTATGGGAAACTACATTACATGATTACATTCCTGTGTTGGGTGACCACTGTATTCCTTTTAAATGTTGCTAAATTATTTGTCTATTGAATACATTTTATGGTACACATGTGCTTCTTTGTTGCCTTAAAGTAGATTAAAAACAGTAGTTTTATATGCATGTTTATCTATTAATTTTGGCTGCTGTGCAGTAAAAGATCCTCTCTTGCTACTTGGCAAATTCTCAGAGCTGGAAGTCTAGTTAGAGTCTGAATGTACAACACACCAAGGAGTATTCATTTCCTGTATTAGGCTAATGCAATGTCATTTTTACTACTGCTGTTTATGTGATACTCTAGGTGTTCTTGCTCTCTTTGTGTTGTTACCTAAAAGAGCAAGAGAACAAGGTCTTTGTCTTGATGGCCTTGCAATACAGACCTTACAAATTACATTTGTTAGAGCAAACAATATATGGGAGAATAAGAAGCAGAAGTGGAAACCACTGACATCCAAAAGAAGTTGCCAATGGAAAGGTGAAAACAACAGATAGCTTAAATACAGAGACACTCCTACATAAGTATTTTAAAGATTATATAAATATGACTGACCCACAAAGAAAAGCGATCTCTAATGGGAGTAGACAACAGAAGTGAAAGAAGACAAATCCAGGGAAAGTTTGAACCTCAGAAAAGGAAAAAAAAAGATAATAATATGATAAGACTGGATAAGGCAGCAAATGGAAAACCCTAAATAGTATTTGAAAATATGTGTGTATAGAGGAAAAGATTATGTCAACGAAGATTATAAAGTCATAGTGATCTATAGATAGATATTTTTGTTAAAAATAAAGGATGAAATATCCTAAGGGAGAAGACTGTGCCAGTGAAATTGATAGACAAGGCTAGGTCAGATTTCTGTAAGTTAAAGCAATATTTCTTGCTTGTGAATTTCTTGAGCTAGAGCTTTGATGAGAGTTTGTGAAGAAGACTCTGTAAGAAAAGGTAAATTACAGTCTATTCTAGAAAGAGGAAGGCGACATTAAGAGATGCAGAGATTCAGACAGAAAAATGCTTTCAGTATTTTGAAAGACTGGAGAAGAGTGATGGGAAAAGATGTGTTCCTGTAGAGCTTTTGGTAAAAAGTGACAACAAACTGAGAGTGAAGGACAGGAGTAAAAACTAAAACCATAGAAGACTGTGTAAACCAAAGAAAAAGAGAAAAGGAAAAGAAAATAAAAAAGCAAGGAAACAAATGAAAAATCTATGACAAAAAGTAAATTGGAAATGAGAGTTTAGATAGAAGCAGAACAAAACAGTATGTAGTAATGGGGATCCAAGGGAAGAAACTGCCTGCCTAGACATTAGTATTGGAGGAAACAGTCTGTGCTGTAGGTAAGGAAGTTTCAGCCACTCTGAACTATATATATAGAGAGAGAATTGTGTAATTGTCACAAAACCTTAAAAATTATTTTAAGGTTTGCTTTTCAGCTTTGACAGATGCCATCTGGTTTCTGTCAGTTGTCTTCAAAGCATTGCTTTTAATATGATATTTCTGAGTCAATTTTGTAATAATCTGTTCCCTACTGCCTTATATTTCCCTCAGTTGCTTTCCCTTATCTGATGTATTGTGGTGGGTTGGCTCTGCCTAGATGTCAAGTACTACTAAAACTGTTCTAATACTCCCCTCTTCAGCTGGACAGGAGAGAGAAAAAATAAGGAAAGATTCATGGGTTGAGATAAGGGCAGGGAGAGATCCCTCACTGATTGCCACTTCATGGGCAAAACAGACTCAGCTTGGGAAAACTAGTTTGAATTATAACTGATCAAATGAGTGTAGGATAAATGAGAAAATAAATTTAAAACCACCTTCCTCCCAACCCCTCCCTTCTTCTCTGGATTTAACTCCTAAATTCTCTCTCTCCTCTCCCCACCGCCCCAGGGCAATGGGAGATGGGGGCTGTTGTGCTCAGTTCGTCACTGCCATTGTCTCTGCCATTCCCTTTCTCCTCGAAGACCTCACACTCTTCCCCTGCTCCAGCATGGGGTTCCTCCCATGGGAGACAGTCCTCCATGAACTTCTCTAAAGTGAGTCCTTCCCATGCGCTGCAGCTCCTCATGAGCTGCTCCAGCGTGGGTCCCTCCCACAGGGGCAGTTCCTCAGGAACAGACTGCAAAGGGGGTCCCCTGTGGGCTTACAAGTCCTGCCAAAAAACCTGCTCCCACATGGGCTCCACTCTCCATGGAAGCACAGGTCCCTGCCAGGCTCCTACTCCAGCACAGGCTTCCTAGGGACTCATGGCCTTCCTCAGGCATCCACCTGCTGTGGCATGGGTTCCTCCAGGGGCTGCAGGTGGATATTTACTCCCCTCTGGACCTCCATGGTCCCTAGGGGCACAGCTGCCTCACCATGGTCTGCACCATGGGCTGGAGGGGAATTGTCCTGGCCCTCCTCCTGCACTGACTTTGTTGCCTGGAGAGCTGCTCTCTCACATATTCTCATTCCTCTCTCTAGTGTTCTCCTGTAGTTTTTCCCTGACCCTTCTTAAGTCTGTTATCATGAAGGCACTTTGCCATAACTGACAAGTTTAGCCTTGGTCAGTGGCAGGTCCGTCTTGGAGCCAGCTGGCATTGGCACTATTGGATATGGTGACAGCTTCTCACAGAAGCCACCTCTGCAGCTTCCCCCACTACCAAAACTTTGCCACATAAACCCAATCCATGTATCAGGCTAGTTTTTTTAAAAGACATTGTATATCTTAGCCTCAGTTCTGTGTAGTTAATTTTTATATCTCTGCCTTTGTTTTGCCATTAATACATACTCTATTGTATGTATTCTTATGTAAATGAAAGGGAATATTCATAGCTTGTCGATAGATGACCTTACCACCTGAAGACTCATTTTGTTTATGTGCATTTCATCTGAAGCAGTGAATATTTAAGTTGCAGAAGATGGAATAGTTTAAACCAAGAATGCCATTTCAGAACGCCAAATAGTCCAGTGACTTGACCTGAAAGGTAGACAGAAGGAAAAAAGGAAAAATAGAAGAATGAATTCTGGCTTGAATCATGTAGAATGTGAATATCAGCTTTGATTTCAGATTTTTAGGAGAATAGTTGTGTTACAATTGAATATTCTCAGTAATTGCTACTGAAGAAGTTACATTTGTGTAAATCAGTTGCATCTTCATGGAAACAGAGACCAGTGTTTGAGAGCATGATTCTCTAATGTGGTAGTCAAGATGTTTGTGGAGAATTACTGTCTTCCAGTTCTTGCAATGACTGCAAATTTGTGCAAGGTAGAAGAAAATCTGGATTTATTAGGAGTTAGATCAGATGGAGCTAAAACCAGTTTTTAGTGAGATTCTAAGGTGAGGAGGACTGGGTGTTATTTGGTAAAGAGAAGTGAATTTGGGTCTTGTTTTTGTAGATTGGAGCAGGACAGTCACGGATATATCAGGCAAAAGGTGTGTCACTGACAAACCCTCATATACTCTCTCCTCTTACAAATGGCTCTAAAGACATTTTTGTTTCACATAGGATGTCTTAGGATTACCACATCCTTTCCTCCTTCCTCCTCTACTCCCACCATAAATGATTCCAATGAGTCTGGGTGCTGCTAAAAGGGAAGGGGGGAGAAAGAAGTGCTATTGAATGGAAAAACTCGTTCTCACAGCTCAAGCTCGTGTTCAATGCAGTCAAGTCCCCCAAGAATTTCTCTCCTTGTTGGCAGTGAACAAGGCGTGAATTTTATTCAGAATATTAGGAACGAGTGAGATGGAGCTATAATGAAAACATTGTGCTGCTTTATAGCTTTCACAGCAACAAAACCTTTACATGAAATGACAGTAATCGGTATCATAGAATAACAGTATTTAAATGAGTATATTGAATACAGATATGAATTATATTTATATAAGCACTTGACTTCCCAGAGAATAAAAATTACCTTAAAATTATGTTAGAGGTCTGAGATGAAGCAAGTAAAAGCTCTGAATTTCTGCTAAGGATTAAAAATCCAAAAAGATTGGCACAACAGGCCATGGCAGGATGGCATAATAGGGCACCCTGTAGTGCTCAGCTACTAAAAGTTTAATCCTTGATTATGAATTTTATTGCTTTTGTGTATTTGTCTCAGATGCTTAAAATAATGTCATGGAAGTTTGGATTAATATTTTTACATAATTTATTGTAATTACATCATTTTTCTGCTTTTTTTTTAAATCCATTGACTGCTTCTGATTTCAGAACCTCTGCAATGATCCATAGTCTGCTCCACAATAATATTCACAAAGATTACACATATCTTATAAAGAAAAAATTGATGGGTAGGAGTGGTTAGAAGACAGAATTATTTGTGCTCAGAACATGTAATGTTTTTCAGTCAGGGCAAGCTAGAAAACAGAATAATTGCTATTTCAAATATATACAGATAATTGGGAGGATGAATTAATTTTAAAGCAAAATAATTCTAATAGTAAAAATGTAAATTTAATGAAATTATAATATTAACAGAATTTTAGGATAAATTAATGTAATCCAATTTCTGTATATATTGTTTTCCATTTTGTACTTCTGGTCTGAATCTTACACATTTTCATTTATATTTCATTTTATGCATATGGAGCACTGGAAAATCTGGATAGATATTTTCTTTCAATATTTCAGTTCATTGTGGTAGTTCATACTACTCATCAAGTTGAACTACTGTTAAATTTTAATATTCTATTTAAATTATAAATCTCTTCCTCACCACACAGCCTTTCAATATTCACAAGTGCAAATAAAGCCATTGTGCAATGAGATTTAGGGTCCTCCAACAAGAAATTATATAGTGATTATTTTGTATTTAATTTGATTATTTTAATTAATTATTTAACACATATTATGATTCTCTGATTGGAATAAATGCACAGATGAAAATGTATTTTTGAGATACTATTCTTTTGAATGTGTTCATTAAAAACAAATTCCACATGCTTTAAGAGACAAAAAATTAGAGTTTCTTCTTCTTTTAAAGAAAGTTGCCTGTCTTGACTGCTGTTCATTATAGAAAAAATTACTTGGGAAGACATGTGGAATAAAGGTAGAGAAACAATGATCTCTGGAAGTCAGAATTCCATCTTTTATTTTCTTCTCTTTTTTTTGGATAATTTCACTATTTTTGCATCTGTGCTTTGCTTATGTATATTTTAATTTCTCTTAAGGACTTTGTAAACATAAATTTCTTCATACTTTTTCCATCTGGGGCCATTTAAACACAATGTGTATAATGTGGCATAATTCAAAAATTCTTTATTAATGTAGGAGTTCCCTGACTTGTTAAAAAATTTCATAGAAGGAAACTGAGCATGTTTAGAATAAAATTCAAATAATAGACAAATAATACTGTAATAACAATTGCAATCTGGTGATCACTAACTGCTTTGATTAACAAAATTTCCAGATGATCAGGATATGCAACAATATAAGTTTGAGTATGAATTTAATGAAAGAGACTTTCTTAAAAACATTACCCATGAGACTTTGGCAAAGAGGAAGAAGCAACCTCCATCCCTGTAGGCACACTGACAACAATTAGTTGAATAAGAGAGCTAATGCAGTAGTGGTGGAAATCCAGGTTTCTTCCAATGATCTTCATATTCAGGTTCTACTGTCAAAGTAAGGATTTGGTCCACTGTTAAGCCCTTCCCTGCAGTGGAATGTGGTGACATTAAAATGGGTTAAACAGACTGTCTAATACCTGAGCTCTTCCTTCCCAAAAGCTGGTAGCTGTTTCCGTTTAGTAAGAACTGGGATATGGTTTCAGATAGAATTAGCAAAAGTAAAGGCTAAATATTTAATTTCTGCACCTCTGCCCTAAAATAATCATAAAACTGCATATCCTGGCACCATAGTCTGCCTCATAACGACCATACAGCCATTTGTCTCACCTTGAGGCAAAGTGGAACCTACTGAGCTCTTTTCAATTAAATGAAAACACAAGAAAGATTTAGAGATAGGATTTTTAAAAGATTTTAACATACCAACATGCAAGGAGTAAACAAAGCCCAGTTATATAAATTACACAGAATGTATATGTGGTGGTTGCAGTAAAGGAAACAGTCATTGTGAACTGGAACCAAGCTACATGTCTGCCACTGATGGGTAATTAGTCTTATGGTATAGAACTCAGGATTTATTTGTGCAAAATCTGTTAGTGCCAATAAATATACTCAGATGTTCGGTGCAGAAACCCGTGCATACATATAACTATGAGGTGCCATGTTTTTCTTTAATTCTGCCTTTATGAAGTATTTTGATCAGCAAAATGCTTTTGGATTTTGACAGAAATCTCCTGCATGAGTCCTTGTACTGTTTTCTTAATGTGTCATAATTTCATTAACTACAGGAGCCCTTTACAACATTTTTTCTAAATGCAAATGATGGCAAGTTTGACCACCCAGATCGAACCTTCTCTTCAGTGGCCAGATCCTGGAGGAACAGCCAAAGAGATACCTCAGATGTGAAGGTAACATCTATGTTAAATAAATGGATGAATATACAATTTCATTATGGTATTTTTGTTTATCTAAACATAAAGAAGATGCTGTATTATATTTTATATTTACATATATGTAGTTTCTTTATATTCAGTACACTAGGTATAGTGCAGATAAATAGATGTTAATAAAGTTTATTGTTCTAACACAAAAAAGATTCTTTGAAGTTGAGTGGACAAAAGGTGTTTTGGGTTTTTTTTTAGAGAAAAACGGCCTAACTGATCTAATTTAGATCAGATAATCAGGAGATGGAGAAAAGCTCAATAAATTGTTCTTTCCTGCTGTTAACTCAATATTTGGCCCACTCCATAAAACACAGCAGGAATTGGATTTGACCTTAAAGTGTCATATTGTTATAGCTTGCCTAGCTCTGGGTTTGCATTGCCTGGGGCAATTAATAAAGCATTAATGACAAGACGCATTTAAAATGTTGGCTTTTCTGTACAGCTTTAGCTTTTACTTGAATGTGCCTGGGGATATTATGCAACAATACACATTAGATTAAAACAACTTCTACACTATATACAGAAACAGCAAGAGAACAGGGTGATTTTACTGCTGTTATTCCTTACCTTTGTATTTACCTTGTTAAATACAAAGGGTTATTTCTCATAGACATGAGACCTTATCAGAAGGAAACAAAAATCTAGAAATATTTTAAATAGTATTGTCCTTTCTTGATTCTTATTTTCTAGTAATAAAGTAGGTAAAGGCTAAAAAATTTCTCTTTTTGAAAAGAAAAAGAATTACAGTGAATATGATTCTCTTCTATTTATGTACTACCACTCATACTAGGAAATGATAAATTGAAGGTCATATTGCCATTATATTTTTTACTTGTCTTGCAAAGAAAAAATGACAAAAATATGTAGATTTGTTGATTTATTTTTATTCCAGAGCTACTTATGCTGTTTGCATAAGTATTCCAACAGTCTCAGAAGAGACAAACTATGTTGTTGTTATTCAGTTACTAGTTAGAATAACTAATTGCAAATTGTGTGGTCATCCTAACATACAGGAGAAAATGCTTTTTAAAGAAATCAACCTGAACCTCCTACAAATCATATTATGTTTATTCATGCTCCTCTGGAAGTCAATAGTTTTTAAAGTACTATTACTTTTAGCCGTGTAGGAACAACAAAGGAAATTTCCAAATTTGGAAGCAATTTGAGGTAATATTTACTATATTTATAGGTATTTTATATATTTATATAGATATAGATATAGATATAGATATATATTATATCTACTAATATCTTCAAAGTGCTGACAATTTGATTTTTACTTTTCAATGAAATCTGGTTTTCCTGGAATTCCATTAGAATATCTGGGAAAGTCACTTCCTAGGAGTGGGGCTCAAATAAAGGATAAGAGCCTTAAACTGAGAAATAAGGGAAGACGGTTGGAAGTGACTGTAATCTTCTTGTCTGGCTTTAGTACACAGGAGGAGGGCAGTTAAATACATCAAGGCATTGTGAAAGATAAAGGACAGACAGAGAGATGGTATATAGAGTGGAGTGTGTAATTAGTGAAAGGATTGTTCCTAAACTAGCAACCAAATGAGTTATCAGTAAAACAATTAGCTGAAATGTTTGTCTGAAAATACCAGGAGTCTTGTGAACCAAGTGGGATAATTTAAACTGCTGCTGCCAGCCATTGTAAGGATGAAGGAATTAAGGATGGATAACAGCTGCATGGCAAAATGTGTTTGCATTAAAAATCCCCAACTTATCAAATAAAACAAATATTAAAAAGATGCTCAGAACCAAATACCTTCAGAAAAGGAAGGTAAAAGGTGAAGAAATGAAGTTACTATGTTGTTTAAGGCCACTGAATGTAAAAAAGGGAATTTGGGATAGCAGAAAAAATAGTAAAAATTAAGGGTCAGAATTGCTCTAGGGGAAAGACTGTAAAACAATGTGTTCCAGAATACATTTGGCAGTCTTCTATAGAGCCTCTGAATCAGATTTATACATAGATACACATTTCTGTTATGCCATTAGAAAGAGAAATAATACTTGGAGCTAAGTCATTACAGAAAATCTAATATGGGAGTAACAGATGAGGTATGTTAGCCAATAAATGTTTTCTCCAGATAATCCCGGACCTGTCTGTTCAGGGATACATTAGGGATTAAATATGTTTAAACTCCTGTTTAAAATAGGAGATTGTTAATTAATGAAGATACAGGGAAGATGGGTTTAGAAAATAATGTCGAATTGATCTATTTTCATTTGATTCAGCTTAAGACAAGAATAGATGAATAAAAGAAGTTTCAAAAATGAACTGAATCTTTAAGGAATACTAAAACAAATAGAAAGCATTCATAAATTATCTAACAAGAAAAAAAGCCATAGAAATTAGGGGAGATTTAATACAGCATTCAGTGTATTGCACCACCAAAATATTTTATTGTATATTAATACAAAGCTTCAATAGCCTGAGCAAAATATGTCAATGCATTTCTTTTTTTGTCTTCAGTTTAAGAAGGAAACTTTAAGATAACAGGATGGCACAAAGCTTATGATGATACCAAAGGTTTATCCTTAGGTTATAACAACAAGACTATCTCATGGAATCTATTGTCTATTTTAAACAGCCTGATTAGTCATTATTCAGAGCTATTATGTTTTCAGAGAGCATATGTTATTGTTTTTTTCCTTTTCCAGTTTTTAGTATGAATTCTTGATGGATAAAGCAAACACTTAGTGCTTTCTTTTCTGGAAAGCATCAAGTGTAAGATATACCTAAACTGGAGTTAGCCACAAGAACAAAAAATGTGTTTTAGGAGTTGGATACAGGTAGAAAATGTGTGTATGTGTGGAGTAATCAATGTCTAAAGTGTAGACACATAAATGCCATGAAATATGCAAACATATGAGGGGGAGAAGAATTATTTGTCAAGGAACAAAGAGATAAACCTCAGAGGAAAAGGATCAGAGTGGAAAAATGCTTATTTAAGCAAGACAGTATGAAAAGTTAGGGTGAAGCTGAGTATTCTCGGAGTTTGAATATCCCCACAAAGGGAAGTAGCAAACTCCTTATATGTAAAACTTTTTTTTTTCCCAAAGTAGACTGGCAAAGTACTGGCAAGGCCCTTTGATTTGCAGTGTCTGTGTTTCTTAATGATCAATCAAGAATGAGTATAGCAGCAAATTGTTGCTGTTGTTTGTTGCTTAAGATCTTAATGAACTTCATTTCTCAACGCCATTACATCAGGGCCAACTTCTTCCTGAGGCTTTGAAGGTCATTCTGCAAAATGATAGGGAAATGAACTATTATTAATACTACAAATAGCTCATTTTTTCAGATTAGTTGTGCTACTGTTTAGAATGCCTTGCAGGCCTTTCCAACATTTCAATCAAGTTTTCAGGGACTTGAAAGGCAGTGAGGTTTGGGGAACTACTAAGAAACTCCCTCAAAATTTCTGACCATTTTTGTCATTCTCCTAAGAGCAGCATCAACTGTCTTGCACAACAGAAAAGCTTCAGCTCTGAGAGTGTGAATAATTCAAAAACTAGTGGTCAGCTCTCTGGCAACTTCTAGTATTTATCCAGCAGTCCTTTTAGAAAGTAGAGAGTGTGCAGAAGAAGTGTACAGGTTGTGTGTGAGTACAAAATCTGAAGGCATGCTTGTGTAGCTTCTTCTGGCTCCACATGTAGCTATACATGGGGGAAGGGGCTTGGCAGTGTGGATTTCCTTGTGATATACATGCTGTAAATTATTTTCCCATCCTAAAGATTTTTTTGAATCTTTATAGTAAATATTTAGTGTGTGGAATACAGGCTATCCATCAAAGTAATAAACTTCGAAAACTGTTAACACTAGCAAGTGTTCATTATTCATGTATTCCTTACCATACATTTGAAATTCATCTGAGCTGCTTTAAGTACATTTATCTCTGATCTTACTAATCTCATTAATTATTATGGCACAGGTTATGAAATAATTTTAAAACAGCATGTGGAATGAATTAATCTGACATTCTTCATTGCTGTGTGTTGTAAGATGGCCACAATTTTTGCTCTCAAGTACTGTATTAAACATACATATGACTTGTCTTTTTTCTTTATTAACAAGGTCTAATTATAAAAATAATTTAGGAAAGTAAAATCTGGAGGGTTTTTTACATCAGTTACTGTTTAAGAAAGAGGACTATGAGGTACATTATTTTAAAGTGCTTCAGTAAGTGCTGAAGTAGGTCAATTTTAACTAATGAACTGAGATTTTTACATACTGCAGCTACTTTCCACAACTGTTCTTTTACAGCCTCAATGTTTTCTAAAAAAATACATCCAAACCACTTTCACAGAATTCTGCATTAAAATTTAAAAATCAAATACCTGAAATTTGCAAAAGAATGTGTATCTCTTTAGGAAGCTACATTTCTGTGGGTCTTGCTCCTTTCCTCCCATGCTTTTGTCCTCCCTGGCATTCCCTCTCTGTTTCTCCCTTTCTTTTCCCTCCTTCCTTCTTCCCTTAGAGTATGTGTAGTCTCTTCTGGAACTGAATTATTTCACTCTGAGCTAATGAAAATAGAGCTGTGGCAGTAGTTTGATCAGCCTGAAAACAAGCTGTAATCCTGGCATCTCGAATTGTGGCAGAAAGTAGACCACCTTTGAAAAATGTAGTGTATGATAGATTATTGCTCAACAAAGGATTAAAGATTTACTTAGACCATCTTGTTCCTTACTCTCAGGTTGTTTTGGTTCATTTTCAAGAAACTCATTCACCTACAGTGGGTGAAACAATTAATACAGTATGTGCTGTGTTGGAGTGGTAACACACAAGGGAGAGCCTGGGTAACACAATTTATTTTATTGTGTTTCCCTTTATCAACATCGACCTTCTCTCGAGATAATCAGTACAAGCTGGAGGAAGAATGAGCGTTCGCGGGGTGACCTTTGAGGAAGCAAGTCACCCGGAAATGACCATAACTCGGCCAGTCAGCTTGCACATTTTATCCTTTCTAACCCCCCTACCCCCCTCCCTCCAGTTTTTGGTAACATTGACTTCCTCAGAACCTCCTGTTCAGACACTAATCTTTCCTAATACCTCTCAGACTCGTTATATTACTTTTTGAATAGTCTGTTTAGAAGTTAGAAAGGTAGCTCTGACAAAATGTCAGTAAAGTGCCTTAGTGTGAAATGGAGGAACTCATGACTGACTCATTGACCCAGTACTAGACTCTTGTGGAATTAATGGATGCCAGGGGATCAACCTTTTGGGAGGGAAAGAAAGAAAGAAAAAGAAATGAAAGCTTTAAAACCTTGAAGTGAATTATACTAGAAAAGTGAAAACGTCTGGGTTGAATTTGATTTCATTGGGAGGCCATAAAATGATATACCCTTAGCAAAGCATATTAAACAGAAATGTCAGATGTGATGCAAGTGGTGTACAATTATAACAGTGTTAATAGCAGTCCTCTATCACCTGAAGACATATTTTTAAAGTTTAATTTCTCAGCAGTTTGGATTTGTCACAGGCTTGTAAATTAGAAAATACATTTGGGGGATGTTTTCTTATATGAAGACACAAGGCATATAATAGTGTTAACTACACCTTGGGGTTTTAGTATAGCTATTAAAATAAACTAGAGATCGCATTTACAGACAAGAAATGTCTGTTATAATATTAATTTTACTTTTTTTTTTTTTTTAATACATCCTTCAGTAGCTTTACTGCATCGTTTTTCACAGGAAAGAAGAGCCAAGCTTCCTGGGCGGTTTGAAAGGCAGCTGACGATTAAATGATAAAAAGCTAACCTGCCTTATTAGAAGTGTGAATGAAAGGGGAGTAGAGGAGGTTACCAACTGGTGAAATGTCAAGGACAACTAGACAGAAATTACTGCAAATAGATTTAGATCACTAAAATCCCTATTTTTATTAACTCTTTGAACTTTAGATATTTCTTGTGGTAAGAAATTGCCCATGACAGGTAATGTATTCAGAAAGATTTATTTAGAACCTTCGATATGTTTTGGCAAGAGCAATGAAACCAATGACATTTACTGAATAGTGTCAGTTGATGCAAAATTATAGGTCAACTGAGTTGCATACAACAGTATATGCACTTAAAATGCTTAATTGGTATGTGAATATTTTTTAAATGCCAGAATTTTAAAATAACATTGGTATTCTGTATCTTCTTTCTTTGCATTCCCTCATTTTATGCCTGCTAAACAATGTAATTTGTAGGGAAGCTGTTTTATGAGCTTGTTTGTTTGTTTTCTTATTTTCCTTGAGGTCTTGATTTGCACTGGCTAACACAATGTGTGTATTGTAGGAAATAAATATTTTGAAACCTAAATTTCTCAAAGTCACAGTAGCTTCAAACTAGCATTTCTTTGCACAGATCTGGCTTTACATTTACCTTTTACCACTACTGCCACTGAAGGTGCAATAGGAGTTTTAAGAAACCTCTTATCAACTATTTTGTCTGTCAAGCAGAAAGCAGATTGGGATACAGGAGGTCCTCTGTGTCCTGTCCCTTGACATAAATACTATCTCTGAGATACATTTTTCCCCTGCTAATTTTTGAGTCTCCTTGTCCCTATCTTCAGGGTGAATTTAACAATGACACTTCTGAAGTATGAAACTGGTGATTTGTAAGAAGCTGTGTTGTATGACAAATTACACTCTGCTCTGAAATGAATGAAAAATAGCAGATGCTGTCAGAAAAGTATGCGATCTCCATTTCCAATGTAAAGACTACAAAGGTTGACAAAAACATTTATTTTGGCTTCTGTGTGATGAACATGTGACAAAATATGATATAGCCAAAGTATATAAAGAAGTAAATTAACTTATAGACTCTTTAGCAATAATTCTGCCTGCTGATTTGGGAAGATTAGAGGAATATTTTGCATTTCTGTAACAAAAACAATAGAGCGATACATCATTGTCCTTAATTTAGACTTCTAGGAGCTAGAGGGCTGTAAATCTGGTAAATAATGATTTTCAAATATGTAATAAACAATGCAAAGAGAAAACAGTAATTTATTCTCTGTGTCTGTGATGGATTGATAGCTAGGATAAGGAAAAATGACTTGGATTGTATAATGAAGGATTCAGGCTAGTTGTTAGGTAAAACTTCTCCAGATGAAGAACACTGAGACCAGTTGATGGAAGAATTCTGGAATTGCTCTCACTCAAAATCTGGGACAGCAAGGTACATAGATGTCTTGCAGGATAGCTATCATAGCTGAACTTCATCTGGAATGGAGGAATGGACACAGTCAGCTGTCTAAATATCACCCCGAAACAGATATTTATTTGAGGTATCTGTTTCCTGTCCGTAACAGAAAAAACACCAAAAGAGTGTCTCTCTCTAGTCATAAACTTTACTAGAATATGAACTGGCACATACCCATTTGTGAAAAACAAAGAAAATCCAAACACTGGCTTAGAAAAATGTTAATAGGTTTTGAAAATAGCTCTAGCCCTTGCTAGTGTTATCTTTTCCTGCATTCTTTTCTACATCCTTGCAACTTTCAGTGTCTTCTTAGCTAACACGATTCTCTCTGGGCCCCAGTTGTCATCTTGTCATCTCCTCTGAGGTTCACTCCTGTCTGCTCCTTCCTTTTCCCAGAAACCTCCTGGGCTCCATCTTGCTGCTTCACTGTCCTTGCTAAACCTTCCTCTCTCTGCCTCTCCCAGTTTATACTTCTCTTAGTGGAACATGCTCAGGGGCCCTGGGGAAGAGAATATTTGCCTTTCCATCCCCAGCCACTGCCCGCCATTGGCATGAGATAGAAGAGACAGCTTCCTCAATTTCTCTCAGCAGAATAAACAGTGTACAGATAAGAACAAAATTTCTATCACACATCTCTATCTTGGTTCTATTTTCTATGCTTCTAAGTAGCTAAATACATGAATCTTAAATCTGTGCATACTGGGTGCCACAGGCTTTCATACTGGGCCTGTGTTTTACTATATATTAAGTCATCCTCTAGAAATGAGAAGGGCATATATTTATCTGAGCTATTTTTAAACGTTGTGGCTTCTTACTCTAAATAGTGGAGACAGCAAAATTACAAGAGGAATATCAAATGCTATGAAAGAAAACTGAAAGTTTAATTCAAATTATGAGAAATATGTAAGTATCTGGGAAAGGTCACATGCAACATGGCTCACATTTCAAGTAAAGGTTCAATTCATGCTAAATAGTACTCAAATAAGCAACATAATTGTAGGCTGCACTAAAATAACATTGAAGAGAATGCTAAGACTATAACACAGTGGGTTAGTTAATATTTTTTAAATACTACGTTTAGGGTTTTTTTTTACTTTGACTGAAAAAAAACCCAAAACAACCTACCAGGAGATATGTAACTGAAATGATTAGGATTCTAGGGAGAGTGTTATTTGAAGAGGATTTAGAAGTCTGACACTGGTTAATTTCCAGAGCACAGGAATAAGACAGTTCAAGCTAAACATACACAACACAATAAATCTTATAAAGAAAGTTAATCACATACTTTTGTTTATTCTATTTCTATTTATGTTTTCTGCTATACCAGACAAGGGAACATTAAATTACCCTGAAAGCAAAGAGCAACAAAGATAAACTTACTAAATAGAAATGCCATTAAAAATACTCAGTGATTTAAATCCATTTGTTTCAAGATACCCCTACAGCCAAAATGTTAGTAGAATTCAGTTAAACACTAGATGTGTCTCTGGGTAGCATAAATCTTTCAGGTATGTTAGATGTAAAAGTCCACAGTTACATGCTATGACATTTAAAACTGAAAAAGGAAATTTAACAAATAACTTTTCTTTAATGGCATCAAAGGACTTGGTTACTGTAACATTGCAGGTTAGCATGTCACCACATTGAAGGAAAATTCATAGTAATCAAACCAGTGGTATGTGCTTCAAGGCTTTTATACAAAGCAGAAACCAACTTTGCTAAACTTTTCCTTAATAAATTCTGTTTCATTTGAATATTGGCTTTAAGATTAATTCTGACTTTTTGATATTTCTGAGTTCCTTGTGAATTTTTTCCCTTTTTTTAAGGCAATGTTCTTAGTTTGTCAGTGATTTGTGTGGTAGCATATGTTGGGTTATGAGTTCTGAGTTAGTAATTTGTTGAAGTCCTGAAAGATTTCTGTACAGTTTTCTCCAACTGTGAGGATGGTTCATTCTTCTTTGGGCTCCATTAGAGAAAACCAAAGGGCTTTCTTTGGAACCTGAGGTTTAGTGAATCATGTTTTGGGGGAAGGGGGGAAGATTGCTTTTAGAAACACTCTGAATAAATTAGAGATGTATGTAATAAAACTTAAGAGAGGCATTAAGTGAATATTTTTCTTTTAACGTTATAGGATATTCAGGATTTCTCTTATTTTGGGTTTACTCTAGCTGCTGTTTTATTATGTACGTCATATAATTCTGTAATTTTTTTCTGTTTGGAATTACAGCTTGTTTCATAATGAGTTATTCAGATTCAGGCACTGGTTAAAGTTTTATACTAGTTAGATACGGACTGGATTTGCATTTTAGTCTAACCTATATTAGTATACTATGATGTAAAGAAGTAATTAATTTGCCTTCCTAAACATACTTAAAATAGCAATAAATACATTTTTTTAAATTGTTTTTCTTTTACTTAAATTTGAAAGAATGCTTTAACTGCTCTATTCTCTATGGAGTTGCAGATCAGATTTAATTAGATAAGTTTCTGTCTGCAGTGGGTTTTTTGTTTGCTTTGCATGTCTGCAGCCTTTGAAAGGGGCCACAAAGAGACCCAGATTTCAGGTGCTGTGTCATCAGTTTTGATGACACAACTGAATGCCATAATGCTTTTAACAATGCAATTTGGTGCATTTACTCTGGATATTAGAGAAGAGATAGCGGGCTTTAAATCTTTTTTGTTTCTATTGCAGTTCAATACTTAATGCTAAAATAACAGGAACAAATAGCAATATTCATTATGTCAAAATGGATTCCTGTTTAGCTATCCTGGAAATTGGGAAAAAACTTCATATTTTAAGTTACTTATAATTTATTATATGTTGCAGTTGCTATTTTTCACATTTTAAGTATCATTTTTATCTGTTTGAAGGACATTTGTTGTACTGATATTTTTCCCTCTGTGTATTCTTGAATTTTTCTTAGAGTAGAAAAAGTTCATTCACCATGTATTATTTTTCATTATGTAGGTAATCAACTTATGCAATTAAAGAATTGAAGAAAATAAGATCATCACACTGTTATATGTGCAACTTTTCTCCTTTTACATATTTGTGTTAAATAGTAATTTAAAAATCCAATATATTTTCATATTGAAGGCTTAGCATAAATTTTCTTACACTTGCTATTCTGTAGAGGTCTTCTTTATTCATATACACTGCTTTGTCTAAAGTTGTGCTTTTCAAAAAACCAGGTATGGGAAAAACAAAGTTTGAGTATTTCATTATGTGGAATACATTTGACTGTAAGTCAAAGAAAGTGGGTTATAAAATTTCTTACAAAAAGTTGCAGAAAAACGTATAAAAACACAGGAATGCTTTAATATGTAGTACAAGAGAGTTTCATTCTGGGAGCACTATTTAACATCTCTGTTAAATGTGAAGTCTCATTGTGTGTTTTCTCCCTGCTAGGAGTTAATTCCAGAATTTTACTACCTACCCGAAATGTTTGTCAACAGTAATGGCTACAATCTAGGAATCAGGGAAGATGAAATTGTTGTGAATGACGTTGATCTCCCTCCATGGGCCAAGAAGCCTGAAGACTTTGTCCGTATCAACAGGATGGTAAGCTGTACTTTAATTTAGTCTAAGGGTTCTGTATTTTAGCAAGCTAACCTAATTCTGTTTTTCATCTCTTTAGAACTAGATTTAGAAAAATAAAAAAGTGAAGGAGAATTTGCATTCTGTCTTGCTTGATAGAACCCTTTATTCTACAGTAGATTTCCCTTCCATGTGCCCAAATTATGGAAAGTTAAATTCACTTCTTTACTCTCTCATGAAAAAGCATCAGATGTGCATGCAATACAAGATAGCCTGAAAAATTTATCTTTTCCTGCTCATCATCTTCTGCATTAAAAAAAAAAAAACAAAAAAACCCCAAAAAACTATAAGTGCTGATATCTTGCAAGTCATCTTGTAGTCATTATCCACCTAAAGATATGCACTTCCTGTTCATCAGAGATGAACTGGAAGTGTAGAAATGTGAACATAAGCAAACAATGGCAGTCTTTGAAGAAATTCTGCAGAACTGCTGTGATGTAAATCATCATGAGACCTCCAGAATTTAAGCAGAAAAAACATTTCTTGTATATATTTTTTGTTTAATTTTGATAGACAATTATTTTATTATTGATAAAGTTGATATATGTGTATGCTTTTTGGTATATTTTTTAGGAACAGCAAGGTATATTCAGATGCTTTGGCCAGCAATACTTCAGTTTATGGTTTTGTTCTGGAAATAGTTCTTCCTTAAAATGCATATTGCTTGTCCTTCTTAAAGAGTCAGGACTGTGATTTCAGTAAGCTGTGGTTTCCATATAGTTGCAGAACTGTTCAGTTTATGCATTATTCCCAATAGTGCTTTTGCAGTAGAATTGCAAATCTAGGTGTGTTGATTTGTTGGGGTTTTTTTCCTGATCAGTTTGGTAATTTAATTTTAATAACTGCCTATGTAAAAAAAATTGTTCTTCGGGAGTTGATAGAAAAAAATAGGTCTATGAAGTTCAAAAGAGTAGAAGAATGTTATAAAAAACCTATTTCTAGATGTAGATGATTTAGAAGTGTCCTCCATTTAGAAGAATAAGTGGTTTGACATATGCACAACAGTCTCCTAAGGAAGTGATGGCAACCTCATCACTTGAGACGCATGAAATGTACTACACAAACCAGGAGAAATGTATTCTGTCATTGACAGATTAGTCTGTCATTGACAGGAAGAAGCTGAACAACATTTCTTGACTGATTTCTCTTATACAGCATATATTGGAAAATTCTTTTTAAAATCAAGTAATTGTTACAGCTGATGAAAATAAATTCAAGTGCAATTTTACTAGAAAAGAAGGAGGTGTACTGAAAGGATCACTGAGTCCATTAGAATTCTCAAAAGTGGGATGTAGAGTCACAGGTTGGTGTCTCTGGAGTGCCCATGTTGCTGCAGAGAGCTCTTTTTTTGGGTTGTGGTTGTGGCTAAATCCAAACTGAGACCAGGCATAAGCACACTAAAGTTGACTTAGAGGTTTAGTTGTGACATCTAAAGGAACAGTAGTGTGATGCCTTGGTGAAAATAGAGAAGCAAGCTGCCACCTATTGGGGGAATATAATGAGAAATGCATATTAATTCTTAAATTTTGTAAAGAATTTTCCTTTTATCTTAAATTACGTTTTATTAATCTTTTCTTTCCACAATGTTGGAATTATTGCTAAGAGGATAAAAGGCAATATGTGATAGGAGAACACCTGAAAAAAGAAAGCTTAAGCTTTAATTTATTTAATTTCCCTTGTGCAATTCCTACTTTTTAGAAAGTAGCATAGCAGCTCTCCACAGAAGAGTTTTGTTGAAGAAAACAGCTGCTTACACAAATTTGGAGTATAGCATTTAGGCCTCTTTAGGGCTTCAGGACTTGATAGTGAGATAATGACTCATTCCACGTGTGTGTAAGTATACTCAGACTGCCAGGAGACAGACAAACTGATGTTAAGACTAGAGTAGTATCATAATTACAGGCTTCAAATAATTGAGTACTTTGCAGATTCTAAAATCACAAATTATCACCCATTTGTATCAGACCCTTCCTCTACTGTTTTCCAGCCCTTTTCTCACAGATGTGAGCATTATGCCATTCTTGCACAGTTTTGCCAGGAGGCAGTTTCTGCATGGACTTTATTCACCCCATCATCTACTTTTAGCAAGAGCATGATCAGTAGCTAAAATTCATCTCTACACAGATACATGCTCTCTTTAAGTGAGACGTTAGGAACTGCCTACAAAACAGGAGAAAGAGGCATAGATTTATTTGAATTAGACACAGAAAATAGACTGAAAATCACCTTGGGAGGAAAGAATTGAAGATAATAAGAAGCAGAAGTCTGGAAACAAAAACAGTACTGAAAATACAGCAGTGGCAAGGTAGGGGTGACAATGAACAGCAATTAGATGAGATAAAACTCTGTAATTCTATATCCACCAGAAATAAGTGTATTTTGATGCCATCTATGAGAATCATTACATCACAGAGGATGTAAACAGTTGTACCTATCTATGGTCCTTTTGAGACTGCACCTGGAATATTGAATTCACTTCTGGATGACTAGAAAACAGAAGCATTCACATTTGGATGGAGTTCAGAGGATAAAAGCAAAGTGAATAACTTTGGGAGTTTAAAGAGCATGATATATGCATAGTATTTTACAAAGCTTATTATGAAGAGCAAGTAGCTAAAGAAGGATAATCCTTTTCATGAAAATGCAGATAG
Source organism: Sturnus vulgaris (assembly GCF_052056855.1). Lineage (NCBI taxonomy): Eukaryota > Metazoa > Chordata > Aves > Passeriformes > Sturnidae > Sturnus > Sturnus vulgaris. The sequence goes on from NC_142244.1 coordinate 53,718,061, forward strand.
TATGTGTAGTAAGAAGTAATGGAATTATATTTTGAAAATGTAATAATTTGAATGTGTAAGAATTTTTCAGAAAACCTTCCTCCTGTAGGGTTTTCTTAAAACACACAACAATCTGCCACTACCCTGTTATTTTGGTCACTATAATGAAACTGGTCAAAGGAACAAATACAAAGGGATTGGAAAGTTTGACATTCCCTACCTAATGTCTGATTCCATTATTTGAACCGGCCAGCAGATGTATTATTCAGTTAGGTCATCCCCAGGCCAGGCTTTGGCTGTTATACAAGAATCTGTCTTGCAGAAAAAAAAATAAAAATAGACTGGGTGTGATGCTGACATGTAAAACACAGCAAGCTTGTGCAAGCCTGGAATTTCTGCAGTAACTTAACAAAGCAAGTAGAGAATATGCTTACAGAAAACTAAGGAATATTTCAAGTAAGGGTTATCCTGATCCCTTATCTAATAAAATCAGCAGTACCAATTTCATTTCAGTGGGAAAAATCCTATGTGGTAGTGCATAACATACAGTGGGATCTTTTTTTCCCCTAGCTGATGCTGTTTTCTTCTGTTTATGTTGGGGTTTTTTTGTGCTTTCCACAGCCATGTATTATGTGTAAATTTATGTGGGAGTAAATACAAATCCTTATATACTACTTGCACATTTATGAATGTAAGCAGTTTCTTTAAATAACAGCAAGAATTCCATCATTTCATCCTGATACTTAGCAAAGAAAACACAGAACAGCCTAGGAAACATCACAGAGGCACGGTGTCATAAATCAGCACAATATAACCAATTGGTTAACAAGCTTTACTCAAATTCTGTGCAAATGAATAAATATCAGGCAGGGGTTCTGTATTGTATCATTTGATTGTTCAGCTGGTTGTTTTACACTTCAAACTAAAGGCGGAAGTGGAAGTGGAAATGGTTTTCCATCAGAAGAGATTCCTTTAAACTTGTGGAAATTACATTTATTATAAAGACTGGAAAAGACAGTCAAGTTACTTCTAAGACCTATTGCAGTATCTTCAACATTTGATATATACATAAGGGATTGTTGTAGCAGTTTTATTTATCCATACAAAGCTAGACTGATTACTATGGAGTTACTCATGAAACATTAATAAAGCACTATGTTCAATGCTAACATGATTATGGTCTGACCTCAGCAACAGTACAAAGGACAGAGGCAGAAAGTGTCCCTGATAACATTACCCTAATGCTGAGCTCATCAATCATAATCTCCCAGTTTACCAGGGGAAAAAAAAATATCCACACATAAAACCTTCCACAGATGTGCATCTGTAGTCCTACTCAGCCTCTCAGTCCCCACAGACTCAGAGCAGTCCAAGAGCCAGAAATAGAACAGACTCAGTCAGTAAGTCAAGCATGTTAAATCAAGGCAGGGAACACCACTGTGAAACACTGAAGCACAGCTTTTATAATAAGCATTCTTTAGTTTTGAAACAAAAGATGCAAGATTGTGTAATTCAAAGTTAATTATAATGATATTTTAATTATAGCTTATGCACGTATTAAATTACAAATTGCAGTGCTGAGTAAAATGCATTCACTATAAATTATATTTTTGAGAGACTAAATGATGTCTTGTTTTTGTTATACATATTTTGTTCCTATTACATAACTGTTATTTAGATCGAATTTTCTTTCTGTCTCTGAAATGATTTATTTGCACTCCTCTGCTGCCAATTGCATTTTTGTACCATTCCCTGGCTATTCAGAAGCATGCATAGTATTTCACAATTAAAAAGCTTCTTGAATAGTCATTAGAAATATCTAATATGAAATCTCTGTGCTATGAGAATTTGGAAGATTTTTCCTCTTCACCATTCAGCAGCAGTTGACATTTCTACTAGATAAGCAGTAGATAAGACTTGATATTACTTCCTCAAAAGTAGCTTTGATTTTATTTTATGTATTGCCAAGGTTATGCAATTAAAATTTATTCAGGCAAAAGGGGTTTCATCACTCTTAGCAGTGATTTTTTTTTAAACTTACTATACCGCTGAAGAATCTTATTTATATCATGAAGACACTTACAAAAAGGATCAATTTCTCTGCAGACATCCCTGAATAACCCAAATCTATTAACATATTGCTTTGCTTAAAAGAACATAACTAATCTCAGATAGCAGTATTGCCTGAAATACTTTGAGGAAAGTCAAAGATTTCACTTTGATAGTCAGTGCAAGGAATAGCAAGATTCTTTAAAAACCAAATTACATAATGATAGAAATATTACATAATTACATAAGTAATATTATTTTTAAAAAAGGTTTCCATAATTCATATTAAAAATACTCATAAAATTAAAGCCCTCAATATAACTTAAATCCAAAGTGCTGATTTTTATGGCCATCACTACCCTATTTTAAGGATATTATTTTTATATTTTTCTGTATGTTTTTTCTACTGTACCTACAAATTATGTTTTATACAGAAAATTCTCTCACCCTCTTCCCTACTGAGCATTGCATATTCTTGAGAAACCAAACGATGTACCTTTGACAGTGAACAGCTCATAAATTTTCAGGAGGCACTTACATGGAGGAGGAGTAGCCTGTGCATTAGAGCAAATTAGGGAGAGGATTCTGCAAGTATTGCATGAGTAGCGTTGCAGAAGTACTTGGAAGAAACACCAGCAAACCAGGTCAGACCTGATGCAAGAAGCTTTCCCCTGACTAAAATAAATCCAGATTATAAAGCTTTGATCTACTGAGGGTGAGGTCGGACTTTGTAGCATTTTGGTGGCCCTTTCTTGAGGGCACCTTTCCCATTTTTCATGCCTGGTGCCATACCCCACAGGACACCCCAACTGGGAGGCCGTGGACATCACACAGCACCCATTTCATCCTGCAGCTGGAGGCTGTGCTGTGCTAAGACCCGTGAAGAGTCACTCTTCTTCACAGCTCTGGCTCCTCTCTCCACCTTCTGCTCTGGTCCTTTCCCTAAATTCTGCATCACACCAGTGTTACACCACACAGCATTCACTCTTCTGAAATATGTAGTTCAAAATAATTATATTCCCTTGCTATAAATTTAGTCAAAGTTTCTTCAAGAAACTAAGGTTTTTCCTCAAGGAATTAAATACCATTATATATATTATATATATTACCTGTAAACATAGTACAAGAAATCTGTTTAAATAATTGGAGACAAAGACATGATATGCAGCTGTTAAAATGTAGCTCATTTAATAAGTTATTAAATAACTATTAATCCATGTGAAATAGAAGTTCTCTAAACCTGCCAGGGTCAGTAGTCATTCTCTAGAATGAAAAGGTACTGAGTAAGGGCTGGTCATGCAAGTGGAAACTGCCTTAGGGAAATATAAGATATGTATTCAACTCTCTTAACTCTTCTAACTTGAAAGGTCAAAGAAAATGCAATCCCCCTCATGAGCAGGACTAACAAACTAGTAACAATGGACAAGGTACTCAAAGGTACTTTTTATCTTAGTCTTCAATGGCAACCTCTCTTCCCACACCTCTCAAGTGATTGGACTGCAAAATGGGGACTCAGGGAGCAAAGCCCCTCCCACTTTAAGAGAAGATCAAGTTTGTGGTCACCTGAGGAACCTGAACATGTGTCTATGGCACCTGATGAGCTGCATCCCAGAGTCCTGAGGGAATCAGCTGATCTAGCTGTCAAGCCACTCTGCATGAAATGTCATGGCAGGCAGAAGTCTCTGGTGATTGGAAAAAAGACAACATTGCTCCCATTTTTAAAAAGGGTAGAAAGGAGGACCCTGGGAACTACTAACTGTTTCACCTCTATGCCTAGGAAAGCCATGGGACAGATCCTCCTAGAAGCTAAGGCACATGGTGGGCGGGGGGGTGATTCAGGACAGCCAATACAGCTTCCCCAAGGGAAAGTCCTTCCTGACCAACCAAGTGGCCTTGTGTGATGGAGTGACTGCATCAGTGGACAAGGAAGGGGTTGCAGGTGTCACTGACTGGGCTTGTATAAAACTTTTGACAATGGTCCTTTGCAACATCCTTCTCTCTAAACTGATGAGAGATGGATTTGATGGGTGGACTGTTCAGTGGATAAGGAATTGATTGGACAGTTACATCAGCTCAGTGTCCACATAGACATCAGTGACAAGTGGTAGTCTGGGACTAGTACCATTTAATATCTTCAACAATGACATAGACAGAAGGATAGAGTGCACCCTCAGCAGATTTGCAAATGGTACCAAGCTGAGTGTTGTGGCTGACACACCTGAGGGCTGGGATATCATCCAGAGGGACCAGAACAAGTATGAGAAGCAGCCCATGGGAATCTCATGAGGTTCAACAAGACCAAGTGCAAGGTGCTGCACCTGGGTCAGAGCAGCCCCCAGTATCCATACAGGCTGGGGGATGAACAGATGCAGAGTGGTGCTCTCCAGCGGTGCTGCCACTGGAGAGTGTTGTACATTCACAGTACAATATAATTAAGGAAATGGCTTTCTAAAATTATTTGTTGAGAGGCATGCTTTGAAAGTAAATAGTATTAGTTTAACAGTATTTAGTATTAAGCATTGTTAATGCTATTTTAATAATATTGCATTATGCATATGATGGCTTCTGATTTTGAAAAGGAAGCAACAAAATTTTATATGGTTGCCTGCAACATTTCTTTGTAACTTTGTATGGTATGCTGAACTTAAGTCCTTGAAAACTGACCCATGTGTTAGCTCCTAAGCCTGAGCCTCCCCATCTATTTTCGTCACAGATAATAGTCACAGGTTTTGACAGAAAAGGGTCCAGTTTTCCACCAAAGCACAGAGAGCTCCTCTTCCATGAGGAGCATTACAAGGAAAATCTCAGAGGAAGTGTTGCATGATGACCCAGGCATTGTTTGTCTTGTCTGATGCTGTTCTTGCTTGCAGGATGGTGAGGAGGGGGCTGCTGCCAGTAAACAGGGCATGGCATAGAACTACAGTGCCTGATGATTAGTTCTGAAGCAGCCTCCTTTAGATGTAAATGAACAAAATGAATAATCTTTTCTCAAAGTTTATCAGCTTGTAAAATCTGAAATTTCCTCAGGAAGACATTAAGCTCTTCCTAGCTGAGAAGTGTTTGTGCTGAGTAGTGGCACTGTGATAAAAACAATGGAGGAATTTCTATTTTAGATTTAAGATAATTATAAATAGTTTGAGTTGGAAGACTGCTTTTTTGAATTCTCTTTCCCATTTCCATCTTTTTTTTTGACAAATTGCCTAACATATTTGAAAAACCCAGAAATTTTTAAAATACTTACATCTGGGAGAAACCCAGCAGTGAGAAGAAAATTAGCATGATATAAAAGTGAAGGGAAAAGAGATTATCTTTTTACTGCTTCTCTCAATAGAATAAGTTAAATTTTTAAATATTTGAAAGATTTCAAATATACCAAATAAGCCTGAAGAGAAAATGTAATGATGCTCACTATGTTTTCTGTTACTTTCTAATCCTGAATTTCACTTGCAGGCCCTGGAAAGCGAGTTTGTATCATGTCAACTTCATCAGTGGATTGACCTTATATTTGGCTACAAGCAACGAGGACCAGAAGCTGTGCGTGCACTCAACGTTTTCCACTACCTAACATATGAAGGCTCTGTGAACCTGGACAGTATCACTGATCCTGTCCTCAGGGAGGTAGGTGTTTACTGTCATTTCATACTAAAAACTGCTGTCATCTCATAAGAAATGATACTTTTTCCATCTTTCACCGCTGGACAAAATGGATGTGTTTGACTTCATTCAAAATTTAGGCCCCAGGTAATTTCAGGAGCAAGTATGAATAAGCTAGCAATAAAACAAATGAACCTAATAGATTTAATATTGACTTATGGTGGAGGAAATTCTAATGCAATGTATAGTCTTTAATATAGTGTCTGCTACATTTTATAATTTACTTGTGTTAAATTCACTTAGTAGAACTGAAAAACTGGAAAAAACCCTGCATCATAGTCATAGAGGAAAAATATCTAACCTTTACAGTCAGATGATGTTGGTGAGAATGTATCTGAGAAAGAATGTCTTTTCTAGAGTGGCTGCAGCAAATATTTAAACTACTTTTAATCACATAAAATATAATCAAACCATTACCAAAATAGAAAATGTTTTCTAATTGTTGTGCATTCAAGTACTTATGTATATATATATGTATGAATGAAATGTATATATACGTTTGCAAATATATACAAGTGAGTGCTTTAAATTAATAGTAAATTAAAAAGGAAAAGATTGTCCTAGATATCCTGATACATTTCCTTCCAGTAACTGTATTTGTTTTCATTAAGACTAATAATTTTAATGATTGTTTTCTAGTACCTATTAATTTGCATTACCATTTTCTAGTACTATTCATTTGTTGGCTAAAACAACTGAAATTTGGTGTAAAGTGTGAAGAAGCAACAGCTGCTAGATGAGTACTGCTGTGATGAAGCTCTACACACAATCTTCCATTCCCCCAGATAGCTGCCATCTGCTGTATGCAAAACAGCAATAATGTACATTGCCAGGCAATGGGGGTTTGTTTGTTTGTTTGTTTCCAATCTTGGAGGCAGAAATCTACAGATTTCAGAAAGGAGTAGATTCTAGAAAGCATTCATTCAGCTAACTACTGAGTTTTGTCATGGCTTTCTGTTTGTTTTTTTTAAGCAGTGCATTGCTGCTTACATTTGGTGATATTTTAGGAGCAGAACTAAAATACCATTCAGACCCCAGGCTTCCTAGAACTGGATATTCACTACATGCACTGCAAAGCTTAGATTTTCTAAACAGTTAATATTTGCTTAGTTTTAACACTGGCCAGAATTGCTTTAATTCCCCCTGCCTCAAATATTTAATGTTGACATCTACATAACAGTTTTCTGGATTTAAAACTTTGACCATGAGGAGAGTCATGCTCTTCTAGAAATACGAAGAAGCAATGCTTTTTAAAGTATAAAACAGATGTCAAGCACCATGAATACAAGGGATTTGCATGGCTTAGGGTCCTATGCCTTGACTTTTAGGGTCTACTCCCACAGGGCAGCTTGTAGGATTGAGGTCTATCTGTCTGTCTGGGCACCTTATCTAACATCTTATGACATGATGAGACTCTTCAGCTCTCCTGGGGCTCTACGTGCGTGCATAACTTGTCATCAGAAATTTAAGAAAATTCATGGAGATATTTTTGTTCACTCACTTGTACATCTAACCCATGCCCTTTAAGTCAATAACATATAAACCTCTTATTAGGTAATTTACACCCTGTAAAAGCACAACTTAATCTTCATTTCAACAATTTGGATTTATACATAAAAGTCATTGTTAGGAATGAGAAGGCAAAATGACCAGAAAAAAAGAAATCCTCCTTTTTTTTTTTGTTATACATAGATAATAAAGTTGTATGCATCCATTTAAAAATAGTATGCTCTTTCCTTCAAGAGATCTCACGATTGTTGATTTTTGGTTTGTCATAAGAAAGTTTAAAAATACTTTTAATTCATTTTTAATCAGAATGTACAATACATGTTTAAATATAGATAGATTTAGACCTGCTCTCTGTTTCCTGGGCTCTGTTTATGAAGCTAGCAGATAGTCTCTGGCCAATAATAAAGCATTTGACATCTTGATGATATAGAGGACCATGTACTTGATGGTCATGTTTCTTGATTTTTGTCATGTTTTTAGATTTTTTGTTGTTGTTCAATTTGTGCTTGTTTGGGTTAATTTGACTTTATTTTGGCTTTTGGTAAATATTCCAGAAGATAAATTAAAAGTAAAAAGCTATTTTAAATGCCTCTGAAGGCCCCTTGTAAATACAGAAATTAAGGATAAGAACACTTGCACCTTTAAAATAGCAATAAAAATTGTTTATCATATTTTACAATGGCAAGTGGTGGTATCTGGCATTTTAATTGAGAAACACTGCAATTTAGAATTAATTGCACCCTGCAGTTTTCCCAGAAAATGCATCTCTCAGTATCCAAATGCTCTTGATGTTTATTTTGTTAATAAACTAAAGTATTGTGGTTCAGTGTCACAGAAGATGGTGAATGTTCTCAATACATGGCTGTAAAATAAGCCAGTCAATACAACCTTATTGGCAGCAGCCATTATCAGCCCAGTGGGCTCAAGTATGGCAGTAACTGTGGCCATAACTAATTTCATATTGAACTGAGTCCCAGCTGAATCTCTCCAGTGAAATAAGTCTCCAAATAAAAAAATACCCTCCCATTTATGTCTGAGCTGATTGAAAGATGTAATTTAAAAAGGTGGAGCCCTGTGACCTGTCCATGCTATACCTTGGCACTTTCACTTTCACCCTTTGCTTGGGCACCTCACTTAACCACTAAAAAGTATGTTCTTAGATTTCTATGAAGAATATTAAAATTACTTCTGTAGTCATCTACCTACAAAAAAATATTCAGCAGTGGAACAACCGATCCCTGCCATTCCTTACATCTTTCTCATATGCTTTGGGAGCTCTCCAAGAAATATCTACTGTTTAACATTAGAAAAATGGTCATCCTGTGTTATTGTTCTTTGAAGATCTATTTAATTGCAGATTTTCCATCTGACTTTCTTTCTTCATTTTCCATATAGAAAAATCCTACTGATAGAAACTATAATACTAGTCTAGTGTTAAGTTTTAGATTACTTCAGTCTATGAAATCACATACATCTGCCCCTGTAATACTTCTCTGGCAACTTAAGATCTGCACTGGATGGCTAAAATAAACTGATTTAATTTCAGCATACTCAATTTGATTTTTTCAAACACCTTCGTAATTTCTGATACCACAAAAAATGATTGGTCACGATAATTTACCTCAAGTTGTTATAAGGGCAACAGGAAAGTCCTGATGCCCCATGGAATAAAAATAGAGAATTGAATTTCATGGTTTCAATCTTTTATTGTTAGAAATTGGTAAATTTTCCAGTTCTATCAGTTGTAATGCTCTCTTAGTCACATATTGCAAAATGATTTTTGTATTGTAATGAGGAGGAAAAGATCATGTAAAAAATAAAATAAAAACCCACATTTTCCAGACCTGAAATATTTTTTTTTCCCTACTTCAACCTTTTTTAAAGTAAAAGCAGTGAGGTGGAAGCCAAAACTTGAACAGCTTAAGGATATTGATTCATTCTTACTTGACAGGTGGAATAATGGTTGCAGCACTAACCACAGCAATTACAGCATTAAAATGTCAAGAAATTAGAGGTCAGAATAACAGATAATTTTCTTCCTTTTGTCAGATTAAAAATTGACATTCTTTGACAGCACAGGATTTCTGGCTGAGAAAATTATGACAGCTTAACTCATCTTGTACTTGTAAGGCAGTAATTGATAATGAACTTTACCATGACAGTCTTCTCCTGTGGAGAAACATGACAGAACATCCCTGGTACAAAGCCTGTATCTCTTTTTAATATGTAAACAGTAGTTATATTGGACATTAGATGTTATTTGGAATTGTCTTTACTGTTAGTTTACATCATAATCCAAATCCTTTTCCACTAGACAGACTTGGCTGACTTCCGGGGATTGATGCTGAGAATGCTAATATATAAAGAACAATACAGGAAATGTGGGTTATTTATAGTGCTTTGATGTTACAGGTCCACTACTGTTGCTGGTCCTCTTCTTTGGTAAAAATATAGTTCTTCCCCCAGTTTCTCCCAGAATATCTGTAGATTTTAGGAGCCTCTTTCTTCCCCAGCCTCCTGGAAATGGGGGCACTCAAAAATCCATTGAGTTGTGCTTTTTTCAAGTTAGGAACTTGTATAACATGAAGTGCAGGGGCTGAAAGGAAATGACACAGCCATACTGGTCATTAGAAAATGCAATAGACGAGACAAAATTATTTTTATTTATTACTGCCTTAATTTAATGCCTTGTAGATGAAACATAGAATAATTAAGTGGACAGCTTAGTGCATAAAAGGCTAGTCATATGTAGTACTGAAAGCACATCTACTTGCAGAAAAGTACTATTTGGGGGTTTTTGATTGTTATGTTGGTTTTTATTTTTTAATCATAGCCAGATCTCTGTTTATTTTTTTTTTACACTTTCACCTTGTTTGTGTTTAGAAATATTTTGAAAAATCATTTCATCTTTTGGTTTGCTTTGGACTTAAGGCTAACTTTGTATCATCTTTGTGTTGAGCTGCAAATCCAGCCTAGCAGTGCAGTACAATGACTTCCCTGTGACTGCTGTATCTTCACCATATGCTTGCATCTTCCCAGTCCAGCAGGAATTATTGCAAGGGTGTAGTAAAGCAAGGCAGTGTGAACCTAGAGGGCTCAGATATTTTTCCTGAGCACCTGTCAAGATACCTGAGCATACTTGCAACTCACAGAGCAAATTGAAAAATGATTAAAATTGCTAGTGTTTGACAGGCAGTTGCTGTGCCCATAAACTAATCCTAGTAGGACAGTTTTTCTGGCAGCTAACAGAGCATATGGCCTATGCAATATTTATTTCTTTGGTGATGACTTGGTATTTAGCATATTTAAATAATTTGAAAAGTCATAATGATGTGGTAGTCTTGCAGTGCTTTTCAGGTACCCTCATTTCTGGGTTATATTTTTCCTCTTATATTTTCTTCTGTTATCTCTTTCTTTGATCTGACAGGAATAACAAAGCATCCCTCTGGATCTGCTATAGTGAAATATGCCCACAGGAAGCAGAGTAGATCACATCAGTTTTCACTTGGTTTTTTTTTCTCCTTTTCTTTTTTTTCCCCTCCTTGCTGAAACACTTTTTGCTACTACAGAGGGCTGACATGATAGGGCTGTCAAGACTCAGCAAGATAGATATATCTTTAACAAAGGGAGCTGGAGTGCTTGCCCTTCCCTGGTGACTGAACCTGGCAAATTTATGAGGAAAAAATTAACACACTATTCTAATAGCACTATATAACACTTTCAAGGTAGCTCCAGCCCTTGCCATCAAGTGCTTGTTCTTCCTTTCTCTCAGAGTTATTCTTATTTATTCTGATTTCATTTTTAACTTGTTAAGATCTTTTCTTCTGGGAGCTCTTTCTTTGATGTGGCAAGAATATCAGAACCACCCCTATGGATCTGCTTGATTGAATTGTACCCACAGCACTGGCCACTTACATGTTCTATTCTATTTAATTGCCTCCATACAAGGGATGGTCTTTGCTTCCTTTCTAGGAGCAGTCCAGCTTAAGCATGAATATGGATAGTGGTGAAATTAGTTGGAAGCTGCATGTAGTATCGATATCTGCTATTTTCAAAGCTAAGTTAAGGAATTCATGATCTCATCAAAATAGAAATTATTTTCCTGTATGCTAAGGGCTTTATTCTTCTCTAAGAGATATGTATTGCATTCTATTGATTTTTGTCACTTCTTTTTCATTCCCAAATAATGTTTTTCCTGGATATATAGAACAAAGATTTCTTTTCCAAATTTATACTAGTTTGGGGGGGGGAAAAACGTGATTATTTTGTACTATTTTTGGCCTGTGTGTTTTATTGCGTTAAGAGATTATCAACAGAATATTAATAGATTTTTTTAATGTTTCACTCCGGGAACATATTTGGATATAATATAAAAATTTCTGTGTCTTTCTCGTGAGTTTCAGAGCTCTGTATCATTCTCTAAATGGAAAAAGAAGAGTTTTTATTTGCTGTTACTTTGTTATGATTACTCTCTGTAGATCAAGAAACAAAACACAGGGACTTTTTGAGGGTAAGATATTTATTTCTGTAGGTAAAGATTCCTGCAGAAGACACAGAATATAGGAAAAGACTTATTAAATTAGAATATTCAATAAGGAATTAATATAAATTACATGAGATCAGTTACCACACAGTAATTGCCCAATATATAGACTTCTACTTGGACATTAATATGTGCACTTTAAAATGTTTTTGTTCAGAGGAAAGGGCTTTCAGAAGGTATTCCCTTCAGAATAACCAAAACATTTTAATTATGCATCCAATTTAATGATGAAATTACTTTTTGGGAGGATCTACCCTAAGTAACATGAGCCATCTATGACAAGGAATCAAAAATCATATTCTGATCCATACAACTTCAATTTAAAAACATCCTTCTACCGTTGCTTAAAACAATTATCCACAGTTAGATTAATGATTGATCATGATTTCTCCAGTTAATGAATATATTAGAGATGAGGCATAGTCAGTGTTTCAAAGAATGCATGATTATCTGAATTCATTCCTGCATCATGCTGTTACGTGTGTTTGGGAATTCAGAACCTTTTCACAATCAAAAAAAGACAATCTCTACAAATGGCATTTTTTTGTGGCATAAGGTGGGGTTTTTGTCCAAAATGGCCTATTAGAAGGTTTGAGATTTGTTTATTATTTATTGTACTTGTGATTAAAATGCTCTTTATCCAGGCAGTGCTAAGCACAGCCGCTCAATGAGCACCTCCAGCTTTACACCGAGCATTCAAACAGAAGAGCTGATGGTAACTTATTAAGCTGATGAGACTTGAATCAGCCTATTTATTACATGTTTCAGATCATTCATTCATCAAAAGAATACTGCAGTGAATTCATAAATAACCCATATTCCAGAAAAATATCTTCTAATACTTCAGCCTACTTGAAGTATTATTTGGAATAAATTGTTTCACTCATTCCCATCTACATTAGAAATTCCACGTTCATTTCAAACCCTGGAGTCTTACCCAAACTGAGTTTAATGTTTTGCCGATAGGAAAAGAACATTAACCACAATTGCTCTCTTTTATTGCAGAAATTTATAAATTATAGGTCTTGTGCATGAAAATTTCTTCTTTATTGTCTGGGATTTTTTTTGTTTTTCTCCAAATGGATGGCAGGTACCAATTATTGATTTTTAAAATTAGCAACAAGCATTTTCACATAACACTTAAAGTAATATTTTATGCAAGAGAGAGAGATGTGGTGAGAATTACTGCAGCCAAATGTAACAGAAATAGCTGGAAGGGGCTTCTTTTTTCCTATTAGCACAGATTTCAGCTGTATTATGCTGTCATTACCTCAGCATAAATTAACCATTATTCAAAACATTTCCCACAGAGTAGTTTATTGGAGCAGATATTACTCAGTCTAAGTGTCTAGTCATTCACTTAGAAAGATGCAAAGCTGAGCTTTCTAAATGTTTTAAACATATTGATAATGTGCCTCTTTAATGCCATTTTGATGCCTGTATACAGTATATCTATATTATTGTTTTCAATTTATGTCAAGAACAAAGTGAAGTTTTGAAGAATGTGTTCTGGGAAATAATCCAAACAAAATTATTTCTTTATAAACTAAACCCTGCAAATAACTGAGAACATTTATTTTAAATGTAACAGTATAACCTTGTTCCAAAAGTGAAATTCTAATATACACTGAAACCTGATGAGTACTATATGTGACACCTTTCAGTATGTACGTTTTACCTACTTCCCCATCAGCCCTTTTTCAGATGTGAGTTTTGAAGGTTTGCCTGTTCTCTGATATAGATCCTATGTCCTGCCGTGGATGAATTGAAGGTTGGCAGATGGCCGGAGCCTCATCATAAGCACAATTTGTAGTAAAGAGTATGAGCTTTCAAAATCTAAGTGCACCTTCTTAAGGTGGGAGCAAGACAGATGATTTGTGATAGAAAGATGAAGCTGAGAGCAAAGAGATAAGCCTGCATTTACTTTCTGTTCAGATGAAAAATGAAACCATTAATGTTATAGTGCCACATTCTTTACTTAATTTTATTTCGTTTACAAGAAAATATTTTATTCAAGGGGCTTGAGATTTCTTTTTTGTCAAAGCAGAAGTAGAACATGAAGCCACATTTTTCATTTTGTATAGTTTTATGTTTATAAAACAAGGACAAAATACACATACTGGATACTTTGGTTTACTGAGCCTGTTCTACTTTCCAAGCATTAAAAATGTCTTCAGTCATCATGTTTTGTTTCAATAATAAACAAGAAGAAAAAACATCACAGCTAAAATGCATTCTTTGATGATTAAATACCCTTTCCTCTTTTATTACTGCCCAGCTTTCAGAAGGCCTGTTCTGCTGTTTGCTTCCCTGTTTTCCTCGTTTTCTTTTGTGTTTTCCTGAAGGGGAAGTTCTTAATTGTAAAAATAAGTAGAAATAAATATGATGTGTTATATAACACATATAACATATGTTATATGTTCTGCATAATGGCTTTCTGAAACGTGCAAGTCATTCTTCTGGCAGCAAAGGTCACTAGTTATTTGAGGTATTAATAACATTTATTTTCAACAACAATTATATTCTCTAGACTTAATCTTATACCTTCATTTATTTACTTCTACGTAAAAGATACCAGTGTCCCAGCAGTTCAAAAGACTACCTGCTTATGATTATCTGAATTCTTGTCAGCTACTGGCCAAATTGCTGCAGGATATGAACAGTTGCTAATAGAGCCCCTTTCTTTCAAGTTTTGGTTGAACTTCCTCATGGTGTGTTATTTTCTATATGGGTTTACCAAAAAGGTCTCAGAGTGTTCAGGGAAGAGCATCCTAGTGTAGTGAGAGTACAGGGAAGACTGACTTAGGGACAGGATATATAAAAGTCAAAGCAGATGTGTGGCAAAAAGGCAGGAATATGGAGAGTTGCTCATACCAGTGCATATTGGGATATTGTTAGAGCTGGTGCCAGATTAACTAGGACTTACAGGGCCAAATTCTGGTGTAAAAGTTTAGACATAATGGCAGAAATTTACATAGGCTATATTTTGACTGTACACATCTCACAAGAGATATTGTAGAAGCCTCATTAAATGGATCACTTGAGATTAGAATAATCAAACACTGTGAAAATGGATCTTTAGGAAGAATATACAATGTGGGAAAATCGAAAAAAATGTGACTTTTTTCACCTGTATCTTTTATTTTGCTATGTTTTGCATGGTGATAGCATAACATGAAAACAACTGCTTTGTAAGTAACTGAATTAATCTGTGTCTCCCTTGATTACTTTAACTTCCATTCTATGTTACTGGTTTTTTTTCTGTTTTAATTCAATAATATATTTATAAATTTTTAATTTCTAAAAAATTGATGTAGAATTTCGTTTTGGGAAGCTTTTTAAATTTATAAATTGTCGATGCAATATTTTCCAGACAGCCAGGTCTTTGGAGCTCTTAATTGTTTAAGACTCTGTCTGAGTTGTTGATCCTTTGGTGATTTAAGTAAACCAGAGTCAATGGGTTTAAAATTTGTGGTCCGTAGGTATCTTGAGCATCTATCATGTATAGATTGCTATCCAGCAAGCATACTTTGCTACAGTTCCTACAACCAAACCCAGTTGCATGTAATTGACCCCAAGTCACAAAAATTAAATATTGTCCTAAATACTCACGGTCCTTTTTTTATATTTTATATTGCCAAATTTTTCAGGGCGTGACACAAAATGTGTAGTAGTTTTACAGAATAGAATGCAAACATATGTGTATTTCCTAATATAAAAGAAAGAGAGTATAGAGGAGGGAAATGTAACTGAAATGGAAGAAGAGTAAGGAAAAAACTTGAGACATTTTCGTATAAGAAGGATAAATTCAATTAATGGACAGAAAAATCATGGAAGAGGTGGAAGTATTGATGTATTTTTATTCTTTAAAAAATCATTCCCTCACAAACCAGGCTTGTCATTGCAGAAATTTTGCATGCATTTATTGTTTATTTTTTAGAGGTTTCATTGTTAATTTTTAGAGGCTCACAATTTAGCTTTTGAAACAAAAAGCATAGTTAACATCATCTGTAAGCAAGCACAGTGGAAGCTCTTAGTCACAAAAATAATTGAAAAAAAATTGAAAAATAGAAAAAAATGGATGAAGTTTCAAAGTTTCAGTAGAAACTCCTACTGCTATTACTGTTGCCTTTTTATGAATGAATTGTCTATGCTTAAAGGACTCTATGCTCCTAAAAGTGGCAATTGAAAACATACAGTGTATTAAACAAAACAAAAGATGAGGAGGGCTAATAAATAGAATTAAATCTGATGAGGTCACAAGCACATTTTCTCTTCTATCTGCACAGAGTAAAATTTTGCAGTGTGTTAAGAGGCAGTGCAGTATTTGGATGATATAAGCATCTCTGAAAACCATGGGAAATAGCCCAATACTACTTCCTTGGCTTCAATCCTAATTACTCCTCAAGGATTTAACAAGTCCAGGGTGCTTGTATTTTATTCTCATCCTGGTTAGTTTTTCCTTTTTTTTCTGGCAGCTGTGTGGGAAGCAGCAAGCCAGGCTCTTTCTGCTTCTGTGACCATTCATGGTTCATGAAATAGTCATCCATCTTGAAAGCCAGGGATCCTTCAGAATTATTAAATCCCAGCATTTCCTCAAAAATACCACAGTTTTTTTTCACTTGCTGCATTGGCCTGTTGAGAGCTGTGAGTGCAGGTTAGGCTGACTGCTTCTTCTTCCTGGACCAGGCTGTGGAATACAGACAAGGATGCTCAGTTTTGCTGTTTTGTCCAGACTGCAGTTTGCTTCATGTATTTTTCCCCAGGAGATCTTCATGAACAGTAGAAGTTTCTTTCTTCTGCCTCAGTGGAGAGGAAAATAACAAGAAATTTTTCACAAGAGTGAAAAGTGCTCATAAGTTCCTTCTCTCTTTTGTAGCATCTTTAGTCCTCCACAGGATCTGGAGCTTTATTATTGTAGGACTATGAATGTGTAATACCACTGTCTTCATTTCCACAGAATAACTAGGTTCTGCTTTCAGCTCAGCATTCTGGTCAGTATAAATGATCATGGATCAGTGGTGCGTGAGCTTAAGATCTTTTTAAAATTATTTTTAAATAATGGATCCAAAAGCAGTATCAAGTTTTGTCCAGAATAAAGTCTTGCATGTGCCTTAGAGTTTAACTTGGCAGGTAAGGGTGAGCAGCCTCTCTGTCTGAAAAGAAAGAATAATGAGTGATGAAGAAGAGGAAATGGAATTGCATGGGAAGGTGGGCATTTATACAACTCCTGTCTTCTTGAGGGAGGGAACAGTATAAGACAAATGAACAGCAAAGAGAGGAAAAGGATAGAATAGACATTTGGAGCTTATGTTGTGGAGGAGGAGGAAGAGAAATGGTTAGAAAGGCAGTCATTGGGAGTCTCATGGAAATGAGGGAATTACCATAGGTGCAGGCAGCTCTTGGTATGGTTAATGGAGAGAAATTATATTTGTGGCCTTCCCAAAACTTTATGGGATTTTTTAGTCTTGACCTCTGGGACTTATTTTTTAACTAGTGAATTAATTGAGGTATTGCATACTACAATCTATTTAGGCATCTCTGAACAAAAACCGAGACTATATTTTGCATACTTTTGACTTGTAAAATGTAGCAGACTTCTAAATGCAGTTGATGGTGTATTGAAAAGTACTAATGGTAATTTTAAGCCTGGCACAGCTGGAACTTTAGTCTTTCTTGCTGTCACACACTGCCTTTCACATGTGGAAACAATTGTAGCATCCCAGACAGAAGCAGCGGTTTTGTATTTTTTTTAAATGCCTGTAAATTTTAATGACTGCCAACTAAAGGATGATAAAGACGGGGAGGGGGTTTTGGTGTTTGTTTTTTTTTTTTTAATTCTTTTACTTTATATTTTGTAGACTTTGAAAATCTGTAGTGGTTTCAGTGAGAAGAGAACCTGTATTTTAAAATTCAGAAGACTTTTTATTTCTCACCGAAGAAAATGTAACAACTTTATCTGTGCTTTAGAAAAGCCTTGAAATAACTATTCATTATTGGAGGTAGTGCACTTAGAATCCTAGGAGCCTTTTTAAAAAACAATGTATGTTTCATAAGTTTCCTCTGTTTAAAAAAAAAAAAAAAACAAAAAAAACCCCAGACAACCATCCCAAAGATCTAAAAATATGAATTAAGATTTCATCATCCTGGCTTGTATTTCATAGGCAAAAGAGAAAAAGAAATTAGTTAAAGGATGACATAATGGAAACTCTTGGCTTAAAAGCAAAGATTCCTGAGTAGGAATGACAAGAAATATGCAAAAGCTAAGATGGTAATGGTAGATTTTTAAGACAGAAAGATGCAGGCAAGAATAGCTTCTAAAGGAGTATAAGTAACAAGAAGAGCTTGAATTTCCTGAAACTTTAAACTGGCAACACAAACTCAAGAAGAAAGCAACAGTTTGGGCAGGCTAGAACATAATGCTCAGAGTCAGATCTTGCTAAGGCCTAAGAGTGAGGACTTTTTCTTAGTGACAGGACTTATACAATGAGAGTCACGTTGAGGAAATGCATCTGGTTTGGTTTGGTTTGATTTGCAAATACAAACTAGGACACATCTGCAATTTTTTATGTTGTAATGCTTTGATTGCCATCCTATAAAGAAGTAATACAAAGGAGTAGTACCAAAAGGCAAATTCCATGTTGCAGGTGTACATTTTAGTGATTTGCATTGCAGAATCAAGATGTCAAAGAGAAGTCTGTTCCATAGACCTAAACACCAGATGGGAAAGATCATCTAAGACTGGCCTCTCACCCAGCAAATCACATAGAGCTTTTGCCCATTTAGCCTTTTGGATCTGACCATCAGGATTGGTGTCTGAATAATGAAGAGGACATGGAAGTGTTTCCTTATATAGGTAGAGTTTAGATGATAAGAAATTATTTCAGACAGTCACCTTAAATAGTTATAATCCAAAAACAACAATAAATTCTTTTGTTTTAAAAGAAATGAGTGAATGTATTTGGAAAAGATGAAATTGTTTTTCAAATTGAGAGGATTCCTTGTTTCTGAGGTGCTTATTTGGTGCTCATTGAAAAATGATTTAAGGGCAATTTTGAGTTTCTAAAAATAAAAAGTCCTGATTGCCTAGGTTTCAAAACCTTAGCTATTTATGTCATTAAGTTACATATTTGATGAATTACTGAATCATGCTATTGCATCTCTTAAAAATTAATTTAGCAGTGAAATCTTTTTTAATCTTTGTACACAGTAACTTAATGATCAAAGAAAGCAACTTTTTTTTACAAACTTAATACAGATTTGGACGAATGATGACAGAGCAATGATTTAATTTGGCATGACATCAATGAACACAAGAGTTTCAGTAAACGTTACCAATCTATATAGGACAGAAATAATTACAAACATGAGCATAAGAAATACAATAGTTCGACTGAAGACAATAATGGCATGAAATGAGAATAATGTTGTTTTTTTTTAATGTGGTGGATGACCTCATTACTTTCTAAAGCTACCTGAGGAGGGGGAGTAGTAGAGAGGAGATGTTGAGCTCTTCCCTCTGGTATTCAGGGACACATGAAAATGGTTCAAAGCTGTGCCAGGGGAAGTCTATACTTAACATTAGGAAACTTTTCTTTGTTGAGTGTGTGGTCAACCACTGTAACAGACTTTCTGGAGAGGTGGCCAATGCCTGAAGCATTTGTATAATGCCCTTAACACTGTTCTTTATCTTTTGGTCAGCTCTGAAGTGGCCAGGCAGTTGGACTAGATAATTGTTGCAGGTACATTCCAGCTGAAATACTCAAGTTTAGGCTAGACTATACAAAAGAAAGAGAGAGAGAAAAAAAAATGAATGTGTTTGTAAACAAAATTATGAATATATATATTACTTTCTTCAGTTTTGGGATATGTTTAGGGTGTTGAACAGCATGAACTCTACAAGCAAAGGTATGCTCACTATTTGCCTTTATATACAGGCAAACAGCATGGAAGAAAAGGCAGTGGAATTGTTTGTCATGGTCTGGGAGCAAGACCCACATTTAAAAACAATCACAGCTGTAAAAAGAATGTGATGAAATGAGCAGTGTGGCTTGAGAAGCCCCAATTACAACACAGACCTTGTCAGAGGAATTTGGAGTCAAATCTTTTTGCTTAAGAGTAGAACAGATTTTTTAGGTTTTAGTGTAATTTAATGGGAACATTTTGTTATAGCAGGGCTAAATTCCTTTGTTCCAGGCAGAGTTGGAATGGACAAGAATGAGAAAAATTATAGGATTTTTCTTTTCCTTCTGGTATAGTTAGGAAGGGAGGGGAGCATTTAAATCCTTGATATCAGCCCTTTTCAGCCTAAGGAAGTTCTCGATTTTCAGGGGAATGGAAGCATTTGTTCTCAGACACATGGGAACTTTACTAGTGAGAGAATGCATGAAAGAGCAAGGAACACTTTTAGCTAAACCTGTCCTGCCTGCAGGATATTCATCTCTATGGTATTTTTACTTCATCTGCTTTTGTTTGTAAGATATATCGAATTTATTTCCCACTTGCAGTCCATTAACCAAATGCTTGCTTAAGCTGGCAGATTGTTTAAAATATTTTTTTCTGTCGTGAGAGTCATATTGGAGTACCAAGGGCAAGGATGAGAGTGATGTAAAGGTGAGAGAGGGGAGAACTGGGTACCACAATTAGTAGCTTCATGAGGTAAATGTGAGAGGTAATAGGCAGCACTCCCTGAGACAAGCAAGATCACCAGTGTGACTCATGCCTGTAAAGAGGAGGTCTTACCTTTTACATTCTCATTCCTTTCGTAGCACACTCGCCTTTCACAGGGAAATGAGGAAGAAGTTCAGAGGTGGACAGCTCTGGGGGAAGCTGAAGGTCAGCTTTGAGCTGTTGGTGTTCTGTTAGGGAGCCATTTAATTGCACACAGGATCCAGTGAGATACCTCCTGTGAGGGGAATGAGCTTAAGGATGCCCCTTCCCCATTGTTAAATTAATAAAGTAGTGACCTGTGGAGAAAATCCATTTCAGTGCCCATCTTTCAGTCCCTTGAGTATCCTGATTAAATAACTGACTGTATTGAAGCCTCCAGAGCAGTTGAGTCATTGCTTGTGTTTAAACTACAGCACTTTCCTCCAAACATACAGTAATAAAATGGAATTCAATACTCTTAATCAACTTATCAAAAATCCTGAAGATATTGGTGCTGCTTAACATCTGTAGATGCACAGATAAAAGCAATGTCTCACACCACTCGTACAAAACAAAAACACTTCAAGCTGTTTATGCTACCCACCAAAGGGCTGTCAGTCTTATTTGCTCTGAAGAAGACAGTGCTTGGGGGCTGTTGAATGTGCTGCCTGCACAAGAGGGAGAGTACATAAAGGATTCCTATGCTTAGTTGGATGCAAAAATAAAATAAACTTTCAGGAATGGCAGCATTGGATGACTACTGTTGTGGTGAATATTTCTCAAATGCCTATAAATTTTCACTCTTCATTGCACTCAGTTCCCATGCACAGGGGAAAATGGATTATGGAAAAATTTCAATGTGGTAACAAAGAATAAAACACACCAGGATTATGGGAATTAGTGGTAAGAAGCTTGAACATGTAAAAAAAAGAAAAAAGTAATGAAAACATAAAGATAAAAATTTTAGAAAGTTTACTGATCATTGTGGCAATCAGTGAAGATTAATAAAACAAGAGTATATCGGAAAAGAATAAAAATATTGTCTATCTGCAGCACAGTCTGATTTTTAGGAATTCCTTTCTTCCCTTCCTGATTTACAGTAAAAGTGCTCATGCTTTTATGTTTCTTGTGTCAGGTAAATCACCAGGCATCTCTCTCAGCAAAGGGGATTTTACAAATGGAACTGACTGTTAGTATCTTTCTTGGTGATTTTATCTGCATTTTGAAAGAACTTTTTTAGAGAAAAAGTATGTTTAAAAAAACTGCTTCATGGCTTACCCTTTTTGCAAAGGTATGTCAGAAAGCAAACAAAACCTTAATTTCTGTGATGTTTCAGATGAGTCAGTTCTAGCATTTGCATTTAGATTAGGACTGTGCTTCTGAAATTAATATGCCAACCACCTCTATTTGCCATGCTTTCATTCAAGCTGCAGAGCAGCTCTGGAGTGTGTGAATTGGCTCCCAAGCCACAAAAGCCACGTGTTCCAGGGGTACAGCTGGCAGAGCTCAGTCACTATTGGGGTCTGCAGCCCCCAGTGGAGCCAACCTGGTGGGAAAACCCTGCTGTGGGCATGTATTCAGCAGGGCTTCTTCTCCTTGATGATAGAACAGTCACAGAACATGTGAATAGTTCGAAGCTGCATGTGGGAAAATATGGGCTGGACGATAGGAAGCATCTGAGAGCTGGATCAACCACTGGAACAGGCTTCAAGAGACATGGTTGCTGCCCTGAGCTGTGAGTGCTTGAGGCTTTTGAACAGTGCCCTTAACAACATGCTCTAGCTTTTGGTCAGCAGTCAGATGTTGATCAGGGTAATCATTGTAGGTCCCTTTTAACTGAAAAGAATATTCTTCTCTTCTCTTCTCTTCTCTTCTCTTCTCTTCTCTTCTCTTCTCTTCTCTTCTCTTCTCTTCTCTTCTCTTCTCTTCTCTTCTCTTCTTTCTCTCTTCGCAACCCTTCTGCTGTGCATCTCTGTTTCTGTTGTTTCACTTTTTCCTGGTGGAGGCATTGCCTTTGACCATTAAAAGAAATTCTTACACCTAAAGAGGCAGAGTTCATGGATTATTTAGTAACATACTAGTATTTATTTCAATTAGAATTAAGAAATAAACCCAAATACTTCAGTAGACTGAATAATGAGCAAAGCAGATGTATTGAACTCTTCATTCCATGGGAAAGTGACACTAAGGCCTCCTCTTCCAGGGTGCAGGGCAGCATCCCAGTGTCCTTGTGAATGTGCAGTCTACCCTTAAGCACAAAAATTGGAAACCAATAAATTATTTTCTTTGAGCAAAATACACTGAGGATATTGATCATCGTTTATTCATAAGATTCGATTATCTGATATATTGATTTCTTGACCAAAATGTATGCAAATATATAATAGCTATTTCTTTGTATTACTTTTAAATGACCACGGTTAAGTTCTATGAAGCTGTGTTTTGAGTGTATAAATTAGCTTGTGTGAGATCGACTAATTTTAAACTTAAAATTGCCAGCAAATTAGCAGATTTTTTTTTCCTCATTCTGACCTATTATTATCAAATAATATGCTAAGAGCCATTTTATTTTTCTGAATACATGATCATATCCTAACAGATACTCCCTGAAGTGTCTGGAGTACAAATCTCATTTTATGTGTATTAAAAACAGTAGGGAATCTCAAATCAGTTCACTAAATAGCTTTTCTGCAACACCTTATTGAGGAAGAGAAAACTAATATAATTGCCATTTTGCTGTTCTGAAAGCTTTAAATCTGGCAGCCACTGAATTCTGAGCTTATATTGTTTCTGCATGAAAGCCATTTGAAGGTGAAATGAGACTAAACTTTATTTTATTAAAATTTGTATTAAATTACAAGACTATATTGTGTGTCCCAGGGAGTGGTGTCGCACTTTGCACACAATACTCAAGATCTGATGGGAGAAAAGGAATTGATTAATTAGAACAAAATGTTTAAGACCAATAAATAAATCTAAAGTTTGATGATTTACAGCTCCAGTAAAACCGTGGTGTACACTTACCAGTTTTCAGATTAGTTTTAAATACAGCCAGAGTTCTCTTGTAAACAAATCAATGTATTACATTATTATTCACAGATCTGTTTTGTACCTGCTTTTCATTTTGTGTCAAGTTATCTGATAGCAGACAGCATTAGGAATACCCTTGGGCCAGTCACTTTATCTCTGTGTGCTTATGTTTATCTTCTGTGTTAAGTTTTGACAAGGTTTTTCTGTCCTTTGTGAGTATTGAGAGCTCCAGAGAACAATACCAGTGGTAGCTGTGCACAGCAGTGGTCTCAGTGCAGTAGCTGAATGTTATGGGCATTTTTTAATGAGCATTGTTCAGTTTCTTTAAGGCTTCCAAGAGGTGTCAGTTTTACAAATAGTATTTTGACTGAAAAGGATAACATTGCTACCCATAGGGTGGGGGACAGGCAGTTGTCTTGTAAATACAAGCCAGCAAAATTATTCAGTGTTCCCTAAATATCAAGGTCTTGGTTCTGCATTTCTTCTGGTTGCAAAAGGACTTGACATTAACTTAAATGTTTTAAAATTATGGGAGTGTAGGGTATGTGAGCATTTACCAGTATGTCTTCAGCTGTAAAATAACAGCTGCTTTTGGTCGTTACATTTTGAGTGTCCATTCCTCATAATCTGAAAAATTCATGTGAGTTTGTTATTGTATTCTGCTTCTCTTTCTCCTCCTCTATTGCTTCTATAAATCTACTTGAACTGAGAGGGAAAGCCAGCAAAATTTATTTGTACAGAATTTACAGACAAACAATCAGAATTTGCCAAGACCGGACAACATGAAAGTAAATCTGTAAATTAGAACTGAACTGCATTGAAAAAAATGAATAATTCATTTCAGTGTTCCTGTGAGAGAACATAAGTATCATTTAAAGGATGAATATAAAGGGTAGGAGAGGAAGATCTGGGTTTTTCTCATTATTGCTGCCAAATACACTTCACACTCTTATTTCAACACAGAATTCTTTCAAAAGTTAGAATTAAATTAACCTTGATAATTATTTGAAAAAAAAAACTGAAAAATGGAAATTACTTTTCTGAAAATATCAACAGATATGTGCTGGAGTATGTATTACAGAGATACATACTGATATTGTTAATATTAGTGTTGTAATTTTGAAAATTAAATTCACAAAGTATAATTCATTTTCCTTCTTCTTACCTGGCAAATCAGTTCTGAAATACTGAATGCAATAGAAAATACTATCTTTATGTGACTTGAAGTGAATTCTCTATTCCTGTATAAAAAATGTCTGCATGAGTGAAGGTATTTACACATTGTGTAAAGAGCTACTGTTTGTATTGTATATATAGATAGCTGCTGTATGGATATATACACATATGCCCACACAAATGTGTTGGTTTTGAATAAAAGTCATCTGTGATTTTAAATTAGTTCATTATTAAATGATGTTAATAAAACCTGAGATTCTCACAAGTTCCCAAGAAACACTCTGTGCCTCAGAGGCTAAAGTTCACTCTGAATTAGTCAACAAACCAGAAATCACCTGTACTGGTATAATTACAGCTTCAAATATGCTGGGGATACAATCATTGAAAGTCCTTCAGCTGCTTGACTGGACTTTGCATTAAGTTTCTTTTTCAGCAAATGTTTGTTTGTGGTATTCCATTATATACCTGTCAGTCCAGGGCATTAAGGGTGGTGGACATCAGTGACCTGTTAGGAAATCTCTCTCTGACATCTGCTATTAGATCTAAGCTATGAAGTGGAGTAAAGCACAGATTGGCTTGTAGGAATGACAAAATATGTACATTAAAAGGATTCTCCTGTATCGTGAAGTATTTATTGTGCTTCTTCCTGTTTTATAGCTGAAAGAAATAACAAAATTTACCAAGATAGTAATATTTTTGGTGGGTTTTTCATGTTAATTCTGTGTAGCCAATGAAAAATTCATAAAGCTCACAAGAAAAATATTAAGGGTCAGTAGTTCAGGCTACAGTATATATATAGGTACATAAAGCACTATGCATTTCAAAATCTGACAGTTTAGTTTACTAGGAATGCTTTATTCTCAATTTTACAAGGTCAAATAAAATAATATGTCTGAAAAATAAGGAATATCTCTAACAGTATTGTTTCTACAAGTAACAATCTTTTGTCAAATTTTTAAAGAATATATCTTAGATATATTTTTGTTTGAATGAACTGTTTGAGTAGCAGAAGAATTTCAGTATATGTGTTTTATTCTGTTATATATAGAATTAGAAAATATTTATTCTGAAATTAGTCTTGTCCTAAAGAAGCATTTAAATTGCAAAGTTTTAATTTCTAACCTGTGAAGCCTGAAAGCCCATGAAAAAATGCAATAAAATTAAGGATGAAATAAATATTCAGTAAATGTATGCAAATTGGAAAGATTTCTACATTAGTCTTAATGTGTCTGACAGCATTTGTTTCTGGCATTTTTTTCTTTTCACCTACTAATGTTGTTGAAATACTACTTTTTTTATTTCATGCATACATTTTGTTTCTCAGTTTTCTTTTCTTTCCCCCCATTTAAGATTCCAGAGGCTTATTTTATTAGAGATCCTCATACTTTCCTCCTTACAAAGGACTTTATTAAGGTATATATATGTCCTTTTTAGTGCAAAATCCCCCCAAAAGCTCTCTCAAGACCTGAACTGCATGTCCTCACAGGTTAACATTTTCACATGCAATGCCAGTTGCTGGAGATGAGAATGGTTAGTTGGTTAACTGAAGCATGCTTGAAAGGAGAAGCAAAGCTTGTCTACAAAATACTAACACTTGGATGAGTCTGCAGCCTGGGAGGAGAGCACCGGGTGAATTTTCTGGACTTTTTTCATGGCTGACTTGGGATATGCCTGCATTGTCACACAGTGTGTTGACCTCTCTCCTTGATGCATATTGCTGCTGACAGTCCCTCTCCTTTGCCCGCAGGCCATGGAGGCGCAGATACAGAACTTTGGACAGACGCCATCGCAGTTGCTCATTGAGCCCCATCCACCTCGGAGCTCTGCCATGCACCTGGTGAGACATGACTGCTGGCTGGGAATGCATTCCCTTTGAACCTTAGGAGTCCTTGTAGGCCATAAAGTACTCATTAAAGCAACACTTTTAATGCCCCTCATTGCCCATGCAGCCATGCTCGCTTTGGGTAGCAGCAAATCACAGGGCTCTAGCAGAGAAAGCTGGAGGTGTGACGAGCTTTAGCTTCATATAGTCCTGGATTTTCCTTACTAATATGGTATAAGAAGGCTCCATCTTAAAAAATATAAACTTGATAAATACATATTTGCAGTGTTGTTTCTGCAAGTAGTGGGAATGATTGCAGGCTTTCCTTAGAGTATGTTGTCCTGTTTTAAAGGATGCATTGTTCAGGGCTGATTTATGAACAATGTCTGCTTGAGAAAAATGAAGTATTGGAGTTCAAATCATGATGGAATCCTTCTGCCCATTCCTCCAGGACAATGAAATGTATATTTTGAGTTTCAATTCAAACTCCAAAATTCACTTCCATCACATTCTTCTCTATGCTTCTCACAAAGAATTGCATGAAATAGCTAGACTGAACAAGACAGATTTCTGTGCCCCTGAGTGCCTTTGATAAAATGCTTAGAGCTAGACTTTTCTTTAAGCTTTGTAAATCAACAGTAATACATGCAGTAGTTTCAATCATTTTATCTGTCTATAAGGAAATCTCTCTATCTAGCTGTACACTGTGAAAGTGGAAATTGATCTGGAAGTGGTTGTATTATTTTAAGTGTGTACAAGTCAAACTTAGGTAATATTTATTTTACATTCTTAAGATGTGGATAATATATTTTTAATAATTCAAGGTGATAAGCAGAAAGGAATATTTGACCTTTCAGAAATAGTTCATTTTGTTATAACAGTTGCTGAAAAAAGCCTCCTTGAAACCAGTGCTCAATAGCTATCCTTGTCCATGTACAAACAATTGTGTCATTTGTAGAATCATGAAACAGGCTTAGGGTATTATAGCCTTATTAGATTGCAGACTCCCTAATAAGCATATGCTTTACATAGAATTAAATTGTCTATGTTTGGAAGTGCTGTATTTCATATGAGGAATTCCTTAAGAAAAATATCTGTGAATTTTTGAGTCACTCTTAAAATTTCTTTTTTCAACTGTTGTAGTTTATAGAATTAATATTTATTATGTGTTAATTTATTAACTCATTAAGACATATCTCTATTTTATGAATATTAACTACTGAATAATTTTACATTTTACTGTATGCTAATTAATGCTAATGGTCATTTTGTACCCTATAATGATAACCCTACCATACCTATTCTCTATTTATCCTCATGTGATGTTCCAATAATAGCTTGTGATCTTGCTCTCCTCCATCACTAGAGTAGATACACAGGTAGTGTTGTTTTCCCTGTATGTGCACATGCTTGCCTGCTCTTTTTTAACCTCGTTATCCCTCAGACCTCCTCACTAATTGTGTTATCCCTTCTGTTTTCTTCTGCTCTCTTCTCCTTTCTACTCAACAGTGTTTCCTTCCACAGAGCCCCCTCATGTTTAAAGATCAGATGCAGCAGGATGTCATCATGGTGCTGAAGTTCCCATCCAATTCCCCTGTCACACACGTGGCAGCCAACACGCTGCCCCACCTGACCATCCCTGCCGTGGTGACTGTCACTTGCAGCAGGCTGTTTGCAGTCAATCGGTGGCACAACACAGTAGGTAGGTCCTTGCAGGCACACTTACATTCAAATCTGAAGACCTAAACAATGCAGCTTTAATTTTGAGTGCAATTTAGCTCACAAGCCTGCCTGTGCACCAAAATTTACTGTTTCTTCTGGTTTGTGTCAAATAATCACAGCTTCCGTTTTCTCTGGTGTCATTCCTAGAAACACTCTCCTTAACAGCAGCACATCACCATGGCAGCCAATCGATTTGTGGTTACTTCAGGATCAGTCTTTGATATAATGCTTTCCAGGAGACTTCTTTTGGTCTTGATACAGCAAATATTAATATATCCCAGGTTTCAGGAACACATACTGGCATGCTAGAGAGTATATATCCCTATCTGCTGCTTGAGAGAGATTTCAGGATCTTGTCATAAGCCTTACCCTGGGTCACTGCTGGATTATCTGGGACCCTAAGCAAGCCTAAGCAGCTGGGCACTGAACTATTCTGAGAAGTTTCCCCATTCCCTCACAAAAGCCCATCCAAGAGAGCCATCCCAAAATTCCCTTCCAGCCCCTCTTCTCACCTCTGCATATTGCCATAAGGACTGTCCATGCCACCTGGACATGCAGGTGCTGAGGCTGTTCCAGGCATCCCTAAATAGGTGATGGGGCCATGAAGTACATTAGGGAGCAAACAGGTTTGATTTTTCTCAGGTAGTTTCCTGCAGTGATAGCCCTTATGCTGCAATAGCTGGAAATATTTATAATATTCAATCAGGTACAACTGCATTACATGTAAAAAATGTTTTTTCCTATTTTTTTAAAACAAAAGGTAAAAATCTAGAGGAGAAAAAAAACCCAAACAAACATTTTTTAAAGTATTTCGTGACAATGTCCTCAATGGAAGATTCCAATGTCAGGAATGATTCAGAGGTGCAGAAACTGTCCTGTGTTGTTTTAATACACCTTTGACTAACATTGATTGGCTAATTCTTAATTATTTTCCCTCAGTTTTTCAGGGATTCTGTCCAAACAACTATACCCATCATCATTCATGTCTCCTCTATTTGAGGAAGTTTATTTAGTTCTGGAGTATCCCTTTCTCATCCAGATTGTCAAATTAAGAGAACCCAAAATAGCTACCTATACTTTACTGTGAAGGAATTAATCTCATTGATAGTGCAGTATGTTGGAGTTCAAGGGTTTCCCTAAAAACTTTCGAAGTCTTTTAGTTTAGCGGAAGCTTTGTTGGTCTTCATTTTGCATATGACAGTAAGGTTTTAAGTTTTCCTCTGCACTCTTGTAAAACATAAGTCATGCTACAAACATTTAGAATTCAAGGCATGAATCAAACCAAAATTAAATTTCACACCATTTATAAACCTCTGGTCTAAATTGCAAAAAAACAACAAAACAAAAAAATAAAAGGAATACTTTATAAATATATTATAATAGAAAGTGAAACTGTTTAGAGAATCAAACCTCATTGTAATGATTTTCTTAACTTTTACATTCTGCTTGGCAATGTTGTTTATTTTGCAGGAGGCTAATCCAGGACAGGGTATCAATTTCCTACTATTGCCATCATATTATTTTAATAAAGCATAACTCTAGTATAAAATATAGGTTTATCTACAGAAATGTGTGCACAGACCACTTGTGGTGGAATGTATGTAGAACTTTGGAATTAATAAACAGTAGGAGGCATATACATAGACATCTCATAATAGAAGTGAATTAATCTAAGTTAATACCAGTAAAGATCTGTCCCAAACTGTTGTGTTTTGAAAGAAGAGACAGAAAGAAGGGAAGGAGAAGTTCTCAGAGCAGTGTCTTTCTGAAAATGGCAGAGCTACCTTTTCTTTTACCTCTTCCAGCTGTCTACTGCACTAGTAGAAAATGGGCTTTATTCATCAGAAATCTGTATGTCCTATTATAGAGGGTATTCTTGTGCAATGTGGCAGTTCTTGACAAAAATTATGTTTTCAGTAATGATTATTTGATTTATATACCACAGAAGGTGCTCAGAAGACCCAGTACAATGCTATCTTTGCATGAGAGCAGATAACATTAAATTTGCAGTCCCTGATACACATTTGAACATCTTAAAGAAGGCTCAGAATAGAATTAACAGGAATAATTGTGTCACATTTACTGTAGCCTACAGTTTTACATTTAAAAATTTTGGATAAATCCATGAAAAGATCCAAGTTTCTGTCACATACGAGTTTCCATATGTAAGAAACTCATAACAATGTTTAATGTAATTAACTTTATTTTCTGTGCTAAGATCTCTGCTCAAAAGTTTAAAAAAAATCTCTTATGCTATTTTAAATGAACGTGTGTGGCTGTAAAAGTTGTGATGAAGTTGACTCTTCTACATTTATAGTTACTTTAACATAAAGGAAGAATTAACAAATGCATATTTATGTAGCATATAGGAAGAAATCTTAAAATAATAATAAAATAAATAGTAAAAAGTTACTTTCTAAAAATATATAATAATCCAGTAATGAACTTTTAGACCTAGAGAAGTCGTGTCAAAAGGTTTCTATGTGCTTTATTCTTCCTTTCATGTGTAGGCCTTCGGGGAGCCCCAGGATATTCCTTGGATCAAGCCCATCATCTTCCAATTGAAATGGATCCATTGATTGGTATGTCAGGATGAAAATGTAGCAATATATTTGAAATTGGCGTTTTCAGGAGTTATTGATTAAGTTATATTTGTATGTTCTGCTTCATTTAACACAGAAAATAGGAAAATATTTATTCTTGTCAGTCCTGGAGAACTAAAAGCATTAGCTATTGATGCTGAATGAATTACATGAGTGCTATTTGTTATTAACATCACCAGCAACTGGTATTTAAGAAACAACCAATTAGGTCAGTTACCTTGTCAGCCCATATCTATAATTCTGCTCTCTTATCAGGTCACATTAGTAAAATAAAACATGAGGGTCCTATGGAGTTAGCGTATTGTTTTTTACAGCCAGCACTATGTTTGTCAGTGTAGATGCAGAACCATTTATTTTCATTCACTTTATGATTTGGATTTAGTTGGCAATGCTATTTTAATAATGAAAATACCAGATTTTAAATTGATAGTATTTTTTTAAATTCAGAATTTTTGAGAAACTGAATTATTTG
The DNA here is from genome assembly GCF_052056855.1 of Sturnus vulgaris. Classification (NCBI taxonomy): domain Eukaryota; kingdom Metazoa; phylum Chordata; class Aves; order Passeriformes; family Sturnidae; genus Sturnus; species Sturnus vulgaris. Next base: position 53,749,269 of record NC_142244.1, read on the forward strand.
AGAAATAGCATCTGCTAAAATTGTTATGTATAGAATGCAGGACTTCCTAATGATCATAAATTTTCATTAATTGCATTTATTTGATTTGGGGGGGAGGGAGTTCAGTAATTTGAAACAGGTATTGGGGATAAGGAAGGTTCTTAGGGGCAAATTTGCAGCGTTGATGAGAAAAAAATACATTTTTAAACGTAGCCAGAAATAAAGTTCCATTTTTGTCTGTGTCACTATTCATGTTCAAAAGATTTAGATAGAAGTACCTCAGGAGAGTTACGTTTCTCATTCTGTGTGCTTCATTTGATCTCGTATAATGACAGTGGTTCTCTTTAGTTTTTTCTCTCACCAGCTAAGGCACAACTATTGCACCCATCTGTTTTGGAAATTTGAGTAATTTGCTATTCATTATCTTTCAGCTGGTGGACATAGAGGGTCTGGTAATTTAAATATGTGTTCTTAAAATGTATATAAACATGATATTAACTTCCACAAGCAATTTTAAAATAGAATGGAGTGGGGAGGTTTTGGTTGAATCTCATTTCATGCAGTTGTGAGCAGTTTAAGTAGAACAGCAAAAAATAGGGAAAAAGTCAGATTATTATCTGCATTAATCTGTGTTCTTATGTTAGGAGAAACATATTTCTCAGAGTGATTTTTACCTCCCTAGCTTCGGGTAACTGAAGTTAGTTGTCAAGATTCCCTCCATAACTACTGTAGAAAGACAAACTCTTCTGGAGCTGTCTAGCACTTAGACAGCTATTACAGTGTGAGATGACTTGTCATGTGAAAAAAATGTCTTCTTCTCCAGTGAGACTGGATGGAGTAGATAAAATTAACTTAGATTATATACTCAAGTTTCAGAAAGTCAATATTGAGATGGAGCACACTTTTATGGTGTTGCCAAATCTTGTCTGTTGTGTCACAGGCAGGACAAAGCACATTTGCTGGGGTCTCTCAGTCTTTAGTATCCTTCTAAACAGCTCTGTTTGGCAGTTGGGTTGGTGGGATTCTGCATTAACCTTTTCCCTCTATTCAGAGGAGTTTCTAGGTGCCATTCCTCTTTTAAAAGTACTGTCTGTGACCTGGGTCCCTGCTTGAGGAGCAGATGTAAGACTTACTTTTCCTATACTGGAAAATCGCATTAGGTTTGAATAGATTCTGGAATCATAAAATATGCTGAGTTGGAAGGGACCCATCAGGAGCATCAAGTCCAACTCCTGCTTCTGTGCAGGACTTCCCCAAGAGTCACACCATGTGGCTGAGAGCATTGTCCAAACTCTACTTGAGTTCTGTCAGGCTTGTTCTGTGACCACTTCCCTGGGGAGCTGTTCCAGTGCTCAAAGACCCTCTCAATAAAAAACATTGTCCTAATGTCCAACCCAAACATCCCCTAACTCATCTTTGCGACTTTTCCTTATGTCCTGGTCACAAGAGTAAAGAGATCAGTACCTGCTCCTCCACTTCCCTTTGGGAGGATGCTGAAGACCACAATGAGGTCTTCCCTCATTCATTGGTTGAGTCCTTGTATATTTAATCTGGTTAAGCATTTGGAGGTATGGGGATGTCAAGGCCAGGCAATACAAGCTGTTTTCTGTAGAAGAGATAACAACCACCAAGAGTTGGCTCTCTGCAGCATTCTTAATATTGATTTCATATTTTATATATGGACTTCTGCCACTTTCCCCTGGTTTGGAGGACTACTTCTGCAGAGCACTAAAATTATTACCACATATTATGCAGTGCATCAAGCAGCTTATAAGAAAGTGTCATCTCCTGTAAAATCTTATCTCTTATTCAAAGGGGAACTAGAAATCTCACAATAATTTTGTATTTCTGACACACACATAGACAGCTCTAAATGTTCATATTCAAAATGCTTACTCAACAACAAATTCACAGTTCATTGAAAGTTAAATGTATTCATTTTCTCCTGTAAATGGATGACAGGAAGGTGTTGGAATGGCTTACATGTAAAATGTGTTTTGCATTTCGTTACAGCCAATAACTCTGGTGTGAACAAACGTCAGATCACAGACCTTGTGGATCAGAGCATCCAGATCAATGCGCATTGCTTCGTGGTCACGGCAGATAATCGCTACATTCTTATCTGTGGTTTCTGGGACAAGAGCTTTCGAGTTTATTCCACAGAAACAGGTGACCTCAAATACAGCTTTCTTGTTCTCTAGTTTAACTTTTGAAAACCATAGTTATTTTCATGAAATTTATCATATCAAAAGGATCAACCAAACTTTTTGTTACAATATTTTCATGGATCTGTTATTTCTAGCTCTATTTATTTCAGGTTGTAAGGAATTAGGTTGAATATCCTGCTACGGGAACCAATTTTGTTGCTTTGTCTGATTACTTAGCCTAATATCACTCAGTATATTGCTAAAAACAAATTGTAATAATAGAAAGGAGGAGGTGATAATCATTGTAAACCTTAGTTTGACATTAACATAGAACAAATACACATTTTAAAAATAATAATGTAGCAGAATTAGGGAAAAGTTCATGTGCAGTCTTATGTATATCACTCATGAAATTCATAACTACAGTTCTAATGCCATTGCTTAAATACTGATGGAGCTGTAACTCCACTTAATATTCAGTGATTGCAGCACTGCCTTGATTTTCAGAGATAAGGGTTAGACTGTGGATTGACACAGAGCACGGCCTTCAATAGGAACGAGAAAAAGGTGGAAAAAAAAGTTTAATCTTTGTGATTTTTTAAATCTTCTTGTAGCATTTAGTTAACTTTAATTATGGGACATGAGACGAAAGTTACATTTGAACTGAATATTAATCATATAGTTAATGATTTCTAAATGCTGCAAGTACCTTAGAAAACTGAATTTGTATGACTTTGCATTCCCACCAGGAAAATTAACTCAGATTGTGTTTGGCCACTGGGATGTCGTGACTTGCCTTGCCAGGTCGGAGTCCTACATCGGAGGCGATTGCTACATCGTGTCTGGGTCTCGCGACGCTACATTGCTGCTTTGGTATTGGAGTGGCCGACATCATATCATAGGTGACAATCCAAACAGCAGTAAGTATCCTTTAAATAACACCTCTCCCAGAGGTCTATCTGTTTTAACACCTATCTGTTTTAACACTCCCTCTTTTGGCTTCAGAAAGAAGCTTATCACCAAATATATCAGTAACTTTGCTTACAAGTTGAAAGTTGGTATAAGAAGAGCACCACATGCTAAGCAGTACATTGATTGCTAGCCAAAAAAAAAGTTTAAACACTCTCTACATGTTAAGAGATAATAGGATGGGAGTATAGTTCCTAAGTTTGTAATTGCCTTTATCACTTATAGCAACATGTCATCGTAAACTAGAACAAGATGGTAGTGGCCTTTAAGTGACAGGACATATATCATTATATTTTGACTTCTCTTTCCCAGGAAATATTTTTTGGCATTTTAACTTACTCCTTTTATGCTACAGCATCTATATCAGCTGCTTGCCTTTTCAAAAAAGGAATGTCTCACATGCCATGGAATTAAATGAGACTCTCTTGAGAAAGGTCTTTCTATAGTTTGGGGAATCAATCTGACTGAATAAAAATAGAAAAAGATAAAATGTCAGGAAAAGTTTAGATTTCATTTGCATGGGACTATCAGTGCTTTGCAGAATGAGGGGGAGACAATAATAATATTAATTTATATAAAAGGGCACTTAAAGTGCACCACTAATTTAAAGAACCCATCACCCAAGCTAGAGATACATCTGCAGCTAAAGAGAAGCATTTATCCATTTACTAGAACTGTTTTATACAACACTAAATCCATTTCACTTAAAGAATTTTCTGATTTCTAATGATAATTTTCAACAGAAGGGTTTTTTCTTTGGATAAAAATGGAAGAATCTGTCACTATCAGTTTTGATCTGTGATTCAAATACTGACTTGAGGCAGTACTGTCAGTTACAGACATCTAGGTGAAAGTATTTCTTCAACTGAAAGGCTGGTAGAAAAGTGTTTTATTTATTTCAAAGTAAATATTTTGTTAATTTTGCAGCAGGAAGCTTTTTACTGAATTTTGATTTTTTTTCCCATTTGTCCCTAAGCAGAGTAAAAGGGAGATAGATAAGAGCCTTGCTTTCTTACCAGATTTTATTTGCTTTCATAACAGAGGGAATAGAGGGGAAAAATAAAATTGTGTTCCAATAACAAATTTCTCTAATTTTTGTCTATATTCCATGACTTTTTAGTATGTAATTCTCCAATATGGATAAATTCAGTCTGACAAGGATTTTCATGTCTTAGAAGTCTGTTTAGATTGATGCCATTTTTCTTCTTTGAATGTCTGTGTGATTCATATAAAGTATTAGTCATTTCTATGTTAAGAGAAAAATAAAAAGATGTTTCTACTCTCATTAAAGAGAAAAACTATAAGACTTTTCCCTTACCTCCTTTGATTACAAAGGGCTTGGACAGCCTTGCAATTAGCATCTCCTTTCTGCCTGATACAAACTGCTTCAATTTTTTTCCAGATAGAATTATTTTAGTGGTGTTATTCTGTCATCACTTACATATCTGAATGCACGAAAGTGGTACTTTTTGGTACCTCAGCTTTAATACCTTATCTGTATAACTTTGGAATTGTCTGCCTTGGAGGTCTTTAACTTTATGAAAGGAAGGATATGACCTGGCTGACAGAAATAAATGAAAACAAAAATTACTCATATGACTTGCTCTCTGTCTCTGCCTGTACATGGATAAGGCACTGTTTTGCTGAAGAAATGGCCTTATGGTTATATTAATAGGAGACTGTGCTGCAGATAGTCATGTTCAGTCAAATTAAATCCTACAGGCACAGGTAACAGAACTTAGGAAAACTAAGTACCCAAGACCACTGTAGTAGCTTTGAAATACATTGATAAGATTTTTTAATATTCACGTTGAAGACATGTTGAAGACTCATGCTGAGGAAGAGTGATGGCATTTCTATTATTTCTGTCTCTGTTCATTGGATTAAAGCACCATGGATACTAGTACTGTACTATAACCAGAACTATATGTGTTGGAAACATATCATTATTAACAGCTACTTTGACTTTTCATGAACATAAATTAATGGGGATAAATCACAAAAACAAAGGGCCTTTAAAAACTTCTACAATTACTAAGTATTTTTGCTGAAGTAATGACTAGTAGTTTCTGCTTTCTACCACAGACATGATAGCTGTGATATGACTAAGATTCCCTTTAAACTGATTTCCAAGAGTGAAGAATTCTCAACAATCTTATGAAAATATGTTTGAAGTTTTATATAGTTAAAGCCACTGAAGTAATAAAGAAATATTTCCAAATCTACTCTTCTATAGCTGCTGTTAGAAGGTTAGGATTTACCTTGTAGGAAAAATGAAAGTGACATGATCAATGTAGATCAAATCCAATTACTTAAGATCTTTAGAATTAATTTCTAGAAAGATGTAGATTATATTTTCAGGGGGAAAAAACGGATATTGTTTTTTTTTTAAAAGATGTCATCTGGAGACACAGATAAGGTGTTTTATACCACAGGATATAAGAAGGTGAAGAACTCAAAGAAAAATGTCAGGTATTTTCTGGGTTAGATGTTTGACTTTATAATTATCTTTTAAGCTGAAAGACAGTTAATTATCAATTTCAGCTTCAATACATCCAGTTGCCTAAAGGAACTTTATGTAGAACCTTCTGCTGAAATACCTGTACAGGTGTATGTTCAGTGGGTCACCTCAGCTGGGTCTGTGGGAAATACAGAACCAACTCTTGTTTAAAGAGGAGAATTGAGAAAAGATGCAAGTGATTGATCTAGCTCAGTAGTTGAAAGCTTGCCTGTGAAAGCATGATAAGCTTAATTTTATAATTTTGAAATAATTGTTTCAATCAATACATGTATTAAGTTGTCATTTCTATTCTACAGTAAGTGTCAAAAATTAGTTTCTGGTTTAGTTTGCACTTGGCACAATTTCTTGACACCTCTCACAATCCCTGTGAGAAGAGTGAAGTTTTACCAGGTTTTAAATGCAATGTTTTCCATAGTTTTCTGAAATAGCTTGTAGGAAATCTTCTGGTTAGAGTGTCCAGAAAGTAGGAGACTACGTTCTTGACCTCTAGAGACTGGAGGAATTAAAGCCCTCATTCCCATATTCACAAGCATGTGCTGACTATCAGCTATAAGTTAACATAGCATAGGCCCCTGAGAACCTCCAGATTTGATAGAAAGCATAATTTTTTCTGTGCTCATATTTATGCATGTTACATGTCATGATGATTGGATAGATATAAATCAAGAAATCAGGAGCCATATGCTACATACCTTCACCAGCAGCATGTAGGGAAAATCTTGTCCCTGTTTGTACTTTCTCTAGTTCAACATTGGTTTCATGGCCATGCCATTGCTAAGCTCCAGCAGTGATGTTGGAGGCCTTGTAAGGACTAGACTAGAGGCTGGTGTTTGGCAATACTTCTGGGAAGTAAGGGATGTGGCATGATTTCCTGTAGGCTGAAGGGCAGTTGAATACAGAGTTTATGTGTGTTCGAACTTCCCTTTGTTTCTTTTTCCTTGCTTACTTAAGTACCACCTTTTGGAAAAACACTGAACCGAGTGAAGCTTAGTCCTATTACCAGGGTCAGATATCTACTTTCTAAACCAAAATTGCCCATCTGCAATAGCTAATCTGAATCTGCACCTTATTAAGTTGATGACCACATTGTATAAATCTGCTGCAGTTGTGAGAACAGTGACAGGTATCTGTTTTCTCTTAGTAAGACACGGCACATGCAAAGGATATTGTTTGCTTATTTTATTTGTTTGAAGTGATATGGGAAATGTAAATCTTTGCAGTTCTCAAAGGCTGAATAGAAAAATTGTTCTGATGGAGTTTGACAATTTGTGTTTTGATTTTTCTTCTCTTATGATATATAAGGATTTGTTTTAGCTGTGTGCTAATTTGTATACAAATTTCTTCTCACATGGCAACTGTATTAGTCATGACAAAAAGGAGCAGAGAAAGTACATGATATGCCCTGGAGTTCAACATGTATCATTATAGCTGTTTTATTTTTCTATTTTATGATTACTTTATTGAATGTCTTTCAAACAAGTGACTTTGAAAATGAGAATTATCTCAGAGTCTTTGAACCGATATACCAAAGTGGATGATAGAATTGCAGAAAAGTGAGGGACAGATGCTTTCATCTGAAACAGACACAAATTCAGAAACTAATTTGGAAGTGATAAAAATTAATTTGCACACTTTAATTGGAATCAGACTCCTGCATGAAAGAAAGGAAGGGTAGGCAGCTTGTGCTAAAGGCTGATTGAATTTTTTGTCAGGTAAGTATGTTGGACCTGGCCGCTTATCCTCTTGAGTCTCTCCGTGCAATATATTGCATTCACCCTCTGACTGGTGTTCTTTAAAAGGATCAATGCTATTCCTGGTTTTTTCCCTAGAGCCTGAAATTTCATTGATCTTGGGACTTGACATTTCTCATTACCTATTGTAGCTTCCAAGAGGATGGTCACAAGAGGTGTGGGAGTTAACCCCACTTTTTCTAACAGTAACTGTGCTGACCATTTAAAAAGTGCTGTGTCTATCAGCCATAAGATGGGTTTGTCTAGCATTATAACATAATCTTCAAAGGTGCTAAAAATTCATCCTGTCCCAGTGAGTGTATTCAGTATATATCTGAAATGGAGGGTGAACTTAACCATAAAATATCTTTGTCAAGTCAATATACATTTTTTTGTGTCTGTCATGAAGTATATCTTCATGTGTTTCTTCTACATAGCATAATTTTGAAACAATTTGAAACTGTGAACATCAAGGGTTCTGCAGGATTGTGTCTTGCAAGAGTTCTGAGTTCAGAATAACTTGCAAGTTATTCTGAACTCAGAACTTTCACTTGTTGTTTTATGTCCCTCTACATTTTAATATGCCCTAGCTTAGCATTGAAATGGCAGCAGTTTAAAAATAATCACCAGTGTGCTCTGCACCAAGAGGACTGGGTGGCTGTCTGAAGACCCTGCACTAGCACATGTGCTATCTTGCTTTGTCTGTTTTAGGAGTTATTATGGTGCTTTTAAGTTTGTACAATTTAGGTATTAATTTTTGAAATACAGTATCTTAGCACTGCTCTGCCAGAGCAGAAGCTCTTTGAAAACTAGTTTGTAATTTTTACGGGCACCATCTCTGCTCTGGTCGCCAAAGACATCTCTCTTCTAAGGCTGCTATGTAAAGGTAAATGAGCCAATAATCCACTGGAGATGCTGCAGTTATCTCTAGTATTTTATCAACAGATGTCTGTGCCCATTCTGTGCTGCATACTCCATGGGAATTGTACAGTGCAGGGTGGTTTAGCAACTTGCCAAAGATCCCAAAGCTATTTAGTAAAGACATAGGAAGAGATGCTACAAATCCACAATCTCCTGTCCTCTATATTTTACCTTCTGGATTAGTGAAGGTACCTGAAAGCCCACTCACCTGGGTGAATTGTTTATAGCTATACACAAAATTCCTCAGCAAATAAACCAGCTCTGCTTCCCAGAGCTGGGAATATTTTGAATATACTAATATTTTTCTGTCAGCAGTCTATCGTCTACATCATTGCTCCCTCATGTTGTGGGCATTGTTATTGACTGTTTTCTGTTTTGAAATATTCATATTTATTAGTTGTAGCCTTATCTTTTAATCAAACTCCAAGATGTTTTTTTTCTGATGATAAAAATTTGAGAAGGTTCTTACATATTTACTTCCATTAAAGCTACTGTATTTTCTAAAATTTTATTTTCTGATGAGCATCCCTGAAAAGTCCTAACAGTAAAGCAAATAGCTAAGTAAATTCTTTTCAGCAAGTAATTCAGGTATAGCCTTGTACTTGCTTTTATAAAAGTGACAGATGAAATGGAAGCTAAAATTTGCCATGTGCTTTCATATTTCTTGATACAATGGAAAAGGACAATATGAGAGAAATAGTCACACTGTCTTTTGTGTTTCTTTCCCTCTTCTTTTTTTCCTTGTTATGCAGGAGCACCATCTGTTCCCAAAGAACCTTACAATAATATTAAGCATTATATTCTTCAGCAAGAAGGATATATGTGGTTTTTTTAGACTTTCTAGAAAAACTTGTTTGGAAATACAGCACTTTTTTTTTTTTTTCCTTCTGCCCTCTAGTAATTCAGTTCAAAGGTGCTCCTTTGGGGAAATTACAGGGAGTTTACAGTGATGGTATCTCAGTTCTTAGGTAGGATATTTTCACCTGCAATTCCCTTAGAGCTGCAGCCTTTGACCTCTGGCTGCATCTATCATTGGTGATGTGACAGTGACAGAATATTTTGCTAGATTTTGAATGATTTCTGGAGTTCACAGCTTCTTTCCTTTGCAATAAAATGTGATATGACCGAGGTTCATGCCATAGCTTTTTCTGTAGAAATTATCAGTGAATATTTTTTTCTTTGAGCCCTAAGGGGAAAAAAAATCCCATTTTCAGTTACAGCTGGACTGTCACTCATAATATTGATATTCCATTATTAATTTGTATTTACTGAAAAACAGACAAAATAAGACTCATAGATCTATGTTTCAGTGAAGTTTTTTCTTATAAACATTTTTATTTATAAATGAAGAAGTCTATAAAATATACTTATTCAGTGTATTCTAGAATTTTACAGTTCCTTGATATTGTAGAACTTTCCTAGGAAACACTGAAGAAAATGTCCTTTTGAAAATGGAATTATTTATTTTCCTTCAAAAATGTAGGTTTTTAATAATTTCAGTCATCCAGTTTGATGCAGCCTGATGACACCTCTATAATCATGACTTGAACCAAGATGACCATTGAGCTTAATCCTCTTTTTTTTCCAGAAGGACATACATAAGAAAAAAAAAAATTGAAAATGTTGAATGTAATTAATTAATTGCCTTTTTTTTTTTTTTTTCTTTTTTTTTTTTCTTTTATGCAATGCACTTGGAGAAAAGAAGACCTTGAAAAGAGATGGGGTTTCAAGGCAATATTGATGGGGAAATTATAAAAATCAAAATACAGCCATCTTTGATGAGCTACACAAAGCATCTTTCTGTTCCTTCTGACATCCATCCTACCCTAACAGTAAAGCTCAGTTTTCAGTTCACATCTTCAGTTTCGAGTCTAAAAATATTCTTTTCTTACAGTATAGATTAAAGTTTGGGAAACTATGATTTATTGAGGTAGCTGTTTGCATTAGAGGTGAGAAATGTTTAATGTGTCTGTACATTGAGATAACAAGATCTGTTAGATTGACACACTCTGTACTATTGGCTCCAAAACTGAAGTCTGTAAATCCATGATTGGTAGTTCTCATCTTGTTCAGAAAGATTTTAAAATTCATGGAATTTTTATTAAATTTTGATGACAGAAGGTGTTAGGGTTTGACAAGAAAAACTGTAGATTCATGCTAAATTTTTGAGAACTATGATTCTATATATTTCTGGATACCCAAATTTTAAGAATGAGCTTAAAGCTAGGCAGGCAAAAAAAAGGATTGCTACAATGGCTAAAAATTGCAAGCTCATCCCTTCAAAGGAGTTTCTAAGGGCTTGGTTTGGTTAATAGACTCAAATGGGAAGACCAAAAAGGGTGATTTATTCTTTAAGTACATAAGAAGGAAAATGCCACAGAAGAAGACCTGAAGCTAAAGGACAATGCTAACACAAGAACAGAGAGGTACTAGGTAGACAAAAACAAATTCAAACTGGGATTCAGAATATTTCCTTTAGAGTAAGAGGATTCTGGAACATCCATCCAAGTCACATACCAAGATGGCCATTTCATTAACTGTTTCTATCATGTGAGTGTCTGCAATAAAAGAAGACTAAATTCATTGACCCACAAAAGTCTATCCAAGACTCCATTCCTAATGAATATCTTTCAAAAACCCATGCAATATTTTTAGCTACTCATATAGTTCCCTTTTGGCTTAGTGTTTTATTGCATTTCCACTTAGGAAACTGAATTCTTTTCCAGAGTTGAAATGTGTGCAGCCATTCACCCATTGGACCTCTCTGTGCCATTAGCTGCAAGATAAGTTTCTGGGCTATTGGGCATCTTTTGTGCCTGTGACTCTCAGTTAGAAGAGTCAAAGCTACCACTTTGCAGCTTATGCACTGAAGAGAGAAATCCCTTTAAACACTGTGCAGTTTCCTGTCTTACTCTCTTGTCTCAGTTGTGTGACCCTCCTTTGAGCTCATTTCTGTAAATGTGGCTACAAGACTTTCATCTTTCTGGTCTTCAGTGGCAAAGTAGTTCTTGCCTTTTATTTGCTGATCTAAGGTATTGCACTGAAAGTTTATATTGAGGGAGTTTTCCATAAATCCTACTCTATATCACTTTTTTCCAGAAAAGAATCTTCTCTTCAGTGAACAGAGCTTCTGCTTGTCCAGGAACATCAACTTCCATCTGGCTGCATTGAAAATAAATAAAAACACATTTTTCTACTTTTTAATTTAACTAGGCAATGATATAATAATGATATAATGTCTTTCTCTTGTCATTATACAGTTACCCATGAAACTTTGCATCAATTATTTTATTACAAGCCTTTCTTACCAGCCAGGATTTATATTATACCATAACTAATATTATTGGTTAGTACTTGATTAAGAATCAATTTTCAGCTCCTCACTGAAAGCTGATTTGCAAAACCTTATTTCTGAAATCCTTATATGTAGCTCAGAGTACATACCTCCCTGTGAAAAAAAATACGATTTGTCATTGACCCAGCTTCTGTGCCATCCATGTTGTCCACAGTCAGTTGCATATAAAACTGGTTTACATCAAGATATTGTATTACTAAGACAAATATGTGGAAAAAATAAATTAATAAATGGAACCGTTTAATATAGTTATCTTTACCAACTGTACCTCTTATCCTAGCAAAACCAGATAAGACTTCCAGTCCAACACTGGTATTAACAGTAATGGGTATTAATGAGTTTTTTTCTTCTAATTCTTGTTGACAAAAGTGTGGATTAACCATTTTGTTATTTTATACAGAATTAATGTTACAGTAATTTATCTGTAGCTCCCTAGGTAATTTATTTTAGTATGTGAACTGTATTGGCAGAGCTCCAGTCCTTTTGAATATCCCAATCTTCTGTATTTCATTTGTACAATGCAAATATAATGATGTGAACTCTGTGTTATCTAGCAAGTCACTAATTTTTGTTGCCAATTGACTTTCTTAGCCTGGCAGAGCAATATCAAATACCAAACAATTAGGTTATCAGCATCTGTTATTATTAGAAACAATAGAAATGTTACTGTTTGTCATATAAACACTCCATAAATGTCCACTTGTTTGAAACCAAAATAAAATATATTTCAGTCCTGAAATATATGTGTATATATATATATATATATATATATATATAAAATATCATTTTATGCATATTTTAATTTGTGAGCATTCCATGTGTCTCTGAATCAATATTACCTATGCAGCAGTAATATGTTTCTAGTGCAGTGTTGTTCTTCCTCTTTTCTTTTCCTACTCCAAGTTCCATGAAACAAATTAGGATCATTATTAAAGGAACATCCTAAATTCTTTAGGTTCATAGCTTAAGTCTGGAGACATAAATGTTCAATAGCAGACCTTTGCATTGCAGCTGCTTACAATAGCACCACAATTTGTTTTCTTTTAATTAATTCATTAATGCATTGAGAAGTTGTGGTTTTGAAGCTTTATGATACCTGAATATATTTTGCTTGGTATCCTAATATGAGATACTTAATCACACTGCACCTCTCTTATGTTTAATGATTTCAAGCAAATTACAGCAAAGTTCTTTTGTTGATAAACCACGTCTGATTTGGAATTTCCTTGTTTTCTTTTTCTTTTTTTTCTCACTTTTTTTTTAAACAGGTGATTATCCAGCTCCTCGTGCCGTTCTAACTGGTCACGACCATGAAGTTGTCTGCGTGTCGGTCTGTGCAGAGCTGGGACTTGTTATCAGTGGTGCTAAAGGTCAGAAACGTTTTTATGATTTAAGTCTTAACATTTTTAGAGTCTTTTTTAGTGGTATTTCTCAGACTTCCCTCAAGCCGCATATACTTTAATTATCCCTAAGTGTGTTGTAATTCTAGGAGAATCCAAAGGACTTTTCTCTGAAAATTTTTATTTACTATCTGCACTTAGAAGTTTAGATGCAAATTAAGTTGATCATTCCATTCAACTATCACTTAATGCTGCTATTCTGCCCAGATTTGGAGGAGTATTTAATAAAAATGTTTACAGTAATTCTAATGACATCTAGTGATTTTGAAGAAACCTGTTGATAGAAACATGTATTTCAGAGAGGGCCAGGTCAAAATTCTCCACCTTGATCTTAATTAAGAGGCAGTTTGTAGGACTGACCTCACTGTCCAAGGAAGCAGGATCAGTTTGCTTTGGAACTGTGTGCAGCAATCTGTCCAGCAGTGTTGTTTGCGATGTTTTCTGAATAATGAGCAGTTGCAGGTTCTCTCTGTTGTCTGTGGAATCCAGAGCACCCAACAATTGCTAACACAAGTGTTCAAAATACTTTTCCAAGCCTGCAGCAATATCCTGTATTACTGGTAATCAATGTAAATAAAGCACCAGCCTCAATGAATGTTTGCTTCATCCTTCCTTACTCTGTTTCTCCTTGATTTATTCCATTTCACTGCTTCTGCCCATTTTCTCCTACTTCTTAATTCCATATCCACTTTTCTTCCACCACAGTCCTCTCTCATTCAGCTTCTTAACTTGTCAAACTGCATGTCTTTTTCTCTTTTCCTTTCCTATTTACCTCTCCCTCTCCCCTTTTTCTCTTAGTTTCTTTTGTGCTACATGATCTCTTTCCCCTTATTTCCTTTCTTTGCATCATCCTCGTATTTCCTTTTAACTTATATGTCTTCCTATCTCATTTCCACTCTACTCTTACATTCATATCCAGTGACTTGCTATCTCTGTAGTGATGCTTGTTTCAATCATCTCCATGGATATCTTTGTACTCATTTTTAAGTTTGCTGCTTCTGAGGGTAAGAAAGATGTGATGCTTGCTCTGCCAGCTTTTGCTCACAGCTGAGCTCCTGGGTTATTGCTTTTTATGCTGTCTTGGAGTTCAACATTTATTTTCAAGCTGAGAGTGAAACTTTTGAGTAAAGCCATTTTTAACAGGAAATCCTAATGGGTCATTAATTCTTATAATGGCATACTACATAACAGTCATAAGCAAAGTCAAGACATTTGTGAAAAGAATGTACAGTGATGCTGAAGTTAAATCTTTTTCTTGAAGTATTGCTATTTCTTACTGTTTAGGGCAGCTTCATACACTCTGGCTGCCATAGTAGCCCACCCTTTCCAACTATCTTTTTGCAAATTTCCTCTTCTTAATATAGATTGAATCTGTATTCAGTTATCTTCTGATTCATTAAGTATTTGCTGCTTTGGTAACTTACACATTTTTAGAGGTAAAAGCTGATGGACAACCAAAGATTTTAAAATCAGATTTAGAATATGTTTATAATTGATCTAGAGAAATGGTGGCCCAGTCTGTCTCTTGAAGTAGTCTTCCCATGTTCTTCCTTTTGAAATTTTAGACCATAAAAAATGCAGAGATAAAATATTTTTAATTGCTATTTTCCAAGGTATGCCTTTTCAAAAGCTTTTTCTTCAGATCTGTTAGTTTCAGTCCCTTTCCAGCTTCTTAGATTGCATCACATGGCAATGTAGCATTGCCTGCCATCCAGTTTGAGCTCAGCCTGGTGGGGAGCTGTTCCTCTGGAACTCGCTGTGGCATTATGATGGCACTTGCAGCACTTGAGAACCTACTGAAACAGGAAGACAGCACATTTAGGACTCATCTGTGGAAAATCTTGTGAATCAGGTTGATGTTCTTATATCCATGTTCTTACCCAACAAACCCAAAACACGTGGTCAGTCTGTATGTCCTTACAATGGCATCCTAAATCAGATGTGCCTTTTGTGCCATGACCATTCAGCTATGAAGGTATTTTCTTTTGAAAAATCTAACCAGCTAATTATTCTAAAGGTGAAAGCATCACTTTTTGTAATATCCTGGCACTTCAGTATTTCCAAAGCTGAAACTCAGCTCTTTGAGAAAATAAATGATTTCCATTGCAGTGCTATCCCGTGGATGCAGCCAAACTTGGAGTGCCACTGCACTTTATGCAAACACAGACAAAAACCTATATAAGAGGGTTCACAGATAAATGCACTGATGCTGATTCATTCTACCTGGGCAAACCCAGCTGCTGTGTGAATTTCAAAGAAGTTAGAAGGACTTGACATGAAATGGCTGAGTCTGCCAATATGAATTTACTTTCAGGGTCATAAACCAATTGTATAAGGAAGAGATTACTCTGCTGTCCAGGATTATCCTGTGATTCATAAAAGAAAACATTAAGAATTTCCTGTGACTCATTACATTTATCAGAGAAGAGATGCTTTTTCTTAGTAGGAATACAAATCTCACTTTCAAAAAAAAACTTTTTTCATTGTTCTTGAGATGTAAATAAGCTTAGTTTTACATCTTAAAATGTACACTGTAGATTTCATAGCTGTTTCTTGCTTTCAAAAGTATAATAAAAAGACATTAAAATCTCATATTCAAATCTCTCTGGAGCAAATGGAGTTATAGTGTGATCTCCTAAAATCTCTTATAGTCCAAGTATCATTGCGACTCTGTTGGCTTTCACATGACTCCCATTGCCGAAACAAATCAGGACTGAAATCTATGCATATCACATGTTCATTGGGGAGAGGATCTACAGGAACTGCCATAGTCTATAGGAGAAATATGCAGTAATATGATTACATGCCCTATGGGAGTTGCTCCCACAAGTCACTGATAGGGGCACATCTGTTTAATGTGAATGGGCAGGCTAAAGAGAGTTCATGTTGTTGGAGAAAATCACTAAGAGTGAAGCTTCTGAATGCTTGGGAAGAAGAAAGAGTGTTTTAGAAGATACATCAAGGAAAAATCCTACCAGGCTAAGTAAATAATACACTTCTGGACATATTGTATTTATTTTCTTAATATGCTAGCTCTTGCATTTCCTTTTCTGTTGTGCATTTTAAATTCCTTAAGTAAACATTATAGCTTCTTATATCTAAGCAGCACTAATGTGATATAAATGTGTATTATTCATCCTTTTTGTGCACAGACTATATCATTTGTATAAACAGCAAATGTATGATATATTATGTTTTCATATACAGAGGGTCCTTGCCTAGTACACACAATTACTGGAGACTTGCTGAGAGCCCTGGAAGGAACAGAAAACTGCCTGTACCCTCGCTTAATTTCAGTATCTAGTGAAGGTCACTGCATCATCTACTATGAACGAGGACGCTTCAGCAATTTCAGCATTAATGGAAAACTCTTAGCTCAGATGGAAATCAATGATTCAACCAGGGTAAATCTAAATGCAAACAAGCGTTTATTGTGTGTTGCCTTTATTTATTAAAATAAATTGAATTTATTTGCTATATGGTTTAGAGGAAATCATATATGTAAAATTTCTGCCTTTTGGTTAAGCCATTCAAACACATATCCTTTCATCACCATCTCCAAATATGAAAATGCACTTAATCTTTTCCAGAATAAATAAGAACAAATAGCTCATGAGCCCACAATATTCCCAGAATTTTTGTTTGGAATTAAATTTCAGTGGGAAATATGTCTTTGAAACAAAATGCTCTGAAAAGTCCTCATTCTTCATTTATTACCCAAGACATGAATTCATGCCTTCAGGGCTCTGCTCTGGCACTAGCACTTGAAGCAGCATTAGGAATGCAGATCACTGCTGTGCTTTAGGTGGTAGTGGTAGCACTGAGTATTGTAGAACAAATCATGGAATGTAGAAACGTGCTGAACTCAAGTATTGGCAGATTCAGTCAAGGACTGTTTTTTGTTATCTCTCACGTTTAATGCCACACAATTGTTTAAAATTTGATGACACAAAATTCATTGGTTTATTTTTGGATTAGGGAGAAAGAGGAGAGGAAACATTTTGCTTCAAATTTAAAGTGGGCAGAATATAAGAAATGCTTATAAGTAAATTCAATTTTTAAAATATTGATCCATAAAGATAAAGGCTAACTGTGTGCTTGGAATTTTTCTTCTTCTCCTGAAGGCCATCCTCCTGAGCAGTGATGGGCAGAACCTGGTGACAGGAGGAGACAATGGTGTAGTGGAAGTATGGCAGGCCTGTGACTTCAAGCAGCTCTATATTTACCCTGGCTGTGATGCTGGCATAAGAGCTATGGATCTGTCTCATGATCAGAGGTGAATTTGTCATTCATATTTGTATGTAAATACTAAAATTCCAGAAAGAATACATCTCCATGAGCTTTGAGTATATGATATGGAATTGTTAACAGGATGCATAAGAATTACAATTACTCCAGCTGTTTTGCTGTTAATTTATCTGATTCAACATTTAATTCTGATACTTGAGTCTCATAATGCAAGCACTTAACATTATGGTGAGGTCTCATTTAATTGAAGTTAGTAAACGAGACACTCAGCTAGCAAAATGTGACTAAAATAGCATTAACTTAAGAACAAAGGAATAGTCAGATTAGATCAGAGTGCAGTAGCGCCTATTAAATGCCTTAAAACCAATTTCAAAAGTTTGAGATACATTTCTGATTTTCAGCCAAGCTTAAGAACTTCAGACAGTGTTGCAAAAAGTGCCTTGTTCTTTTAGCATTTTTCTGTCTATGAAAAATCATAGCTCGAGAAGGCAAAAGAGAATTAACATCAGCCTCTGATATCTTTTTCAGAACTCTGATTACTGGCATGGCTTCTGGCAGCATCGTAGCTTTTAATATAGATTTTAACCGGTGGCATTATGAACATCAGAACAGATACTGAAGTGCAGTGAAGAACTGAAAGCCCAGGTAAAGCTGAGAGCACAAGTGCTGCAAAGAAAGGTGTAGTCTCTGGTGGAAAACCGCGTCTGCATTGACCTCCGTTGTACATTCCATTACACCCAGCAATAGCTGTACATTGTAGTCAGCAACCATTTTACTTTGTGTGTTTTTTCACAACTGAACACCAGCTGCTGAAAAGCAAGCTTGTATCATGTAAATTATATGAATTAGGAAATGTTTTGGTAATTATTTCATATATCTTTGTTTATTGAGAAAAGGTAGTAGGATGCGCCACAAGAGACTTTTGAAAATTCTGGGGAACCTTGTGTCCAGTTATTTCAATGTTTAGGCTTTGAACCTAACATGCATCCCATCTCCAGCCTCTTTTCAAGCTGAGATTAAAAAAAATATGTTTGATACTTTGTACATCAGATGCACATCTTAACTTTAAAGGGATACTTTTGTAAAAGTAAAACCTTGTATAAAGAACAAAACTGTTTCTTAATTTTATTGTGGAGTTACAACTTGCATGTACTTTAAACCTGATGTCTTGAAGGAACAGGTGCATTCACACAAATCAGACTGGAGATCTGCCTAAGGGTACAGCTTGTGTTAAAGGGTTGAATTTGGGAGCAAACAGTAATTCTGACATTTTCACCAACACATTTTTCACTTTTTGAATCTAAACCTTACCCCTCTTAAGTGGAGTTCTGCTCACGAAGCATTTGGATAAAAAGCCATCATTTGCCATATTTATACTTTATACAATAGAAATTAATTTCCTCCCTTTTAAATTTAAAGACTAGACAGAAAGGGAGTAAAGAGGGAAGTTCAGTTTAATGCTTTGTAATGCTTAATGATTCCCAATACAGGCAAAGTGCTATACTTCTGGAATATTAACATTTGGCATCTAAATCATGGGCAAGAGAGCCCCCACTGTTTTTTTCCCCCTTATTTGTAATCTGAAGAGCTTGGTTTATTTGAGAGCCTTAGCTTCATTTCAGAGGTGACTGAGGTTGTTCTTTTCAGTTCTTCTGAAAATCTCACCTGAAGCCACTCAGACTAAGGCACTTCATCTTTTACAATACTGTAATGATAACTATCAGAATAATTTTCTGCACATTGTACTGATCAAATTACACACCCAGGGGTATATACACTTTAATTCATGTTTCTTCTTTGTATATTTGGTGACTGTATTGTCATAGATGTACATATTGTGTCGGTAGGGCTATGAGGCATGTAACAGGAATGTAATTTTCTCAGAATTTACACTCACTTGCAGTCATTTATTTAAAAAGATAATGGATTCTTTGTATTGGCACTTTGCACCAGGAACATATCATTATTTATTGATGTGATTACTTATTTGTTATCCACCTTGTATTAGTAAGTTTAGCCCCGAATTTCCTTCTTCATTGTTGTTTGTATTTATAAGGTTTGGAAATCATGGGGATCAACGTAATGATTAAGTTATTCATCACCTGTCTGTAAGCAATATCTTGAGTTTGTAGCTTAGAATTGGGAGACTATTGAACATCTGGAAGACAAGTTCATTTCATCTTGAGATCATGGTGAAATATTTTGGATATATAAATTCCTTAAGCTATTGTAACCATGTTTTATTGCAAAGATGTAAAATACGCCAGATGTGTGTGAGTTGGAAATCAAAAAGAAAAATAAAATATGCAAAGAATTCAGTGATTGTTTTTCATTCTGATGCAATTTTTTTCAAAGCATTCCCATTATCATTACAAACAAACAGTTATTTCTGAGAAATTCTTACTTATGTCCTAATTATATGCCAAAAAGTATGCACTTCTGGGTGGTTATTTCTCCTGGGGTCTCAGGAATAAAACCTCACAGGTTACAGACTGACCTCTGCAACTCTTTTGATTGTCATGAGAGAAGCTACTAAAGTTACTTAGTTCAGCAGAAGTAAAAAAGAAGAGAAAAATCAAAGCCTCTAAGGGATATTTAGGATCCTTGTGAACGGGAAATAATCTTATGTGATAGACCTCACAGAGAGCAGAGATCTGATGAGAAAAATTTTGGATATCTCTCAGTATCTGATAAGATGGAATAAATTTTATCTTATTTTGGGCATTGAAAGTTAGATATCTACACTATCTGCACAGCATATCAAAACAGGTGGGATAACTTACCTTTTGGAAATCCTGAGGACTCCACAAAGATTACAGCAAATAAGTGGAGACATATGTATATCCATATGTCAGATGTCTAATTTAAGGTAAATATGGTAAGCAAAATACTTTCCTAATAATTAGAAAACTCCCAGAAGTTTTCTAATCCTCAATAGCAGAATAGCAACCAACATTCCAATTTGTTGCCCTACTCATTTCCTTTAAATTTAGAAGGATTGTTCTTTAAATAATTATCAAAATGAACCAGTATTTGAGAACTTTATTAGAATACAGCATACATTTTAGCAGATATCTTTTTATATGAATCAGCTTTTGAAAGTATAGCAACCTAACTTGATTGTTTTGAAGCTGTAGGAGATATGGGGAAAGGAGAAGAGAGGATTGGTATGTTGATAGTGTCCTGTGAAATACTTTTTATTGATATGTCATAACCTCCATTCCATCATTATACAAGAGTCACCCATAATTTTGTATTTTATTCAACAAATTGATTTCAAAATGCACTATTGCAATTAAACAAAAAAATGATTATTGCTATTATTTCAATTAATGCTGTTGTTTTCATTAAGTCTCTCAGGTGTTAAATACAATCTAGTCACAAATTAGAAGCTTTTGTGCCCACACAAACCTTTACATGAGAAATTTGCCATGGGCTACAAGAATAAATAATACTCTTTCTGTATTGCATTCATAGGTAGGGGTACCCCAGACTCATTAAAAAACCCAATAATAATAATAATAATAATAATAATAATAATAATGATTTAATGTTACTACTACTACTAGTAATAATAATAATAGTGCCAAGATATTTAAATTCCTTTGTTTTATTTGTTGATTTGTGTTAATTACATTAGTGTACACCCGTGTATTTCAGGGCTTCTTACAGTAAACAGAGAATATACGCAGATATCCAGTTTATGTCACAAGTCGTTTCCAGTGCTTCAGCTGCCCACTTCTGTCACATAGTAAATCTTGCC
Source organism: Sturnus vulgaris (assembly GCF_052056855.1). Taxonomy (NCBI): domain Eukaryota; kingdom Metazoa; phylum Chordata; class Aves; order Passeriformes; family Sturnidae; genus Sturnus; species Sturnus vulgaris. Next base: position 53,770,302 of record NC_142244.1, read on the forward strand.
TTTTTTCTCTCTAGAAATTAGAGCTACTGATCCCAGGGAGTCTCTGAGAGCTGCTTGTGGGACATGAAGCAGCTTTGGCCAAACCAATTAAATGCAATGAATCTCTCAGCTAAGGGAGATGCAGCTTTAAGGATACAACTGGGCAACTAAAATATGCCTATGATGTAAATAACATACAGTTATTGGCTGCCTTTCTGCCACCTCACCCTCGGTTAAGCACTGGACTACAAGCCATTACGTTCCAGGAGAAAAGATGCAACAACTGCGAGGCATATTCCTCATCCAGATCCTACCACTGTTGAGGAGAGTGCTGCTTTCTCTACATGAGCAATAATAAAATAGAGGTTTCTGCATCCTTACCCCAAGGAAAGACTAGTTAGGCTCAATTTACTGGGAAAGCTTTGGATAAATAATGATTATGTTGATAGAGAAGCTTGCAGGTTGTGTGTGTAGAGCTAAAATGCTGCCTGTGAGCAGCAGTTGTGGAGAATGCTTTTTATAAAGCAGTGCATCAACCCTGCTGACAAGCAAGCAGGATGAAGCAAGCCTCATGCTCCCAGGGAAAAAAGCATTTGAAGCAGACACAAGGAGCGAAAGGCTGACTTATGACAACAGCAAGAGAACCACCTCCCGATACAAGATGTTTAGTACATATGAATATTTCATTTGGATCCTTAAAGCTGGAGTTTATGCTTACAATTTTCAAGGGTTTTACTGTGGACTGGTTTTATTTAGGCTTTGGGGTGTGTGTGTGTGTGTGTGTGTGTGTTATTTGCAAACTCTAAAAATGCATGTCTTAAAGCTGGTATTTAAAGCAGAAAAAAAGTACTGGACATTTACATGTCTATGCAATACAGTACAATTTATGGACTCCCTAACCTAGTGATTAATTTTGCAACATTTACAGTTAAGTTTCAATATCTGAAACCGATAAGAATAACAAGGCTGGTGGTTGCTTTCTTATAAAGTTTATAAGCTGTAGCCATATAATTAGTTTACGTAAGGATTTAAATAGATGAAAATATGCCAAACAGCTGACTTTGGTTTATGGGCCTGTCCATGGTGAACAACCACATTTTGGACACTGGAAACAACTACATTTTGAGATATTGATGTGGAAATGACTCTTGCTTCATCAAGAGAGTATTCAATATTAGTTGGATTTCTTTCATTAAATCATGGTTATTCCTTTTACACATTTGACAACTCATCAAAACTATCAAGTCTATCTATCTTTCAAAAATTATTGTGATAGTAAATCTCATTATTTTAATTAATCCATAAATTAATTGTCAACTACTATTTTCCATAGTCACAATGTCACAATGAAGACTGTAATAGATTGATATTGGACAGGATTTTTTACTTTTAATCAGGTTGTTGTTTTTTTTAAATAAAGGCAAAAATTAATAAGTCAAAAAATATGCCATCTGTACCCTTTAAACTCTTTGAGGTAAATTACAGAATACACTGCCTTGAGACGTTTAACATTAGCTGAAAATTTAACCTCAAGCGCAGAGAAATTAAGTAGCCCCTGTTATTTAATTTGTATTTTTCATGGAGGGATAGGTGACACATATAGTATTTTCATTGGGAACTTGTACAATAATATAGTTCCACCTTTAAAGTCCCTCAGGTAATTTATTTGCCTTGTGTAACATTCCAAGCTAGAGGAATTTCTATAAAGAGTCCTCAGCTCATTTCAGAGGACCAAGATGCCACCAACCAGTGGGCAGAATGGACTCAGTTTGTCCTGGACTTGAACCACTTATGTCCTTCTCTGGTGTGGATGATTTGAAAAGTGTGCTCCTTGTGCACTGGACACTTGCTGGAGCTGCCAGGGGCAGGACAGGGACAACACCTACAGTCCACCTAAACCTTCATTTGCAGCTGGAACTTGTGGGACTAATGAATTTATGTGTGTTCTGGTACAGGCTGGCGTTTCAACCATGCATTGCAATAAATGATACAAAACAGCTTTCATGGATTTCCAGGTAGGTAGCTAGCCTAGCTCTTTTATAAGACTCACAGGAAGGTACATAGTGGTTGACTGGAAAATACATTATTGGTGAGAAAACCGTGAAGATATAAAAAGCAATCATATAAATGTCACAACAAATGTATATACAGCAACATTTTAGACAGAAGAATTTTTATTCCAAAAAACCAGAATTTATCTTCCAGTTTAATGAGTATCCTAAGTGCCAGTGATGATATATAGTGACTGCAGATCTTTTACATATGTTCTGGGCTTGTCCAGAGTGACACACAGTTGGCAACAGATGATAATTAGCAAATGCATGCAATCCTTTTGGAGCCTAGAATAACTCATTTGCAAGACTGGTTTAGGAGACACTGTGGTCACTCTTGTCTAACACTCTCAGTGAACTTTAGAATACTTCACCTCAAATTTTTCAGTCTAATATGGATCTTAATGCCTTTTGACATTTGGACAGAGGAGATTTTATGAAAAACTTGGATTTTGAAATGCATCTCATACGATCTTAAATAATGAGTTCAAGATAATGTGGTAATAGATGTAGTAAGTATTATTTCCTGTGATAAAGTAAATCTTCTCTAAGAATGGAAAAACATTGTGAAAGAAAAAGTTATTTTTAAATGTAAAGTCATTTCTGAGAAGACTCTGGAACTTAAGGATAATTTTATACAAATACCTTCTCTTTATGTACAGACAACAGCTAAATAAGGTTTAGAACAACAGAAAAAAATCCCAATTATTTTTTAACCATCTACCACTTATCCATTTGTGTGCTATTGAGGATTCTTCAATCACTTAGATCTAAGTTGGTATGTGTAAACTTGATCTAAATGTGCAAAGTATATCAAAAAAAGGATCCTCACTGTTCTGTATTCTCCAACAGTATTCAACCAATGACAACAGCCAGTTTTAGCTCAAAACCACAATTTTGGTGAAACACCTTTTAATCTCAAGCTCATTTGAAATTCTACCTTTCTTTTTATTTGCAATAGAAATTTTTGTGCAATATAATTTTTATAATATATCTATTATATAATTCAACAAAACAGAAGCAAATAAGCTATGCTACATCCTAAGGTTATTATTTTTCAAAATAGCTGTTACTAGTGAGACTACATCTAATTGTACCTAACAGGTGTAACCCAAACTTCAGAAACAAAAATAAAACCACGTAAAATTATTTTTGTATTTGAGTAAGCTGTCTAGATTTGGCAAGCCACATGTACTCTTAAAAATACTTCAGTTGATGGCCTCAGTCTTTGTTAGTCATATACTCACAGCTGCAAAGGTGTGCTTCATATAAAAATTGTTATTTAACAGGTAAGTTTACATGGCACAAATATAAGGCCCTTTTTTTAGCCAAGTTCACTCAAAAGCTATAAGATCAGTAATCTACCTTTATGATTGTCAGTTGCCTAGAAAAACCCTCTGCAATCTTACTGTTTTTATCACAGAAGTGCAAGGGCTATCAAATACTGCAAAATTTTTATGAAGCTTCTTTTAGGATTTTTAAAAATTATTTTCAGGGTGATGGACAATTAAAAGGAGCAAACTCTTAAGTCAGCAAACTAGGATTGTCAGGCAGCAGGTGGGTAGCTTATATGTCTGATTTTCAAAAGACTTTTCCTGGTAATGCTAGATGTGCCAACAGGGCATGAGCTGAGCAGCAACTGGGTCATATGAGACAGAAAACAAACATGGAGAGCTGCAAGCATACAGCAAGGTGCTTCAACAATCCTGTTTTCTCATGGGATAATAAGAATGGACAACTCATTCCTTGGCATGGCTTTCCAAGACTTTGATAAAAGCACCATATTGTCCTCTTCTCAAGGGAAAGGCATCAAGCTGGCCTGAAGAAATCATACTATTCACTGCTGTTCAACATCCTGCTCCCTGAAGTAGGAATATCCGGATGAAAGAAATTGGGAGCAGCAGCACCACCACCATCTGAGTAACACAAGTGCCCCCAGCTTCCTAACAAGTAAAGCTATGTTGCTGACAAGCACCCTATTAGCTCTGTCTTTCAAAGCCTTATCTAGGGAGACTGCTGTGAAATCAGGGAAGAAAATAAGAATTCAGCTGTCATAACAGCCTGAGTGAATCACCTGACTGAACTCTCTATCTTCAGAAACCAGTCACTGTAACTGAAGTGGGTCTGGAGAGCCCACCTTCATGCCGGCTCCAGCTGATAAGTAGAAAGTGACACTTGGTAATGTTAGGCTAAATGCTTCTCAGAAAGCCCATATCTGAATTAAGGAAAGACCAGATGCATTCCTTGATTTCACAAACAAGTTCACTTTTCCTTATCTATCCACTACACTAAAAATCAATATGTAACTGAGAATGTGAAGGCTAAAGGGACTCAAGGCACTTATTGCACAAAGACACGAGCTCAGTGCTATGTATGGTAGAAAATTACACTTGTTTACGAGATAGTTGTAAGAAAACGTTTCTTGAAAATTTAAAATTGTTTCATATGTTTCAAAAAATTATCATCATACAGACCTTATACAAAAGAAGACTGAAAGGTATTTAGATATAAAAGAGAGACACTTTGAATTGACTTTACCACTACTAATCTAGTTTACAGTGCTACACTGGCTTATAAGCCTGGTTAAATTCCAGAGGAACACACTTCACGGCGACATTTATCTGTATATCACACTTGACACTTAATTTATCATAGTTTTCTCTGTGTCTTCCAGCAGAGAAGACAACTAGACTGAAGTCTGAATTTCTAATAAAAGTCTAGTGTGACCCCCTGAATTAAATCATATAATCATTAGCATTTGAAGTGTACCATCTTGTAAAAAACACCTCCTGAAGACTGAAACTTAAAGCTTGCTAATTCCTGCCCAGTGTGTCCCCAAATGAACTGCTTCTCACTTTGAGCTGCTTACCAACACACAGGTGAGTTTCAAGTCCATAGGCTGAGACCTGTTCTGCATGGAAAGACACCCACTAAATCCAGGATATTTTTCACCCAATGCTTCAGTTGTCCAAGATCAGATATCCAAATCTGTACAGGCCACCAAAGGGTACCTTTTTGCAAATGTAAATATGTGAACAGGCACTTGTGGAGAGGGAGCCATTTGAGCTATTGAGATACCTGGCTTATGATGCCTGATGAGAGAAATCTTTCTGTGGTAATACATACTTACTTCTCTCCACCTGTAGCAAATACAGCCTGGGGTGACTGGCTCAGAAGGAAATACCTCATATCTATAGAAGTTAATGCATTATAAACCAGCATTGTTCATCCAGTCCCTCCTTTCCATTTGATCCTGACAAATTTGGACTCTCCCTGCCCTGCAGGTACAGCTTCTTCTCCCACCTGTCAGGTAAAGTGAATCAGGAAGTAGAAAGAGATACCTTCTCCCCCTTTTTTGTACCCCACTGTCTTCATTCTTGATTAGATGAGTTCTTTGGATGTCTTAAAGCTTAGTCACTCTGTCCAATGATCACCTCTCAGAGCTGTGTTACAGCTATCCCCAGAATGATGTTGAAGGGGATAATGTGTAGAAATGGGGAAAGTGAAAGAGAGGAGGAATACAAGGACCTCAGGTGTGGGAGGAGCTACAAAACCTGACATGTTCTCCTGAGAATGGATTGTCCTGGGGAACACAACCTAAGGTACTGGTTGTGTACAAAGTAAAACTTCCAGGAAGCATCTACTTCAAGTCAGGTAAATACAAGGAGAGGGGGTTTTCTGGTTGGATCTTGGCAATGGTAGTTTCAGCATGATTTTCTGTCTCCTGTGGTCTTAAGTGCCTGTAACTGTGATTTCTGTTTGTACCTTGTAAATGAATAAATGGATTTGCATTTTACTGTATCTTGATTTGAATGAAAGGTGATTTCATATAACCTGCCTGCAGCAAAGAATCCCTTACATGGGATACAGCAAATTCAAACCACAAGAGAAGTGTGAATAAGTGCTAAATTCACCAAGACCCCGTTGAAGGTATTCAAAGAGTTCAGCAGCCCACTGCAAAAATTGAGGAAGTGACAATAAGGTCTGAAGATCAGGTGAAGAAATGACTCCTAGACACCAGTAATAGTCAGGAAAATTCTCTGGTGTTTGAGGACCATGCTTGGACCCAGAGATAAGTCCTTAGCTTGTGCAATTTCTGATAATTCAAAACTAAGTGAAGTTCTTAACACATTGGGGAGTTCAGGAACCACAGCAGAGGTTGCAGCCAGACCTGTGATCTGGGCAGAGGAAGGGCAGAAGGGCAAAGTAGAAAGGAGAAAAGCCTCAGCATGTTCCAACAGGTCTCTGATCTAAGGACAGGATGCTTATCAAAGGACAAAAATAAAAATACAACATCATGCCCTAATGAGAATTCTGAAAATACCAGAGATTTTCTGTATTTTGTAACTTCCTTTTAAGCTCAATTGGCTAATGAATCATACAGCTTTTACAGTATCCCGATTTCTGTTCTTTAGCTATGGACCACAGATGCAGCAAAGAGTTAGAGAGAAACCAGAATTAATTTGCTAAATAATTTAACTAAGCAGGGTGAGTTAAGTAGGTTCCCACAAAATGAAATTCATTATAGCAAGTGGGCCTTACAGATAGCACAAACACCTGCCTGAAATACCTGAGATACTTCACAGAGAAAATTTCAAAATCCCCCAAGAAACTGTAAAAATCGTCTTGTGCAAACTGTTGTACATTTTATTTTTTAGATTGTGTTTATTTTATTGTTGGGGGGAAGAAAACTGGTTATAAAAACATTTGATTTCAGTCCAATGTTTTTTGTAATTTTACTTTGTCAACAGATGGGGGGATATATTCCAAACACATAATGGCTTTATCACTTTTCAAATGCAACTGCTGCCAAATTTCTAACATTAGAGTCTTCTCTCAGCTGTAGCATAGTGAACATCAGAATAATTATATTGAGATTCACAAATGTTTATGACATTTTAAATGGGAAAAAAAATATTTACAATTAGGATATTTGCATTGGGGTGTAGGTGTTGTCTGGTAATAATTCAACAAGCATTGTCATCAAAGTAGAATGGTTTGGTGATAGTATTCATTAGGCAGAATGAGCTTCAAAAATGGCTGTCGACATTTGTTCTTAGTTAACTCTGATACAGAACTGTATAAAAGACCAAACGCAATATATCACAATTTCTAAGGTTGGTTTGAATTACACTACTGACATTTTATTATATATATTGTGTTGACCCGCTTTAAAAAATTTATGTAGTGTTTGTTTTGGAATGGAGGTAATTTCTGTGGCTATGGATTAGTAGTGCAGCTTGGCTTTTTCCCACTCTCTGTTACCCCAGGCTATAGCCAGAGAATAATTTTTGTTTGATATTGCCAACTTGGAATTTATAGGTGCACAGCTCAAACCACCAGTTGCCAGAGGCACTCATAAACCCTTCTTCCTAGCATAAACTATCAATATATAACCTGATCAGGAGCGTGCACTGAAAGTAATGGCTCTTTGTTTCCTTCCAGCTGCAAACTGCCATTGCCGGCCACGCAGGATTTGGGTAAGAGGAAAGCAGTCATAGTTACTGTTCTGTGACAGATGCCTCATCAATTTCCACCTCTGATATTCAATGCAATGAAATAGCCCTACTTGGAGCCGTTCTACAGAGAAAATCTGGCCAAAACTCACATTTGGTCTGAGTGAGACCAGAAGGGCTCAGTAGTCAGTGTCTTAGAACTCTGAAACAGAGGAGAGGTGAGTGTTAAGGTCCTCCTCCTCTCCTTCCTCCTTTGTTCCAATCCAGACATTTCTGGCAAAGTGCAATTTCTTCTACAAATCATCAATTATCAGAAATCTGACAAGTCTGGAAGAAACATCTTTTCATATGGCAATTTTATCAGAGAAAGGAAGTCCAGAGTTGTGTCTGTAAGGTGCTGATCTGAGATGTGAGGGAGTCCTTAATCCAGAGCATTTTTTAACTGTCAAGAGCACTTTGAGGAAGACAGAGCAGGACCTGATGCTGGGGCGGGCACTGCACAGACTCAGGCACGGGAAGAGTTCACCCTTCATCAAAAATGTTAAAAGAGGATTTTATTACATTCCAGTGGTAACAATAAGCCTCTCCTAAACCACAGGAGTTATTACAAAAAAAAATATTCAAATATCGGTCCTTTATTCATATCTGCCATGGGAAGACCTTTGCAACATCAATGAAAGCTCAAGTAGGCTACAAAATTTATGCTGTATGGAGTGGAGGTTTTTAACAAAGGCATAAAAGGAGAATGGATGCTAAGCATGACAAACATCTGCACAAGAACAAAGCAGGTGTAAACCATCTTCACCTGCCCAGGCCTAGAAATGCTGTGTGTGTCCTTCCTGCCAAAGAAACAGGACACTGTAGGCTCAGCTATCACCATCTCCAAAGATTTAGCTAGAAATGTGGAAGAGTTGAAAAATACTTCAGATTGTATAATGCAGGAGATCATAAAACCAGTAGGAGAGTTTGAAAATTATTTAGATTTATGAGCTGATGGAAATTACTTAGACATCCACACAGTCAGAATCTCTTCCATGAAGTCAAACTGCTTAAAGATCAAAATATTTGTATCAACATTATCAGCAGGCATTAAAAAAAAAAAAAAAAAGAAAATCCACGACATACAACAGATGCTCCTTTGTCTGCCCTCAAATTTCCAAGAGTTAGCAACTTTCAATGTTATTGGACAGGGCACACACAACATATACATGTAATATGGGTGTGTAATCTGGTCCTGGGGAAAGGACAAACAAGCATTTGGGTGGAACACCAAAAATGGGAAGAATTGCACACACCTTTGTTGACTTTTGTTCTTCATATTTATAATTTGCGTGCTGCACATACCATTGTATGTAGAAGCTCTGAACATTGGGAAGTTTGCATATTTCCAGCAGTGGTGGTGCTCAACAAGCATGGCTAAACTAATGCAGAAAATGAAATAAACTACCAATACTGATGTGATATTCTACATCAGGTAATGACAAATTAGAATATTGAGAATGACTCTCTGTAACTTCATTACTTACTTCAAGATATAATCTCCACTGTGGCTGTTCATTCTTTCATGTTTTGTCCTGATGGTTCTTGAAATAAGGATAAACCTGAGGGGATATTAGCAATCCACACGAAATCCTATACCAATCTATATTTTCTATTAGATTTCTGGACGTTGTTATTTCCTATACAAGGTTTGCCTTGTAACAAACCCAAAAACTGTTATGCAGACATTTGTAGAGAACTAAGCTTGCTCACAAGCAGGTAAACATTGCTGTTACCATCCATAGGCAATGGGGCTTCCGTGATTCCAGTGGGAAGACTAATGCAGTCCTTATCCTGAGAAAACCACTCTCAAACACTTCTGCCCCTGAAAGACTAACCCTTCACAAGGCTGCAGCCTTCTACTTGTAAGCCTCCCTCATTAAATTCTTTTCCTTAACTATTTCTTAACTCACTCGCAACACTCTCCCACTCCTTTATTTTACAGGGCAACCTAATGTGAGCAAGATGTTCAGTGTGTCTGGGCTGAGGCAGGACTAAAGTGAAAGCCACACTGAGCTCAGCTGTAAGCAGGGAGAGAATAGTATTTTAAAGAAGTGTTCAGCAAAAACATCTCCTCCAGGACACTCATCACCTGTAAAAGATCTCCAGATGGAGAGAGAGCCCCCTTCTCCTCTTATGAAAATACTGGTTACCAGAGGATCCAGCTTTACTTAGTAAAAACCTGCAAATTCCCTCTGACCGTGGACATTGCCTGGTTACACAGGACTCTGCTTGCAAGGTCAAGAAACGCACATTTTCCTTCTGAATTATGATGTACATGGCAATGTGTCTTTCAGGATTTTTTCCTAAGTCCCTTTGCAGATATGATGGGAATGGGTCTGCCTGCCATGCACCCACTGAGGTCATGGCCAGTTTCATTGTTCCCAGAGAAAGCAGCTGCTGAGCGAGAAAGGTAATGGGGGCTGTTCCTAAAGACAGCTCTGAACACAGAAGAAACATTTTGAAGTACAATCTGAAGTAGTACCCTATAATATAGATTTAATGGAAGAAATACTCTCTAGATCTGAACGGTTTTACCTCAGCTTCCCTGGAGATGAACTTTAACTCAGTTTTTTTACAGAGGTGTCCTTTCAAATTGCAGAGAAGGAAAAGCCATTACCATTTTCCTTTGTGCTCACTCAGCTTTCAGTCTGGGGCAGACATGGGACAGCCTCACCAGAAACAGACTATTTTCAACTGGCTCAGGCATGGTTATATTGGCTGCAGCTACATTTATGATTTCTATTCACACACACCCTCCAATCCTTCGCATTACTGTGTCACTTTTCCACACTGACAGTACTTTGCAGTACAGGGGCACCTTCAACATAAGAACTGTAAAGTACTCTACAATACCAGGCTGCTTATGAATTAAGTCTTGCTTGCACTGGCAAGCAATTCCCGTGTGAATTAAATACCCCTTCCAAGACCCTAAATAAATTCATGAGACTGCAGAAATCATCTTGAAAGATATGTGGGATCCCTTGTCTCCCCAGCTCTCTTCCTCCCCTCACAGATATATGCAGTGTTGATTATTGCCTGTATTAAGACAAATTATATTTAGTACACCTGAAGCTGTACACATTTTTAAAGCAGACTGGCTCTGTGTCACTATGTGAAGAAACTGTTCACAGTTATTGCTTGCTTCTTTGCTTTATATTTCTATTTAAAAAAAAAAAAAGCTTTCCCTGTAAAACTGGGGATGCAATAAAAATGAAGATGAAGGAAACAAAGGGTTTTTCAAATGGTGAAACCAGTCAGAACCCTGATTAATGGGAAAAATCCCAGCAGAATTGAATTCTTTGATTCTCACATTTCTCTATTAAGAGAGACTTCCCAGGAAGCTCATTCTCACATCAGCAGTGTACCCAATATCCAGGGAGTAAATGAGCAGGAACTCACCACAGTGCCAGACTTCTATCAGCCATTAGAGCAGCAAAGATTTACAGCATGAGACTGTGTAATAAACCATACTTATGGTGATAAATCAATTCTCAGAAGAGAGAGAAGAATGTGCTCCTACGGGTTGATGTGGTTAAAGCACAGGAGTAGACACCAAAAAAAGAGCCTTGTGCAAAATGTAGATATACCATGATGCTGCTGCTGTGTGAGCTCTGCCAATTCAGAAAGCATTTTCCTGCACTATCTTTCAAGTATGATATTTCCTTTTCTCTCAAGTATTCATGCCTGTGAAGAGCTCTGGCATTCTTAGGTAGGAGGTGCTGAAGTAGCACAGCTTTGCAATCATTGTCTGAATAGGCAAAAACGTTTAAGAAGCATTTCAGTGTTCCTCTCCACAAAGGCTGGAGATAAATATATATTTCCGGGGGAAAGCATAACAATTATGTTTTAATGCAGAATGGTCTAAAGGTGAAAAGAGCACAATGTGACTCCTTTCAAGTTATGTGATAAGCTGAAACCACACATCTGCAAGAGACTTAACAGGAATAAAGTAAGCATCCTGATAACACATCTTAATCAACTATCATGGCTCACCAGCACATTCTACCCTCCTTAAAAAGGGAGGGGGAGAAATAACCTTAAATAGGACCACCATTTCAGGCCCATGTTAGAGAAACTTTACAGTAAGCAGCAAAACCAGTTTTTCTCACTGATGAAAATGCAGATCTCATTTACCAGACATGCAAGAGACAAATCTGAGGATCAATCAAGAAACAGAAGGTGAATGGAAAGAATATGCTGTGACCTCTTTGTCCTTGGGAATAGACAATGGGGAAAGAAGCAGAAGGTGCTTAGGTGTGACTCAGTTTGCACAACTAAGATGCCACATCCACAGAGATAATTATTCTCAGTTCCCTTTATTGACAAAGGAGATAAACAAGAGTTTCAAGACCTCTTGTTCTAAAGCAAACACTTAAAATAGATATCTACTGGTTTAAAATGCTTGTTTCTCTCTTTTGTCAATAGAGAGAGTTCAGAATGATTAACTCAATAGGTAGAAACAGTTAAAGGTAGTATGAGGAATCTCATCCTGAAATTCATACCAGGATGAATTTTCTCTTCCAGATGTCCTGCCACAATAGTACCTGTCTCAGTGCTGTGGTAATTCTTTACAGAAATGAAGCTGTTAGGAATAACCTCATCTATCTAATGAAAGGACATTTGAGAATGATGCTTTGACCTCCGAATAGTTTTATACATTTCCATGTAATATTATTTCCATGCTCCTGTTCCAAGCATAAGCCAAAACTGATTGTGAAAATGGTCTTTTGCTTTTTTGCACCCAGCTGTTCACACACCTGCGTGAAAGCCTCTGCTTTACATCTGAATTCTAAGTGCAAATGAAACCCTAAAGGATCTGAAATTTGGAAGTAGCTGTTGTATAAACAACATCCCTGAGAAAACTGCTAAGCTCCTTGCAATGTTAGTTATGAAGCAACGCTTGATTAACAATGAAATTTAAAAAACTTGCTGGCATTTTGGCAAACTCTAAAATTTTCAGATTCAAAAATGGGACCTACAAGCACTAACTAACTAAATATATCAACAAGCAAGTCATTGGCCAGGACTGGAGAGCATATTGCTCCCTGCTGCTGATAAAGTGCAGCACCACCTTAGGAGAAGGATTGCATGAACTAAATATTTTTACAAGAGATAGCAAGACAGGCCCATGGAGCTTAGTGACATTAAATGCTAACATAATATAAATATTTAACAACCTCTGCTTCCAAGAAAATTCAGTCCACATGAAACATAAATTAGGATAGTGTATCAAGAGCCTATTCCAGTATTAGCATTAATGAGATCTAAACTGGCCAGCCAAAGCCAAAATAACAAAATAGTTGCTAGAAAACAGCAGCTAATCTATCTGCCATGCTGTCTTCAGCTGTCTTATGAAGGTCTGAGTCCAAGCTGCAGTCAGTGATACTTACCCTAAAGTCAGAGAAGATTAGTAAGTCAGGTGTCCTAGTCCACAGTACTGGGTTGAAAGATAAAGTGAAATTCATTTAATCTGTTAATCAGGATTCTAACATTCAAATGCCCTATCCTGAAGCTTTTTCTAACTGACATTGCATTGAATGATAAAGTTAATATCAGTTGACGGTTTGCCAGAAGCCATTAATATAAACTCTCAGTTTTGTTTCAGGGCTTGTTAATTTTACTGTGGCCTTATAAGACAAAGAATCCAAGTAAAGAACCACCATGTTCCCTATTCTTTCTTTTTTCTTTAGTAAAATTTTCTCCTCACACTTTTTTTTAAAGAAGCAAAAATGAAAATAGACCTTTATTTATACAATACTCTGCACTGGCCCTGGATTTATTTTTGAAAGTTGGTAAACTCTCCTTCCAATTTAAATTGATTAAATAGGTACAGCTGAGTAAACGGACAGAGTTAGGCTGTAAGTCATATGTTTTCACTTTTAAATTGCATGTAGAAGAACACAGAGAAAATAAGCAAAGAAGAAAAAGTGTACCGAGAAGAGTTCACTATTTCCAGAATTAAAAAAAAAAAAATTGCATACAAGAGTAGATTGCTGCCACATTTTGCTCTCATGTAGCAAATGCTGTGATCAGCCATGGCTGACTTATTCACACCAGTGGCCTGGGATGCAGAGCATGCATCTCACTAAATAGCATTTTTATGTCCTTTGGAAGTATTCTGCATCTTATGTTATATCAGTTAGATGGATTTTCACAGTTTGTTTGCCATAACAGGGAGCAGATACACAGAAAACCACTATCAAAATGCAGCTGGAATCCTTCCATAATTAAGTGCTTCTTTTCTCTTAAAAATAAAGAATATCTCCAGTCCTATGCAGCAATCAGCATCTGTAAGTCTTCAAAGAAGGAATTTGGTAATTCTGGTTAATTCTAATATTTCTCTACCAAAACCACCTATTAGACTGCAGGTCAGTTCCTTTGTGAACATGAAATAGTTAAGGTACAGCAATGAACTTAATGGTTTAAAAAAAAAAAACAAAAACAAAAACCAAAAAGTAAAAAAACTCACAAAAAAACCCCACAACAACAAAAAACCCCTAGAGGAATTTTTTCGTACTCAAAAGGGATTTGATGCAGTTTTTGTTAAATTATGAAGAGTAAAACAGGCATTATTTTCTTAATATTGGATTTCCCCCAGTGGATATTTGGAAATATTAAATATATAGAAATCTTTATACATATGCAATAGAAAAGGAAATTTTTTGAAATATTCAAAAACGAGTATATTGGCCTGGTGGAATCTGGAAACAAAGAGATGTCTACCTATTCTTGAAAATAACCAATTCTTGAAAAATATTTGATTTTATGCATGAAAGAACCTGTGTAGCCTGATTTGCAAAGAATGTTTTCCACCCCTAAAAGGAGACTGGAAATAGCTTCTATATTTTCCCTAAAAGATGTTCAAGGTACTTGTGGTACAAAATACAGACATACTTCTTTCCTTAACATATACTCAATGTTATTAAGCCAAACTATTTTATTTCTTCTCTTTATTTCATGTCTTAGTGTTGCAGCGCTTAGAACCTCCCTGTAATAGGAATTTAATCCACTTTCACCAGGGGTTTTCTACAGTACTTACAGTAACCCTTGTTGAATTATTTTCATCCACATTCCACATGAATGCTTTCCCTTTCCTGCTTGTTTGCTCCAGGCAAACACAGGACACAGACTTGCATTGTGAGATCCAGTTCTCAATTTTATTTAATAGCTCAAACATATTTTCCATATTATGTTGTTCATTATATCTCAATATTTGGTCATAGTTTCAGCCACAGATCCAATCACTGCATGACAGAAGTGATATAATATATGTGAAGCACTTCCAACACATACAGATAAAATGCTGCTAAAAATATTTTTTTTGCACAGGGAAATTTTTCGAGTAAGCAAATGGGGAGGATCCTTCCCATTACATGTAGCAGAATGCAGGATGCTGTCAAGCTTAGTATTTTATCATGTATGGTTTCACACTCTCAAGCCTCTGAAATCCCAGTTAGAAGACTGGCAGCACAGTTCTCAAAGCAAATATTTTGCTGTTTCTGACTTGCAAAAGTGAAGTCTCTACCATGCTAGGAGTAAGAAGTGGCAATTCCACACTTGTAAAAGAGATGTGAAGGAAACTGCTTGCTGAACTCACAGGGGAGCTGCTCTGTGATCCTGCAAGCTCCCAAAAGAGAAGGGGTGCCAGACAAGAGCAATATTCATTGAGCAACAAAGCTGGTGAAGGTTCTAGAGCTCTTATGACGAGGAGCTGAAGAAGCTGGGGTTGTTTAACCTGGAAGAAAGGAAGTTCAGGGGGGACCTTGAGTACCCAGGTTCTACTTGAATCTGAAACTGGAGACATGTAGAAGTACTCGCAATATAAGACATCCTGTGACAACCAGAGTAATTGCCTAAAGCAGATGCAGCTTATTTGGAAGTTATGGGAAAATTAAATACATTTTATAGACAAAAAATTATAAATTTTAGTAGCAGAACTGGAAAGACAAAATAAACATTCCTTAGAAAAACCATGCCCAGGACAACCAGTGAGAAGCCCAGAGGATGTGACAGAGGGAATTAAGAGAAGCAAAGGGGGAACTACAGCTTGTGCACATGACCTCCACATGATGTTTAGACCACACAAACCAACATGCAAGTCCCATGTCTGTACATTTCCTTGCTTGGTTCTCAGGGCGGCTCAAACCCCAAACTGCACCTGAAGAGATGCTCGACTTCTACCTACAGCCCTGAGAGGAGCTTGGGGGGGTCCACCCCACAGATATTTCTTGTGAGATCAGTCCATTAGGCCTGACCACAGGGACAAGAATGGCACCAAGAGAGCTGCCGTGGTGCATTTCTCAGTGCTGCTCTGTGCAGTTGTCACCCGAGGTCGAGCTGGAGCTCACTCAGCCATTGCAGCAGCCATGCCAGCCTTGAGCTTCAGGTCAGCTCTGGCTCCAAAGCTTGCAGGCAGCCCACAGAGCTCAGGCTGTGAATTGCTCCTCTGTGTGGCTTCTGCAAGGTGTCATACACGGATTTCACTTTCTTCTGCTACACCAACACAAAAGCTGCTGCTTGAACATTACCCATTACACTCTTTTTTAACCCACGTCTCAGGCTCTAACAACTGCCAGCTATCATTTTGTCCTTTCATTTCACATTATCAATTTATTTTCAATTGTTAATCACAGCAAAAGGTCACACAGGATGCAGCATTGCTGGTGTAAAAAGTAGGTGGAAAATACCGAAAATCCCACCAAGGTACAGCTGATGAAACTTTCCAACTCTGTATTTTCTGTATAGGAAATATCCCTGTGCTGAACTAAGATTTTGCTAAAATCAAATCAGTGTTCAGCTGGTGAAAGCTGTTTTTTATTTATAGACTAAAGACTTTTAAAAAGGTCCACCCAGCAAGAATTTCTGTTTAGCAGCAGTCTGGGGCAATTTTTCAGTAGCTCTCCCTGGGAGAAAGATGCCAAGACCCTCGAAACTCAGAGTCCTGCATAAGAGTGTGCATCCACACTTATTCAGTACTGAACAGCATGGTAAACAGATGAATGAATATACCAGTAAGCAGAATTATTTTTTCAGCCACTTTTACAGGAAAGCACTTTGAAGTTTCAAACATTGGTCTTCCCAATTTTAAATTTGACTTCAATATTAGTTTTGTGAATTGAGAAATTAAACAGGCTGATTTTATAGAGAAAGATCAATAAAAACTCAAATTTGTTGTCTCTGTTTTACATTAAGAAAACATTGCAAGTGAAAAAAATTGCAAATATCAACTCATTAGTCCAAAATTCTGTCTCTCCATTCCATTTCTCCACGTTTTACCCTGCATTAATTAAGACACTGACAATAATATATTTTTTCCTTGTCATATACTTCAGACATTTTCAGCAGCCTATAAAAACACAGGTAACAGGGACTTGAAAAAAGCGAGTTACAGGGAAAGGATAATCACACCACTTTATCTAAGTTATAGAAATCATTGGAAGAGCAGCAGTGAACCATGGAATATATTTATTATCTCTCTTCACATCTCAAGATTTCTTCACACGAGAGATTGTTATAGGACAATAGACAGAGATGAGCAGATCAAGCAAGGAGAGGAATATGCATTGAGATCAAGAAATTGCCTGTTCTTATCCCAAAGGAAAAAAGGATTGCAAGATCTCTCTGATGCCTCAGATGGTTCAACTCTTTTCTACTTTTGTCAATATGTTTAAAATACAAGATTTATAGTGATCCATTCTGAGATGGAGCTTATCTTGGCAGTGCAGGCAAGGGAAGATTAAACCAGACCAGTGATCTGGGGATAGACAGTTTTTCAAGAAGAAAAAAAGAAAATCATAACAGAAAATAAAAAGTCTTACAGCCATTGAGAAGATGCTCAAAAGGAATATACTGTACACTCCTCTCTGCTGCCCATGATGTGGACATCTCAGGAGGTGCATGAACAGGACTGAAAATCTTTGGCTCCCCATTTCAGCATACACAAAGCTGAGTGCTCAGGTCCTGTGTATTTGAGCAGCCAAGCACAAAAGCTGGCAGCTAAGATGGGTGTGGCTCTGTTGAGCACAGAGGGCCTTGCAGAGAGCAGCATGATGACACCAGGTACAAGCCCCTTTCCCACCTTTGGCATTACAAGCAGGTGGCCTTCCCCAGCGCCACTTCCTCCCTTCTTCATGATAATGCACCCTTAGCAGTGAGACTTGTGTCTGTAGCCGTGTGCATTTGCACAGATACTTGGTTTTGGCTCATTCCTACTTATGTCTGTTGGTTCATGATCAGCAAAAATAGATTCCACCAGGGAAATTACACTCATGTGTTTCAGCCTTGGCATTTGAGGATGCAGGAACAACTCTTCAGTGATGCATTTTTTGTTTTGTACCTTGCTTTTGCTCCAGGGCACCTAGACAAGGAAACAATTGTAGTTTGAGCACCTGGATGATGCTTTTAGTTATATGGTTTAGTCTTCCTGCTAGTAACCAGGAAGTTGAACTCGATGATCCTTATGGGTCCCTTCCAACTCAAGATATTCTGTGATCCTATGAACCCCCCTAAGTCTGCTGTTCTCTGTGTAGAAGTATCTCCAGTTACAACTACTTGGGCTGTTCAGTACAAAAGACTCATTCTGCCTCTAGTGAAGCCTCACAGCCTGTGACTTTCCAGATAGGCCCTCAGCAGAGATGTGAAGCTGTGAAACTTCACTGGAAACACCATATGAGAAGAGATTTGTTACCATTAGCAAGAGCACTATTCACTTACATGAATATGTATGCCACTGTTTTCATTTCTTTCCACACATATTTAGTGTTATTTAAATTAAACTCATGCTACTGATTTCTTCCAGAGGAGCTAACGGAGCAAACATTCTTTGGACCGTACTAAATGGAAACATGGCACGCACATTGTTAATGGACTGTGCAGATTTTGTGAGACAGAAATGAGGAAATCAGTGCACTGCTATTTCTGACTTAGCTGGATGGATGTTTTTAGCATAATGTTTGCACACTGAAAAGCCAAGTCATACAACTGCAAAGCCTGGCATTCAGAAAGGACAGTGAGACATTTGGCTGGGAAACACTGTAATAAACTGAGTGCACTGTAATAAACTGAGTGAACAGTGGATGTGTACAACATAGTTTAATGACATCAAACAGTAAACAAATGAGGTATAATGGGTTTATCCTATGCTTTTCTTTCCTATTCAGCTGTGTTGGAGATAACTGCCAGATAGTCTCACTGGAATTTCTTTTTAATGAACTAAAATCTTCAGTTGTGAAAAAAAAAAACAAAAACATAATAACAACCATCACAAGATTAATGCAGAGAGGGGTTGATCTGGCAAAAGAGAAATCTTCTGCTCATTGTAGCATAGCTCATAGACTAAGCTGAGACAGAGTCTGAATTGAAACATCAAATACTTGAGATAAAGCTCTTGCACGTCTGCATGTGTAGATGGTACACTTCAAAAGCAAAGCAGAAATTTGTAGTGGAAAGCAAGCTTTTAAACAGGTCAGTCTACTCCCAGTGAAGTCAATGGCTAAGTATGAGACTATGATGGAAAGTGAAAATGCAACATGAATTTAAGTAGGAAAAACAATTCCATTCTGGGTGAAGAATACAGGTTTTAATACCTCAAAAGGTGGTAAAGCCATCTTATCTTTCAACACTTCCTGTGAACAGGAACTGCAAAGCCATGTCCTGCCCTTTAACCAGCTTTATTACCGGCAAGTGTTGGATGTCAAGACACCTGACAGTGACTGTCATATCAGCTACTCATTTGCTGAATTTTCTCCTGGCAATCACATTGCAGATAACTCTCTATTTTGCCATCTAAACACTGGCTACTATGTTGAATTTCTCTCTTCATTAATCTTAGCTTTCCCGGAGACAAGGTCATGGATTTTTCAACTAGCTTGAAGAACAGTTCTGCCTTTACTCTTGAATTCACTGTTTTGGGCTAAATTGGACTCTGAAATTCAGTAACCAGTGAATGTGCTGGTGATGTTAGTACAGGAGGCTTCCCAGTTACATCAGTCCAGCACCTGGGCAGAGAACTCAGAGGGTTGGGTGGCAAGACACAGGCTGAGCATAAAAATCAAAGAGCCTAGTATCAGGCCTAACTCCACCTACAGCCACGAAAAAATGCATCTGGCTCATTTGTTTTGCTTTCCATATTAATAAAGCTGCAACTCATTATGTAAACCATATGCCGGCTTCCTCAGTCGGATACATTATGAAATCCTCTGAAGAGGGAAGCTTGATTTTTTTCTATTAAAAATGGGAATTCTTTTTCTTTTGCTAAAATCCCTTTTTCCCTCTTTTGCCAATTTGCATTTAGTCACAGTCTCCTCAAATCCACTTCTTACACTTCAGTCAAAAATGTGACTGAGGATTTCCAAAAGAGCAAGGGCAGAGGGAGAGGAGTATTGGCAGGAACAAGAAATTATTTTCTCCAGAATTTCATGATCATTTTTTAAGTGTTTCTTTTGATTTCTCTTCCTTACACCCATGTAAAGTCCCTGTGCAAGCAAGAACAGATGTTGCAACAAACAGAGTTCACCCTTTGACCCCAAGATCTCATTGCTTCTTTTCTCTGGTGCATGTTTAAATTTAGAGTGAAAACCCTCCAAAAATGCACGGGGGTGGGGTGAACTGTGAGGCAGGAGAATAATCTAATTTTGGAAAATCTTCCCTAGCAAACCCTCTCCAACTTCCACTTGTCTCACTTTATTTGTGAATGTCTTTGTCCCAGAAGCTGAAGACAGCTGAAATGTGCTCAGATACCACTGAGTGGCATTACATCATGGTACCCAAGTACATAAATTAGGTCTCCTTCTCCAAAATTATTTTCAGAAGATGTGACCAATTGTCATTCCTACTGTGCATAACACATTCCAGCAGATGACATCCCCTTGCCCACATTAGCCACATGCACAAACCCCTCTGTGGATCTCCATCTTTTTCCTCCACAAATACAAAAAGTTTTTACTCACCAGCAATGACAAAAAAAAAAAAAAAAAAAAAAAAAAAAAAAAAAAAAAAGACAAATCCATATTTCAATACTCCCATTCTTGCCCTATTTTTTTTTCATATTGTTTTTGCCATTCTTTTTGCACAGACTCTGCTCAAGACCCCCTGCTGCCTCCTGACCATCCTCCCATTTCTGCCCATTGTGGGACGTGTCCACTGCTCTGCTCCCAGCCAGCCTCTCCCGGCTCCCTGTCATTGGCAGGGCCAGCTGGCTGGAGGCAGGGCGGGCAGGACAGGCACAAAGGCAGCTGCCAGATCAGTGACAAACAGCTGGCAAGGGCTGAGGAACTTGCTGAGAGCTGCTGCTGGCTGTGCCGTGCTGTGCAGGGCTTCTGGCAGGGGCTGTAGCTGCCTCTGTGCTCTCAGTTTGAAAACCAAGCCCTGCTCCAAGGAAAGCAGCACTCCTGGAAAGCCTGCCTTTCCCACCACTGCTTGCTTACACTGCCAGGACACCCCAAGTGCTCCTGCAGGAGCAGGATAGAGGCTTCCCAAATGCTGTGTGACCAACACACTGAAGAAAACTGGCCAGGAATCTTTCAGATGAGCTGCCTAAAGGCTCCGAGAACATCTCTGCACCTGGTGCAGGGATCTGTGAGAACCTCCACTCTCTTTCTCAATGCTGGTTTTTCTCTCTGTCTGCATTTCTTGTAGTCAGAACCACGGAACCCAGTCCAGTTCAAAGAAGGAAGCTTTGCCATCCTCCCTCAGACCTCTCCCCCTATCCCCATGCTCCCTTGGGTGCTGCAGAGTAGCACTGCCAGTGACATGCAGTGTTGGGTCCTTGCCCCTACCAGAATTGGCTAATGCTCCATAGCAAAACTCCACTCCAGGAGCTGCAAGAAAATAAACAATAAAAACAATGAAGTTATAGCCATTATATCTCAGCACATAATTTTGAATTTGTCTGTCCTAGTTCTATTTGTTCAGAGAATGTTTTTCTGGGGAGATTCCTTCTCAGCTAAATGCTCTGTCAAAATTTCTCTCAGCAACCATAGTTTTTCACTCTGTTCCTTTCCTCTTTATGTTTCTCTCCTTTTGTCTAAAGTGCACCTCCCTTTTCTTTCTCACAGATGTATCTTACAGTATTTGTAAGATGTGTATCCATCTTAGCCTTTCAAATACCTTGTTTTCCAGCTAATAGATGAGTTTCAGCTTTTTACATCTGTACAAACTACTGTTGTCTGAGGCATTTAAACTCCTTAGAATATGAATTCTGTTTTTCTGTGCATCCTTTGTAATAAAGAAAAATCTAAAAGATGCAGAAAGGTACCCTGGAAACTGATATTCTATAAAATGATAGAGCACTTTTCAAGAATGAAGGAAAGACCAGAGATTAGAGCTGGCAGTTCTCCATTGTGTGGCCACTTACTGTCACAGAATCCAGCAAGAGACAGCTTCTGCCATTTCCTTTCAATTTCTCTGTATAAATCTGCTCTCACCTAAAACTTGACCACATGATAGTACATACTCACATTAAACTGATTACTTTTGTCTGAGCTGTGTTTAGAAGAGGCAGTTTTAACTTCCACATAAGAAATGTCCCTTCTGGAAATATCCCCATTCACTTCAGAAGGAGCTGCCTTTCACATCCCTCACAGACCTCTGCATTATGTTAACTTCATGATGATAACCAGGCAAAAGAACATCCAGCCTAACATCTGCATTTGAACTTAATTAAAATGTCCAGATAAGGTAACCAGACACACAGACATTAACCTAAAAATCTACAGGTTTCTGATACTATAGATCAAGTTCAAATTTTACAATTTCTGAGCAATATCGGCCACTTGCCAGAAAACTTGTTCCCAAATTCACTTCACTAACCTTGAAATAGTTTACAGTTAACCAATCTTCATTGCCATTCAAGGGGCTGAGTCAGTTCATGACCTGTTGAGCTCCTGCTTCCCCAAAGGTAGAGTGCAAGCACAGAAAATACAAGCAGTCAGGCTTCCACAAGGAAATAAATATCCCAACTGAAGCAATATTTAGGGCACCCTCTTCCTGCAGATACAGAATGCATCGGGAGAGCTGTTCATCTCGAGAGTGAGGCTATTCTAAGGAGATCACAATAGCCTTTCTCAAACAGTTTTAAGATTACAGAAGGAATTTGACCTGAGATAAGTTCAGAATGGGCTCACTCCAGGCTGGTGAGGTTTGGTTAACACATCCTGGGTAATGCATCCAGACAAAACTTCCCAGGGTGGCAAACTGTGAAAAGATCACCCCAAGTTATGGGACAGATGGCATCTGCAGCCACTGAAGGCATCTGCCCACTGCAGCAAACTGGGTAAAGAAGTATTTGCTCGTCTGTGACCACCCAAACCACACCCTGAATATGCCTCTGTGGGTTCCTGAAATTTGGACTGTAAATTAAACCACCGGATGGGAATTTGAGATAAGATAAAGGTGGTACTATTGTCCAAGTGTTACCCCAGGCATAAGAAGAAGCTAGTAAGCTGGGGGAGCACTGTTAATGGATCAAAAGAATCCACAAGGAAAATCAGCTCAGCTAAACTGAAAGCCAACTGTGCTGAAATAAGTCCCAACTAGGTAAAATTAATTCCAGTGGGGGAAGGTTGTTCACAACCCACCGACTCAAGAAACCCACTAACTCAAAAGAAGAGAAAGATTGAGCATGCAGGCTAATTAGCATTGGAAACAAGAGACACATTTAATCAATAGAACTATGTAACCAATGAGCATTAATTACTTTGTTTGCTAAGATGTGTAAATAGTGAAAAGTTTGAACAGCCTTGGGATCCTCACCAGTGAAAAGACCAGGCTGAAGAAGGACCAATGGGACCCATGGGTGGTGAATATCTTCTGCCTAATCTCTTTCCCCCTCTCTCTCTCCCCCTTCCCCCTTGCCTCTTTCTCTCTCTTAGCTCATATTTAAATAAAATCTATAGTACTGACTTTGGCATATGGTCTCATTTGCACCTTAATTCAGACAGAGGCATCTCTCAATAAATCAGAACATAACAACTGTAAGCAAGCTGGACTAGTTAAAGTACTGAGCATCCTTTTGGTTGACTCAGCAAGCTGTTTCTACAGTCCCATTGGAGCAAGAGAAGTATGGATCTATTTCCTCCTTTCTCTAACCTCACAGCTGCTGGGTCAAAGGATGTTTTAAAACCGCTAATATAACAAAACTGCATAACAAAATCCAATCAGATGCATTTTATTAATCTCTTGCAGAAGATGCTAACGTCACAAAAATGCAGATTTATAGGGGTCTTTCTTTTGAAAATTATGTTAAAATAGAACAAAATAGATAAATCAGTCAGACCAACAATTGTAGAACTTCAAGAAGTAAAGCGGGAAAGCTTTTATGCATGGATATGACCCAAAATTATTCAGAAAGTCTCATTAAAAGGAACAGGATGCAGCATTTCTAATGTTTCACCGTCTCTAGCTTTGTGATAAAGGTTTCGGGAACACACAAAATTAAGCTGTTCACATCGTTGGTTGCACATCATCTCTGAAGCCACAAGGAAGTACCTATCATCACTTTTTTTTTCCTCTCAGTTTTGTGGTATGCTGTTGGACTGCACACAGGAATGGAGACCAGAAACTCCCAATTTAGGATTTTCTTTAGGAGCATACACAGGTTACAAGCATTTCTGAACAAAGAGATCCTTACACCTAAAAGCCACAGGCAGTATCCTGCTGTGCCAGGTGGCAGGCAAACAAGAACGGCTTTAAAAGGCTCACAAACTGAGGAATGTAAGAAATGGACCTTGCAAGAAGACAGCAAAGGGATTCTATTGAAAATTAAGATTGCTATGGCCAGCAGGATACCAAATGGTCTCACAGGAGTAACCAGTGAGAAACTTCTCAGTAAAGCTCATGGGGAAGTGCTCTAGGAAAAAATGAGAATGGGATGGCGAGACAAGTGAAATAGAACTGATTTGTGCCATTTTTGTCAGCTTTCATCAAAAGCAGTGAAGACTGTGGGACCACTTAGAGGATGCCTAATAGATACCACATCATCCATTACAATCTACCTGTCTAACTTCACTTTTTCATTTGTCTTTTTGAACCATATACACTCCACAAACTGAACTAAGCAATAAGGCTTTTCTAACAGGTTTCTCTTATCCCGCTGAAATTTGCTTGCACCTGTGAAGCCAAGGGTTCTTTATATTTTCCCCCCATTTGCTGGATTTTCATATTTGTATATATTAAATCCAAAAATGAAGATGATAAAAGTGTCTGCTGAGTTTGCATTTCTGTTTCCGAGCACATTCTCCATCTGTTACGTCTCTTGCCTATGACATGTGAATTAGGAACCCACCTCAGAACAACTTAGACCTCCTGGATTCTACTTTTTTCAACCCCCCTCCCATTCATTCCATTATTGTCTCAGTAGCCACACCCCTATCTCTTAATTTATGCTCTTAAAATAGAAAGGAAACTCCCACAAATCATTAAAAGTCATGCACAGCAAAAGTACAGTTATACAAGGAGCGTTCCTTTTAGTGTCACAGATGAACATTTAGAGAAAGCATCCACATTGATATAATAGAGAAATACAGTGTTTATCAATATTTTGCCTCTGTTATGATTCACTGAAGTTCCTCAAAAGAAGTTGCTGCAAGTTTCCTCTGCTCAGATGGATTTTTCAGCCTTCTCTGACATTTTGAATTTTTCCTGTATGGAGCATTTTATGAATTCACCAGCTATTGCTCTATAACGAGATATGTTATTTATATTGGATCTACTCCTCAACCATTACTTATTTGATTTTACCTTTTCTGACATTTTGTTTCTCAGCCTACATATATGTATGCAAATCTGCCTAGAATATTTTCTATTTCTGTACAATTTTTAGTTCCCACAATTGCATATCTTCTACAGATTCATTCAACTCCCTATTCACTACCAACATCTTGACACTAGCAAACAGCCGTGCACTGAAAATTTTTTCCCATGACTTAATTTGGGAATCAGTTTTTCCCCATTTCCTTTGTCTGCCTATAAGTTTAAGATCTGAAGGTTTCCCTCTGAAACAGCCACACTAGTCTAAGCTAACTGAATTAGCCTTCCTTACATGCTGCATCTTAGTGAACCTCCCAGTCCAGAAACCATAAGGAACCCCATCCAGGCAGTAGATTCTGGAATAAAACCTCCTCTGATGAGGCAAAAAAAATCAAATTAATTGTATCTAACGACTTTGAAGCCCCCAGTAACAATCACGGTACATGGAAAGACCTCATCACTATCTCTGCTATTTCACAGTTTATTTCTTTCAGGCTCCTCAGATTAATACCATCTGCTCCTGGTAATTCACTGCATTTGTCTTTCTCAAGTTGCTTCATAACTTCCTCCTGAGAGACTGCAGTCTCTCTTAAGACCAATGTCTGGTTTCCCATAGGAAATGCCCTCTGAATAGCACCTTCCACAGAAAACACAGATGCAGGAAATTTGTTTGACTTCACTCTTAGCTAAGCCTCCTTTCCAGCTGACTCCTCATGGCCTATCATGCACAGTCACTCGTGCAATTTTCTAAACAATAACAGGTAACTCTGTGTATGTTGTACTGGAAATAGTTTTTGTATTTTAGACAAAGCTTTCCTGTAGTTATATGGCACAAAGTCACTTTATGGTCTCGAAGTTTCTTTATAGTGTTTATTCCCAACATTTATTGGGGTAGAATATTTCAGACAAAGAATAAATAGAATTCTAATAAATATTTTCTAATTTTAACCATTTTTCTTTATGTCCCCAAACAATTATGTCTCCCTGGAAGAATTTCCCTTGATTAGAAGTAAGCTGAGTCTTTTACATTCCTCACCTCAATTAACTCCTGCAATTACATGATGAATCTTTTCCTTTTTCCACAATCTCCAAAAAGAATTATCAAATAATCACTTGCTTGTGCTCTCAGTAAACTACTCCAGCCTACCATTCTGCAAAGGCCAATGAGGTTGTACACTAATTATGCATTGCCAGAGCTGCTAGTTTAGTAAGGAATGATTTTGGCTAAAACAACAATTTGGGTTTGAGTGTCTTGTATGGATGCTGCTCATTCAAACAGAACCAATAGCATGAAATCTCATTGATTCGAGAAATTATGGAGAGACATGCAAATTCTGCTGTCAAGCCAACAAAGCAAACAAACTAAGACACAACGGGATTAAAAGATGGGATAAAAGTCTGAGATCAAAGAATCCTCGTCAGAACCTCTTATGCACCAACAGTCACTTCTCATGCAAAATTAGTTGTAACTATACTGAAATCAGACAGGTAGAAAAAGCAATTCCCAGAACAATCAGAATTGTTGGTTTCCAAGGGGTTTATAGCATCAAATACCATTCCTTATAATACTGTTATAAACAATTTGGAAAGTAGTAAATGCTACAGAGAGCAGGTGTAGAGGACTTCCTGCAAGGATTTCCAATTAATAGGCAGCTGTATTCTGCACTTCTGCTTTACAGCACAGCAGATCCAACAGCAGTGAAACCTGTTCTCTAATTATGATGTGCCAAGTGGCTTAATCAGTTTGCAATCTTTCCTTTTCAGGTAAATGAAAACGCGATTAAATAAACAGTGTACAAAAGGTAAGTGAGTATCCTCTGAACAAAATAATTCAGGTCTAGGTAATGCTGAACTGTCATCAGCATCTTATGAAAGTGTGGAAACAATCAATCACAGAGTACTTTTCTAGATTTGAAAAAAAGAAACTGTGCAAAGATCATATGTAATGAATAAACTCTTAATTATGCCACTTAATATCTATAAGATGCCTTTTGTACACTTTTAGCTATGAAATACAGTGCTTCCTCCTACAGTAATAGTATTTAAACCCTTGATAGACAATTCTTGTAGAATCCTAGAAAATTCTCTAACAATGTCATCAGTTGTGTGACTATGATCTTACCAAATATTCCTTGACTCACTAAGTTGCTATTGATTTGCTCAAGGCAGGTGGGGCTCAGAAAGATTATAAGGAAATTAAACTGCAGATTGTGTCAACTGTATGGCCATAACAGCCACAAAAGGCAGAAGAAACTTTCTGAGAACCAGTCATGTCATGACTTACTGGTGACTTTTATTTCTACCTACCAAGCATTTGAAAAATGGATCATGCTTTGAAGCATACAGAAATATTATGCCTTCAAACCTTTACTAAAATTGTTCTTTGGAGAATTTCAGATATTACCTTAAAAGATTTTACTCTTTTTTAAAGGATTTTAAAATTCTATTTTTGCAGGTCTTCTAGGTATTTCTCATCTTGCAGAATAGCTGTTAATTGTACAAATAAAGGAAATAGTTTTTCATGTCTGTTGTTATGTGCTGTCTTTCAATTTCATTGAAAACACTCTTATTCTAAAAATGGCTGTAAAAATAGTTTATGTTCAAATAATTTTATCACTTATTTCTTAGCACATTTTTATTATGACTTTTTTCGCTCTCTTCTGCCTAAAGAAAGTAAGTCAGGGTATGGATTAATCATTTTAATTTTCTAAACTCTTGACATGAATACATCCCTTCCTGATGAGATAACCTGAACAAAACGCATAACAAAGTAAGTACTATTTCTGTTGTTAAATAACTACTGATATATGCAGATGACTTTATCATATCTCCTGAGCCCTCATTGGCCCTTGTTTAAAATATTGCTGAGATTGTGGTTTTTTAACTGGTTTTGCACATTGGTTAGAAGTCATAATTATATTTCCATAACAGTACCCAGGTGTCTTTCCTGAGTTAATTTAGGATACAGCAAGGCATATGACTAATTAAAACTTCATTTAGAACCAGGTACTCTTGAGAGCTGTGCATAAATGACTTTATGACATTTTTAAACATACAGAAAAATGATCTGAGGGAAAGACTCCATGTCTCTACTGTCTTATAGGCAATTAAATGTTTAAAAAATATATTCTTCTCTATCTTAGACTTTTGATTGTATAGAATAAGTAACAGAATATAGAAATTTTTTTCATGTTAAAAAAAACGTAAATGAAGAAGCTGTGACCCTCAATCTAATATTAACTGCTTTAAGTGTTGATGCAAATTTTACAAGAGAAGGCCAGGGAAGAGATTATGCAATGGGGTTATCAGAAGCCAGACTGGTCTCAGATACAATTGCTTGGTTCTTGCTCATAGACTCAGCTTGCAAACCCTGCAGGTAATAAAACATGGCTCTGGAAGAGAAAAGGAGTATAAAGTTATAAATAGAAATTCACTGTCAAATATTTCTTCAGCATCAGTGGAGACGAGGCACAGACGGAGAGGAGATTAAATCTACAGGAGACCTGGGGTATATTAATTAAGTGTCTGATATTGCAGAACACATCTAGGGTGAACATAACCAATCTTATCTTGGTGAATTGATTTTCTGATAGAGTCTTGAAGACTAGTGGCCAGTATCCTCGATAAAAGTCTTTACATCTACATTACTTAGTGAAATCAGGAAATAAGAATAGCATTCTGGCATTTATTAGATTTAGTTTAAATGCTAAATTCTTGCATGGCAAACAGCCATTTTCTCTAGAGTTACTGAACTTACTCCCTATCAGATCTAAAAGCAACTGTGAAAAATCTTTACATAAGCCTGCTGGGACTCTATAAAAGCCAAATGTTTGGGCAAGAGAGAATTTTTCATCTGATCTCCAAGTTTCCTAAAACATCACTCTCTTCACTGATAGAAGCTAGAAGAGACAGAAACTTTTGTGTAACTTATAGAAATGGAAAACAGAGATGTGCTGGGCTCTGTAATACTGTGGCTTTCTCATGCCTTTGAAAAAAAACAAATATTGATAGAACTAAGCAAAAGCTGTATTAAAATAATCTGAATAAGCTTGCAAAGCCAAGTAGTGAAAATAAGGAAACTTTAGGCAGCCTTCATTCAATCCCTCTTATTCTCCCTTACTCTGCGATACCACCCTAACACAATAAATCGTGCAGTCTGCATTATAATGAAAGGACAGTCTTCTGAAAATTTGGGAACAATTTGGGAACAAACTTAAGTTTGCATGTACATAAGCATACACTGATAATTTCTCCTTTTGCAAATTATTTTCCAGTGCTTACTTACAAATCACTTCTTTTTCCTAGCAGCCTAGTGATTTCCTTCTCCTTTGCATGCAGGTAGGAACCAATATAATTTTTGACTCAGAGTGAGGTTTTCTTCTCACCCTTCCAATATTTCTTTGTCTCTAAGCATATATACGAAATCAATGAGTAATATAAAAATAACTGGCTTTATTGCCCCTTAAAGAACACTGCATCAGCAAAATGATACAAAAAGAAAACTAGTAAGAGTTTCAAGTTCAGATGTTCTAAATATAGAACCTTGTCTTGGTAACAGGAGGATTGGGCAGGAAGAGACAAGTAAAAATTGTGTGGGAGAAAAAGAAATAATGAGAAAATTGTTACATTTTAAGATGAAACCTCAGTTCCTTCTACTGAGACTTCTACTTACATATACAATAAAATTTTCATTTTACTGTTACCTCTGACTTTTTAAAAACTCAGTGATGAGGTTTTTATTTTCTTGTGTAGCATCTACTGTGACAATGTCTTGCTTTGTGGTTGGTGTTCCTTGTGCACAGCTTTGTGGCTACATCAAAAGCTTCCTATATCAGATTTATTCCAGAGAATGTTTTAGCCAATAGAGACAACATTTAAGTTTGCTATATGATATATGGATGCTCCCCCTCAGCTCAATTTTACCTTCAGGTAGGTTCCACAGTCTTACTGGTGTATACATGTGTATCATCAGCAGAACAAACCATAAAGTATATAATTTTTTATATACTTTGATACCTGCTGAGTAGAACTGCACACGGTGGCATATACCCACTGAAAGCCTCCTCTGAGAAGAAATTTCATTAGAACAAACACAGCTGGCTTTCATGAAAATTCTGCTTTAAGCCAGTCATAGCAAAACAATGTGTAGTTGAGAGGAAGCCACCAGTAAACTTGAGAAGCTGGAGCCTGTATCTCAGCACTGTTTTTCCTCTGTGTCCATATGTCACTGGTCCTTAAGTAGCCCAAGTGGTGGCTGGAAAAGGTAAAGAGGCGACTGATCAGTTGTTCAACGTATGAATTCATTTAAAGTGTCATGGCACTTTACAGGTATTAATCACACAAACTTTTCTCTTCTCCAATCCCCAAGCCCGTGCTATAGGTACAACTCCTGGCTAGTTTCTCTGTGTAGGCCAGATCATCAGTAGCCAGGACGAACTTCTAAAGCCAGTTTTCAGATTTTAACCAAAGAGTTTTGACAATCTATTCAAGTAATAATACAAACACATTGTATGTAGATATATAAAATATACATTCTATAATATATGTATTATATTATACCTTGCATGGGCACATACGTGAGCATATACACACATGGTTAAGTATAAATATAATACTTGCAAAGGAGCATCAAGGGGAATGAATAGAAGAATTATAGTTATTTACTTTTTAATTAATATGGACTTGAAAAGTTCAGGGAATTTTTTTAAAGCCACACTGAAGTTAGCAGTAATATTTTACAGCTATTAGTGCAGGACCTTGTTGTGTTTTCCTTTCTACAGGGGTTGGGCCCCTTATGGTGTTTTGTTTTCATAGCTCTTTAGATCTGAACAAACTCGAAACTAAATTAAACTCAACTAAAACCATCGTGGTTAATCTAGGTGTGAAGCAAGACATGAAAAACAGAATTTTGCCCAGTTTCCACATGAAAAAATAATCACCCATGGCTGAGTCACAAAAAAGTTAGCCCATGTCTACCAGAAAATGCTGAAACTTTAATTTCCTTATGAAATTAGTCTAGAGTTTTGGGGATAGTTTAGTTAGTTAGTTAGTTAGTTAGTTAGTGTTTAAGGAATGAAGATTTTAAAAATCCCTAAAATACTTACCTACATTTTTCTAAATTTCTTAGAATCTGGGAAGGACTATGAATCTCAATCTTCTTTATATTTGGAGATACAAGAGGGACTCGATATGAAAAATTTCTTTAACAAAAAGAAAGAGACAAAGAGAGAAAAAAAAAGACTAAATTCTCATTAAGAAAACGCCTTTCTACTAGAGTAGGTGTACTTGAACTTTTATCTCAGTTATGAGGAGGTACACACATGAAAATCTTAGAACTGCAGTTTAGTAACTGAAGCAAGCAGCTTCCTCACTCAACTTTATCATTCAGATCAGCACGAGACAACTCTTCTCACCAAAACAATACATCAGCTGAAATGAAAGGGCCCTTGCTAATTCTATACTCTTTTATGTGCAGAGATCTTTTCATTCCCTGAAACTATTTGTAATCTTCTTAAATTTAGATAATTTATAGCTTCTGTCCTCAATATGCAGTCGATATTATAAAAAAGAAACATGAAAATGATGACCATAAAGTATGGTTTCTTTACTTTTCTGTAAATGATTTGCAGTTATACTGTAAAAGTGCTGTTAACTTTTGTGACAAAATTACTTGGGATTTTTCCCTTTGTCAACAAGTTATTGGTATTTCTGTAAGAACAGTAAACTAGGTAGGATGTCTGGGAAAATAGAAATTGCCACTGCAGCAGTTCAGCATCCTGATGCTTCATCTTGTGCCAACAAGAGGAGCCAGTTCCAGAAGGTGAGGCTCCTTGTCTTCATGCATGGAATGTGTTTTGCATACTGCAAGGGTCTGACAGAGTGAGACTTCCTAAATGACAGGGGGAGGTTTCCAAGAGACCAGTAGTCACTGGCAGAGGTGGCAGCAAAAGAGAAAGTCCATGGGATGGATGAAAATGAGCCATGAGGAAAGTACCCCAGGACAAAAGGGAGAGTTACCTACACATCATTGTTATTTCTGTTTGTTTCACTATATCACTAGGAGTTTTATTACTTGGGAAGGCAGTTAATTAGCATGGCCCAGATGTGAACAAAACCTGGTTCTTCAGCATTCAAGAGCTTTTCAATCTCTCAGAAGCATTCACTAATAAAAAGCCTTACAAAGCATCTTTGGCTAACTGATCACTGGTCACAACTTGCTGTTGTCATCAACTTGTGAGGCAAATAAAGCACTTTGAGGTACTCACCCATCTGGCTCCTTCTGCAAAATCCCTGTACATGCACTAGTGGCTTGGTGAATATACAAAGATATGAAGCATGTGTTCCTCCCCTCCACACCTAAAATAACCTTTACACATGTTAATTAATTACTGCTTCTGTATGCCTTAGATCTTTGCAATAGCAGTTTATTATAAATTGCAGCAGAGGATAAAGGAAAGACAAAGAGATATAAGGCAGTGCCTTAAAGTTTTTACCTTCAGTTATCCCTGAAATTTGTTACATGGCAGTATACAAGCAAGAGTTTTTTTAATGGGAAGCTAAACAATAAGTATCTTAAAAAGAATTTTCCATCAAGCAGCAAAGTAAACCCAGAGTAAAGACATCTCCACTAAAAGAATGATTCTTATTTAGAATGAGATGTCAAAAACCTCACTGTCCATGGAGCTGTAGGTTTTGGGCCTCTGGAAATCCTAACCATAACCATTAATGGAATTTTGGGCTTGAGGCTGAGGCACCCAGAAACATGAGATGCCAAGGTTAGAAAGGTCTGGAGAGAGGAATACTGGCAGAGTGCATTGCCCCACTCAGCATCCTGTACCAGTCACAGAGCACAAGCCTTGCAAAATGGGCCCCCCGTGGAGCTGGGAAGCTCAGCCACAGCTGCCATTAGGGTTAGGGTTCAGAGAGCCACAAAGCCCACAGCTCCAAGAGCCCTGGAGGTGGGAAGAGGTGCGCAGCTGTGCACTATCATTGTTCACCCCTTTGTAATCTGGGACACCCATGATCCTGGGGACCTCAGCCTTAGCCCTGAGATGTCATTAGGGTTAGGGTTAGAGATCACAAAGCTACAGAAGCTGCAGCTCCAAGAGCATTGGGGCTGGAAAAGGCATGACATAGGGAGCACACCACTGCACCATCATTGCCTCCACACTTTACCAAACAGGAAAACCAATGCTGCTGGAGACCTCAACCTTGGCTCCCAGCTGCCATTAAGGTTAAGCTTCAGGAAGCCATAAAGACTATAGCTCCAGGGACACTGAGGCTGGAAAAGGCATGCCAAGAGGGGCACGGCACTGCACCTATGGCATTCATCCTAACCATTTTTCCAATTTGGCATATGCATGGTCTCCAGCTGCCATCAGTGTTAGCCTTAGGATTCAGAGATCCACAAAGGCGAGAGCTCTGCGACACCAGGGATGCAAACAGCATGCCATGGGAAGCACTGCTCTTGCAGTGTTGCACTTCTGGATGCAGTGAGAAAGACAAAGGAGAGACAGATCATTTGTCTAGGGTTGGGGCTGACCCTGCCTCAGGCCAGGGAGAGGGATGTCTGCACCTCCTTCAGCTCAGGCTAAGTAAAAACACAAACATGCATTTATTCATAATATTCAAAGCAGACAACACAACCACAAATGTTTATGAAAGATGTAGGCAGAAAAAATAAAAGCAAAAATATGCTTGATCTGCTTATACTAAGGTAACATGAGAAAGTTCCCTCATTCCATTATTCAGTGGATTTGCTGTTTACTTCCTGATGAGATGACAGTTTCTGCCTTCGCCCATGCTTCCTTTTTGAACTGATAGCACAGCTTTTGTAGCCAATGGGTCCTTTGAAACCTCCAAAAGGATAAAAACTGGCTTAATCTTTCACTCCTAAATGTTTTTCTTTTTCTGTCTGAACTGAGAGACAGGTTGTTCATCTTCAAGAGCAGACTAAGCCATAGAATCATAGAATGGTTTGTGTTGGAAGAGACCTAGAAGATCTAGTTTCAAACATCCTGAGCAGGGAGCCTTCCACTAGACCTGGTTGCTCAGGGCCCTGTCCAACCTGACCCTGAACACTGCCAGGGATGGAACATCCACACTTCTCTGGGCAACATGTTCCAATGTCTTGCCACTCTCACAGTAAATAATTTCTTTCTAGTATTTCATCAAAACCTACCCACTTTAAAGCCATTTCCCCTTTTCAAATGTCCCTTCTTGTCTTATCCCAGAAGGCTGCTATAAAGCTGCTCTCCAACTGCAGCAGTGTTGCAACCACCATCTACTATACTGCTTTATTAGTAATTTATTGGATTAGTTCTATTCCATTAGTACCTAGAGTAATAATTTTAATAATATTAAAATATTAATTTAATATCCATTGCTAATATAAATATTAATTATATTTATCTATGAATAATTTCCTAAAGAGTGCTCCATTAGGAGTCTTCTGTTTCTCATAACTGATGACCACAAGACTGTGGCTTAATGAGTCTGAATGCTGTGTCCTCTCCCTTTGGCAGTTTTGAGCTGGCACTCAGTGAGGACTGCATCTTTTATTGAACCCTTCATTCTCCATCATTTCATTCTCAGGAATCTGTGTGCTTGTAGCACACTGGCTGCAGATATTTCATTACTAATATTTGTCTAGAGGAGACAGCAATCAATCAGTGAGGCAGCAAAAACACATTTTGGGTGGCTGGTCCTGAACCTCCACAGAGAAAGATGTGGCACATAATCATAGATCTGCACATGGATTTGCAAAAGGAAGATGGGAATGGGAAACAATCTCCATGTTCTCTGCTTTGGAGGTCCTCATGGATGTAGAAGAAGCAAAAATGGTTTCATTGGTTGTCTGTTTGCTTTTACACAGAAATCTTTAACTACTTCAATTGTTATGCTTGCCCTTGTAACAAAGGCATGTTTTGTTGACACACTTATTTAATTACGAGACTGAAGTTGATGCTCTGACCTGTTACACACCAGGAGATTACAAAACGGATTGGGGGGCCCTTTTGTGTTAAAGAGCATTAGTGGAGGACACCAATCATTTGCTCAAACTGGGTTAAGGTCCAAAATAACTTTTGTCTATTGGTTCAGATTAGGTTTGTGGGCTATTGTCACCTTACAGAAGGTAGAAAAAAGAGGGCACAAAGATACAGGACATGCTAAGGTATACAACTCTGAACAGAGTCAAATGGTCCCACGCCTGTGTTATGTACCTATTGGATCACGCTTCCAAAATGGAGTGTTTACTGAAATCCAGAAGAATTCTTGTGTAGTTAATCCATCAAATGATTAAAAGGGTAATCAAAAACAACAAAAAAAAAGGAGGGTAAGAGAGGGAAAAGATGCACTAAGCAAGCAAACAAACAAGAAAACATTTAAACTAGAAGTCATCAAATTAGCATGACTAATGACAAGCTGAAATGATGGCAACCTACTGGCAGGAAGGATTTCAAAGACTCGGATATTGTCAGTCTATCATCCTGGAGATAAAAAAGAAGAGTCATTAATATTCAAGAATTTGCTTTTGAAGTTCTGGATCATTCACATCCCCAACACAGTTTTTCCATATAAGCCACTGGAGAAGGATTGAATTACATAGCAGGTTATATAGATGATGAAGTGGGAAAAGGAATGGTGACGATAACAAGAGCTTCTTAAATTTTAAGTTCTTGTACACAAATGAAAGAGGAACATACTGCTTAAATTAGCAGAACAAACAAAGCAAAGAATGGATAGAAACCTCAAGTAGGAATGATTCAGCCTGTAAACCTGAGGGCTCAGCAGAAAAAAAATGGACAATGGAGAAACGGAGCTTTAAACTGGATTACAAGAAAGAAAATCTGACTCAAAAGGTTATTGGGCTAAAGATAGGCTGCCAAGAGAAATACTTAAAGATACAATTATCAAAGAATTTAACAGGATAAGCAAAGAGTATTGATAGTCTTGTAAAAACATTCTTGTATGGGATGAATTCACCATGATAAAGTCAGTGGCCCAGACTAGACAGAACTGTGACTTTTTACAGGCAAATTTCTCTTAAAAAAAAGAAGTGGAATTCCTTTTACTCACTTCCAGTAAATTAAAGCACATCAAACAATCTTTTTTACACTTAAATGCTGCAATGTGTTTGTCCCCAGAGTGTTTGTGCCGGGCCCAGGTTTACAGGGTTACAGCATTGTCATCTGACACGAGCACAGCATTAATGGTCAGGGCTGAAGCAATGCTTCTGTCAGCAGCATTGGCTTGGGCAAAGGAGCTTCCAGGTCCAAGTGCCAGTGCGAGCTTCTGCTGCCATATGGCATGGAGACAAGCAGCAGGGTCAGCATTTCACAGTGTGTTGCCTGGTTTCCTTCCTCAGATTGATGAGCATTAGCCAAGGAGCTGTTCGTATAGGCTTGCAAGGCAGTAACACTTGTGTAATCAGCCAGTGTGGATTTTTAATAAAAATTAAGATAATCTAAATGTGTCGATATTCACAGGGTTTCCCCTCCCTGATCTTTTTCTTTTCTTTGTTAGGGCTGAGTGTTAGCTTCTAAGGAAACCTAGATGGAAAATCAATGTTTCTTTCAAGAAGAAAATTAAAATTATGAAAGAGGGGAATGATTTTATCATAAAAATACTCACAGGATCTCATTGAAGAGATCTTTCAACAAGAGCTGCATTCATTGTCAAAAAAATTAAGACCAGCACATTCTGTGCTGGAAAGATCAAAATTATACAATTCTAGGACATTAGGAAACCTAGGACAGGAAGTCCAGTAGCGAATATTTTCACCTTTAATTTCAGTGCATCAAGACAGAAAAAAGGAAAGCACAAGGGTACTTCTGTCTTGCCAAAAACCAGGAAGGATAATAGCAGTGCTTCACACTCAGAGATGAAGCAGAAGTAGGAGAAAGACAAGGAAAAGAGGAGGGAGTTGTGGCCTCCTCTCAGGCTTTTATTCAGTTATGCTGCAGAACAGTGAGATCAAGTCCTCCAGCTGCAAGTGGAAGAAGACTCCTGAAGATCCATTGTACTGCCTGCTACTCGAAGCAGCATCAAGCCAGCTCTCCACTCATCCCTTCAGCCACCTCAACCCTGAAAGAAAGGCCCTTGCAGAAAGGCAGCCAGGTACAATCACCAAGATGCCCTTTTGGGCAGAGCGCTGCAGGCTCCCATCCGCCTCTCTTTGGCACAAGAGCCAACAGCTAATTTAGGCTTCTCTCAGTACTGAGTTGCTGATTTTCACAAAATTTCTATGCCTTTAACTATTTATGGGAATTCAGCCTGTTCTCTCCAGATTGGTTGAAATCAGCCAACAGACTCAGAAGTTGTGAGGGGAGGAGTGGGCGAGGATGACAGTAGGACATGAAGAGAGGAAAAGAGGTAAGAGTTAAACTAACAGTATTCTGGCACTCAAAATAGTGATTTATTTTCCACAGATACAAGCAAGTGGCGGTATGTTGACAGCTCTGGGGCAGCCTCACTGGAGTGTAATTTAAGACACATGAAAGACAGCACACATGAGACTGAACTAAAGTCCTATGGGAGATTTTTCTTCCACATTTGGACTTCAAGTAAGTAAGTAAGTAGCAAAGAGTTGAATACTTGATTTCTAGCTATCCTGTTCAATTTTCTGACAAGCCTAAATCTCCATTATCTTCCCACTCACTGGAGGGGTAAGCACACAGCACTGGTGTCCCAGGAAAACAGCTGTATGAGAGATCTTGTTGCCTTTTGTGGGCTCACATTGAAATGTATGGCCATTGTGGGGCAAATTCACATGGTTTTGTATCAGTTCACTCCCTCTTACCTTTTTCCTTTAATTGTTTCTGGAGAAGGACTTTGAATTTGTCTGATCTCTAGGAATTTTAGTGCTACATGGTCATGGTTATGGTATTTTGTGGTTTGGCTTTCTCAATCTAGCATATGTATATATATATATGTATATATATATATATATATATATATATATATATACACACACACACACATCACTCTCCTTCTCATTCAAACTCCAGTGACCAACTGAGTCCCTCTCTCAGGATTTTATCACTGGCCTCAGGGCAGAACAAGCCAGTTTTTGCCAGTCTGTGACACAGTGTGGTCACTAAACCTTTCCAAAGGCCTCAGAAAATTTCCAATTATGATACCTTCAACCTTGAATCCAAGGAGGAATCCACATCTTTGTTCCAAGTATAGCTGCTACAAGGAACACAGGTTGACACTTTAATGGCAACCAGTGCATATTTTACACAAATTAGGCTACTGAGCACATTAATGCACTCAGTCAGTGAGTGTGGTACTCAACAAAGACTTTTGGGTTAAATGGGAAAGACTGCAGGGAATAAAGACCAGATTACCCTGACAGAGAAAAAGGGAAGAATATGATACTTTTTCATTTGGTACAGACAAATTAGAAGAAAATACTGTAATTAATTACTAAAGATGTTTTCTTAGCAACAATGCAAACATCATCCATGCTTCTCAAAAACCATCAAAGTTTTCTGTCACACATAAGTGAGGGAAAGGTTGTGGTTTTGCCACTGATGCACAGAAAATTACAGAATTTTGGGAAAAAGAAAAAAAGAATCTGAGTTTTCTCCTCCTTCAGTCAATGGAAGGGATCACTACTGCAGGAATGTGATGGGACTTCTCGAGTGCACTTCAACCCATCATTTCAAGATGGGTACAAATTGCTGTGAAGAATCAAATTGCTGTGCCCCAGCAGCGGCATTGTGGTCTATAGCACATTTCTTCTCTCTCTGTTGTGGCTCTCAGTGCAGGGGGTGCAGCTTGTTGGGCCACTGTGCTTTGCTTCCAGCTCTGTGGCTGCAAAGTCTGCAGGTGTACATTATTTAGGGGCTATTTTGGTGAACATTAAGGAAAGAGTTTTTAGGAAAAGTGATCTAGGCCAAAATATCTTCCTCAATTGCAGTTTGGTTTGGTATTGCCTGATCAAAAATGAGATATTTCATATTCTTAAGGAAAAACTGGAAATGACAAATTCATCACTTAATCAGGCTAATGTAGTAAATTAAGAGGTAATTCTGAAGAAATAATGAAAACTCTCTAGTGGCATATTAATTATGACTTTCATCTATTTATAAGGGAGGATTATGGATGTGGGCAAGAATAAAAAGATATTTTCAGGGTCAGTGAATTTATCTTTTCAGGTATCTAACAGAAAAGAATAAATTGATTTCCCTCAATGCAGGTAATTTGAGTAGTCTTGGACCAGATATGTCAGTTTTTTACTATATGGCAAAATTAAACTTGCTATATATCAAACTTCATTATTTGCTCAAACAAATATATGCAAATTCATGCTCTTGATCAAAAATATGCAATCTCTGATAACAGACAACCGTCCCAGTGCTAGAAGTTTAACTTGGTAATTGTAATGTCATTTATTAATTTCTTACCGTGGATTTTGTTTCTCCTACCTAGAGCTGACATAAAAGGGTTACAGTCTGGGGAGTATCCTGAAACATTATGGTGTGTACACATGGTAATTGCACGTAAAATAGCAAGACCAAACTCCATGTTACATGAAGGGAAATAAAGAATGAATTACTGATTTTCATTAAGATGATTTCTCTGCCTGGAGTGCAATCTGTCTGCAGTTCAGAATGAGCAGCTGGACATAATCGGGAGCCTGTCTTCCTTATCTACCTGTTGCCCAAACAGGAGAACCATGATAAGACTTGGATAGTTCTTTGATGTAATACTACTAATCTTCTCCCCTCCCTTACCCCGATTTCCAAAGTCCCATTTCCCTGAACATCACTGAAACAAGTAACAGGAGGCAAGTTGGAGTTTTGAACATGTTTTCTGTTTAGAAAAATGAAACCAAAAGCCCAACTCCACATCCATCTGCTTTCCAGGGAAGACTTGGTTATGACTATGTACTGCTGATTTGCAAGCTGCCCACAGGGTTTCCATTTGCTTCCTGATGCCTGCTGCCCCATTTGCTGCCTGGCAGCTGCTCACAGCCAGTGCACAGGCAACAAACCAGCACCAATAACTGCGCTCTTTAGTCCCTTTGCAAAAGCAAATCTTTTCAGATTATCTTGGATTCAAACATCTTTCAAAAAGAGGATTTCACTGGCCTTCATTTAGCAAATGGTAAATGGTATTTCAGGCATCAGCAGAAGCTGCTGCTGACTCTGCAGGGCAGAGGAACCTCATGACTACTGTTGTTTCCTGGCAGAGACCAGCAGTGAAAATGCTGGCACACAGCAGGTCAGAGTTTACATTTCTACCTACACCATAAGTGGAAAACATAGCCCAGTCAGTGCATCTTTGAGGCAGAGCAAGAAGCTACAACCAGGGCAGCATTTAGGCTTAGGGTTTTAAGCAGCTGCCTTTTCCCTTATTGAAGATTAAGTGGCAGCAAATAATAAAGCTGTATGTCATCTACCACCTGTGACTGCAATGTAGAGTCTGTGCATATCTTCCATTATCGTCCTGTAGAAAGCATTGCAAAATCCTAAAGCATGGATGTAATTTGAAGATAACACATGATGCTTCCTCTCCACGTATTTCTCTTTTCACTGAGTGTATGCAATATTTAAACATACCGTGCTCCAACTTCCACCAAGTCTTTCTTCTTTTGTAATTGTGATATTTTTTCACAGCACCCCACTCTTTCAGTTTATTCAAAACAAATTCTTTCAGATTCTTTGAAAGTCCAAATATAAAGAACAACAGTGTAGAACTTAATCCCAAAAGACACAACACACACTTTTCACCCCTTACCCCTCACTGTCATTTACTATTTAAGCCACCACTGCTGTTGAAAGCAGTCCCATCTTCCCACTGCACTAGTCAATTTTTTTATATCCCATTTCCTTGCATGCTGGTGTATGGGAACAATGAACAGAAACAGGTAATTAATGCAGGGCAAAGCTTTTTTATTCCCTGGAGCAGTTTCCTTGCTCTGTTTTACACACAGATGTACAATATTTTCACCTCACAAGAGAAGTGGAGTGTAGGAAAGGAGAAAGAAACAAGTGGCCTGGAGAGGCTGGAGGTGTGTGGAAGGGAGCAGAGGAGAAAAGGGTTGACAATGAAGGTTTGTGAAGGATTATGGTGTTCACAAATCATTAGCCTTCATTCTGGCATGCCAAAATCTTGTGCTGCCAGTAAGATGGAGGACAAACTCTTTGGGAGGACAAAATCCAAAAGGGAAAGTACCACATGCCGCATAACCCTGTTGTCACTT
This sequence comes from Sturnus vulgaris, assembly GCF_052056855.1. Lineage (NCBI taxonomy): Eukaryota > Metazoa > Chordata > Aves > Passeriformes > Sturnidae > Sturnus > Sturnus vulgaris. The sequence goes on from NC_142244.1 coordinate 53,811,791, forward strand.
AATAATCCCTGTGAAAAAAAAAATTCTAGACAGACATCTAACAGACTGTTTAGTTTTGCAGCTATGTCCTGCATCAAGAATTATTCCATGAACCAGTGGTTAAATTGCAACTATTACGTTGTAAATGAAAGTAGAGTTAAATACTTTTATAAATATAGATAAAATAGCACTTTTCCTGCCTTTTATCAAAAATAATCAGAGAGCCCTGATGGGATCTCATATGATTTGTAATTTTTATACTCCAGCACACTTGCTGATGATGAATGAAGTACAAAATTACAATTTAATCAATTTTCAGAACAAATGAAAGAGTACACTATGCAATGCATTATCCTCTGGTCCTTTACTCTATTTCTTAATTCACCTGCTAATTCCTAAAATCCAGTCATTTACGATCAAACTTCCAATCATTGGTGGGATTTAGCAGGCTTCCACTGTAAAATGGCATTCATATTTCTCATGAGAGTTGGTATGTATAGTGTTGAAGGGCACTAGACACAAAGCCTGTCCATCCACAGCTGAACTATGTTTGATTTCCATACCTCTATCCAAACTCACCACCTGTGCTGGGATATTAACACATGAAGTGAGATTTTTTTGACTACTTACATCCTTTTGTTATAATCATGTTCATCAAGACTCACTGTGGTACAGAGGTTTACGTGGGAAAGCTAGGATGTGGCTGCATGACTAATTTTGAAAACTTGTGCACAGCTTCTCAGAAATGCAGCTGGATCCAGCTCCTTGGTGGTTTGCTTATGATGACTGAATTGAAATATATTGTAATCATTCTCTGCTCAAGAAACATGAACTCATTAGAAGCTGAGGGTAGAGCTGAAGTATTGAGTGATTTTTCCTTTTCTACTCTTTTATTACCTACTTGGAGCAATTATTTTGTATAACAGTAAGCAGCAAATTAAAAACTAATCTCATAAATTAAGGTGATAATATCAGATGTAATTTCTGTTGATTCACATTTTGAAAAATTTTTCTTTCCTCCTTATTTTTGCAGGAATATGTAGCGTATGGGACTTATTTATTTAGTATCTTAAAAATTAAAGATTCCATTATGCCAATAAAATATATGGCAATTTGAGTTTTCAAAAAAAAAAAAAAATTCTAAATTTAAATAACTTAGAAACCTGTTTGAAGGCCACCACTTCCTTAGATGACTTTTTAGCAGGCATGAGAAAAGTGCTATTTAATTTCACACTCCAGTAATCCTTTAACAATTTCCTTTCAGGCAGAATATAAAATCTTATTATTAATTCCTTAATAAAATAAAAAATAAGTTATAGGGGATATGTCTTTAACCTTGGACCAATTTGAGCAATTTTTTCCCCCTCAGATAATACAGCAAAGATCAGCACAAATGGCAAGTGATAAACTGGCCTCTGGGAAATACTCGAGTCCTCCTCCTCCTCCTCCTCCTCCCTTGGTTTTTTTCACATCGACTCTCTGGAAATGGCTCTTTGGAACTGCTTGTTTTAGTATCAGTCAGTCAATGTGATTCCTCCCAACCCTTAATTGGCAGTGGCAAAAGTTATCAAAAGCTAAGTTACTCACATTAAATTCTATCTTCCTATTATCGTGAAGCATTGTCACAAAGATTACACCTTGTTAAGATTAATGATAAACACCAAATTATCAGAAGTTCATATCTCAAGGGCTTATTTGCATTTTCCTACTTGTTTGAATTTGCTGAAGGCAAAAAATATCTATCACTCTCTTTTGTGAGATACAGCACCAGGAATTCCCTGGGACATTGTATGTACACTTTACAAATAATCCTCTCCTTCAATTTACCAATACCTCTCTTTCCAATTCTCACTCTCACCATATGATGGAACCCAACTTTGATAGCTGTGGGCATTCTGTTTGAAAAGAAAACAAATGTATGGATGCTCTTATTCATATAAGACCTGGCAGGTCTTACTGGCAGGCTTGAAGCATTCCTGGCATCTAATGGAGAGGCACAGGTCAAATAAAACAATTACCTCCAAAGGGTAATGGTGGTGGTAGTAGAATAGTAATAGCAGCAGCAAGAACAGTTGTGGTAGTAATGTCAGCTCTTCCTGAGAGTAACTCTAGACAAGTAAGCTAAGCTTCTTTTCCATCACTGCTTTTTTTTTTTTCAAGACACATAAAATTATATGTGCATGAGTAACTCATCACTAGCATTAAAATGTGTTAGACACACAGAAATAAAGCTGTCTTCTGGCTTTTTGAGTCCAGAGTCTCCCTACATCAGGAAGCACTATGAGGACATATCAGAAACACCTCAAGAAGAAAGCTTTTCATGAACAGATCAAGTAGCACCTAACAATCATTTGGAGTTTCTCAGTTCCAATGGTTCTATTGGAAAAGTTCTCAAAAATCTGACTGATCAGTTGGTCAGAAACCATCTTCCAAATGTTAGTCTACCCTTGTCATGGCTAATCACTACCTATGTGCTTTCTCTGGCTCTATCATTTGGTGCAAACAGTTATTTTCCCAATCTGATACTTACACGTGGCTTGACAAAACGTGCAGCACTGTAGGTGGGTGCTAAAAAAATGGGTGCCAAGCTCTATCTAGTGTCACCTTCCAACCCACTTAGGTAGGGAGAATACTTCTGGACATGACTGAGCACTGTGGTTTATCACCCAAGTTGATCACTAAGAGATAGATTAGGAAGACACCTCCATTACAGGTGGATCAATCCACCAATTGTTTATTTCATGGAGACTTTGTCCCTTCCTGTGGCCCCTGTTGCACAAAAATTCAGGCAACATGAGACCTCAGTATAGCAACTCAGTTCTTACTGAAGCCATTTGGCATGGGCTGTCCAAGTATATATGCACACAAATATAAAATGCATAGACATCACTTTTAAAAAGTTGTCATTTCCCAAAAGGACCCAGTGAGGTAGAATTGCTATTAAAAACAATTAGTTTGCAGCCATTTTTTAAACACCTAATTGCCCCACTAGCCTGTATGCAACACTACTTCAAACAGCTACACACGGTGTCATTTAGTGAATATATGAGGAAAAGGTCTGCATTATGTTTGCTAAAAGGACTAGGATTTCAATTCCATGTGCCACTGGGTGTGTTTGATTTGTGTATTAATTATGCCTGTTTGTAGCTGTAAATTTGCTCCAGATTAGTAGGTGATTGCTTCCACGCACAGATTCACTACACCGCATGGCTCCCTTGTACTTTTATAGCTTTCAAATGCTTCCATACTTATGCTTTTTAAATTGCTTTTGATACCTATCTTATTCAGCATGAGCTTTCAACTCTGTCTTATTCAGATTTTTTTTTTCCCCCTAAGAGAAAAAGGGGAATGTCCTTTTGATTTTTTTTTTCCTGGATCCCTTTCACTGGTGTATTGTCAGCTTTGTCCACGGTGCTACTATAAAACACAAGACAAAACTACTTCTTTTACCAGTCTTACAGGGAAATTCAGCACATTCACATTTAGTATTTTTTTTGTGGAATGACTTAAACTAATGGGTTTAGGAATTACATGAGCACTCAGCAGGGTGTATACATACCTGTTAAGTGTGCAAACTTTAAATGCTTGTCACGTCAAAATAAAACTTTCCCACATGTGGAACATTTTTGCTCTTGATCACTGAGTTTTCTTCCTGGTTTTCAAAATGCCCAAAAGTTCTGAGCTGTCACCCTTGTAGTTAAGACCTGTGAGATATGCTTGAAAATGTGACACATCTGAAATGAGCTGCATAAAAACCGCCTTTGTGTCTACGAATGTTTGTGTACACTTAGAAAATAAATGTTGAATAGGTCAAGCTGATTTCTTTCATATTTTAGGAAAAGAACCACTCTGAGCTGAAAAATTGTATGCCAAGTTTCTGCCTGAAGCAAATTTTTACAATCAAATTAAAAACCTTTGAGACTAAGAGTTTATAATGGAAATACTAACACAGCCTTAACCATGGCAGCACTAGCAGGCACTGCAATAATATTAGGAAAGCTCTCCCTGCCCACAATCTAAACTAAATAAAAAAGATGCCATTTCCAACATATACCCCAGGCTAGCAAATAACAATGATTTAATGTACTTGCCCTGTGGTAATATAGTACCACTGCAAACCTCTGAGCCAATTTTTCTTTTCTTTTCTTTATTTTTTCTTTTCAAACATATATGCCCCATAGGGAAAGGATTGCAATTTAGCTCTTATTTGTGGATATATCGCTTTCATTTCAACAATTCTTGAAAGCCTTCCTGCTGTCACATGCTACTGTGTGCAAGCACCCAACTGAATAAAGACCCACCAGGCTTTTTCAGGAGTTTATTCACAGGTTTGGCTTTGCTTATTGTAGTATGCACCACATTTAAATTAGATGAGGGCTACTGTAAAGCAATAACATTGTCGATGACTGGAATCTCACTTTCCCCTCTAACAGTCTGAAGCAAATTAATGTATTGGTTGTTCATTAACAAGTAAACAGTTTCTGCTACAATGTCAAGGAAAAAAGAATGTGTTCATTAATATGAACAATCTTCATCTACAAAGATGATTTACACAATGCATGTAATGAGATAGCTTTCCCCTAACTAGTACACTACCAAACTGAAAAGCTGATTCTTAGGACTTTCTTGAAATTACAATATTGTTTGTTTACCAATAAGAAAGACAGTCTCAGTCACCTATGCCACCATTGTAAGCTCTATAATAAGTACTTAAAAAAAGAGAGATTTCTGGAATCACTTGTGGAATTAATAAAATTGGTAACTACAGACTTACACTGCATCAAGGATACATATTATTCCTGTGATAACTTGAGCTAAAAATAAGATTATTTTGGTTATAGAAATTCCTTAAACAACAACACTTAAATTATTTCAAACTTGAATTTTTTCAAGAATTTTCTGAAAAAATCAGCAAACACTGGCTAAAAAAGCAAAGCAGTTTGGATACACCAATGTAATCAGCATGCCTAGTGCTTTTCTGTTAACCCTCTGAGTAGAACCATAGTATTCTGGATTTTTTGTACATTAATGCTATGAAAACTGTAACTTACAGAAATACTACTTTAGATGTCATGACTCAATAATCATGTTCTAAATATATTTGGGCTAGGCACCTCATCTCATGAGTGATTAATCCATACTAGAATTTTAATTATCTGTTAGAGAAGCCAGTCTCTAGCACCTATATGGGAAGCTTAGATTATCGCCCTATATTAGATGCTTAACTCTTAGACAGATACATGAGACAATTGCCAGCTCACTACCTTTTAGCTAATCCTGTGCTATCCAGTACTACATTTTCACATCAAAGTTTGCTTACTGCATGTAAGCTCAATAGAATGTCACACTTAGGTTAGAATCCACGTTATCCCCGCTTATATTTAATTGAGAGGAATTAAGCTGGAAGTGACCCTGTTCTACTTTCCTGCTAATACTAAGATCAGCCTCTCAGGCATCTCCAGAGACCAAACATTAGGTGACCTAAGTCACCCTTCAGAAGTCCTCGTCTCCATCTCCTTAGTGATAGATGGTGCTTACCACAACTGCCATCCATCTCTGCTAACTAAAACAATCGTTGTCACATTTAGCAGCAACACCAGCCAGTGATTCAAAAGGGAAATGAAGAAAGAAGTCAGAAGGACTGGTCTGTATTACAGTAAAATGACCACGGTGTGCTATGTGCTCTCCCAGATTATCACATTAGAAATTGTCTATTATGCTCGATTTCTTTTTTTCATTGGTGTTTCATATATTTATAGGGCCACATATTCTGTCTTCACTTACCCCCAGCAATTCAGAAGTTAGACTAAAAAAAATGGCAGTCACTGCCAAACAAGCCTAAACCATTATAACTTTCATGAAACCATAAATATATATACATATATATGGATATATTAAAATATATGTCTATGGGTATATGAATATATTTTAAATCATCATTGGAAACTCTTTTGAAACAGTTCAAATATTCAGATATCTTTCCTTGAAACCTAAAATAGGATATCAGCAATTTGAAACCCAGTCTCTCACAAACCTAAAAATAACTTAAAGAAATATTTTTATAGTTATGTTCATAAAACATGAACCAATGATCAGAAACGTAAGATGTTGGGGATGAGTAGGATCTTCAGGATCTAGGATTATTTTTACATACATTTTAAGTAATACAAGATGGTCTAAGATGAAGGAGCCAAACATCTTATTTTAATGATAACCCTGTATTCCAAAGCAAAGAAAAGGTGATAGGAAAATCCCAGACGGGTTTTTGAGTAATATTTCTCATGCATAAAGTGAAACTTTTTTTTTTTCTCCTGACTTCCCTCTCTAATTAAGAAGAATGAACATTGGCCTTTGCTTTAAGGCTGCTAAATTTTCACAATAGTTAAGGAGCATGTGGTATTAATGGACATTTTTTATTACCACATGTATGTCTTGCATTTACATGGCTGAGCTGTATCTCTTCTAAAGTGAAGGCTGTGATAAAATGTGAGAAGGTCAGTGCTGGTCAAACTTGTGCCAGATTCTGACCTACTGTAAATTAGGGTAGGTAAGTGGCAAAGAAGGCTTTATCTTGACTGAGGTTTTGATCCTATGGAAAAATAATCCTTGTCCCATCCAAGACTTACAAATGTACAAATGCCATTAAGATGCCAGTGGTTGTTCCCTATCTACTGAGCATCTTCTGTCCACAATGAGTCAAGGGCTGGATGGTTATACTCAAGGCTCTGACACACAGATACAACCCTGTCCCAAAACCTAAAATCCAAGAATTTTGTATGGCAATTCTTTTATCCCTTCACCTCCTCCCCCAATTGAGTTCTCTTATTTGCTTCACTTGCTTCAAAATATTGTTACTCGGGCTCCAAACAGAGTAACTGAGGCCAGACAGAGGCCTTCTGCCCACAGACATGCATTCAGAGATCAGTCTCATGATGGCTTAGATGACTTTGTAGCAAACTCATAATCTGAAGTTGGTGTCTGATGTAAGCTTCCACCAGCAGTTCCTTCTACAGTTGATGAAGTGAGACCAATAGGTTAATCAAAACATGAGTCCTGCCTAAAAAGTGTGCCCATGCCAGGTGAGATGAATCAAACCTGGAATGCTAGTCTCTCTGTATTACCCAGGAAGTCTGGAGAACTAGTTTCTACTAAATATCTCACTTCTAGATTATCTGTAATGGGTGGATTAAAAAAAACTCTATGTGAAATACTTCCACCACTTGTGAGAAGATCCACGAGATTAAATTCCTGTGTTTAAAGTCTTCAGATCTTTCAATATATAAATTTTCATGTCTGAAGCAATGAAAGGTGTGCTTTGTAGGATGGAGAAACAGAATTCCAATGTTTCTTGAACTACAGTTCAACTGATACTTCCACCTAGAAGTGCAAAAGATCTTTACACTAGCCCCCACCAGCTGCAAGTATATATTGGCTGTCACAACTGTTCAAAGGGACAGTTCCATGAACAAACACCACTCAGAATGGGAATGATACTGTGGGCAACTTGCCCTGTTCCTGAAAAATATATTTATACTTCCTGGAAAACTGAGAAAATCTGCATGTCATTTAGGGTTGTATATTGATACTTCTGGCTGTATAATAGGGAAGAAAAAGGAAGGAAGGAAGAAAGAAAGAAAGAGAGATAAAGGACAAGTTTGGGAGGAGATAAAGAGTGAGAAAGAGCGAGAGAGGAAACCACATGTGACTTTTAAAAAACACTGTGAGAAAACTTTAACTTTAGAGGAGAAAACTTCCATTTCATATAAGCAATAAGAGAAACTATAAATTTCACAATGTTTTTTATTTTAGAACAGGATTTTGAAAGTTGCTTCTTTTCAATCAAGTGAAATTCTGAGCCATCTTTTTTTTCAAATTATCACATCTGAAGCAAAATTCTACACATTGTAATATTTCTGTGGAAGTCAACTTTATGATAATGGTCAAATAAAAAGCTAAAATGTTGTCTTGAGGTTTTAACAAACCAGTAATATATATATATTCTGTGTAAATGCCCATTTTATTAAATATTACAAATAAAACTGGTGAATCATTTTTAGTTTCTCCATTCTAAAGACAAAACTTTTGCTAGTTCAATTTAGGCTTTACATATATATTAAATAACTTGTATTTTCCCCGATTTAGAAGTACTCTAGCTATTTAAAGGGTAATGTTCATCAATGTTAATCTTTTTAAACGGCTCTGCCGGAATAACCAGGTCACGCTGAGAGGATGCCTGTACATTCCTGAATGTGATGCAAAAGAACCAGGAACCTCTCAACTAGATCATTATATACTATTACATGGCAGAACGTGTCCTCAAGCAATTTCCCAAAACTCGACATTATCATTAGCAGCAAACTACATGGAAGCAATCTTTTGTGGCCATCATCGTGTCATCTTCTGTAAATCGTGAGAATGCCCTAAACTGAATTTCTCAATTAGCCCTGCATCATATCCTCCAATAACAGTCACTCCGTGTGGAAGTATGATGCAGGTTTGGAATGAGCTGCTGCAGAAGATACCATTTGTTAAATTTTATTTTCATTTTTAAGCCTATATTTATAATTCCTAAGCAATAGTACATTTGATATATTTTTGGCCAGAAACAGGCAAGGAACTTCAGGATACTATAAAAGATATGTGCGTATAAAAGCAAAAAAGCCAGAATAAAACCCTAATACGGGTTGTCAGGATTTAAGGTGATCATTTACTCAGAGGGTTAACATGTGCTAAAATTACATACTGCAGTTCCTAGCTCCACTGATGAAAACATTCACTGCTTCTATCTTTAAATAAAAAAGCAAAATAGCCTTAACCCTTTGAGGATCTTATTAGCAGCAAGTTGCAATCTAAACAGAGAACAAGTACTTCAATCAATTAGGAAATTATTCTTACAACGATTCTGTGATCACCCTTTTGTGTTCCAACATCCCAGCGTTTACTGCTGGACAAATCAGCTGTATTCACTCCACACAGGCCTGAAGTAGTTTCAGGGTCTCAAAGGGTTAAAGCCAAGACTTTTGAGAAAAAGTGTTTTATTAAAAGGGTGAGTTAGGTGAGCGAACAGTCTCGGATGAACTTGGTGAATAGTCTTCCGATTCGGAGTTGAGTTCGGGTGGAGCTTGCTGAGCCTTATAACGTCCCCTCACATCCTGGTTGCGTCTTCGTCGGAAAACCTGCCTCTCCTTATCAAGAGCGGTGGTCTGGCAGGGGCATAAAATAAGAATAAATGAAATTAGGCTGTGTGTGAAATGCAAAGATAATGAAAACCATGAGGTTTTATGTGGCCTGCAAATACCAGGGATAATAAATGTTCAGACCAAATTAAGCCTGCTCTGTCTCAGTCAGGTCTGAAAGGTTGAGCCCACAACACAGCTAAATGCTTTAAAAAGCGCATTTCCCAAACCTTAAGAGGTAGCGTGACATCATCAAGCAGATACAGTGCCATATATATGGATGCCATATGTTCTACTTCTGGATGTTATTAATTTCATCCTTTAACAGGATCAAATTTCAAGCCAAATACCAAGTGACCTTCCCCCCACCCTTCTCAAAGTATAAATCTGTTTCTACAGGCAAGGCAGAGATGTACACTTGTCTCTGATTTGACCTAATGAAGGCTGATACACACTCACCCGTGTTCAAGTCAGTGCAATCAGCTAACAAAGATGGATTGTGATGAAGTTGTCAGACAAGAGAGAAAAACAAACACCGAAGGGAGCTAGCCCAGCTCCTTGACACATCATGCCGCTCAATGGATGTTCTTAGGGAGAACGCTGAAGAGCTCTGACGGAAAGACCTGTTTAGCCTGACTACATTGTCTCCTCCTGTTAACCAAGGTCTACTGAATTCAATACTCTGCTAATTTTATCCACGTCTAGCTAAGGTATCCAGGAATGGGAAAGAGCAGTATTTACTTGATGGGCATTATTTTTTGATCATTCAGCATTATTGAGTAGGCAATTCTAAATAAGATGGCTGCAACTTCTAGCTACATTCTTTCTTCTGCTTTTCTGGCACATTTATGAGGTGAAACTTCAACCCAAGTAAGGGTAGCCCTAAGTTTGACTATCAGTTTCAAGCACAGGAATCGGTTTTGTTGTCTTCTTGATTATGGGATCTTAAACTACAGTCCCTGAAATCACTGTAAAATTGTAAGTTCAACAGGATGGCCTTGATTCAGCAAGAGCACTTTGACACATGGTTAGGCGTTTCTGAAGTAGGGCTGCCCCCTTAAATCCCCACCCATGACTGTTTTGGAAAAAGCAAAATGGGAAAAGGCAGGCGACCAGTAAGATGACATACAAAATGCAACCAAGTATCTGATCATGGCACTGGAAGCAAAGGTAACTTTGAGAATTTAACAGGTTTCACTCATAAGGCTTGTAAAATTTGTCCTTATAATGAAAAGGTCTATTTAAAGGAATGCAGCCAAAAGGTTATTCTGCTTCAAAGGATTTATTGTGTTCTCTTAAGATATGCATGACTGATTTCTCCAGAAAATTTACCAGTTACAGTGTGAGTCTCATAGGAGACCAGAGATGTATTTATAGCCAACATATTTTTGAGACTAAAATGAAAACTAAATCCATCATACTGGTGCAAAATAGCATTATAGCAATCCATGATTTCAAATAATGCAACCAGCATTCAATAATGATGTAACAGAGACAGAAAGATGGACAGGAGTACAGAACTACTATAGCAAATGGATTTAGTTAGGCTATATTGCTGAACTATTATTTTTGTGTCTAGAACCTATATAGCACTACTTTAAAAGGGTAAAATGATCCACTTTGATAAGTTCATCCCTGTATTTTAGTTAATAATTGCTACAAAGTCCAACACTTTTCATCTGCCAAAATTTTTTTGTTTACTGCTGTTTTTGGTCAAGAGCTCTAATTAGTATTTTCAATGCCTTCTATGTTTCTTAGCCTTGAATCAATTCAGTTTTTGATTATTTTTAATGCGAAACAGAAGAATACCTAAATCTTTTACACACAGTGAATATACTGCTTACAGTATGTAATTTTGTGTGAAAATTGAAAAGAATGGCATATATTACCTCTCTATAAAATACAGATTTCCATTTAAAGGATCTTTTTTATGCTTGCAGGAAATAAGCATTTATTTAAAGTTTAAACCACATCACATCATCCTGTGGTAATAGATACTCTCCCCTGAGAAATTTAAACATTTCTTGTTGAATAAATAAAAATACTTGTATTAAATTCAGAATTTATTTTTAAAACCAACTACAAGAGAATGGAAAATGTATATGTAAAATCTGAAGGTATTTAAATTTAGATAACTTACACATAAGGGAATGTATAAGAAAATTGAATTTTTAGGATATTGCTTTTTATAAAGAACAAAGATAACTAGGTACCAGGACATCCTTTCAAAGATGTCTTTAAAAATAAATCCCAAGATATTATCTTTCTGTGATTGTTGGAAAAGCTTTAGAGACTCTTCTTTAAATAGATTTGTTTTTATATACATAAAAGCACTCCCTTCCTCAATAGTAAAAGATATTAAGCAAAAACTCCCTGACGGTCTCACCTAATCTAGCACCTTACACTGCTGTAGTTTGTAGGGCCAAATATTTCTGGCTTCCTAATCCTTCAGAAACTTCCTGAGATATTTTGTGACTGTTTTGCTTTACATTTTTATCCAGCGTTTGCCCTGGATTTGATCTAATCAAAAGTCTTTGTAAAGACATACTTCTAGAGTCTGGGGCATTTTTGTGGTTGCTCTCCTGGGCTGAGAGACATCCATAGCCTTTCTCACCCAAAGAGCTTATTGAATAAAAAAGTTACAAAGTCATAGAGAGTCAAAGAGGTCAGTATTTAGCTAGTGAAAGCAAAAAATACTCATGTTTAGTATTTACCATGTCAGAACTGTGAAATGGGGCACTTCTGGCCACACAGTGCTCAGGCCCTATAGAACTCACAGGAACAGGCTGATTTTGCCCAATGTTCCAATTACATTTGACACCTCCAGTGTGTAATACACTGCTGATGGTATTGTGGCTCTGCATTCTGCAAAAATGCTATTTTTTTATTTAATGATGTCATGGTTACTTTTTACTTCGAAAGAATTTCAAAACATGATAGATCCATCATTTGGAACACAGAGAAGATGGTAAGATAGATACATATGAGTATTGACTGCATGTGTTTTGGAAGTGTGATTTTCACCTACTATACTTTCTTGTGCACTTGGAAATATTCCAAAAATCAGCTTTTTAATTTTATTGATGTTTTTGTAACAAAAGCCTCTGATACATATTGCCTTGGTTTAACAGATGCATTCCTTCACCTGCTGCTCATCTGGGTGGTTCTCCAGTGCATGAACCAGTCCATTATAGATTTCCAGGGCATCTCTACTTCAAGCTACTCTTTCAATAAGTAATAGGGGGATCTGAAGTGCACTTATGCTTCACAGGGCTGCAAATCTCAGATTTTCATTATCACATTTTGACATTGTATTTTTCGGGCCCTAGGTTAGAGACTGAGAACTTTGAGCACTATATGAGAGTAATGGCAACTAAAATGTAAAGACAGCATTCTTATTTAAGATATGCAGCTGCCCTCCTGCAATCCATATGAGAAAATGTAGAGCTCCTTATCCAGAGGAAGATAAGTGGATTGCCTCTATTTTGGTGGTGATGGGTCTGAAGTACCTCATTAAGCACTAATGTATTTTGCATCAACATTTAGTAATCCTGACACCCAGTACCAAATGGTTACCAAGCCATTTTTGGAAATGCATTTAATTTGTAGTAACAGCATCGTTTAAAAATGATTGTTTCTGTCATTGACATATTAAGGTGCAGTTAGCATTTTTCCAGGATTTTTCCTTAAAGAGTGTCTTCATCCTGATTTCTACCACTTGAAGTTACAGGATTCCTGAGCCATGCAAATTTATTTTTTATCTTGGAAAACATTGCACTGTGTATTTATGAACAGATTTTCAAAAACTACAACTGCTTTGATATATGTGGTGGATTTGCAATAGGAAGAGCCTTATTTTAGCTATGGGCTGATATTTTCTGTCAGGTCAGTAATTACTGGATTAAAGTAACTGAATTTTATGAAAGTGAGCAGTGACTGTTATTCTTTTCACTTGTCTTAATTTACTGCTGGCCACCAAATATAAATATATATTAGTTTCATTAATAAAAGAACATTAATGTACATTTTGCCTCTTAGTCCATACATTATTCATACCAACCAGGAGACTAAACTTGGGATGCAGCTGTTCATGCATTAATCTAAGAAACCCTTCCCTTCACTTGCTTTTTGTTTGCAGGAGCATACTTGCAATTTGTTAGCAATTTTCGTGAGGCTTTGTTTAGCGTGTGGAATTAGATGAATATACGTGTTGAAACACTGGTATTTTTCTTCCATTGCATTCTTTTATATCCACAGTTTTATACACACATTTAAATGCTCACACCTAGATAAGTATATCTTATTTCCTTAAACTTCTGGCTAATGACCCTTATACATTGACAGATTTCCTTGCTGTAAAAATGACCATTATACATTGCTTGTAGCACAAGCCAGGCAGCCCTTCAGTCTCATCTTTTTAAAAATTTCTTTTCCATGGGTTTCTCAGGTTATATATATGTATATATTTTTATATATACACTATATATATTTATATTTATATATATGTAAGTGTGATTGATTCGTGAATCAAGACACTTTTTTGAGAGTACTTCAAACTTAGCAATGCACCTCGGTCCAGGAGTGAGACACTCATGGTATTTTTATTCCCTCAGGCACAAGGTATAACTAAGTTACAAGGTGATTTGGAGACGTGCAAATAACCACATCGAAGGGACAAATAAATCGAGTGGATTTGAACCCAGACCTCCAAATACAAAAGCCCAATGCTTTAGCACACCATGTAACTTCTGGCATGAAATTTAGCTAAAATGAAAGTAAAAAAAGAAAGAAAACCAAATCAATTTGATATATGCTTTGTACTGTATTGGTGAGTGAACGCAAAGACAAGTATTCCATATACATAACTGTCGAATTCATGTTGCTGCATTTAAGTTTGTGTTTACTCTTTGACATCCCCCTTTTTAGAGACACGATTCCTCAGCTGGTTTCAATTACATGTGGAAGAGAGTTAGTGCCAAATTGCTTGCATGAGTGAATTTTATTTATAGTTTGTAAATCAGTTGTGGGTTTTTTACTCAAAGATCGGGAGAAGAGATTTTAAATTATTTTAGGTATCTGCCTGTATTTACCAATATTCAGTTTACAGAGGGTTTTATGTTATTAAAAATGGCACTTTACAGATTGCAAGCCTGATTCCCAGCTTCTTTGTCCCATCACCAACATGCCTGGCTGTAACTTTTGACTTGAAAGTGTGTTGTATCCACTTGGGACAGGTGTAAGTAACTCGACAGATGCAAAGTAATGTGAACTAGGAACCAAACACAGGGGATGGAATTATGGATTTTCAAATTAGCTATTTAGATATATTTTTAACTGTAATAGTGAGAAATATATTTTAAAAATCTGGTATTATGAATTTAATACTGACCGGATTGATAATTTTGTTAAGCATTCAATGTAACTCATCTCCTTTCTATTGTCATTGTATAGATGGATCATTAATGACTTTTCCATACACTTCTGGATTTTATTTTGCCCATTTTGCTTTTCTAGAGTGTCTTGGATATATAGAAAACAACACACCCTGATATTTGATATTCTATATTAATATACTAATATAATATATACACTACTACACATACTGACATTTTATACTAATATTCCATTGGATGCAACCACTCTGGTGCTCCTTTGATGTTCTGAATCAATCTTCAATCTGAACCAATCTTCAGGGTTTTAACTGGGGCCTCCAAGACTTGCCCCCTACTGATGCTGCTTTGGCCTTTACTGCACCCCTGATTGCAGGGCTGATGTTCCAACAACATTTGGTGGATTGGTTTTAAAACATGTATTAGTCTGATGTCCAAATGATTTTCCTGTTTTGGTCCCTGTGTTTTCCCTGATCCTCATATTCAAGGAACTGTGAAAGATTTTCCAGGCATTATAGCTCATGTCAGTTACAACAGCTCTTGCTGTATCTAAAAAATTATGTCACTTCTGCATGTATTATCCCACTGAAAGGGAGTAAAAGAGGACACAGAATACGCTTAGAAAAATTAGGATTTTGAAGGACTTTGAAAACAGAAGTCTTTTAGGCAGAGAAAGGACAAAGTTTTCTAGTTGTTGAAGGAGGAAATAGTGCCATTTTTAAAGTATTTTGAAAGACTTCTAGAAATTACAGATAAAACCAAAAAGAGGAGTGCAGAAGAAACTAGTAGTTTAACACTAACAAAGTGTTTTCCCTGAGACGTGGTTTCATTTTTAGCTGTACTTGTGAATTTAGATTAATTTTCACGTCTGTGATAAATTATTTGTTTTATAGACATGAATTGATGAACCTTTTCATATGCTTTGCATCTGCCCTACTAAAAGCTAAACACTTACTACATCAAAATGCTTTTATTTAGAATAAAACGTTGGTCACCACAACATCTGCATGTTTCTGGGAGATGAGAGAGGCCCAAACACAGGCAGTGCTTGGTCCACTATACCCCTCACAGAGGATTTCCTAATTAAGCATCCACGCCTAGGAGCCTTGATCTCCCAATTTGCCTTTCCACACTAGGTGCACAGTTTAGAAAACCCTAATTATAAACATTGTTGTTACTGCCCCCAGCTGGAAAACAGAGCAGTTTATGTATGAATAAGAGAGATTATCGCCCATCTGCTCCAGCCCATTATTCAGGGATGTGTCATTTTGTATGCTGATGGCAGCCATTACTAGTGCTTTAGTCAAATGACCTTTTTTTTTATAGCTTTATTTATTTACCAAGTTGCAGACTTAGAACCTTTCCCTCTACCTCTTCAAAATGCATGTCGTTTGTTTCAAAACCTGGGCTATGCAGTTAAACTGAGTCAAGGCCAATCTGAGGAGACGTTCACTTTTCTCACAGGCTTCTGTTTCTGGTGATCTGCTCCTCGTGAAGCAGGGGTTTCAAAAGATCCAAATATTATAGCAATATTTATAGGTATATCCAAGTAGGTATAGGAAATGGAAAGACTTTCTTTACTTGCTTTTTTTGGTGTTTGTTTAATGTAAAATAAAAAATGTAAATCAGAGAAAGACTGTAATTAATTAATTGTCATGGATAGCGATTAAACTCCAGGAAGATAAAGCTCATCTGATCTTTCCCACCATTTTATAGAGCAGGTATTAAATTTGCTACTCTTCGTCAAAGTTCTGCTTGACATAAAAGCCATATTTCCTTCTTTAGCAGAAAATTCCTCTAATACTATGAAACCCACAGTCATCTAAAGCTGGGCACTCAGCTCCCATTCCCCCTTCTCCAAATCCAAGGAGCACGAAGAAGGATGCCAAGTGACAAGGGAGATCAGCAGGTTTTGCTCTGCCCTTGCAGGTCACAGTGGGTTTGTAGCCACCACCACGAGTGCAATAGGGTGGAATTAGGTGAATTACAGGTACTGCTGCAACTCCAGCACTTGCAGTGAGAGTCTTTCTCAGTTTTTGCTATCCAGCGTTCAGCTCATGAATTGGATTGACTTTTCTACTTTTTGCCTGAAAAATAGGCTTATCTTTGGGGTTGTTTTGTTTTTCTTTCCCCAGAACATCCATACCAGAAACTACTTAGCCCTCAGTGTGCGCTCAGGGAACCATTAGGCTTTATGGAAAGCGTGCTGTAGCCCGATCCATGCACTTGGTGAAATGACCCAGGGTGGGAGTTTGACTTTACTGGAAACACTCACAGTGACCATCTCTGCTGTTTTGTTAAGGTGGTTACTTTGCTGAGATTTTACAAACCCCTCACAGACAAGTTTTTAAAGCCAGGGTTAGAAAACACAGGTCTCATCGTAAACTTGTAAAAATTTATCCAGCTATCAAAATGTATGTCTTGTGAGTAATAAGGAAAGAGACAGCAAGTAACCACTTGATGGAAATTCCAGCACTCTGGATTTATTGAGGAGGTGTGTGGGCCTCTTGTGGGCTATCAGACCTGGAACCCCCCTTGCCCCCATTCCAGAATGAGCCCCTCCCACCCAGAGCCCCATTTTATTATACAGGTTAAACCAGCTAACAACAACCCTGGCACAGTTACACAATGAAGGAAAATATATTCAAGAGACTCATGCAATATTAAAAAAAAAAAAAAATCAAATCAAAATAAATAGGTATCAGAAGGGTTTTAAAAAGAAAAGAGAAGGAATGCATTGTTAGAAACACAAGCTTACCAGCACATACAATGCATTGTATTTCAGTGAACTTGGGAGAGTTTCTATGCCCGCGTTATGCAAATGCATTGTTCAATCTAAGGTAAGGATTGTGTTTAGTGGGTTTAAAATGACAGTATATAGCTCCACATCTTGCATGGGAAAAGAGGAAAATATATGCTGAGAGCCTGTTGCTGCTCCGTGTGTTTTGAAACAGGAGCACAGGGGAAGCAGATGCCTTAACAAGCAGAGGGGAGGGGGAGGGTGCATACTTCAGCATATCTGTAGATTTTCTATATACACTGTCCTTTTAACTGTAGGGGAGATTGGTACTGAGCATGTGCGATGAAGAGAAAGCTGGCAATGTGGGTGTGAGGGAAGGGTGAAGAAAGGGAATGAGGGGGTGTGGCATCTCAATCAAGATTAAAACGAAACTGATAAAGCAGCATATGGACCGGATAACAAATCAAAAAGCATGTTTATCCACTGAAGGAACTGGTTAATGGAGACTGCCAGCACGTTGCCATGGAAACACTGACTGTTGGCGCTGCACCATCTCATACCTTATCCAATACATTCCTGGTTGTTGGTAGTAGTCCAAAGACCCTGATCTCTTGATGGTAAACCCGTGGTCCAGCTGAGCAGAGAGAAATGGGGCAACTCAGTGGATCGACATTAGGCTAGAGAATTCAGACTCCAGAGCAAGCTGTTCCTTATTTAGTGCATATTTACTGTTTTCACTTTCGCTCTTATCTAACATCCTAAAGCTACGTACCAGAAGAAAAAGGAAAAAAAAAAAAAGTAAAGAAATAAAAGGAAAATATACTAATTCTAGATTTGGTCTTGCCAAATTGGAAGCCAATTTATTCAAACTAAAATGGAGTTTGTGAATAGGTTAGTTAATGCATAATGCATTCATTTAAAATTCTGAAATATCTTGTTACTTCCAAAGACAGTAGTGCCCTTTTAAGTTGCACATACCAGTAATAGAATATTATCTTTTGCAATTAAACTGAGAAGTTTAATAATAATAATTAAAAAACCCTAAATGCAGTGCAACCATCACAAGGAGCAGGCTAGACAGACTACACAAGGCTTAAATTAGACTGCTTCATAATCATGGAAAGTGTAAAGATGAAAAGAATCAGGTTTTGATACCCCATCAATCATGGTAATTCATTTCTAAAAATGCGTTAACCTTGGAGTGTAGGACTACTCAGAGCCATGAATAACATTGTTTATCATTTCAGCTTACACCTCATGCTCAAAAAGATAACAGTAAGAAACTATTTGGTTTAAAATTGCACCAATTAAAGTCAAAATGGAAATGAACTTAACATTGTGTCCAGGAAATTGTGGTGGTGATATTACTTAGGAAAAGAGATCTTTCAAGTTTAGTTTATCATTAGAAAAATCATGTGCATAGGAACAAAGAAAATGTGTTTGTTTCCCTAACCCTTCTGTGCTGCACTAACAGACGGTGGAAACATAATTTAGCTGAATTGCATAAAATTTTTGGGGAAAAAATCTTGACGGAGAC
Source organism: Sturnus vulgaris (assembly GCF_052056855.1). Classification (NCBI taxonomy): domain Eukaryota; kingdom Metazoa; phylum Chordata; class Aves; order Passeriformes; family Sturnidae; genus Sturnus; species Sturnus vulgaris. The sequence goes on from NC_142244.1 coordinate 53,830,613, forward strand.
ACTCTGGCTGCTCTAAAACTGTTGCAATGATTTTCAGATTTTTGCTCTACGAAGGGAAAAGGCCATTCTGTGCTTCAATAAGAGTGTGGCATATATTTCCAATACTGATGACAATTTCTAATTCTAAATTCAGAAAAGCAGTTCAACACATTTCCAGGTACCAACCACTCAAGGGGAGTTAGGAACTAACTGCAAATTTAACTTTTTCTTGATGACTCCCCTGCAAGTGTAGAATTTAATAATTTATTCCATTTCGTTAAAACAATGCCTCTTTCATCTTATTTAGAATTATTTAAAGGATGTTTCATGTTTAAAACCATGGGAACCTTGTACTTAAATTTGTGTTGGTTTAACTACACCGGTCTGCTATTGCCATCTACTGGCTTCCTTGTATGCTGCACATAAAACACACAAAAGGGATGTTTTCCTAAAAAGCAGATCAAAAATATTGCCCTAAAATTGAACAGCCAAACGTTAATTCGGAGAAAATGGGGAGAGTCGCTCCCTAACAAGAGCAGAAACAATTTTGGTGGTGTGGAAATCCCGCCACGAGAAACCCAGCTGTGGACAATGACCACAGGACAACACAGACAATAGATGTGAAGGGATAGTCGAGACACAGATTCAGCTTTTAGACTCTAAGCAAAACTTACAGGCTAGGCTTGGCCTCTCCTCCACACCACCCAAGAAATCCCATGGCTAAAAATTTCACTTGGCATTGGCAACTTTATTTTACAATCGGCAGAATGTGGGCAATGACCCACAAGCTGCCTGCCCATTGCCAGGGTCCCCAGCCTCGGACCCTGTAAGCAGAAGAGAGCTGCACCAACTTTCTAAGCAGCTTTTCTCCTTCTCTGTCCTACTTGTTTACTCTGTATCTCCAGCTGGAGTTTACTCCCATTGCCAAGACAGAGACCTCATTCAACCTTAACAGCAGATTAGCATTAGTCTTTTTCTCTGTCTTAACAATGCCAAAAGTACAGGCACCAAAGTGATGACATACAGGCTAAGATTTAACACTTCAGACAAGGACATATATTAAACGATGCTCAGCTCATACAAGGAATTACAGCACACCTTTGGATTGCAGAAGCATTCTCAAAAAGTGATTTCTGCTCTAAGTCACTCTAGCCACTGTCACTGAAGCCCAGAGGGTACAGCCACAAGGGTGTTGTTTTGTGGCCAAACCAAAATAAGTGGAACTGACATCCTTGAAGAACTGAAGAATAAAATCTGCCCCCAAGTTTTAAAATGGCTAGTTAATATAAGTCTGGTTTTATGTTTTTACTGCAGTACCTTTTATAAACACCATCGCAGGACTAAAAAATACTGCTCCTATTGAAAAGCTGCATGAGAAACATGATCCTGCAAATATTTTGGCACATGTTTAACAGTAATGTGGCCATTCTGACACAGACTGGGGGCACTAGCCCAAACTGTCTCCCACAGAGACTGGTAGTCAACGCCTGCGACAAGAGTTTAAGAACAGGGCAAGTAAAGTGATATTTCTCCTACATACTCTCTCATCAGCAAGCAGTGTTTTTTAGGGACTTGCTAATTCTCTTGCTGTTTTAAAAGCTAGCTCTCCAATTAAAATTTTGCTGGCAAAGCTATGTTGGTTCAGGGGAATTTTTTCCCAATTGACATAGTTACTCTGGCAGAAGTTTTAATGATGTATTATTGCATCAACAGAAAAGTATCTTTGCTTGTATAGTTAACTTTGTTTGAGAAATCATTCTACTACATCAGCAAAGGAACTGCTTTGCTAGGCACGCACATGTTCATTAGGGTAGTTTGTCCAACTGAGGAATCCTTTCAAATATGGACAAACTTGAAGTCTGGACACATGCACGAGAAGTAGGATGTCTCTGCCTTGGATAGACAGAGACAACTTTTACTGAGAATATCACATCAATAAAGCAGACATAAGTCTGAACCAAAGGAATCAATGCAATTTGGACATTGCTGAAGGAAGCAGTAGCCACAAAAGTTGTATGCCAAACACATGTGGCTTCAAACTTCCTTTCAGTCAAGCTGACCAGAGACACATCTTTAGGAACTTAATTTTCATGTTATAGTTTTAATTGGTGCATATAGTAAATACTCCTTGAGATCTTTGAGGTGTGTTACTTTTTACCACTGGAGAAAACAGGTATATAATATCATATCATACCAACGTGAGGACAAACTAAGAACTAAATACCACATATTAGCGAGCTCTGTACATAAACAGAGTTATAATACTCAAAATAATGATAATATTTATCTTTCATACTATTAAGTAAGCTATAGAAACATAAGCACATATTAACACATTTTCACAAACACAGACACAGATGTGTTATATAATATATAGAACGCAACTCTACATATTATATACACAGGCACTCTCTCAAAAAATATGTAAACATATAGGCAGGAACAAACCCCCAGTATTTTTATAGCAAATATAGTTAGTGCATGTCTTTAGTGCCAAAAAATATGTTACAGCATCTATACATACTTTGAAAGCTCTAAATCTAGAGCAGTCTTTGTTAATAGAATTTAATTTTACTTATTTGAGATTTCACAGTTAAAGGGAGATTCCCAAACATAAAACCCCGGTGACATGTCAAATATATATTAAATAGACTTCCAAATGCAGAAACAACATTTAAAGACATTGTTGTTTTGCTTTTGGCTTTCTTTAACATATTATTTTTGTAGAAAAAAACCCACTAATTTATTAATAAAATGGAAATTATCTAGCGTTCTGAAACATTACCAAGACACTAAAGAGGTCTATACTTCCCCATCTCTTCCCGTAATCAAACCACTTTCTGAATTATGTAAAAGTATTCCAAACATTTCTACTTTATAGGCCTAGTTGCAGGATCAATCATGTGAGGATATGAAATTTTCCCATAGACATGATCACTAAAAATAATCTGTTAACTTGCCAAACACTAAGAAATAAATAAAAGCCATTAAGAATATGATTAATCATATGCATTTTTTCCTGATGTTTTGCAGTGGACAGATTCACTACAGTGCCTTTTTCAATTACTCAGGTGTTAAACCGCTGCAAACAATTCCTTGGCAAAGCAACTGGGGCAAATAAAAAAAAGGCGAGGCCAGGGAAATTAAAAACATAAAGGAGGCAAGGGATGGATGAGGACAGAGGCATCATTTCTTGCTTTTAAGCTTTGAAGTCATTAGCATGGAGGATCTGAGCAGTAATTCTCATGGACAAGCGTGCTGGCAGTCCATTCAATAGGAACACGGTTTCAGCTAGTCTATAAAGAACATACCTGCAGTTCAGATGAGCAATGGGTATGTGATGTTTTAGTTGTGGGAGAGTTGCTGCAGTATTATTGCTTAAAAATGAAAATAAATAAATGCTGACTATGTTAGCTGATGACTGAGAAAATCTAGGAAAAGCATGAGGAACAACTTGCTTCCATGTTGAGGACATTCAGGGTAGGAAAGAGTAAAGAAAAATTATGAGATAGGCACAGCTTGAAATTTTAAGCACTTATATCAAGTAACTTTGAGAGAGTATCCATTTTGCTGCACAAGCACTTCACACCTGTGAGCCAGATTGCATGTGCTGAGCTGAATTTATTTCATGCTGATTTAACTCAACACTGGAGGGGCTGAGCTGAGAAACATGAAAGTGGAAACAGTACAAGAAAGTGTACATGTGCAGTCACACCACCTGCAATTTATGGAAGCTGGGAATGAACACTGAGTAATCTGATATGGGAATGGTTACGTTTAACATGTCACATTTTTAGTGACTCTTTGGAGTGTTCACATTACTATGAGTAATAAAGGAAAGCTTACAAACACAAGCAGATGTATCAAAAATGTGAAGGATGTGCATGTTACTATTCAATGGCATTAGTATGAATAATCTCTTCATATGCTGAATGTATCCTGTGTCCATGTATATGTAATACACATGTTCATCTGTGAGGAAAAAATACAATCATATGTGATGTATACTCCACTGAGGATGCCATTGAAACCTCAGTAAAGCTTGGTCAAAATTTTGGCCAAGCTTTGTTTCAGACACTCCAACATGTTCAAACCTAGAATGGCTCCACTGGAATTACAACGTGACAGAAGGCAGCAAGAAGTTCCATTAAGTCTTTACCCCATTAAATACTTCTGCTGACAGGGAAGCAGGCTGTGTGTGGCACTACAATAAAATGCTAAATAATGACCAGCTAAATCTGAAGTGGCTAGACTCCTGCTAACCATGAAGGCAGCAGTGAAGCATCATAGCTCTCTTTCATGTCTTCAAAGAGGAGAGGCTTAGGATGCCATACAGATTTTTAAGTTAAATTTTGAAGCAATTTCCATTTTTAAATTTCCATTTTTGTGCTGTCCTGCTACAGTCTCTGTGTGGATTAAATCCATACAATGAGTCTGCTGCCAAGTAAAATGTCATGATCCCACAATTCAAATTGTTGAATTTAACATTGGAGTTAGGTCCACTGATCTTCTGGCAAAATGTGGAATTGTGTACTGTGTGTACAGTTATATCTCCTAGGGTTGTTAAATAACAATGTGACTCACAAGGAGAATCAAAGGAGAAGCTGTGCAGGATACCAGTCTAACTATGCTTATATTAATTAAATGCTACAATTATCTAAAGATTAACCCTCTCTGGTTTCCTTTGGTGTCCTATACACATAACTGTCTGGTGGGCACATAAATCTGTTTCGTCTGTGTATTTCAGATGCTTACTGCTATGACAGAAACTCCAGCTGCTGTGCTGTTCGGCTTAGGGCCTGTGTTGAAATGCTTCTTTATCTTCCCAGCTACTGAGAGCTGATGTTCATTCTCTGGAAGGCCATCATCCTGCAGATAAATAAAGCAAAATAAAACTTCAGAGAGGAAAGACGAAAAAAGAGGGAATTGTGAGGTGATTCTGATGGATCCCATTGATACAGAAAAGTTTACAAAATGTTTGTATTAAAATATGGGTCAGTCATTGTCTCCATCAATATATATAAGGTACTTACAAGATGAACATATTTTGGCACCAAGCAGTCTCTCTCGTCTTCTTTACCCAATATTTTCTTCTCAATATTTTCTTCTTACCAATATATAGGTAATGTTCATTAATAATAATTGTTAAACATTTCATTTTTCTTTCTACGGTATCTTAATTACCACTACTCAGTTATTTTTATGCCCATTAATATGTCAAAGCCTGAGGATTTCAGATGTGTTTAAGATTCTGCTTACTCATTACATAAATTTAATGATAATGACCTCAAAAGTAAAACGTATCCAAGATAATTCAAAAACAAGAGGCTGGGCTGGGACATTTCTCCTTCCAGCTGACACCCCACTTTGCAGAGCAAACCTGGATACCTGCAGCAAGGCACACTGGCATCGTCCAGCTGATGAGAAACCCCAGCAGAAAGAAGGGAGTCTGTGGTTTTGCAAAAGTCCACAGACACTGAATTCAAGCCCAGGAAAAGAGGAAGTTTTTTTGGAAATTGTGGAAAAGATCCTTATGCCTGAAAAATGTGCAAAAAGTCACTGCTCAGTGAGACTTCCTCACTAGCAGAATATGCAGAATTTCAGGCAACAAATATGCAGAATAGCTGGAATAGGAAACAAAATGTAGAACAGGCAAAATATATGGGGTATCAGGTCACTGGCTACATGCCACAGTCATCCCTAACTGGTGCTGCATGGTGTGTATAGGTATAAACAGCTGAAATAATTCTTAAACTCCACTTAGGCAAAATCCTAGCAGAATAAAGGAAAACGAGACAAGATCAGAATAGTGAAAGATGACAGACACTTTTTTTTTTTAGTTTTCAGACATTATGAGTGCCCCTAAAGAGTTACAGAGCTGCTGCAGTAAATCACAAGTTCAGTGAGCATATGGGAATTTTAGGGAGGTTGGTAGGGTTTGTTATTTATTTAGCTTGGGGAGTTTGTGTTTAGAGATCCCTTACTCACCCCTTAACAAAATGTCTCAGCTGGCAAAATATGGTCAAGTGCATACAGCTGCAAAACACAAAACAAAACAATACAACCCAGTAGCTGATTATTGCCTAGCACTGGGGAGTCCTGGCTCAGTGGTATATGACCCCTAAAAATAACCTGCTTCCCGTTGACCTTGCCTTTCCCAGAAGAAAGCCAGTCTGTAAAGTGAACTCCTCTTCGCAAGAGGAGGGAAGAAAAATAAAATAATTCTCTTGGCTTTCTTGACATGAAAGTCTGCCAAGAGTTCATGTCATCTTGTCAAAAGACTAAATTACACAGAAGACAATAGTTACCAAGACTGTGGTCATATTTTATTGGTGAAGAACCACACCCACAGTTCCAGTGGCAACACACTACAGACACATAATTTGGACTCCAGCTTTTAGATTAAATACTTTCCAACTCAATTTAAGATGCAGCATAGAGATATATCAGAATTCCTCTATTGTTACTAAGTTTTTATTACTACTGTTGGTGCCACCTGATGTTTAGTAGTTCTCTTTTATTCAAACATGCTTTATAAACAAATCAATATGTATTAAATTGGCTCCTAGACTTACTTCAGTCAACAATAAAATAGAAAGCTATTGAGGGTGAGAGATGACAGCTGTTTAACTAAATACAAAACAAGCTGCTCTGCAGTTTTAAAAGGCAAGTGAATAAAACACCATCAAATATCAAATTGATCAGAATCAGCAGGTTAAGTTGTAGAATTGGAGAACAGAGTAAACACTGCTGACAAGAATTTCATTGAGTTGCTGAAATTGGAGGGATGTCAAACCCTAAAGAGATTAACTGTTCCTTTCCCCTATTTCAAGTCTTTCTTTTGGCAGTGGGTTAAGATCACAGAATTTCATCTCAGTTTTAGCATTAATCACAAGATATTTTTTTTAATGGTGACCAGTGATTTTTTGCTGCTCCATCTGGGAACTTTAAGGAGCCATGAGCTTCAGAAGATGTTGACTGCTAATATCCGAAAGAAGAGCTCCTTTGCACACCTCTGAAATGGAAGCAGTCAAAAGAGTTTGAAAACTCTGGCCCAGAATTTGAGTTTTCACATGGACAGTGTAAACTGCTTGGAATGCTAACACATTTTCATTTTTTGTTTTGGGGTGTTTGGGTCTTGTGGGTTGTTTTGTTTTTGGTTTTTTTATTTGCCTCTACAAAATATCTTTAATGATCTATTTGCAAGAATTCAAAATAAAAAAAAACAATAAAAAAGAGGCACAAGGTCTTGTGGTAATTCCAGTAATTGATAAAAACTGTTATCATATTTGCATTTTTCTCTGTGGCAGAAGACATTGCCACTCAAAATAAAAAGAAGTGTTATGAAGATGCAATGAAGATCAGGATTCCCAGACTCCTACTGCCCTGAAGCACTTAGATCCATTTCACAAGATGGTCACAAGAGCTTTATTTTCCAGGTCTAAAAGCATCAGACGAATAGAACATTATACAAGTAACAGCAGGAAATTAGAGTAAATAGAAGTGCTGGAAAAGCTTTTGGTCACTGTTTCCTTTAAGGATTCTAAAGAAATTATTTTTGTGCAGTGTTCCAGGGTGTAACCAAAAGTAGTGCAGCAGCAAAATAAGGAATGTCTTTTAAAATTAATTTTCTTACAAATGTTTAGCTTATTGATATTTATTGCTTGGTTATTAATTTCCTTTGCACACAAACTTCCGAGGCAGACATAGTGAGGGAAAAATATAAAAGCTTCACTAATTCTTTTTAGGCTGGTATGTACCATCTTCCTCCTTCTGCAACAACACATTTTCTATTGATTATTTTAACAGAGAAGGATTTACAGAATGCAAGCCATCCCTTTCAGCATTCACTGCTCAATAATGTCTTAAGAAACATTTATTACTTATACAAAAAACAAGGAGTTTGTCCTGTAACTTGTTTCAGGTTATCAATGCCATTAAAGTTTAAAATGCCAGACCTCAAGCTTCCTGCCTCTTTTATAATTCTTTGGCTTTGCAAAAAAAATTTTAGCAGGTAAAGATTTGGGGTCTCTGTAGGGGAAGTATAAACTGATGGATTTCTTTCCAGGTCTAAGTGTACCACACAGGAAAGATGACTCCAAATAAACGAAATGGAGGGGGCAAAGAACTGCTGCTGAATTGCATTTAGAATTCAAGATCTCCATCTGTGGCACTGGCATGTAGCCAACATCTTTTCAGGTTTTGTTTTTATGAATTGAAAACAGCTGGGATATTATTCACATTGAAACTGCTTTACTGGTCTGACTCTGACCATACCAAGTTTTGCAGTTTCCAAGAGGATTCCAGATATTTTTATTGCAAAAATTTAAACTGAAATGAGCGTTTGCTCCTACTGAAACTGTCAAAGCACATTCCAGGAATCTCAGCAATTTACCAAGTAATCACATGGTAAGCAGCTATAAAGTAGAATGGTTATTTACAATCTACAAAATGGTTTTATACAGTGTAAGCAGTTACAACACTTCTATCAAAGGCTTGATCAAAGAGAGAAAATGTTCCTTAAAACTGTCAAAGAAAACACATGCCTTCTTTTCAAGCCAGCTGTTCTATCTAGTATTTTAGCTGCAGATTTAACACTCTATGAATAGGTTCAAAACTGAAATAAGGAAAGTGTTGCAGTGAGCTTTATCCCAGCTGAAACTAATAGAGAAAGTAAACTCTAGCATTTGACTCCATGGAAAAGTATTTAAGCATTTACCTGTGAAAATTCCATCTGCTATTTCTTCTCAGAAAGACAGTATACACATATAACTACAGGTAACTACAACACATTGATTGCAGAGCCTTTTGTAAACAGGGATGAGTGCATTAATTCCTTGTCCTGAAGCTGGGAAAATGAGGTCCAGGGAAGTTGTTTGACAGACTTGCAGCTGATCCAGCGAGTGATGGCAGAGGGATGTGTAGTTGGATCTGACACTGTACATTCTGCCTCTGTGCATCAACGAGCTGCCCCTGCTAGCTTATCTACTGATACTGCCCAGACACACTTCAGGGAAGTGCCCTTTCTCATGGACCCGCTTAAGCACCTGTTTCAACTCAGCCATGTTCTTATTTCTTCCTATGTGAACTAGGATTGTAGTGCCATCTAGTTAATTTGATGCCCAGTGTTAAGTGCTTCCATGTGTGATGCCTTGAAATGGGAGCAATGTTTGGAATGTGTTAAAGCGCTTTCCTGAAGTGGTCCCTTTTTCCTAGCCTTTTTCCACCCAGAAAAAATATATGGAGGACATAAGAGAATTCAAAAGCAGTTTTGATCTGCATTATGAACTATCTTTAGTGTAATTATGAAGACATAATACTGACCTGTTTCAATTTTTAAAAACAGCAGAAAAAAAAAGGAAATTACAGAATTGTCAGGAATATTTGTTTCACTTACTTACAGACAGAACTGCTACAGGTTTGGATTGCAGAGGATTATTACCAGCATAAAACTACAAGTGCAGCAGAGCTAGACCAAAGATGAATTGATCACCCCATGTTGTTTCTAAGTTGTATCACAGTCACTCTTTAAGAAGTAGTATGTTTAGTGGAAGCAAGTAGATCTTGAACTTTTCCTGCTATATCCTCTAGTTGGCATGAAGTACTTAATAACTTTGTGAACCAAGAGTTATATCCAGACCACTATATTTAATGAGCACCAATGGGATCATCCTCCAAAAATGTATTAAATTCTCTTTTGAGTCCATTTACACCAGTTCTCTACACCACCTTCTGGCAAAGGGTTCTACATGTCAACATTGCACAGAAACTCAGGAATTTGCCAAGATGCTTCAGAAACCAGAGCTCAGGTTTTTCTAGCAGAGGTCTTGAGGGTTAAATGTCTTTAGCCCCCAGTCCCTCTCCCCTTCTATCCTCACTAGCAGTTACTACTAAGGACAGGGAAGCAGATCCTCACGTCACTTGCTCACCACTGCCATTGGGTTACTGCCAAAGAGCTGCACCTCTTCTTTTTCATGCATCTTTTTCCTTTTTTATGGTGCAACAATTTTAAAAAATGAAGTATCTGGGGGTGCCATTAACATTTCAAATATACTTTACAGAGAAAAAGGAAGATTTTTGACCACTTCCTTAAGTGGTGTAAGCAAGTGACATTTCAGTTATCTCAGCAGCAGTGTGCAGGTGACACTGTGGGTGACTTGGCCTCTCCCTGGCTTCCGATACTCTCTTACATCCCTTCCTCTTCAGCACTTCAGAAATCTCCACACCTCCTCCTCCCATGGAGACTGAGGGACCCCTCAATCACCACAAGGTGATTATAAATCACCTCAATTGCCACAAGGCATTATAAACTTGACAGAACACTATGTCCAAGGACAGCCCCTGGCACCAGGGAAAATATTTCAGCTGCTTGAATGTCATCTTCAAAATGAAAATATTTTCATCATTGTCCTGGATCCTTGCACTCTTCATACACTACAGAAGGGCTCTGCATGCAAATAGCATTTACAATTTTACAAAAGGGGTTTGGGTAATAAGTGAGCCCTCCAAGTTTAAATCATGTACTTGGTATATACTTAACGGATCACTATTACTCTGATTACATGGAGGACACTTTCATAAAAAATAGTATTTCAGGTGACTCTATATTTGAATTTTTAGAATAGATTTTTAGTGAGAAAGGGATTTTGGATACATCAGCTTAGGGACACAAGAGTATTCCAGGGAGGACTGCACACTCAAACTTGCAACAAAAAAAATGAAGCATTATTTCTTTTTCCTTTACTTTTTTCACTGTTCATCCCAAATGTGCTTATTTTCTCAGTTGTCCCTTCTGAATTGGAATACAGATTATCCCAATTTTTTATTTCTTGTCATCTGAATATTTTAAAACATGTTAAATAGTCTGGAATAAGTACCAAATCTTAAATACCATCAGAAGCTAAATATGATTCTAGATGTTTCCCTCTTCCATTCTGGATCAAGTAGGCTTAGCAGTATAGGCTGCATTTCAGTAACTCTTAATCATGACTGTGAGATTTTTTAGTCTATCTGATTTCAGGAGAACAAAACGGGCCTCTGAAGCTGAGTGTTACAGATATACATTTATCAAATAGGACTGAGATTTGTTGAAAGTCCATTTCAGAGAAAATGAGCTGAGCACACACAAAATAGTGAAAATTCCAAGGTACACAATACACTAAATCAGCCTGTAACCCAGCTTATGTTCAGTTAAATCTGTGGCATCTTTAGAATGTGCTGGTTTCCAAAAGGGCATAGCAAGGGCTTGACAGAAAAGAGCTCAAAGGTGCCAAATTGCAAGAAGCATCTACAAGTCTGAAAATACTTACATTAACCCATGGATGCTCAAGAACTTGCAAGGCTGAGAATCGCAGATCTACATCTACTTGAAGCATCATTGTGATAAGTTCCTGAGAAATTGAATTCACAGTCAAATTTAAAGAACACTTTTAATGAAAAAGTCAGTATTTCATTCATTTAAGAACTCTTTCACTGATTTTGTAAGAGTTTTCAAAGAGAGAGTGAACTACCAACTGCAGAAATATACTAAGATTATTCAAGAAAATAGAAAAACTATGAACTGATGAACTCTCAGCTGAACTTTTAAATCAATATCTGACAGTACCTTGAGAAGCTAGAAGACAGTTCTGAGGCCACTGTTTAAGAGAAAAGCACTTAATACATAATGTGCAAAACAGAGGGTCCCATGCAATTAGGTTAGCTTCCCATTAAGAAAAAGCCAATTCCTCTGTAGGAAAGAAAAAGCCAGCAAATATAATTTTACTTCAAACTCTTGTAAAAATGATGTAGAAGATATTAAAACTCCAACACTTAAAACCATTATTTTTCATCCTCTGATTTTCTCTGCAATTACCTAGATAATTTCATTCACAGAGCGCAGTGCATGGAAACAGGATGGCAATATGACAGCAAATAAAGGTGCAACACCAAAGACCAAAGCTAGTAATTCTTAGTTACAAGAATAACTTAAATGGACAGGCTAAGGCTTCAAACCAGAAATTTTAGACAGAACTATTTGGCAGGAGTTTCACAGAAAAACCCACTGGCAAAGGACTTGCGGGGTTCCCACTAATGATGCCATGAAATAATGCCTGCCACAACACAATGATTTGGTTTAGAGGACTTTCAACTCTATAACTGTATCTCATTCATTAACCTCATTAGTTATCAGGCTAAAATGCTAGTCCTGATTGCCCTCCACATACCTGTAAAAGCAGGATGCAACTAACTCTCCAAAGCATGGAGATTCAGAGCTACTCTCATTACCTGCATCCACTTACAAATTTCACTACTTGTTTTTCTTGTGTTTAATCAAACACTGTCACACTGAAGGAAACAGAAAGACAGTTTTTCATATATTTGTCTTACAGACAAGAGAAGTAAATTGACTGAAAGTAAGCACTTATCTATCTACAGAATGACCGTATGATTTTTTACATACACATATGTATTATGTCTCTGTCCACTTACATTCATACATATGACTATAGTTAATGCCAGACCCCTAGAAAATCTTTGAGTTGAACTGTTGCTCTAGTGCATTGGTGAGAGTTAAAAAACCTGATCTGCTCTGCAAGTATAATGAACTCTCTCAAGGTCTGTATCTGTAAATAATTATATCTGCCTTAGCACACCAAAGACTGCAGGTCAAGAGCTGAGACCAGAACAAGTCTGTATTTCATACCACTCTGCAACAATAAGGCAATGGGAGGCCTGGTTCTTTGACAGAAAGAAACAACAGACATAATATCTTATGGGGTTAATAAGGGAAATCAGCCTCCCCATAATATTATTAGATAATGTTCAAAGGCTCCAGGTTGGTACCAGGTCCCCCTCACAAGTACATGTAAAGCACAGTCCAAGGGAGCTTTTGAGCTAAGTTAATTACTTTATTTTTTTCTTAATCAATAAGGGCTACTGGTGTCTCTGTTGTGTGTGAAATCACATAAGATATCATGCCCATTTCAGAACCACCTGGAATCTAAGAGACAGTAACCAAATAAAGCATAACTGGGGACCCAGAGGAATTTATAGGTGCAGCAGGAGATGTATGAGACGTGTCAAATACAACACTGTGAAAGGACAACAAGCATTAGGCACTCCCACTGAAAATAATACTGTAGAAGAAAGTATCATCAAGTATAAAACTCACCTTTGCAGAGTCAGAAACGTTGTCCCAATATGGAGATGGAAAATCCATCTGTCCCATCAAAATCTGATCAAAAAGCACTTCTTGATCATCTCCACTTCTGTAAAGTAAAAACCAAAGAAAACCAACAACAAAACCCAAAGAGAAATTATTTTCAGATGTGGTTTCAATAGACTTCTTAAAATTGCTTTTTATTGCTCATGCCTTAGTATGCTTTTGGAAGCTGTTGATTGCCCCAAACATGCAGCCATGGGTGTTAATGGTGAGATCATAAAACACAGTGCATTTGGTACATTCTTTCTTTCTGCTGATCTTTAGGATTGTCCACAATTTTGCAATTGCTTTGAGGGGATAAAATATCTGACATATCCTTATTAACTGGCTTCCATTTTAATTACTTTTTAACAACCACAAAATATGTTGCATTTTGTCCATGAAAGAAGACAGCTTTTTCACAGTGTATTTAAAACTTCAGGCAAAGGCACACCAAACCTGTAATGAAGGCTCTTGTTTTGCAATGCAATGAAGTTTAAACTACAATAAACACACATGAGACAGAGATTTTACCATAAAATCACAGACATTTATGGGGCTTGTGTAGAACACTATGCAGAGCACAGGGAAAAAAAATCAAATCCTATGAGCAGAGAACTTCTACCAGTGGGAATCTCTGTGCCTAACATGAAAGGAGCACAGGGACCAATTCACATAACAAGGATGGTTGAATAGATCAGTCCATACCCACGGAATGGAGGAAAACCACAGAGCAGGATGTAAGTAATCACACCTGCTGCCCAGATGTCCACCTTCAAGCCATATCTAGAAATGTGAGAGACATGGTTAGAGACATCTGATTCTTACCAACTACAGTGCAAGAACAGAGGAAACATCTTCAGAATCATTAATAATTTCTTATAAATTTTCATCTGAACTTTGTCTACCTACCAATCCTCATTCTGCTATCAAATATTTTTTACTTTACATGTTAAAATTACATTAGATCAGAATGTATGAGTGCACAGAAGACATTGAACTATAATCTTCAGTTAGTTAACTAATTCAAGTTGAGTTAACTTGAGTTAGTGATGGCTGTCAACATGAAGTCTGCAAAGGTGACACAGGCTGGTCAAGCCAGCAGGCATTTACTCTGTGGAACATATCAGAAGAGGAGTGTGTGATAATGAAATAGAATTAAGTGAATGGTGTTAGCAGTCTCTAGAGAACAGAATTACTCCCACTGTATCTGCAAAGGGCTAGTTAGCAATCCAGTGTAAAGTTGAAAAGTTTAAGGCCAACAGCTGGCAGAGGTTGCCTGGTATAACTCCAAAGCTGGCCTGCTCTGAACTGGTTTGGGTAAGATAGCCTCCAGAGGTCCCTTCCATGTGAATTTTATATGAGCCATGACCATGATTTTGCATCATAGCCAACCTAGCGCAGCATAAAAATCTTAATTGCAAGAACTTCAGTCTGGCACAATGGCAAGAATGTGGTCCATTGAGTACATTTCAATGTATCACCACGAGAAGTGATTTACCCAGTTTCAGCGATGATTTCTGGAGCTACATATGTTGGGGTCCCACAGACAGTATAGAGAGGTCCATCCACAATTGTTGCTAGGCCAAAGTCTCCCAGCTTCAGGGACTTGCTTCCATCTTGGTGTTCATAAACCTAAATAAGGAGGAAAATTGAAAGTTTTACCTCAAAACCATCAAGGCAACTACTATAATCACTTACTAACTGCTTGAAATGTTTCTTCTTATTTGAAATTCTTTTTCTCCTCCTTACCTTTAACATATTTCTCTGCATGCTTTGAAAATTCACAGACAATTTGGATAACTTCCCTCAAATACAGCCAGGATGTTTGGGAAAGATTTACCTCACTACCTGCCCAACAAAAGATGTACCACATGCTAGGTGCTAAAACTCACAAACAAATGCATGACCCTCCAACAGCGGGTTTCCTACACAAGTCCCTACTGAATTTTCAGTGTAGGTGGGTTGAGTTTATTCATTTTACTTACAGAGAGCTTAAACGTTTGCACAGGAACTTCAACTACTTAGATAATACAAAAGTGACTGTACTGATAGCAGTTCCAGGCTCTTGTCCGTGTGCTGAAGCCACAAACCTAGCTGGAGTATTTCACCTAGAAATACTGTCCTCTCCTGGGATGACTTACACACCAATGAGTGTCTTACTGGCATGGGAGCATCACAATCAATGGGACACAAGCAATTAGGGCTGCTAATGTGTATACATGAAAATCCTGTCTTAAAACCTGGTCTTCACAGCAGCAGTGCGATCTTTCACGGGGTTTTATGGGTGCAAAGGGAGTTTAAGATGTACTCGCGTGAAAAAAAAAAAAGAAAAAGAAGAAGAAATCTAGAAACTTCAGTAAAAAATACATAATTTTAAAAGCTCAGAGCAAAAGAATGGCCTCAAACCTGCAATCACTGAGAACTAATGTCCTAGGGTGACTTTATTGTGCTGCATTGTACCCCCATCTGCTTATGCCAGATATTGAGTTCTGTGCCTTTAAGACCAGATCCAATTAAAAAATGTTTAAAATAAAAAAATGTATCTAAATTAAACACTAGACTATTAGTCTATCTTTAGTCTATCAAGGTGCTGGTAAATAATTTGCAGCAAAACTGTGCAAAAATAATACATATCATACTTCTTAATCAAAACCAAAATAATCCTTTATATACATATCTTGACCAGCTACTCCTACATCCAAAATCACATTTATCTATGACTGTTTTAAGAAGAAAATCCTAGATTTTTTTCTTAGGAAAATACAATGAATTCTACATGGTACTCTTGAAGAGTTCACTTGGAGCAAAAATAAATTCTTGAAGTCTCTCACCATAGTTTCCTACAGATCTGCTATAGCTCATAATAATTATATTATACAGCCCCCATCCCCCAGTTTCTTTTTTGTTAATATTAGTCATGTCTAGAGAGAAAACCCCTCTCTGTCCTGAATCCCTGCTTACCAGGTGAAACAGCCACAAGCAGACATTCAGAATACACAAAATTCTTCTCCTCTCCTTATGTTACTTTTAAGAATTCAACTGGATCTTTAAGAGGACCAGCAATTTATAATGGATTCACATTTCTCTTCTACTAAGCCAGAAAAAAGTTATGTTTATAGAAAAGCACTGGGAAAAAAAAAAAGCAATTACGGTTTTATTCAAAACACAGATTGTTAAATACATCTGGTTCCTGAAACGAAAGAAAGTGCTCTCTGAAATGGCAGTAATAAATCTAAATTCAACAACAATTTTAATTAAAGTCTAGAGACTAGGGCTTTAAATATTCACTTGCTGAAATATGTAAAGTGTACACTTAGACATCAAGAGCTGAATCTGGCCTATTAGTATTTCATATTCTGTTCCATGCAGTTATAATTTACAAAGCCCTTTCTGAGCTGTGCTAACCTAGCATACATTCATAACTTCCTTCCTTCAATAGACCACACCTTGTGTGACTCATCCATACTAGAAGTTGATTACAGAAGAGGATTTTTGGCATTATTTACCTATGCAGAAGGTTTTGTACAGTGTATTTTCTAGTATTCTGCCTCATCTGCTTTGAGGAATTACTTTGCTTGGAAAACTACTTCAGTTGACTTGTAAAAATGAAGTAAGTAACTTTTCCTCACCCTGTTATAACTCCATATAAAAAAGAGCCCAATGTGAAGCTGTGGTATGTTACTTGCCAGTCAAGGAATGGGAAAGATAATTTAACACTCGTTATTCAGAATAAATGCTATATATGCTCCTGCATTTAAATACTGAAGGGCAATTAAAGAAATGGGGATTAGTGCAAATTGCCCACTACGTAGTGCTTTCACTGTTTTAACTAAGCTATAAAACTGTATAATTGTACTACACTAATTGAATGCAGCCACACATAATTGTATGCCACCATATGCATCCTATTAGTATAAAGACTGTCAGTATTTTCTAAGCTGCTCTTGTGATCAGTGCAGATGGCAACAGACAGAGAAGTTGTTCTCTAGGGTTTATTATACAGCTATAAAGACATCCCATGACTTGACAAAATAAACGTTCTAAATAGCAACAATTATGAAAAATGTTCCAATTAAAACATGGAAGACTCCCTAGGGAATAAAAAAAACAAACAAAAATGCTAAAACATCACAGGTATTCAGCACACTCTTGGACAGTTGACCATTAGGTGGACTTTACATGCTTTGAGTATAACATGGACTATTTAAGCAGTTAAAAAATAATGGGTGCAGCACACAGAATAGGTTCATACATACAAAGATTTATTAGCAGGGTCTAGAGCTGGTCTCACACATCAGCTCTAAGCCCGAAAGTTACTTTTGGGAAGAAAGGAAAATGAAAAGAGACAAAGGAGGATATGAAAGGAAAGGCTCTACCAGGGGCTGGTAAGAGCTGAAAAAAAGCAGCTCCAGGTGAACATCCGCTTCTCATCTCCCTCTCCAGAGCAGCATGCTTCCCTTTACTCCCCATGTTTCCCTGTAGCAACTCCACAGCCTTGCTCATCCTCCCTGTTGTCTCTTTCCTGCTAATGAGGTTGTTTAGCCACAGGACATGCTCCTCTAAACCTAAAGTTACAATCCATGAGTAGGAAAAGGACTGGGGAGACAGGGCTGATTCTCACACTAGTGGCCAGGAGAACCAGCTATAACAACACAACCAGAGTTTGCCACTGCAACACCGTGACAGTAGCAGAGGGAAAGCCACAGCACAAGAACAACAAGGGAAAAATACCACCATGACCACTTAGGTGAAGGGTTAAAGAGCTGCAAGGAAAAGGCAGACTACAAAAGGCAAGTAGAAGGTATTTAGCAAAAGAAACGCTGAGACTCATGTTGCATTTAAGTGTTTTGTAAATGCCATGAAAATAACACTAGTTGCAGTTTTGTAACATAAGGAGCACCACATCCCATTTGACAGCTAAGATAAAAGCAGAAAGGTTCAGAGACACTGAGGCCACAGGCAGACAACGTCAGAACCAGGGTCAGAGCTCAGTAAGGCTGGTTCCAAAGCACTCTTCAAAAACAGCACTTGTTTCTTTCAAGGGCCTGATAAACCTTAGAGAATTAATGCAATTTGTGAATCAAATGCTGGCTTTTTAGAATTAGGATGCTGCAAGAGGTTAAATGCTTCATCCTTACAGCTCAGTCTCAAAATCAATGGAATTTTCCAGCACAATTCTGGAAAAGTCACTCAAAAATAATTCAGCTCCAATGTGAACAATATGATCATTCCCAGTAGTGGGTAATTACCAGAAAAGCTGAGCAGGCAAATCTGATCCCTGCCCTGCTGCCCTCACCTCCTGCCCACATCTCCTACCCACCTCTTTTCCGCCAGAATTTTAACTCTGACAACAATAGAATTTAGGCATTTACAGACAAGTCAAGACAGCAGCAGAGCAAGGGTTGTCCCAGACCAAGACCCTCCTGCACACTCCAGGAACAGCATTAATGAATCCAGGCATGGGATTGCTACAACATCTGTATCCAGCCACTTATTAACGCCAGCACCAGAAATTAAAAGGCAGTAAAAGGGCCAGGAAAGGTGTATCAGTCATTAGTGTCTAGTGAAACTTCCACCCAGTGTGTTTTCAGCAGTTTCTCGAAAATGAGGGCAGGTTACTTCCTCACCCAGAACCTGCCACTAGAGGAACTTCAACTGTAAAAATCCCACTGCCTGGAAGTTCAGTAATATCTGCTGGAGTCAACTTTCCTATAAAACCTCTTCATTGTCAACAGGACTAAATGCATTAAGTCATGGCTGAGAGCACACAGCTGAGAGAACTGATATTCTACGATTCTGTGAACAATATTTTACAGTTGCAGAATATATGGAGAATTGGGACATCTTGATATTGGTACATGTCAGCAAATTTGTGAAACTCAGAACAGTGAAATATTCAGGAGAAGCTTATTTCTTAGGAGAAATAAAACTATGTGGAGGATGCAACTGCTGCATTCAAGTGTGCAAAATTCTCAGCAGAAAGACTAATTGACAGGGTATGTTTTTCATTGTCTTCAGTGGATAAGGTCCATACAGATTTCGTTAGAAAAACAAAGATTTAGATTGTTTGTGAAAGTGGCTTAATGAAAAGTGCTATAGGATTATCTGGGAGATGCAGTAGGGGAAGGACAATGAAGTCTCTTCCTGACTCTGCTCTGATGCATGACATGATTAAGGCATAGCATTTACACGCACCATACTTGCAAAACTAAAGGGTTGCTAATTATTTAGGCAGGGACAAAAGTACAGAATAGTCCGCTGAGGGAAGAACACTTTTATTTATGAGAAGCTTGAAATTATCCTGCAGTTTACTAGAAGTTTACTTCTAGTGATCCCAGAAATAACTCCCATGGAACAGTCTAGACATACCACCTTATGTTACTGTACTTCCTGTGACAGCTGTTATTCTTAGGAGAGCTTTACAATGCAAAGGTTAACATTAAAAGATCAGTGACTTAAAAGACTGAAATAAACTTGGCAGGCATGTGGAAGGAGGAAGTGCAGACCTTTTCTCACACACTCCCAAGTTATCAGCAATACTGAAAGTTGAATCTTCACTTACCAGTAGATTCTCCGGCTTGATATCCCTGTGGACAATGTTCAGGCTGTGAAGATATTTGATGGCACTGGCCAGATTGTAAAGCATCCCACTGGCATCCCGCTCTGTGTATTTGTTGGTGGAAGTAATAGCATCAAAAAGATCTCCTCCCTGGAGCAAAATTACCATGGGATATGAGCAACATTGTTTGTGAAATGACTGAAAAATTTAGGGAAGATCAAGGAACATTTTTAGAGAAGGAGGGGGAGGAAGGGAAGGGAGCAGCAGAGTTTCCTTGCAGCTATGAACTATGGTTACTGTGATGACATCCCCCGTAATGGCAGGTAAACAGATCCACAGCTCAGAGCCATTTGTCATGACTGAGTTGGTCAGCCAAGAGGCTGGAGTTTCTGCTGCAAACCATTCCCACCTGCTGCTGCTTTTGTAACATGTCCAGCACTTGCCAACCTGTGTGTTCAGAGCCTGCTACAAATTTCTGGCAAGACTACACACTTGCCTGTCATGACGCCATTTACCAGCCCTTGGCACTCTTTATAATAATCACAAACAGATTAACATCAAACTTTTTCCCAATGTCTAACTGAACCCCAGACAGATGAAGAAACTCTGAGTGAAACTGAGAACTCAAAGTTACCTGTCTTCACTGCTATTGTATTTTAAAATTGTGTTTCCATGTCACAAAGCTTTGAAAACATGGATTTTAAAAACCACTTTCTCTACACAAGATGTGAAGTTTTTGGTAGTATGACGCCTCTTGCATTTAATACTGAAGAACTTTACAGTATGTATGTCAGGCAATCATACTGGGAGGCACAGCTAAAAGCTGCTGTCAGTGAAAGAAAAACAAGAAAACGAGAGAGAAAGAAGGAAAGACGAAAAGAAGGAAAACTAAGTGAAGTCCTCAAAGTTGAAATGATCTTTACCAGTGTCTGAGGCAGCCATGATTGTATTTCCAGAGATGAGCTGGCAAGTGGGGAGAAGGAACATGGAAGTGCTTGGACAAAGATAGAAAAGTAATTTTAAAGATGACAATAAGAAGAGAGTTTGACAGATTGGAGGAAAAAACAGTCATCTTTTGAGAGATTCTACTCTGAGGTATTGAACCTTTGCCCCCCTTCCCACCCCCCCTCCCAAAAAAAGGAGGCAAAGGATAACTCTGCAAACAAAAAAAACCCAAAAATTCCCTGCTGCCGTCAAAACATCAAGAAAAAAATCACAGAGGACTGCATTTAAAAGAAAAAGCAGGTATTTTCTGAAGGCAAGGGAGGAGTCCCAACTTTGCCAGCTCTCACAGTTTTATCAACAGCTTCAAGATATTTTCTATGTCTTTTTAAGGCTCAACTCCAGAATAAACACTTTTTCTGCTTTCCAGAGAAAGGAGGAGGGGGGGAAGGAACAAAAAAATAAATTCCAGGAATCATGGCTACAGAAAAAAGGGTAGGAAAAGAGAACCACCAAAGACTCAAACGTGATAAAACAGACTTTACTTCTCATAAAAAACCTAACAAACTATTAAAATTTTTGCATTGTTGAGGTGCAGCTGAAGTATGCCAGGGTAGGTTTACTCCCACTGTAGATACAAAATCCCAGCTCTCTGGAAATTGCTTACAGCCCACCATTGTCAAATCTGGACCACATCGAATTTCTTGCCGTGGCTGGTGACTGTTCAAGACACATCAAGATACATAGTGTCAAGGAAAAGGAAGAACAAAAGGCCAAACTAAACCAGATAGAGGATTAGAGAGAATGAGGCCAAATATTTGGCAAAAGTACAATACCATGTACTTCATGGCATTATCTGATCCCTAAGTATTAGATATCAGCATGTGGCAAAGTATGTGAGATAAATAATCTATCTTCCCTAAGCTCCTTCCTGTGAAACCCCTGTACCAGCTGCTTTTTTACATGAAGCAGTGGATTAGACAGATCTTTGGTCTTATCTAATATGTTCCAGATGCTCAGAAAAAGTGTCAATAACATCAGCAAAGCATCTGCCTCTAAACAAAGAAAATAGTCTCCAAGCTGAGATATGAGGAACAAGAATGAAAGAAGCTGAGCCTTAAAAACAGAAGGAAAAATTTTGGCTTGAAGTCAGAAGAAAAGGAACAAATGTTAATGTACAGGAGAAACGTAAACTCAGAAAAAGAGGCTACAGAGCAATTTAACAGACAGTCAAGCCAATCTGAAGCAGAATAATTTTCTCCATTTAAGCATCTACCGTAGTCAGTAAAGTTTCTTACCAGGTATCCTGCTAAGAAAAGAGAGCATATATTTAGTCTGCAGGATTCTCTGCGGTTAAAAGAGAGGTGATATCCTGGAAAGAGTTAACAGAGCTGACAGCTATATCAGGCAGAATTGTTTTCAGATTTTCCTCTCCCCAAAGAGCACTTTAACCTGCAAGGTTCTGCTAAGCCGATTCACACAGCAGGTCACTATCATTTATTCAGGCACCAGGGGTGAGTTCAGGATGACATTTCAGTCTTAAATCCCCTGTTCTGGAGTGAAACAGGACCAGCAACATCTGAATGCAGTTTTTATCATCTGTGCACATGAGGAAGTGTACTTGAAACTACAGTAACCAATTATTTATTTATTACCTTGTTATGTAAATGATATGATCTCTCTTTTTCTTCTGCAAAAGTGAAATCATATCCTGGAGCGGTAAAGGAAACTCAGCAATAAATCTGGCTTCTTAAATTGGCCAAACCCCTGTTAGGTTTGAATAACAATTTTGTTTCGCTGTGTAAAAAGGCAGTGTGCCAGAAACCAGGGCTTTGCTTCCTTTTACAAGCACCACTTGCAATGTGTTTATATTTGTATTTATGAAGTGCTTTTTCTTACACTTTACAAAGCAATGAATGGTCTATCTGCCATGAGGTGAGGGCGGGATTTGCAACAGTCACTTATGTCAAACATGTTACTGCCAATTAATGCAGGGTGGTATTAACTGAAACCGGGCTCTGCTCTATCAAGCCTTTTCTCCTTGCCTCTATTTCCTGTCTGTGAGTTTGATTTAAAGTCAGGTCTTCAAAAGTCAGTCAATAACAGATGGTTAATCAATTCTATCAGTGCACGCTATGAAATGGTAACAGTCAGCAACTGGTGAATTAACAATTAATGTCTTTCCAGAAATGCCTTCCCTAGTACCAAGAGAGTGCAACAAGGCTTTTCTTACAACTATATATTAAGGAATAGATGTTTGCTTCAGAGAAACAAAGCTGACTTCTCCAAATCAGGATAGGTCTTCTACATTTCTTCTATTATTATACATAAAAGTAAAGACTATTAGAACAGTGTTCTCTAGGACATGAGAAACACAGAGATTCCTACAATATAGCTAAAAAGAATATGTGCAGCAATCTTAAAGAGTAAAGAAGAAAGTGTACAAGAAAAGAGATTTGTCCAGAAAGTGAATACAATGCATGTTTTTTTTGTTTTCTTTTTAATATACATCTTTTAGGCTAGTTATTTTCTAGAATTTTCAGTCTCCTCCTCTCTCATTTAGCTGAATAGGACTTCAATTAAAAATCCATTGGACACCATAGTTTACACATTTTTCGACCATGAATAGCACAGCAGGTTTCACCCATAAAAGCAGCTCTGTGCTTACATCTTGGCAGGTTAGGCAAGGCACAGCTTTTAGTTCTTACCACACCTCATGGGGCCAAGATGAAGGATTTGTCAATGCAGGATAAAGCTGTGGCTACATGTGATTACAGTGCTGTGCAAGGGGATTGAGGTACCTTTGAACAAGCTCTTGCAGGCACTGAGGAAAACCAAAAGCAGCATGGATCTCATAGTGAGCTCACTTAGAATAGAATAGAGCAGCAATTATGATTAAAATAGTGTAAGATGGCTAATGGTATCTGATCTCAAGCTGTGCTATTTCACATTGCACACCTAAGAGTGAGAGAGGGCTGTGATTATCAAGGGAATGGGGAAATTATTCTGGGACTGGTTACCCAAAGGGATTCATGGCATGAAAGAGTGCCAGTATTTTTCTTTCGTCTTAGGATTTAACTTTTTTATCAGAGAAAATATGTCAGCTCCTTGCTACCGGCATCTCCCAGTGTGTTTCCTGAGAGCTTGGAGGTGTTGGACAGTGGAGTTAGGGAGTCCATAAGCTCCACAGCATTACTCCAGCCCAATAGGGCATCTGTCAGGTGCAAACCTAGGAGGACAGTATTGCCATTTCCTAAGATGTGGGACATAGCCTGAGCTTCTCATAGACAACAAGATTTTCCCAGACTGCCACAAGGACAGGGAAAAATCTGGGGGCATCCACCCATGAGGCACACAGAGCCTTCCAGCTTTGGACTGGGAACATGGCTAGTGTCACTGGTGCTGCCACAGAGCATGGGGGATAATGGAACAAAACAAAAAATCTTCTCATTTTCTTGCTCTTGTATTCCAGACCACAGATTGAGAGAGTACTCAAGAACTTGGACCTGGGATTGCCCTATTTAACATCTCGATGAGGTGCCTACATTAAGAGCACCCTCTAACCTCCACCTACAACCAGAGGAAAGCAGATTAACAATCGTATTTACCAAAAAGCGTTTTCTCTAAGTCACTGTGAAGAAATAAATAGGGTCCAAAAAATAAATTACTGCATTTGCAAATTCACTTTTTAGAATAGAATCATGCTTTAAATACTAGGCTTTTCTTTTTCACTTTCCCCTTCTTCTGTTCAAATTTAGATTGCTATCGAGGAGGCAAGTTTGACACTGTGTTAATATAAATCAATAGAGGAAAAACACATCTAATATTCTTTAGATTAACATAAATTAATAAAAACTAATTAAACCCTTTCACCTTTTTGTGTTTTGATGGCTGGTATTTATGGCTATTTGGATTGGGTATATTTTCAATTCACCCTAAGGCAGATTATAACTTTTTAACAAGTCTTATTTTGAGGAAGCAAACAAAACTGGTGGTATACAAAGTACTGTCAACACAGCACTTCCAAGTGTGGCTTTTAGGAAGTTAGACAAATATTTGAAATATTTAAAAGTTAATTTTAAAAAATCTGACAGTGGGTTACACATCTTTTAGTAGGATGCTAGACCACTTTCAGAGACCCCTTCCATTCCACATTATTCTGTGATCCCATGTTTTTTAGTAAGTCTAAGTAGGAATGGAATTTTTCAATACGGTTGATACAATATGCAACTTGACTCCAAAACACTCACCTTTACAAGTTCCATGACAAGGTACAACTCAGTTGGCATGTCCATCTCCTCGATCAGAAGTACAATGTTGGGATGCTTGACTCGTCTTAAAATAGATACCTCATTCTGGATCATGTGTTCCTGACACACAAAAAAATCCTCAGTGAATAGGGGTTAGTGAGAAAAAAAAAAATCACAGTGGAAAAAGCAGAGAGAATTGGGAGCTGCATGGATTCTCTGGGGTTTTTGAAAAACTAACAGAAGTTGCCTCCAGCAATAGAGAAGGAACATATCTAGAAACATCAATGTGGTAACTAAAAGAAGACAGAGTGGAACACAGGAAAAAAATGAAGAAAAGACATGTTTTTGATGCAGAGAAAAAGAAAAGCTTTTAAAATTTTCTCTGATGCAGAATCTTTAGATTTAACATGATAGCATCTTCTCACAGAACCTTTTGTTACTGATTCTGAAAGCTGTCACTTGGTGTAAAATTGACATCAATTTAATTAACCTATGCATTACACATAGTGACCAGTGTTGTTATAATTATTTGTATTATTTTCTGCTTTCTATAACACCTGGAATTATGAAAATTAGAGGACATAGTTACGTGGGTAAAGAGAAAGGAGTCACACACAACCAACCTACTGGAGAATCATCACACAGGTCTAGAACAGCACATGGCAGCCTTTTCTCCTGAAACTCCAAGAGTCTCCAGTGGTCAGGCAGAGACTCCAACCAAAGAGATTCTAAAACTTGTCAGGAAGGACACAAATACCAACAGCCTCTCAAAATGATCTCTCACAAAATATTTATTGGAAAAAAAGTCTTTTGGTCTCATATTTTTTTTTGTACTTACTTTTCCTCTACATTTACTTTTCTTTATTATTTTCAGAGCATATTCTCTACCAGTTGATCTGAGGAAAGAGAAAAAAATTGTATGTTCAATCACACTGAATATTTTTCTCATTTGAGTTTATATTTGTTACAGTAGTACAATAGGTTTAGTGAAGAGTTCTAGTAAAATATTCATATTTTTCAAGAAAAAAGGTTGATTTTACTAATATTGTGAATTTGAGCCGGTTATTAAATATGCATGCCCGAGAAAAAGACATAAAACTTATTTGTTTTAAAATGAAAGCATTCCAATGTTTTCAAAACAAAAAAAAAATTGCTTGACTTTTTCTTTCATTTCATACTGAGAATTCTTATTACTTTTTCGTTTTTATGTAAAAATATGGTATGGTGTCCGCAGGTCCAAATGTTTTCAATACAAATTTTTGTTTTCTATTCTAAAAAAATATATAACCCACGGAAAATACTTTCTTACTTTTTACTTAATATGAAAAGTCATTTGTTTGCATATCCGCAGTCACAACTGCTGTAATAAAAAGATCAGTCCATGGAATAATTTTTTATGTATTCAGTAATTATATGATATTTAGAAGAGTTAAATATGTTGGCTTTTAGGCAGAATGTGGAAGGTTCTGGAGACAGTAAGAGAAATTAATTCAGGATGAGAACACATTTCCTTTTAACTACTGTGTTGTTTTGAATCCTTATAATATTTATCACTACTACACATATGTAGTTATCTATTATCTAGAATGATAACAGAAAAATTAGCTTGTAGATAATTTAAGAGTATCAATTTCTATTTCTTAATTAAGTTACAAAACCAAAAGATGGCTGTAAGGATGAAAACAAGCTTTGCTTATAAGCCCCAGTTTCACTATAAGATTAAGTGGAAAATGGATACTTTAAGAAAAAGATCTTACTGAAGTATTTTAATTTTGTAATACGAACTTAAACAGCTTACAAATGTCTATTACACTGCCTTTAGGCATATTTGGTTAAAAATGAAGAAAAAATAACCTTTCAAGAATACAGGGTTATTTTTTCATTCTTCATTTCACAAAGGATGGTAGTTAAACTGATACATTAAACTCATATACAGTATCTTCAACAGAGACATTAATGTGTCTAAAATTGTGCTCAGTCTGTCAAACTCAAATGCAAATTGAGTAATACACTGAAAACACTGTATCTGGAAAACAACTGGGCATTTTCATTGCCATATTAAAATATGGAGAACTCCTCTGGCAATGATGTACCACTAATTTTTAATTTAAGGAAAAATGGGTAATTCAGTAAAAACCAAAAATAACACCAAAATATTCATTCTGTTTACATTCCCAGGCAAAGAACTAAAACAGCCTATATTAGACATCAATTTTAAAAAATCACAAAGGATAAAAAGGTTTATGAATTAGAGGGAAAATTACAGCATATCTGTTCCAGATTGACACAAATAAAAATTAAGAACTTCTATCTGTATTCCCTCACACAGGGGTTTAATGCTGCACTCCACGTCGGGAGCCCCTTTCCAGTGCTGCTTTCATAAGCTACAATCCAAGCTCAGTGAGGGGACAGGAAGAGATCTGGACACTATTTTTTTTTTGGGACTAGAAGGAGGAGATTGAACAAGAAATATTAGAAATTAAGATATCTGGGGTTCAAACTTAGACCAAATATAGCCTCTTTCAATAGCAGTCTCTTTCAAGCTGCTTGGTTGCCCTAGGAATGCTTCCTTTCTGTCATGAGAAAGGAAATTAATGGTTTTTGTTGGCCATGGGAGACTCCATGTACTCCAAGACACTGGGAAATCTGAGCTAGTGAGGAAATGTCAGAATTTGGAAGTATCTGAAAGTTAAAAATGAACACATATAAAAACACCGCAGGACAAATTATGCATACAACGGAGCAGATATGTAACAAGCAGATGACAACTCTGACTGCTCTTTGTTTTGGTAAAAAGAAAATTAAAGCTAAGATAATGTAAATCCTTTCCCCTGAAAAGCTGCAGAACCGCGGCTGTCAGCAGCACTGCAACTTACACACCGCCAAAAAATATGCATGGCCGTGTCAGAAAGTCACTGTGAAACAGGCATCTCACCTCTCACCTATTGCTCACTCCAAACAATAAAAAGGGACCACAAAAAGAAGGCAACATGTTATGGCTGGACAGGAGTCTGGACCCACTGCATTACCACAGAGTTGGATCTCTAGCTCATAACAGGGCTTGGTGCCATGTTCCCCGGCTCTTTTAAAGTTTTGTAAACTTCACAGAGATTTACACTGCACTGGACACAAAAATCTATCTTTTTTGTGTTTGTGCATGCATTAAATGTATTCAAGAGTGTGTGCCTTTGCATTCACAGGTGCTCAAACAGGATTTAGAAGTCCTCATGTGAAAATTTTGAAGACGGTTTTTGGTTTCTATTTGGACTCTTAATTAAGTCAGAGGAAAACGCCTGTGAATGTATTGAAGTGCTCACAGGCCTGTATTAGCCAGTGCTCACAGACTGAGCTCACAGCCAGGGAGAAGGAGTATCCATGTGACCAGTGAATTTGTGTAGCAAGACCCATTCCTACTTGTTTAACACCTTTCGGTGCTATTCCTTTGAAGTTTAGTGAACGCAGGAATTGTACTTCACAAGAATATGGAAAAGTCCTCCATCCCAAGTATCACCCCATTAATTCTGGCTCTGCAAATGATGGACATGACTTTGAAGTGAGGTGTTAAAGAGGCTTAAAAAGACTGAAAAGAATATTTTTGAAGGAGTTTCACAGGTACTGGTTTAATTTACTGTCTGAGTCTTTAATTTCTCCTTCAACACTTGTGATGGGAAGGGTATACTTCTTTAGAAGCAGAAACTAACATAAATAATTCCACGTTAATTTTCAAGATCTCCCAAAGTAGTAGCTCTCTGATAGAAATGGGATCTATGGAATGGTATAGCTCAAAGACCACGAGACTCTATATCTGGGTAATCATGCTATTTGAGTACATTAGACACACCACGTTACTGGAAACTTCTGGGACCAGTGGGATAGACAAGAGAACAGGAAACAATTTTCATTCAAGTTCTCAAGGATATTGTAATAAGCATTATTTTTAGGTGCGATGGGACCAATATTTAATTTTGTTCATGCATTTTCTCTCAGTTTGGGAAAGAATTGTGACATGCAGACTTGCACATTTGTACTGTCTCTCAGCACAAATCGCTTTTTCAGCTGAATGAGTTTATTAAAACCACAACTTTTCTTTATTTTAGCTTCTAATCTGCCTTTCCCAGACACTATTCACTTTACCTTAAGCTGCCTTTTTCTCTTTTCTTAGTTATGTGTTTTCACCCATTTCTTTCATCAGTCATGCCCCTTTATAGGGTATTACATTGCTTTCTTTCTTTCATACTGTTTTGCTTTGCTTCCTTTAGGTTTCCATGCAGTTTAGTGTTCAGACCCTGAGGTTTGATCAGTACAGCTATTGCCCACTGCATGACCAGCTCCTGCAAGAACTCACTCTGGCAGAACTCTAAAGGCCTCACCAGAGCTTTGGTCAAGTCCCACAAGCACACTGTCAGCTGACACAAAATCCACTCTTGCCCTTTTCCCCAACAGCTGTCTTCATGATCTCCAAGTTGCACTTTTGGATGCAGAGGTGAATCTGTATTTTTTTCCAAGGAGACTAGTTTAATTAGCCAAGCTAATTTATCATTGTCTGTCAGGAGATTTAATCTCAATCTCCAGGGTTTATATCATATTCTTACAAGCTAAAGAGCAGTTTTTCCTTTGAGCACAAATGTGAGGTTATAATATTCTGTAACAGTCTCCTCTCCAGGATATGGTAATAAGGGATAGAAAACTGATGAAATTCCATTCTCAGACGTCTCTAATCTGGAGTAGACGTCTAAAACCAATGACTCTTTTCACCTCTTAACAGTAAAGATCACTGAAGAAGTTATATTATGTAGATTTTGGTGTCTGCAGTGAGGCTCATAAAGTTGGAAGGAGAAATATAATGGCACAAAGCAGGAAAGCAGGAGTTAGACGTTTATTAAATTAAGAGACTACACCTCAGTGTCAGATGGTGGAATAGATGGATCCAAAATTACCTCTTTGTGCTGACCATTGCCACTACACTCCAAACAGAGAACCTCCAGGCACCTTTACAGAGTGCTCCTACATGTGAAATGTTCCACTAGTCCAATGTAAAAGGAGAATTTCAAGAACATAACGCAAGAAAAGATGTTATTTCAGTGACACGAGAAAGATTTAACACAAAGAATTGGTAAAATCATGTGGAGTGTAGGAGAAAAAAAAAACATATAACCCCCACAAAGAATAAATTCATAGATTGCCCCTTGAACTCACTCTTTTTTTGAGAGGACATTAGATTTTCCATCTGGCATTGAGACATTATCTTATTACCTTTCTGTATTCTACAAATAAAGACATGATCTGGAAAAAGCATGACATTAATGATTACTTTTTACAATAATAAGCATATTATCCTCCTCACCTTTCTATACACTCCTTCACAATAGCAAAATTTCCGTCTCCTATAGTCCTTCCAACTTTATATCGCTCTGCTATCGATGCTGGAACCTGGAAACCTTCCTCCAACACTTCTGAAAGAATCATTAGTACATTTTTATTGTTAGTGAAGGAAACACAGATGTTGCACATAACATGCATTTTAAGTCCATGGTTTAGGAGCCTGGAAACCATTCAGTCAGTATCTCACTTACTGTACAGTGAAACCATGCTGCTGACATTGTATATACTCAACAGGTTTCATGCAGATACAATAATGAAAAATAAGATTTCTGGGGGCTCAAACATACCACCATTTGAGTGTTATAGAGTTGTCATTGCAATATGCCCCAAGACAAAACCAAAATTGCATTTTTTTAATTATGAAAAGGCCTCTGTGATCTGCACAAGCGCAGACCAGCCTCCAAAAAGGGCTGGAACTCCTTGACACAGCATGATTAAATATATGTACCAAAGAAGTCCAACACTCAAGCACTTATTTTATTACATCCTGTAAACTGAGACATCCATAAAACTCCTCATGTGCTAAGTGCTAGTTCTCCCCATCCCCCAGTATTAAATATTTAGTTTTTAAACAAATGTTCTCAATAATACTACCTTGCATGCAACCTGGGTACCAGATGTTTAGGTAAAATTGCATTACACAGTGTCTAAGTATATGAGAAGCTTGTAGTTTAATGTGCTTTAGTGCTCATTCTTGTACTATTATTTTTAAATGTATTTGAAATAGTGTTACAAATACCTAATATGTCTGTAAAAGCTGACTGTAAACTGCAGCTGATACAAACTACTATATAAATATTGTAATGTAAAAAAAATAAAAAGCCTCTCAGAAATATGATTTGTGTTTACACTCTTTAAGACAGGACATTTAACTGTGTATTTCTCTGTCTTTTGTTCCAGTTTAGTATTAAAATGGAATGCTAGGACACAAGGAGGCTTGGGTTTGTGTGAATTCACAGACAGCATGAAGAGTTATTCTCCAACAGGAGCACGTACGTAGATATGCATGTGACCCTGTCTCTTAGCCAACCTGCTCAAAGCCTTAGCATGGATTAAGACTATCCATTTCTGAGTAATGACCCAGGACTGCAATGTGTTCTTTAGTACCATGGCAGATGAGACAAAAAAATACTGAAATAAGCCAGTCAGCACTGTGTTGCTTGCAGAAATAAAACCTCAAGCATTCTGCAATAAAAATACCTCTGAAGAGTGATGTCCAGATCAACTCTGATCCAGAGTGAACCTAACTGGTTTGCTAAGGCTGAGGAGCTTCCTCACGGAAAATTATCCAGCCTGCAATGCTCCCACCTTCTCTGGCAGGAAGAATGACTCATTTCCTACACAGCTGCTGTTATCACTACACTGACTGCTTTGAAATGTCAGCCTCCAAATGTTACCTTCTGCAGGGCCATCATTTTCATCCATAGAGCTGCAAACTTTGGTGGATGCTAATGAGGTAGAGGAGCCACTGTGTTGGGAGCTCTGGAAATGGAGACACAAATGAAAACAGATGATTTTTAAGAAGCACGAGTACCCGCAGCACATTCCTGCCGGACACATGTCCTGGAGAGGCTTCAGTGTTCCCTGTGTTAAGTGTCTATTTATTTTGGTGGATGGATACGTGGATGCTTGGGAAGAGTCCAAATTCTTCCACTGAAATTACACTTTGGGTAACCTCACATTACTGGAGAGATCCTTGATCCATCAAGTGCAGCAATGTGCATGCAAGAATACTTTGAAGTATTCTCCAGCAGTTTCTCCCTATTCCACATACATTTTGGCAGGGAAAACCGAGGAGCCATATGCCCTCTGCAGGCCAGAGACCGTGTTCTCAGAGACCCTACTAACCCAGGAGGTACAGAGGAACCTAAGTCTATAGTTCGCTGTGTTACGGGCAGAATTCCTCAATTTTACAAACACCCCTCTATTGAAATCCTCCCCACTTTTGTTCTAAAAGGGAGAAATCATGGTAATGTATGGACAGAATAAAACGTCAGGGTGAATAATGGTTGCTGTTTCATAAGGGCATTTGATTGGAGGTAGCTCACTTGAGGCAGTGACTCTGTTCCTGTGCTCTCTTTCAAGTACTTGTGCTGCAATTGTCTGAGCTTTTCTATACAGCTAATGAGGGAGGGCAGTGTCTCTGTGGTCTCCTGAAGGGAACACGTACCCACCCACGTTGGATGCCAGAAGTATAGGAGGCAGGATCTCACCAGGGAAGCCTTCCAAAGCACCTATAAATGCCCATCTGTTACCTACAGACTTTAGGCATGGACTTTGGGAAAACTGCTTCATCATGCATCTAGATGGATGAAGCTACACAGATATTTGAGATGGACTGGATTTCACCCAAAACTTTTATCCTGTGGTGCGTAACCATTACACAAACTCATCTTCAGGATTCTCCTATCTTCAGAAGAAGCCAGAAGCTACAAATGTAATGGTGGCCCTTCAAACTTAAAGCCAAACTGAGCATTTCCTCAGGTCTTCCTATTACAACTTCAATGAAAAATATTCAGTGGATTTGCAAAACTAAAACTTTCTTGGGTTCACATCATTCATATGCTGAAAGTGCTGCAGTATTTCATTATCTTCTTCAGTCTACATATTACAGAGATTGCAGGCTGTACTTGACGTAACTAACACTGTCACTTCCTTATCAGTGTTTGCAAGGTTTTTAGATGCCCACAGTCATGGTGCCAATCCACTTCACAAATTAAATACAACTACTTTGGAATTACTTCTTTCAGCTGACACTGCAGAACACAGCTGATGACTGGAGCAAGAGTAACTAAAGGTGCAGCAGTTTGGATATTTGCTGAGTACCGAGCCAGGGAAAATACAGTCATCAGACTTAAAATCTGGCCAGTATGCAGTTCATTTGAACATAATAACTTTTAATATCTTCCACAACAGACTATGGTCAGATGACTTAGACAAAGTCTGAACTTGGCATATTTTTCACTAAATAATTCTGAGAGCTTGCACATCCCATCTACCATAAGATTCTTTGCCCTTGCTTCCTTTAATCAACCCCAGCTCCCTCTTTTCATCCAGGCAAGTATTTCTTCTGAGCTTTGACCAGAATTGAAGAACGCATTAATCAGTTTTTGGACTGTTTTTGTTTCCTCTTGACAAAAGAAGTCAGCACTGAGTGATTTTATGCAGTTTGCTAAGATATTGCTGCCCTTGTTTCATGGTCAGGATGTGTTTATATATGTGCTATTCCTGTGCTAAACTCTGCATGACATCCCAGTAAAAACTTACCTCTGGTTCATTTTTGAACAAATGAGCAGATGTGGATCAAGGTAACGGGGAAATGCTAGGAGTTCTCATGCCTGGAGAAGTCAGTCTCAAAGCCTATTTTTATACACATGTAATGAGAGACTTGTTTCCTTTACAGCCTGCTTGTAAAATAAGCAGAAAAACATGTTCTCTCTACTCATTCTGCTGTGTTTGTTTGTTTTCCTAGAACAGATATCCAATTTCATACTTATTTTCCTACTCGACAGCATTTTCTGAAAGGAATTGCAATTTAAATATGTTTAATATTTGTTACTTCTATGACCAGGAATGAATTATTACAACATTTAAGGAGTACAATCACAAAAAGATTAGTGCTAGATTTTCAACAGATTATTAAACAGCTACTTTTTTTTTTTTTCATTTTTTGCACATTAAATAGTGAGATTGCACTTTTAAGTAGATGTTAGGTCAAGGCTGCTGACTGCACAGCACTGCAGCTTCCTTTAGCAGCCTGATGGGCTCTTTACAGTTTTGCAGTCACTGCTCTCATCTGTGGGAATGGGAGATGTGAAAATAGAGACCTAACTCAGCGGCTACATCTTCTCAGAATGGGTGCCTAGAGACACTCAAATTTCTATTGGAGGACTTAGTTTTTCAAGGACCTTGAAACAAGGCTTAGCTGAGAAATGCAATTGCTCTGTTCTTACAAAACTAGATATCTTCAAAGGCCCATTTAAACAAAGCATTTTAGAAAATGCTTCAATTTAAATACAAATAATTGTAATGGTCTACACATGACTGAAATTAAATTGACTCCTAAACATGTCTTAGGCAAACTCCTCTAAATATGTATTTAACCTAGGTTTAGTCTAATAGACTGAAAAAAAGTGGCCCGTAGAAAATTTAAAGGAATAATTGACCTCATACTGATGTTTTAAGTGGCTCTACTTCTTTTCTTACTGGCTCTACTCAAAATGGGACGGTTAAAATGCTATTTGTTAACAGAAGAACTGAAATAATGCATTAGTAGCATATACCATACCACTGGTGTGCAAACAAAGCACAGAGCCCCTTTGGTGACATCGGTGAAGCACTGGTAGGGAGGCAGAGGCAGAACTTGCCAGTGACAAGGAAGCAGTAGCTAGGAAGATGTGCTAAAAATACACACTGAGACTTTTAAAACTTTAAATAATTATTGAAAAATATATAAAAACATACTCTTCATTACCTTTCCTGAAGCCCTCCTATTAAAAACGATTGAAAATAAATCAGGAACTGGACATTTGCACACATTGACCAAGTCTGCTGGCCGCCCCCCTTTCACAATTAAAGAGACATTACTGGATAAACATGACACAAGTATTTTCGTCTTTATTCAGTCCTCTCCAACAACACGCAGGCATTTATTTATTTATCTTTACTTCAGCTAGAAAGAGATTTCATTTGTTTAGACTTTAATTAGCTGGCTGTTCTCACAAGCTGAGAGCCCTGCGGGTCCAGCAATCCTTGTGGGTCTCAGCGTTCCTTCCAGTTGGCTTGCCAATCGTGAGGCAGTCTGTCGTGTGCACTGCTGCTCTCACAGATGTGGATCCCATCAGGGATCTTGCAGATGGGGAGGGGGAAAACAAACCCTAAGCAAGAGTATAATCTCTTCAACACACAGACTTTAATGCAATTAGCTGGTTTAATTTTAAGAGATGCTGAGGTGCTTGGAATGTCATCACGTTTACACGGATTTAAAGGGGTCCAGTTGCACAGGTTGCCAGCACATGGCCAGTTTTATGGCACACCTTCATAAAAGCAATGGTATAAAAAAATCAGGTCTTTGGTGTAAGGATTTCAGATCCTATTCAGGTTTATATAACAGATGGCCAGCACACCACACACCTCACTGATGTGAATGGAAACATTAGTGCTATAGAGTTTCAGCCATGTCTCACCTGGAGATTTATTTAGCAACTGTTTGGTAAATAGTTTGTATCTCAGTGGAAACTGTGCTAAATCCATGAAAAAAAAAGGCAGCAAAACAAAAATTGCTTAATGTCTCTCTCCTCATACTCACCTTTGTCCTAAATTAATCTTAAAATCTCACTCCAACTGAACAGTAGGAATTATTCTTGTGGACTGCTAGTGTCAGCAGTTATGAAAAGAGACTTAAGCAAGTATGATTAGGAAGTTGGTTAGTGAAATTCAGATTCCTGAATCTTAAGCCCCAAACACTGCATTCTGTTTTCTAAACCTCTCGAAACCTTTCTTAGCTCATGTGGAGTCTACAATGTCTCTCAACAATAGATTCCTTTGTATTTTTCCAGCATGAAGGAAGCATCTGGATGAAATGCGAGTAACAGAAAAGCACACAGGTGTAATGCTAAGTTTGGATCTCATGCAGAGCTCTCCTCTTTTAGAAACTGGCTTAATGAAGTGAGAATTAAAATTAGTAAACAAAGTGTAAGTTCAGTAAGGAGGCTCAGGAAAGGGATTTATTAATGTCTTTAAATTGTGCCTCCTAAAACGTCCCCATTTTAAAGAACTCTACAGAATTAAAAAAAAAATACAAAAAGATAAGCATGTCAGTAATATGTGTAAGATGAAGTTTAACTCAGTAAGGAAAAATAGCCTTAAAACCAAAACTAAGCATTTAAACCCCCATGCTCACCTCATTTGGAGCCCATACTAGTGTTCAGTCTGGTTATAAAACTACCTTTGCAAGGTAGCTGTCATGACTTCCTGACAGGCTCAGTTCTTTTGCCTAAAGATGATCATGAATAATGGGAAAATAAAGACAACCATCCAGTGCAGGTATTAGCTTTGAAAGACTTTGAAGGAAATAAAAAAAATCCTGCAATATGTAACAGTGTTAAGCAAGAAATAAGTGAGTCAGTGAACAGCAAAATGGTACATCACCAGAGAACAAAAGCAAAGGACAGCTGATTTAAAACAATAAAGTAATACATTTTGATGTAACTTTTAAAAAGATAAACTGATTTTTTTATTATTCAGCTTAGAGAGAAGCAAAGGGTCACACTGAAATTCCCTCTCCCAACGATATCCAGTGAAAAATGTTTTTGATTTTCTTTTGTTTAACCTTACAATTTTTCGTCCAGCCAGCTGAGACAGTGAAAAAAGCTTTCATGTAAACAGTACAGAGTTCACGAAAAAATTGCTTCATGAAAAAACATTAAATCCACAATCTTCATGCTGAAAGAATGGAAACTAATGGAGTTCAATGTATAGAAAGAGAAATGATGCAATTGTTTTCTTTTCCAGTTTGGATACTGCACTAAATCGGCACATCAGATTCAAATTTATTTATAAACTGTTTCATCTGGAAAAGAACAGCAAAAAATGTATGCAAACCTGCTTACAAACTTATTCACAATTCTACATCCTGCCCTGTTATGTTAGACACTTGACTTAAGAGAGGCCCTACACAGGGAAGTGATATTTTTGTTGTTGCTCATTTATGTAATTCAGGATTTACACAGGTTGGAGAAGAGATAAGTTCAAATGACA
The DNA here is from genome assembly GCF_052056855.1 of Sturnus vulgaris. Lineage (NCBI taxonomy): Eukaryota > Metazoa > Chordata > Aves > Passeriformes > Sturnidae > Sturnus > Sturnus vulgaris. The sequence continues at coordinate 53,867,670 of NC_142244.1, forward strand.
CAAGCAACTATCTGGCATATTATCAGGGTCTTGTATTGGTTTTCTTCTTTGAGGGATAGAGGGACAAATGGGAGAGTTTGCAAAGAAACGGAGCTGACAGACTGAAGTTAAATTTGCAAGCTCGAAGCACTTTGTTTTGTTAAGATCCCCTCACTAAGCTGCAGCATTGGATGCTTATACACTCATTTGATTTGTGTAATAAGACAATTCAGAAAGACCAACATAGTTTCCTACATGGTATTTAACAATAAATTTAAATCTAACCTCCACTAGTTCCTAACAGCTGCTTCCAAAGTTGAGCTATAATTCATTCTAGGCTCACTCAGCCTTTGGCATCTTTCAGAAAAGATTGATGATATAAAAAGTGAAGTATTAGATTCATGGTATCGGAAGTTATTACTGTCATTTCTGTATCCTCATTGTGGTTAACATAAAAAGTTACATGTGTGGTGATGCAATGTGAAGGTTTCCTTTTACTTCTTCTAAAGTTACACACAGGTAAAATATTCTACTCAACTACAGAATAAAAACTGAGCAGCTACCAACCAAAAGGAGGTTCTTATTTCTTCACCTAATAAAGGGCACAGCAAAATAACCACTTTATTTAGTTGTATTTTAAAAGCTCTCCCGGTATTTTTATCTGTTTCTTGGTAGAGAAAGAAACCTCAGTTATTTTGTTTCTACTTTTCCCCATTCTGTCATATAGTTTCCTTTCCATGCTTGTATACCTTTTTTTAGGCAGACCTATTTACCAGCAATCAGGAGTATTTCAAAACTAGAACTTTTATCAGGCCCACAGTTCCCTCTAGTAAAGCATGAACATCAGCTGAAGCATCAGGCTGGCAGATGACATGCCAGAATTTGTAACATCTCTCTTCCCCCATCCCTGCCAAACAAGAAATAAAACTAGGTTATGCATATGTGGTTATGCATTTTTAAAGAGCTGAAAGATGCATCAGAAAATTAGGTACTTATTTTAAAACACAACAGATATGTTTCACAAGCATATTTTCCTAATACTTATCTTAGGAGAAGTGCTGCTGGGGCTCAGCTGTTGGTAGGGAGCTGGTACCTTGCTTTGGATATTCTACTAATTCCCCACTTCATACTTCAAATCTATCCCATCATGTGCACACAAAGTTACCCATAAGCAGTTCAAGGCAGTTATATTTACTGTCTTCACAACACCCACTACAAATCAAACTCCTCCTTGAAGCATTTTTTGTATCTACACACTAAAGCCCTGAGTTTATAGCTAAAAAAAGACACTAAATGCATGTACTGTTTAAAGGAACCCATTAGGATGCATGAATCCCATATGCTTACACTAAGGTTAGATGGACAATGTTGATCCAAAATGAACAAGCAATACCAACTGCGAGAATTTTGTTCAAGTCTGTGAATCATGTTTCCAAAATAAATTCTCTGAACAGTGTGTATTTTTAATATATATTTATTACATCACTTACAATAATCTACATTAATGTTAAATCTAGCAAAAATAACAAATTGCAACCAGGATGACATGGTCAAATATGAAACACAAGTACAATACAGTATGATGAAACAATGGCACAAAAATGAAGGTGATTTTTGTCAGCTGATTATAAGAAATAAAACATTCATCGGTGTTTATTTTGCAAGTTTTACATGTTTTGTTGATAAATCAACAGCTTTCTTTTTGGTTTCCTGCATCACATTAATACAAAAATGGTATAATTTTAAAAGCAAATATCCAAGCACTTTTCATTAAAAAAAATAAGTGTATGCATAACTTTGTAAAATCTTAAACTTATGTTGTAAATGTGCCAATATTTACAATATCGTAGTGCAACTAAGAAAATGAAGAGGCCTTAGCACAAACATTATTAGCTCCTCGTTCACTAGAGCCCAAATTCCAAAACACTGTATTGCAGGGCAAACCACAACCTAATTACCCCATATAACACCGGACAACAAGTACACGCTGAATACAGTACAGCTTTCTCCACACTTCACGGCTGGGGGTTAACTGAAGCGACCTGGAGCACAGCCACGCACACGGACGCGCACGGGAGCGCGCAAGCCCCGCGTGTGCGCGCTCGGCCCCGCGCTGGCTGCGCGGGCACGACACGGCCGTGTCACCTACGGACCCCGCTGCCTGCCACGGGGACGAGGGGCGCTCGGACACAGCTGGCCATGGCAGCTGGCCACAGCTGACACGGCAGCAAGCGCTGCTCTGCTCGGCAGAGCCTGGATTCTGGATGGAAGGGCTTTCCTGGGGGGAGCACACCCATTTCCAAAGGGGGCGACAACCATTTGCTGGCTTTGCTCTGCTCATAAAGGTATTGCTCTCCGTGCTTTGTAAAGTTACTTTTCAGCACTCATAGCTACAAGGTCTTGTCACTAGCAGATAGAACTGAAAGTGAAGATTAAATAAAAACTGATCTTGTATTTTGTTGCACACCATTGACTGGATACAAGAAAAAGCACAGACAGCATTAATCTATGCATTAATCAAGTGATGAGGTAATTTAGCACCATAAAGATTTCCTGTCTGTTCATTGCTCTGTATTTTTGACAGAAACAGTAAACTTGAATTGATCAGAGGTTCTTCTCTATATTACTATTAATTCATTTTACATTCAGATTGCAGTTTTTGTAAAAATGCACCATATAAAGTTCACACGGAAGTGTGAATTATGAAACTGCAGAAGAAAACATTATTATTTAACCTCAATTTTTACTCCACATAATCTCAATCCAGTTGTTTTTCTAGGGTGTTGAACATTATATGTCCTTTCTTGTAAAATACATTTATAGCCATAATATTAATACTCCAGAATTTTCATCTTTCAGCCAAATATGCCCTGTGAAAATGAATTGAAGAGAAAAATAACTAAATGTAATGCTCCGTCTCTGAATTATTTTACAAATTGGAAAGCAATTTTCACATTGCATAATGAATGTTAAAGATTTTACTGATTTCAACAAAAGAACTTCTAATTTTGCACGACTTAATGTACTGCAGAACAGTGCCATTCAAGATGAGGCGTAAGACTGAGCATGTCAAAAGAATTCCATTTCAACTATTCAAATTTCAATTTAGGATTAATGTTTTGTCTGTGTATATGTATTTGTGCATAAGGTTCTATCCTCCCCACCTTGGAGTCAATGGTGGGTTTGCCACTTGGTCAGTTTGAACTTAGCCCTTGCTTGAAGATGTAATCTCTTAAAACTGTACAGAATTCCTTGGAGTAGCTGCTCAGCAAGTAATGGTTGGAGCAGCTCCACCGACTTTAACAGAGCTGCAGTGAATCCCACCAGACGAGCGTTCTCCTGTTAAAACATTTTCCCCACTTATTTAAAGTCACAAATGTGACATAACAGCGCATGGGTTCCAAAGCCATTAATCTATGTACGTGTGCATGTGCGTGTAAATATAAACATACGCGTTCTGTGCTTCACATGTGAACTGCTTGTTGCACAAAAGAAGAAAAGAGATTTAAAAAAACAAAACAAAACAAAGTTGCAGAAAGCATTAGGGAAATAATCACAAGTATTCATAAAGCTCAAAGGGAAGAAAAGCTTTCACAATCTATACAAGACTCTTTAGCTACATCATAATCACCTTGGAGTAGGCACAAATAATGCAGCATACAGAGAACTACCAGAGGTTCAAACACTATAAAGTTGCTTAAGCTATTCTATTATTTAATGCAGCTGATGAAATCTAGGAACAAACTAAAACCTGTGCTGTTGCAAGTAGAACTACAGCATCAAGGAACACAATTTCAGTTTCACCCACAAACTGAAACCTTCTGGTCTTGCTCAAAAGAAACATTTCATTTCTGCTCGTGTATAATGGGAATTACATTCCACACAATAAAGGATCTCAAAGTCTATAAACAGTGTACCTTTTCAATCTCTAAGGGACTTTCATTCCTAAAATGAAATATTAATGATACATCTTGCCCCTGAATAGCCCCTTAATACAAGTCATATGTTGAAATGATTAAATGTTATGGACTAGCATATTCTTTTTTAAAACAGTCTTGATGGAGAACTCACTGTGATAACAATTATTGATATAAGGTCAATTTTCTTTTCCACAGCTAAGCAAAGCTGTGGGATTCAGGTTTGCTGGCAATCTGTGCTCCCTGTGCAGAACATTCTTAACAAACTGCCTAAAGCAGCAGTAGCCTATACGAGAGAAGGGAGGAAAAATACAATTCCTGGAATTTATTTTCTTTACAGGAAAAAACAATTTTCGAAATGCCAGTAAATACTTCACTCAATCTGGTCAAATTGCCTGAATTTTTGGAAACTGATCCCAATGCACCTTTATATAATATGCATTTCTCAGGATCAAGTAATAAATTTTGCAAAGACATTCCCTCATAACAGCTGAAAATGCAAGCAACTTCACAGCTGTGAACTTTTTCAGTAGAGCAGGGCAGCCTACGCATTATGTCGTGGGGTAAGGGATGGACTGCTCTTATGGCTGGGAAAAGCTTTAGATTGAAGTCTGAAGCAAGAATGGCAAAACATTCATTTCAAAAGGGAAAGACATGACTGCTTCAGCAAACCTGCCAGATCAATGACTTTCTCTCCAGGTGATACTGGAACCAGGTATAGGAAACAGAGAAGGTAAGTTTTGTATTCTGCTGCCCTTTTATTTATTTTTGCAAATATCCTCTGTAAAGAAAATTATGTTGATACAGTAAAGCCATAACATCACATGCCAACATTTTCCATCTGCTGATGGACAAATAGACAAATCAGTCTAAAGGAATTATGGACAAATCAGTCTAAAGGAATTATTACACTACATTTAGAAGTTGGCATGTGGCAGCTAAACCTTTTCTTCAATTAAGTAAATTTTCCTGATTTCAAAATATATTAAATAATCACTAATTAGCTCAAAAATATAACCTCTATAGATTTTTGCTGAGAATCAGAAACACACTGATTTCTAATTCTTAAATTATTAGTACTTGAGAAAATGAAGGGAAAGGTATAAGACTGCAAAAGTGTGTGTTCACTATGGACTTAAATATAACATATGATGGGAAATGTTGCTATTATGTAAATTAAGTAGACTAAGATTCTCACAATAAAGCAGCAGAAAACAAATGAAAATTAGTAGATATTTGTTAAGCAACTGGTTATAATGCACGACCTACTTTTACACTAAAGGAGTTTTGCATATTCATGCTGTACAAAAAGAGCACCTCTAGATACTGCAAAAACAGAAAAATTAGGTCAATAGGAGGATGATTTACAGTATCACCATTTCTGTAGGCTTTCTTTTTAAAATGCACAAAATGTCTTCTTATAGGAAGTAAAAAATTATGTTCCCATTCTTAACGTAAGTGAAAATAATCAACTACTTTCTCAGGAAAAATACATTTTTCCAAGAGATGTCATCATAAGTATGTCAGATGACGCTGCTGCCAGCAGGCCCTCGTATTTCCTCGGTCAGAAATCTGCCCCTGTTTACTTGCAACACATGGATGATCAGCATTAACAGCTCCTGCCAGGTAAAACATTCATAATGCCTGTGAACACCCTGCTGTTTACAGCCATCAGATGGCAACGCAGTGAAGAGAATCTGAACACTGCTTTGAAATAATTACTTTTGCCCTGTGACCACACAGGATTTCCTCACTTTCTTTTCATTTGGATAAAAAGACTAAACTCAGGGTGTTTCGAATGTGCGTGTTGGGATCTGACAGCGTGGTGCAAGCAGTTTAATATGGCAGGTTTTTTCTTCTCTGCATTTTACCTATTCCTTGGTAAAAGCAAAGTACTCATTAACTGTTCATATCAAAATGAATAAAGATACATATGGTAAAAAGAGAACACATAATCAGTACCTTAGATGATAAAAATAGTGCTATTCATAAATGTGCCCACTATGGATTTGTGCGTTATATTCACCTTATCCAATCTTTGTGCCTTTAAGTATGCACAATGCTGTTCTGGATTTGATGGACATATTCAATGGCTCATTCATTACAAATTCTTGCATTAAAATGCAGTGATAAAGCCAAAAAATACCCCCACACACTAGAATTAATTTGGCCCCATGTTGTTAATATTAAATATGCAAAACTCTTTTGTGCGATTCACTATTACTGTAAATTAGCAGCTATTTTCTTTAAAAATGTTAAACCTTCATCAAATCACAAACCATAAACATTGTTCCATTTTCTCTTTTACACTGAGTCTCCTACTGAATCCATATCATCCGAAGAGAGTGGGCGATACAGGTCCTGTAAGATGAAGTGCAGTATAGATTTGTTTATTCTGTTTGATTTGTTGCACTGCAACTGTCTTATATTCTGTTACTGTGGACCAGAAGACATTGTTTAACATAAAATATACATGTTCTATATACTCATATTGTTGTCTTAATATCATTTTTTTAAATCAAAAAAATAGATGGTTAGTAAATAAAGCTAAAGTTTCAATGTACAACATATTCTCAGAGGCAATTCTTTTTTCTTTGAGTCTTTCCTATTAAACACTATTCAAACAGTATTTGTCTGTTCTGAAGAGTCTCCTAATGGTCTGGAAATCTGGAAACATTAATTTAATCTCAAAGGGAATGTATTTT